>NC_090933.1:345228069-345853069 GCF_040938575.1 Ambystoma mexicanum
ACTCGAAACCTTGATTGGTCCATGAATTATGGTCTTCTCCATAAACACTGATGACATGCTTTTAGGGAATACCTCTGTATTTGAGACATTGACTTTATAATCAGACATTTTCCCAAAACTAAATCCAATCAGATGGTGAAAAGAATGTTCCATCTCAGAAAAGAGTACCGGAAGATCATTCGCATAAAGCCAGACCTTTGAATTACAGGAGCCAATAGTAATACCAATAATATTAGTATCACATCTGATTGAAATAGCCAGGGGTTCAATAAAAAGATCAAACCAAAGTGGGGGAAATGGACACCTTTGCTGTGTACCTCTCTTAATATCAAATGGAGCAGGCGTTAATCCATTAACAGTCACCTGTGCTTCACTGTATAATGCTGCAAATTGTCTGAAAAATCCCAGTTCACAATTTACCTTAAGCAGAACTTGACGCAGATAAATCCAGTTAACCCGATCAAAAACTTTTTCAACATTAATATTAACCATGGCACATGGTTCCAAAGCGCTCTTACACATTTGAATAACAGCCAACAATTCTCTCAAGTTATCAAAGTTATTGCGCTCACTTACTCACAGAGATCCTGATTATTTTCACTCCATTTACAACCAGTCGGTCATGAATTACCCTTCCAGGACGTGGTCTGTATAGAGACGATGGAGGTTTTCATCTCATAGTACGACCACCTCACTCTACTCCAAGATGGCGCCTGTGGACAGCAGCATGCTGGCTTACCTTCTGCGGTCGTCATGGAGCTTTGCTACATCCTTCCTCCAGACGCTACTGCGCCAGCGATGTCGGAACTCTCCCAGCCAGGAATAAATGTCGGAGATGAACAGGAAGATGTGCCTCTCAACGTTAAGGTAACCTTACCCTAGCTCAGCGTTGGTCGTCCAAACTTGCTTTTTCCCTGTCCTTGCCTCTGTGTTCCTTGTTTCCGGTCTCTCTATCCTTCCTTCTTGGAGTCTCTATTATTGGCTCCACGCCTCACCCCCCGTGATCAGTATGCTCCTCTGTTGGACTAATGTCCTCATTTTCTGGATCCCACCATTGCTGTTTACTACCTCCGCTAATGTAGGACTGCCTCGTCCAATCCTTCCAAGGGTTTTCCCTACTTGAAGGCTCACTCAGGTTGTCACCTGGCCTGGCACATCAGGCACAGTGGCGTCTAGAGAGAGTCGCCCCCATCTGCATGACTCCCGATTCCAGAGAAGGGACCGTCGCCAGCAGACATTTGCTCCACCTCCTAAAATCAAGCCACAGATGAGATCTCAACAACCTAGTCAATCACCTGATTCGTCATCTCAATCTGATGCAGTTCTGAACCCACAATCCCAACATTACATGCATCGTAATTGCTACATACAATACAGCTGCTCAATGGTAATGATTTATTTTCAATGATAATAAACATCAAAGCTGCAACAGTATCACGGTCACAGCTAACAACTCTTTATGACATTTTTACCTTTTGTCCGTTGTCACAAAGCACATATATTTGGCCACTCCATGGAAGTACTGAAGATTTTGCAGCAAGTGATGGATTAGGACTCACAAAAATGTGAATGTTACTCCTGAAAATAAACACATGCAACAAAGTGAGAGACCAGAACGTGAGTTATGGTTGAATTTACAGATTTTCTATCATTTTCAAAAAATGGTCAACATAAACCGCTCACTCAAAAGCAAGGCATGCATTTTAGTCTAAAACAGAACTCGTTAATTTATGGCTTTTGCTCCGCTCGAATTTGTTTTAAATGTAGGGGGGCAAGTAGATGACAAACTACACACACAAAAACAACCAATCATTATGGCTAATAAAAATATATGAACGCAGATGTATTAGCAGCGTCTTTTCTTTAAAGACAACCGTTAAACTTCAAATATTTATTTAAACTGTGATTTTGGTCAACAACCGTTGACTAAGCAAAAGCTAACATTGTCACTTTCAGCTCTATTGCCACAAATACTTTGTCATTTACAGAACAAAGGGAATATAAATAATGTAAACAAATGGGCACTGGAGATTTATAATCAGCAACTTAATTGTAAGCCGGCAAAATTTACATATATTTATCAGTCTTGTTGATATACGATCGAACTTCAGGAAAAGCAATTAAAGGTAAAACACCTTTTATTCTCCAGACAGTCTATTTACCAACCTGTTATAGTGTGTAGAAATTAATAAATAAAATATTTCATTTTAGAGTATTTTTTAATGCATCAAAGTCACCTAAGGTAAGCGAAAACATACAGAAAACTAAAGCAGAACTACACTTCAGTGACAAAAGAATAGGGCTTTAAAGGTAATGTGTTTTATCCCAAATGTATTTAATTTTTTTATTTGTAAGGGAGGCATGGTATCACAAGTATGACACAGAGTTACAAGTTTCAAACTCCTATTAAATTCTTGGGGTCTGGAAAAAACCCTACTTTGCCCTATAGCCATGGTGGGAGTAGTCTCTACCATCAAATAATAAAGAAAACACAGTCATAGTCAGTCTTTTTCAAATCAAAAAGGCCTATACTAATAAAACGTAATGCCTGCCCTATTGCTTATACAAGAAGTATGTAATGGGGAATATGTATGGAAATGAAAATCAGTGTTGTAACAAAGGATCAAGGTGGCTCCTCCCCAAGTTGGACAGCAAGGAGTAAGGTGGCCACCGTAAACAGGACGTGACACTCTGGCTCAGGTTCTCAAAAAAAGCAGTTCAAAACGTGGGTCGAGGCCCGCTTGGCCTTCCACTTCAAAGTCACTTATTCCAGCTTTCCAAAAGTTCTTTCACAGTTCAACAAAAGTTCACGTAGGTCTCCCTCTGTCAGGCTCGGACCTCTCAAGGCATCAGTTCACGTAGGTCTCCCTCAGTCAGGCCCGGACCTCGCAATCACAGCATTTGCAGAGGTTCCCTTCCCCCAAGCTTCATTCACATTCGTTAGGGGTTCCCTTCCCCTAACTTATTGCATATTCCAGGTCTCCCTCAGTTGGGCTCAGACCTTTCACTGATGTCTAAGACTTTCGAATGTGCAAGACTTTTACTAAAGACCTTTGCAGGACCACTTAGACTTTCACTTCAGCTCTCCCTTTATGCTATTTGCCCCAGTGTCTCTTGGTCTTGGTAGTTCCATATCACAAGCACAAAAGTTCAAAGAAATCCGCATTCACCTTTTCACTCCCCCTTTCGCCATGGTTAATCTTGACCATTGCGCATTTCAGAGTTTGTTCACTTTGCCACTTTATAACATGACAAACATTTGCATAGACTTTCAAGTGGGCTACTTCCTTTCGCCGGACCACTCCACTACTCTATCAGTGGCTTCACAGTGATTGTTAACTTAAAAATTAATTACTGGTTTGCTTTCTTTCACGTATCAGCACGTGTGCAACCTTCAATTGTACGATACACTGTTGCGGCTTCAATGTTTCCTTGACACAAACCGGACTTTCATGCCTTTCACTAACTCACCGGTTGTATGGATACCTTTGTCTTTGTAATTTTGATTCACGAGTCAAGGTTAAAAACACAGGCTTGGCTTCGCCTTCCCAACTCTATTGTTCACCTGGCAGGGTCACTGGCATCCTTTAAACACAATACAGGTTTCTTTCTTGGGATTTGGCTTTCTCTGCATATCCTTCACGGTTTCCCAGAGGCAAAGACCTCCTGCAGGTATCTTCAGGGTTTCCATACCCTTTTCTCTAGTCCCTCGATCGGTCGTCCTGCACCAGTGGGTTCACCTTTGTCCCGGAATAGCTGCTCCTTCTCGTGCTCCACCTTGCTCAGAGTGTATCTCTATGTTCCGCCTTTTATCCGTGTGAGGAGAGCTAATGGGCAGATGTGTGCGATTGAAGTGACTCACTTCGCCTAACCGGATTAGCAGAACATGTCCAATGAGATATGTAAGTGTTAACCTCTTTACTCTCAGTCGCCCTTCGCCTTCTTCCTCGGCCCAGTGTTTGTGTAGAAGGGGGTCACGGGGGGGGCAGGAGTTGGTATGTTGGAGAATCCTATTACATAGTATGGAGTATGGAGGAAAGGGGGGGCAATACCACGTCTCACCATCGGTTTTCCTCACCCTCACACCCTGAAGACGCCCCACCCAGGTGATCCTCCCACACTGTTCCACCCCCAGGGTCTGGAACCAAAGGCAATGGCCGTGCCCTGGCCACCTGAGAGAGAGATCCCTTGGGACCAGCAAATGAGACACCCTTTGGTATCTCACACTATTTTAGTTCACATAAAACTTAATACACTCTGGGAGGCCACCAGGGGGCGCGGGCAAGTTGACCGCCTGATCGCTCGGCTCCCCTGAAGCCCCGAGAGATTTGTGGAGTAAACTGCGATAAAAGGAACGTTATCCTCCTATAAAGGCCGAATCCAGGTGGGGGAACTCCTGGGCACTCCAGAGATACCTTCCTGAGTCTTGGGGTGCCCGGGTCCCCGTGATATTTGACTTGGGCCGTCCGCGCTTCCCCTCCCCCCTCCGGGCCTGTGCCACGCACGAGGTGAAGCTCCACGGCCGGGCTCCTCCTCTCCGCGGATGAGCATCTTGCTGGGATCAATCTGAGGAATCGACACCCTGCACCTCTGCAGGCACCACTGAAAGCCCGTGGGAGTCCCTCTGTAACCGGGGTCCTCGGCCCGTGGGGGCCTCCTCAGACGAGCCCACCTTCAGCTCCCGCTGCGGCTGCCTTGGATGTTCGTACGCTTTGGGCCTCCACGGCCGGACCCTGGCCCGCCGCACACACATCCGTGTATCTCGACCCGGGCCGTCGCTGGAGCACCCCCGGGCTCCTTCCTCTCCTCACACCCCAGGCGCTGGGGAACATCTTTGCAACCATTACATAAGGACCCCCCCGGCTGCTGCTGCGACACAACTCTTAGAGGCCTACACCAAACAGGCCCAGGCCGACGCGGGAGCGCGCCTGGGCCCCCTGCGACCTTTGAAGGCACCCACCGGCCCCACGTCGGAGCAACCATGAGTAGTGGCTGTCGGGGGTTGGTGCCCGTCCCAACCGCCACACCTAATCGAGGGGACCGTCTCCCCGAGCCCCAGGGGGAGATCTTGAGGAACTACGAAGACCTAGAGGGGGAGACACCACATGAGTTGGAAAGGAACCCTGGCGAGATACCAATTCATTCCCCGAGAACAAGAGATGGAGACCAACTCGCTGCCCACACCGACCCCCGACATGAACACTATGGAGAGCAACATCCAGACAATCTTAGACGAAATCAGGGGGATGAGAACGGACATGGGTGCCAAGCTGGCCGACATCACCGCCAAGGTCTCCACGTTGGAGGCTAGAATGGAGGGGGTGGAGAACAATCAGGCATCCACCGTCTTCCTGGAGGCTCAGATGGAGGCGAGGCTCAAGGAGATGCAGCGGCGTGAGGGAGAGCTCCGTTTCAAAGTGGACGATATGGAAAATCGTGAACGGAGATGCAACCTGCGATTCTTCGGCCTGTCGGAGGTGGAGGGGGAGACCCAGACCGGCCTGGAGGGCAAAGTACAGGAGATCATTAGGATTGTCCTGGGAACCGACTCCGGAGAAACCATCCTGATCGACAGGGTTCACCGTGCTGGCGGAGGCAGTAGGGGCCCACGTTCCGTGCTTGCGAAGTTCCACTATTACAGGGACAAAGCAAAAATACTTGAAAGAGCCAGAACCCTGAAAGATACAATTCGACAACTCCAGGGTGGCAATATACCAGGACCTGTCCACCCTCACGCTACAAATGAGGAAAAAATGTGGCCCGATCACCAGGTGGCTCCAGGAAAAGGGGGTCCGGTACCGCTGGGGACACCCATTCTACCTGTCCTTTGAGTGGCAAGGGGAAAACTTTCAGCTCGTTACAGAAGAAGACATCCAAAGAGGCATCGACGAACTGATCGGGGACCCTCGGGGGCGCTCGGGGGAGAGCGGTGGACCCGACAGGAGCTGAGGGGACAGGGGCAAGGGAGGTCTTGTTGAGGTATTGGACCCCGACTAAAGCTGTTGAATGTTCCCAAGGATAAAAGTTGGAGGATACGCTCCACACTATTTATCTCTCGGGGCCCAGGCAGCAGCCCTGGTGGTTCGTTGACTAAACCTGATGTCTGTCGGGCGATGGAGACAGACATCTACCAAAATGGGTAAGGGAAATGGGGAACAAGGGAGGGGGTAGGGGATGGGGGAGGGGGGGAAGGGAAAGAAATAGGGAACGCCAAGCCATGGTTCTGGGCTCCAAGCCAACAGATGATAACGGGGGCACTCACTGAGGTTTCACAGGGCAAGTATAGCGACGACCATGGTTGAAGGTCGGATCGGTACGCTCAACGTTAAGGGTCTCAACTCGCAGAACAAGCGGTCTCTCACGAGTAACTTATTCCGCAAGCAGAAATTACTTGCCCTCTTCCTACAAGAAACCCACTATAGAAGGGGGGCCGAGTCAACGATTAAGGGAAAGGAGATAGGCAGAAACTTCTGGGCTTTGCACAAAACCTCTAAGAAGGAGGGAGTGGGTATCCTCTTGGGTAAATCGCTGTATCTCACCGATGTGGAGACGAAGAGGGGCTTTGGAGGCAGATTCCTGGCGATCAAGGGGTTAGCCCAGGGTACACGAGTCACACTAGCCACAATATACGCACCCAACGCCGGCCAAGTCAAGTTTATTCGCAGGGTCTTTGGGGTTATGGATGGGTGGGCCGAGGGAGCCACAATCCTGGGTGGAGACTTCAATCTCATTACAGATCCTCATCTGGACTGGTGGTCGGCCAAAGGGACGTGACCAAGAGCCCCCACAAAAGATAATCTCGCTTTGAGGGACCTCCTACAAGAATACTACTGGGTTGATGTATGGCGCAAATGCTGGCAGACCCCGGGGGTTACACGTTCTTCTCCCCTCCTCACCAAACTTACACTAGAATTGACTTACTGCTGGTCTCGGAGGAGGGAGGGGGAGAGGTTGGGGACCCTAAGGTTGAGTCTGTGACCTGGTCAGATCATGAGCTCCTCGTTATGGAATGGCATTTGCAAGCCACCGTGAAATCACGTAGGTGGCGCTGTAACGATACCCTCATGAGGGACCAGGTGTTTAGGGAATTCCTTAGGAACGAAATGAAGGCCTTCTTCCTATCGAACGACGCAGGGGATGTCCCAATGGTCTCAGTCTGGGAGGCAGCGAAGGCCACCTTCAGGGGTCTCCTCATCGCAGAGGGTGCAAGCAAGAAGCGAGAGAGGGCCCTGATAGAATCCAGACTCCGGGAAGACCTGTGGGCCATGAGGGCACAGCTCACCAAGGGAAACATAGACCGCGAAAACCTCCTGAGTGAAATGAGAGAGAAGAGGCAGGCTCTGCACACAATCCTGATTGGAAAGGTAGTTAAAAAAATGAGATACACAAAGCAGAGATACTACGAGAGGGGCGACAGGGTTGGGACTCTTCTGGCACACAGACTGAGGGGAAATAGGGCGGACAGACACATAGAAAAGGTCAAGGACGTGGAGGGTAACACCCAGATAAAAATTGAACATATAGCAGAATCATTCGCGGACTTTTATAGGGCCCTCTACACCAAACAAGAGGGTGAATCACTGGAGGAAATTCTAAAATATCTTGATGACCACCCCCCACCTAAGCTCACAGACCTAGAGAGAGAGACACTGGACAAGGAGATAACGGCGGAGGAGGTGGAGGAGGCCATCAAAAAGCTTCAAATAGGCAAGACCCCGGGGGAAGACGGGTACACAGCGGATTTCTATAAACAATTCCAGTCTGAACTAACCCAACCGCTGACCAAATTATTTAACCACATCAAGACCTTAGAAACCATTCCACCAACATTCCTGCAGGCCATAATCACAGTCATCCCTAAGCCGGGCAGAGATCCAGCGGAGTGTGGCTCATACAGGCCCATCTCGCTCCTGAACACAGACGCCAAGATCTTTACCAGGATCCTGGCGCCACGGCTAGAACAGTGTCTCCCCCGGCTGATTCACCCCGATCAGGTAGGCTTAGTAGTAAATAGACAAGGAGCGGATAGTATGCGCAAAACCCTGCACATATTGAGCTCAAATGGAGTGAAATCCGATGGTGCCCTTCTTCTGTCTCTAGACGCGGAGAAGGCGTTCGACAGGGTGAGCTGGGCCTTCATGGAGGGGGTTCTATCGTCCTTGGGGATGGGACCCAGGTGGCGGGGATGGATGACGGCCCTCTACTCCCGCCCTTCCGCTAAAGTGGTGGTCAATGGAAGAGAGTCTGAGTCCTTTCCTTTAGAGAGAGGCACAAGACAGGGATGCCCATTGTCCCCCCTCATATACGCTCTGGTGATGGAACCTTGGGCCATAGCAATCAGGACTAATGACCAGATCCAGGGTGTCAAGATGGGGGGGAATCGATTACAAAATAACCCTGTTTGCCGACAATGTCCTCCTGTACCTCTCTAAACCATCCCAATCTGTCCCGGAGGTGTTGAACAGTCTGGAGCGATATGGTTCCCTGGCAGGCTACAGGGTCAATGTAGATAAGTCAGTGGCGTTCCCGGCAGGCCAGCCCAACGAGACCGAGCGACAATATATCGACAACCTTCCGTTTTGTAAAAGTACAGAGGGATTCTCCCACCTGGGGATCCAAATTCCATCAGACCTAGGGGATCTCTTCAAAGTAAACTATCTGCCCCTATGGAGGTCGATCAAACACGACCTGGGACGCTGGTCGAAATCCAGCTTCTCATGGATGGCTCGCCTCAACTCCATCAAAATGGTAATCCTCCCCAAATTCTTGTACCTGTTTCAAATGCTGCCAACCCAGATACCAAACCCATTCCTCCTGGAGATCAAACGGGCCCTTCTCCGTTATCTATGGGCCGGTAAATCCCATAGAATTGCTTACGACACTCTCACAAGACCCAAAGATGAGGGTGGGGTGGGCTTTCCCGATCTTGACACCTACTATAAGGCGTCACAACTGCGCGTCCTTGTTGACTACCGGATGACCGGCCCAAAGAAACAATGGGTAACGTTAGATAACACACTCTTCTCGCCAGTCACATTGGACGAATGGCTATGGGTCCCCAATACATCTATCCCAAGAAGGGTTCTGAAACACCCAGTGTTGGGAGTGCTGTGGTCCTTTTGGAAGGAAGGGGGTTACCTGAGATGGCTCACAACGTGGCCCTCACCTTTGAGCTGCATCTGGGCCTCCCCACTTTGGAAAGGGATCAACGAACCACTGGCCTTCCAGCAATGGTATGAGGTGGGCCTCTGTAGGGCCGGACAGCTCTGGGTGGATGGGGTGTTTATTTCTCTAAGTGACTTGAAGGACGCCCTAGGCCTCCCCGACCTCTCCCCCTTTCGATATCTACAACTCATGGGTGCCCTTACCGAGAGCAGATGGGGAGACACACTTAGGCGGGACCTAACCGATTTTGAGAAATTTCTCATAACGCACAAAGGCACCAAGGGGGTGATACCGCGATTTTATGGCTTCTTGCTGTTCTCTACCTCACGGGACCCCCCCATCTTCCCAAGTACAATGGGGGAAGGACCTGGGCAACCCTATAACGGAAAAGAGATGGACCAAGATCTGTAGGCAGGCACACCGCTCCACAACTGCACCCCAATACCGCCACCAGGCCCTGAAGTTGATACACAGATGGCACTACCCCCTACAAAGGATAGCCAGAATGAGAAAAGGCTATGACCCCCACTGCTGGAAATGCCATGTTGAAAAGGGAGACTATGTCCATATCTGGTGGAAGTGCCAGGTGGCACAAACCTATTGGAGTGAGGTCCTGTCATGGATAAGGGGAGTGGACGGATTGGCGAGAACTCTGTCCCCCTGGCTGGTGTTGTTCGGTATTGAGGTCGAAGGGGGCCCCAAGGTAAAACAAGACCACATGTTGCAGGTCATGCTAGTCGCAGCTAAATGCTGCTGGGACCAGAAATGGAAATCACCCCGACCTGCGGGGGAAGGGGAGTGGGTAGCAAAAACACAAGCAATCCACGACATGGAGTACTTGACCCACTTGATCGAATCCAAATCTAACATCGAGGCCCTATGGCTGCCATTTTTTGACAAATACGGGAAAACAGCCTGAGGCATGAGTAACCATCTCAGGCGGCTCTCCTGATGGGAACAACACTATTGGGGCAACCCCTTTGGAGTCAGAGGAGATCGATTGTTACAAGACATGTGACTCTTATATGTTGAACCTTATTTTTTTTAGCACCATTTCGCTCTCGGAAGCAACCCTATGCTCGCAATGTATCCTCAGACGATGTGCTGGACTCCATTGTTGTTATCTACCATTAAACCATGGCGTGGGATTAGGGGGGGGGGTGGGGGGGGGAGGGGAAAGTTGTGACCTCACTTTGATACATATGGATGTTTGCATTATTTTTTGAATTATGTCATAACTGTAAAATTTCAATAAAACCAAATTTTCAAAAAAAATACTTAATACACTCATATTAACTATAATATACACAATCACACTTAATAATTCATCTTTATCTATATATATCTATATATATTTGTGGAAGTGCGTTTGTATGTTCGGGGGTTGGCTACAGCTCCATAACAGTTGGTGGGCTGACATTTTGGCCCACGGTCGGCATACCAGTCTGGGGTCTACTGGCGATAGTGACATTTGACGAACCTCACCCATTCGCCCAGCACAGAGGTGCAGCGGGGTCTGGCTCTGTGCTATCAGTATAGGTGATTTGGGGAGATTGGCGATTTTTCAAAAATAGGAAGTTATGACATAATAAAACATACACAAGGATATAGCAGACCCCCACGGGTATGTTAGCAACAGACCCGGGCAACGCCGGGTGGTACCGCTAGTATTATCCTAAATGTGATGGTGGCATTTAATGAAGAACAGTTTACTTACCCCTGGTAATGTTCTTTCTAATGGATGGTCCTCCCACAGATTCCTCATCCTAGATATAGTCTGCGGTAGCAGCAAACGTTTGGCATTTTTCACCTCCATGGTGCGCTGTGTGGCTCCGGAGTCGAGAAATCCCTTGACTGTCCTCTGCACCTGGACCAGACATCAACACAAATTGCCCGCACTATGTCCTTTAATTTTATTTCCCTATGCTTAGCCAAGTTGGGGAATAGCCTTTTGTACTCCTTGAAAAGAAACAATTCTTGGCTTATAAGCCTTCCAGACAGGACTGATGTGAAGGAGAGACTAGAAAAAGGATAAAGGAGCTCTTTAATTGAGGGGTAAAGTGGGAGGGTGATAATGAAACCGTGGGAGGAACCACCATCAGAAAGAACATTACCCAGGGGTAAGTAATGAATTCTTCGAATGGATTGTGTATTCCCATAGGTTCCTCGTTTAAAGTAGACTCACACAGCAGTGCTTCCTTCCTCTGAGGAGGGAAAGAGTGACGCCCTTTGCAATTCTATCTTAGAGCACTTTGCAAGACTTCTCTGCAAAAACAGGAATCCTTGCCCTCCAATAATGCTTAGCGAATGTGCGCAGTAATTACCATGTCACTTCTTTGTGTATGTCAACGGTTGACACTCCCCTTTGTAGAGCGGATGTAGCAGCCCCTCCTCTAGTGGAGTGTGCTTTTAGTCCTTACAGGACTGGGTTGCCTGCTACGTCATAAAATTCGAAAATGGCTAGACCAATGCATTTGGATATGGCTTGCTTGGTTACTGACTTTCCCAGTTTGGGGTGCATGCACCCAAGAAGAATTGATCTGGTCTGAATTGGCTTGTTTTCACTATGTAGAAACGTAGAGCCCTTTTTGTGTCTCATCTGTGTAACCTCTCCTTAATTTGAAGGATAAGGAGGGTGGTAGAAGGCAGAAAAATTATTTTGTTTGGTGTTAAGTGAAATTCGGATACTACTTTGTGGAGGAAGGACGGGAGAACTCAGTATACCAAGGTGCCTGGACCTTGCTCTATATGTGGGTAGCCATGGCAGTAAGAAATGCTGTCTTGCAGGAAAGAAGCCCGTTCTGAACACTGCATTGATTCAAATGAAGCTTCCATTAGAAATGACAGGACCAAGATCAAATCCTGCACCAGCACCACAAAGGGTGTTGGGTGAGCAGGGTATGGGAGGGAGAGAGCGAGAGAGATGCTAGAATGTATTCAACTGGGCTTTTCAAGAAATTAATAACCAGAGGCAGTGTAAAATACAACATGGTCAGGTGTTCATATAAAAATGGATATTGCGGCAACGTAACTTTTGGCTGTAGTCACTTTAAGTCCCTGCCATGCTAAGTGCAACAGGAAAAAAAGTACAGCAGAATTATGCATGACAGAGGTTCCAAATCTCTCGCTCTGCACCAGCTGCCACATTACTTCCATGAACAGTGATAAAGAGCTTCCGTTGCTGGTCTTCTAGTATACAGCAACCTCCAAAACATCTTCTGGGAGGTTCCATTCTTGTACCTCATCCTCCCAGTAGCCATGCATGGATATTGAGAGTGCTGACATTAAGATGAAGGATTAGGTCCCCTTCTTGCGAGAGGTTGAATACTCTCGAAAGAAGACATGGGGATGAGGGGGGGAGGCAGACAACCAAGTCCAGAGGGTTCAGTTACCACTTTCTCCTGGCCCAATTTGTGGCTATTGTGATCACGGTTGTGCCAAACCTCCTGATGAAGTGTGGTATGATGGGATCAGTGGGAACACATAGTGGTGGAAAGACCCAGTACACTAAAAATGTGTCCCCAGTGCTCAGTGGAAATTCCCTAGAGCAGAACATCTCACTCTTCTTGTTGGAGCTGGACGCAAACTTATTTCCCCAGTTGGTGAAGATCTCTTCAAGGACTTCCTGGGGTAGCTCCCATTTGTGGGAGACTGAGCCCAACCTGCTAAGGATATCCACCATCATGTTTTCCTGTGCGGCCAGGTGAATTGTTGATCAGGAGGTTTGTCTTTGGAAAGCCCAACACTAGAACTGCATTGCCATTCTGCACAGCGTTAGTGACCCTAGACCTCTTATCTCAAGGTAGTGCATGGCCACCTTGTTGTAGGTCATATCAGGACCGTTTTCCCCTGTATCAAGGGCAAAAAGGCCTTCCGTGACAGTCTAATTACCCTCAACTCTAAAAGGTTTATATGGCATTTCACTTCTGATGAGGACCACAGTCCGCTGACTGCAATTTCTATCAGGTATGCACCCCAGCCCTTTAGTGATGCATCCACCACTACTGTCACTTCCGGCCTAGGCTGCCAAAATGGTTCTCCTGCCATCAAGCTTTCCTTGCTGGACCACAACAGAAGGTCCTGTGAGACCCTGCTTGGGGTCTGTAACAGATCTCTTATGTTGGCAGACAACTGTCACCACAGAGATGAGCGAGTCCACTCAAGTGATCCCATACTCAGTCTGGCCTCCGGCACCAGGAAAATGCAGTATGCCATGAGGCCCAGCAACTGCAGAAAATCCAGGGCTGGCAGAGTGTGATTGTTATGGAATTTTGAGACCATCTGCTGGGCGTTGAAAGCTCGGTCCTTGGAGGGAGGGGGGTGCCTTCACCAAGGAGGAGTTCAAAAACGCTGCAATAAACTAGAGCACTTGAAGTGGTGTCATTTGGGAGTTCTTGGAGTTGAGGGAGAAGCCCAGTCAGTGTAGGAATTGGCAGACATGGTCTAGGTGATCCCGGGCTTGCTCCTGCAAGTGGGCCCTGATTAGCCAGTCAACCAAGAAAAGGAAGACTTTAATTCCCTCCCCCTTAGACTGGCTGCCACCAACAACAACAATTTGGTGAAGAAAAGTCTGATTGCAATACTTACAATTGATAGTGTGCAGTGCAGATCATGAATCTTGGGAACAGCCTGTGCTTTTGGGTGTATCTGCACATGTAAGTAAGCTTCCCGACGGTCCAATGACATTAGTAAATTCTAATGCCCTTGAGCCTGGAGGATCTGCAAAATTACCATCTTGAATTTGTCCTTTCCTGAGAAATGGGTTTCAAGCTCTTCAGGTCTAAGATGGGTCACACCCTCCTTCCTTCTTTGGTACCAAGTAGTAACGAGTACTCTCCACTAGCGGCACTGATTCTAAAGGACCTTTCTCTAGCAGGAAAGCAATCTACTGCCGGAGTAGCAAGTCTAGAGGTTTGGGTCTCTTAATGGGAAGAGGCCAGATAAGGGAATATCTGACAAAGGGGAGTGTAAGGAAGGCATGATATCAAAGTAAGACGGACACAAGTGATCACAGTTCAAGGGTGTTTATTAAACTGTAAAATTGGGAGAGATAAACGCCTAATATAAACCTAAATCTAAGATGGGAGCAAGCTACGACCATCAAACAATAATACAGTCCTAGTGGAGTCTAGTCAAATAAACAGGGCCTATACTAAAAGAAAAACAAAGTCTCTTGCATGAGAGGGTCCGATATGCCATTATGATATGGCATTTATAACACGCCTATACACAAGTGTAAAACAAAAGTTGCTTCTGTTAATCTTCACTCTCGGATCCCCCTCAGCAGGGCTATGATCCTTCTCTCAACGTTACCCTCCCTCAGTCGGGCTCAGACCAACCACTCAATGTGGACATGCCTCAGTCGGGTTCATACTTGTAGTCACAATGTTCACGGGTGTATTACTACTTACCCTAATTCGCAGGCATTCCTCAGTTGGGTTCCCATTTGACTCCACAATGTGCCAAAGACTTTCGACTGTACAAGGGGTTTGTCTTGATCCTCATATGACCACTAACACCATATGCCAGCCTCCCCTAATGCCTCTTGCTACTTGTAGTTTCTACAACAACCAAAAACTTTCGACTATGCACAGGATTTAACATAATCTGCCGCAGGACCACTTCGATTCCTCAGTTCAACACATTTTCCTTGTTTAAGAGTGGGGTACTAGTCAGAGTCCTTGAATGACCACTCTAACTCTGATACCTATTTTTCTTACAAAAGACCTTTGTGCTTTAGTCTTCTTTCTTCATACAATGTTGCTCTTCACAACCTTCAGCCCAACAGAGTGCAGTCCATTTTATCAGTTCTTTTCCAACTCACCGGCTGTGCCAAACTGTTTGCATCCACTGCCTCTGGAGTCAAGGACAGTACCACAATGGCAACCGCTTCTTCCTGCCCTGGCTATCAGTGCGGGCAAGTCCCATGTACCGCCAACATCCTTCGCACTGTTCGCCAGCTGCAATTTCAGGTCTTAGGTTTCCCTTCTCGGAGGATCTGCGGGTCTTGGCTAAAAAGTGCAAGGGCAATTCCCTCCTTATCCTGTCAGGTTTCACCGCCTTTCTCCTCCGTTTGAACTGCCGTCCTGGAATAGCTGCTTTCTCATGTGTTTGGCCTTGCTCGGAGTGTGCTTTCGTGCTCCCCCATTTATCCCTATGTGGAAGAGAAAGGTAAGTCAGGTATGTGTGTGTGATCAAGGTTGCTTGCCGGATCTTGCCTGGCCTCAAAACTGTGACAACCTGGCAGGCTTTCATAGGGAATTATAGCCCTCGTATTCCCCATGGGGATTCTTTCTACCTCCTAGATCATCAACCCTAGTCCTAGAAGGGTTGGTAAACTCAAAAGGGTGAGAATTGTAGGGTTTGTGAAAATAATGGGAAAAATCCATAAAATAGTTAGGAGGTCTGTCGAGGGAATGAGCGGGATTATTGTCGTGAAATGAATAGGGGAGATTGTGGGAACTATAGTATTCTGTCAAAGCAGACTGGGAGAAATAATCAGAGGGATGGGGAGAAGAAGAACAAGTTACTTTCTTACCTGGTAACATTCTTTCGATGGGATTGTCCGACGACGTATTCCATATCTATGACAGGTAATCACCACAGCTGTGCTGCTTCGGAAACTTTTCTCGGTGTATGCGTCCTGCGTCGATGACATCGATGCGCCGTCATCGAGGACCTCCTCCGACGTCATCCTATGTGATAAGTAGGACGCACGACGCCCGTAGCCTCAGTTGTAGTTTTTTCCCCCAGAACGTGTGACATTAGTCTACTGCCATTCAGACACAAAGCCTTGTGGAACGTAAGCTGCAATCGCAAAAGAAATCCTGCAGCGGGGAAGGTAGGGAGGGAGCGATATGGAATACGTCGTCGGACCATCCCATCGAAAGAACGTTACCAGGTAAGAAAGTAACTTGTTCTTTGAGGGGATTGGGTCCTCCGACGCATTCCTTATCTATGACAGTCTCCCAAAGCAGTACCAGAGCAAGGAGGAGGGAAAGAATTTAGAATCAAAATTTAGAATTGCCAATCAAATAGCAGAGCAAAGGACCGCCTTGCCAAAGGCCAGATCCTGTCCTCGGATGGAATCGAGGGAATAGTGACGTACAAATGTATGTACTGAAGCCCAGGTGGCTGCATCACAGATGTTGCAAATAGGAACACCCCTCTGCAGGGCAGTAGATGCAGCCATACCCCCCTGGTAGAATGGGCCCGCAAGCCAGCCGGTGGGTCCTTACCCGCCAAGCGGTAACACTCCGAGATAGCCAAAATAATCCAGCAAGACAAAGTCCGTTTCGTCACAGCTTGTCCCAAACGCTTTCCAGCGTAACCAATAAAGAGTTGATCGTCCACTCTGACCCGGGACATGCGTGAAATATAAAAACTTAAAGCTCTCCTAGGATCAAGCCTATGGAGCCTCTCCTCTTCCTTACCAGGATGCGGAGGAGGATAGAATGCCGGAAGAACAACCTTCTGGGCCATATGAAATTCCGTCACTACCTTCGGAAGAAAAGAAGGACGAACTCTAAGGACAACCCTGTCCTTATGGAAAACAGTGAAGGGTGGCTTAACTGAAAGTGCCTGTAACTCACTCACTCTGCGAGCGGAAGTAACCGCAACTAAAAACACAGTTTTCAGAGTCAACAGCCTCAAAGGGCAAGAATGTAAAGGCTCAAACGGAGCACCCACAAGAAACTTAAGAACAAGGTTTAAATCCCAACCGGGCACCAGGAAAGGCGACGGAGGGAACACATTAGTGAGCCCTTTCAGAAACTGTGAAATTAAAGGGATTTTAAAGTAGGAACACTCTTCAGACGAGCGCTTAAAGATGGACAGCGCCGCCAGGTAACCTTTAATGGTACCCACTTGCAAGCCCCTGTGGGCCAAAGAATGTAAAAAGGACAGAACCATGAGGATGTCACATGCAAAAGGATCCACATTGTGAACTCTGCACCAGTCGCAGAACTTACGCCAACGGTACAGAGACTTTGTTGCTGGCCGTCGGGCCGAGAGCAACACCTCCATCACGTCTTCAGGGAGGTCCCAATCCTTATACCTCAACCTTTCAGAAGCCAAGCGTGAAAGTTGAGGGATCTGACCTCCGGATGGAGAACCTGACCCACCCTCTCCCGTGAGAGCAGATTGTCTCGGTAGGGAAGACGACGTAGAGGACAGATGGACAAGTCGAGAAGGTCCGGGTACCACGTCCTCCGAGCCCACGCCGGAGCAATGAGGATCATCCGGGAACCGAACTTCCGTAACCTCTGCAGCACTTGCGGGATGCCGGGGACTGGAGGAAACGCGTACAGCAGCAGGAATGACCACTCCACCACGAACGCGTCTCCTAAGGCTCCTTTTGGAGGAAATTCCCGCGAGCAGAACCTCTCGCACTTCCGGTTGACACTGGAGGCGAAGAGATCCACTTGAGGGGTCCCCCAAAGGGCGAAGATCTCCAGGAGAATCTCCTGAGCCAACTCCCACTCGTGAGAGATCGTGCTCTGCCTGCTCAGAGCATCCGCCGTCACGTTTTCGTCTCCGGTCTGATGAACTGCCGAGATCGAAACTTCCTGCTGGATGGCCCAGAACTCTAGCTGCATCGCCTCCCTGCACAGAGGAAGTGACCCTGCCCCCCCCCCTTTTTGTTGAGGTAGTGCATGGCCACTGTGTTGTCCGTCAGGATCAGGACACTCTTTCCTCGCACAGTCGGCAGAAAAGCCTTCAGGGCTAGCCTGACGGCCCTCAGCTCCAATAGATTGATATGGAGTCTGGACTCCGACGGAGACCAACGACCGATGATTGTCAGCTCGCTGGCATGAGCTCCCCATCCCGTGAGGGATGCATCCGTCACGATCGTCACCTCCGGCCAGGGAAGCCAAAACGGAGCCCCCTTCATCAAGTTGCCTTCGACGGCCCGCCACAGAAGGTCCTGGGCGACCGAGGGCGGCACCTGAACCGGGTCCGACATCCTGCCGGAGGACTGCGACCATTGCATCTTGAGTTCCCACTGCAAAGATCTCATCCGCAGGCGAGCCTCTGGCACCAGAAGAATGTAGGATGCCATGAGGCCGAGCAACCTCAAGAACTCGAACGCTGGGAGCGTCTGGGCATGCTGAAACTTGTGCACCATCTACTGAATGTGAAGAGCCCTCACCTGGGGAGGAAAACACTGCCCCAGGGAAGTGTCGAGCACTGCTCCGATGTACTGGAGCCGCTGTGTTGGCGTCAAATGGGACTTCTTTAAATTGAGGGAGAAGCCCAGCTGCCCCTGATCAACCAATCGTCCAGGTAGGGGTAGACGTGAATCCCCCCCCTTGCCTGAGATGCGCTGCCACCACCACCATGAGCTTGGTGAAAACCCTCGGGGCGGAGGTCAATCCGAACGGCAGGACCCGAAACTGAAAGTGCGAGTCGCCAACCGCGAACCTCAGGTACTTCTTGTCCTTGGGATGGATCGGCACATGAAGTAAGCATCCCTGAGGTTGGGAGACACCAACCAGTCCTGAAGCTGAAGGGCCTGGAGGACTTGAGAGAGAGTAACCATCTTGAACTTGTCCTTCCTGAGGAGTTTGTTCAAACCGCGCAAGTCCATGATGGGTCTCAATCCCCCGTCTTTCTTTGAAATAAAAAAATAAGGGGAATACCATCCCTTGTTCCTCTCCGCTACAGGCACCAGTTCTATGGCGCCTTTCTCCAGCAGGGCTTGAATTTCCTGCGCAAGGAGCGGATCCGGACTCTGCAAAGAGAGGTTCCCCGGTGGATTGTCGTGAGGCCTCTGCCGAAAGGGAAGACAGTAGCCGTGGGTTATGATCTCCAGAACCCACACATCTGAAGTAATGGCACGCCACTCTACAAGATGCTGCACCAGCCTTCCCCCAACCGGCGAACCATGGGACATGGCCTCATGACTGAGTGGTAGCGGCTGCGGCGTTACTTGAGGACAAAGAGGCAACTGCCCGAGCGGACTTGGCACCACGGGTACCCTGTCGTCCACCTCTGGTACCCCTGCGTTGGCCTCTTTGACTGCCAGCTCCTCTCGCTTTACTGAAGGACGAGCAATAGCGAAAGGAACCACCCCTCCATTGCTGTCCCCTAGGACGAAAAGGCGGAGGTTGGCGAACTGCAGTGCCCAACGACTTCGCTGCAGCTTTGGAGGTCTACAACCTCTCAAGGCTCTCGTCAGCCTTGCTGCCAAAAAGGTGTTCACCGTCAAAGGGCATGTTGAGGAGCCGGGACTGCACATCAGGAGCAAGCCCCGACTTCCGCAACCACGCAAACCTGCGTATCACGGTGCTCGCCGCCATGGACCTGCTGACACATTCAGCCATGTCCAAACCCGACTGAACTGACTCACACATGGCATCCTTACCATCCTGGACCATAGCAAGGAAACCATCCCGTTCATCCCCTTCGGGAATATGTTCAGCCGCTAACGCAACACAGTTCCACAGAGTGTGTGTGAAACGAGACAAGGCACAAATGGAGTTGGCCGCCTGAAGCGCCATACCACCAGAAGAAAACACTTTCTTCGCCCAGCCATCAAAACGTTTGTCGTCCCTATCAGGAGGGATGGTAGGGTACGACGCCTGCTTTGCCGGGGCCGTGGCCGCCTGCACCACCAAACTCTCCGGAGTGGGGTGCCTGGTCAAGTAGCAGGGGTCGCTACTGGCTGGACGGTATTTTCGCGACAAGGACCTGCCCACTGCCGGGAGACTCTCCGGAGCAGTCCAAGCCGCCGCCACCCTTCTCTGTAGAGCCATATGAAACGGCAGTACCGGGTCAGTTGGGGGACCAACATCAAGGATGTCCGTTAGATCATCCTGCACAAACTCCCCTTGGGGAGCAGACCATCCCAAGTACTCTGAGACCCTAGCCATAAGGCGCCGGTACGAGGAATCAGCATGAGAGCCAGGCTCAGGCCTACAAAACTACCTCCGGAGAGGTGTCCAGTCCACTGGCATCATGCAGTGACTGCCTCAAATCGGCTATGGCCCGAGACCATCTCATCTGGAACCTGACTAGGAACCAGGCCATCAGAATCCTCATCCACCTCCGAAATATACTTCAGGTGGTGAAAAGAAGGCACCCGAGAGTGCTTGCTCTTAACCAGAACCCTAGGGGGTTCCCCCGTGCCACAGGGTACCTCAGACACCCCGGCCTCGAAAGGCGTTGAGGGCATCTGCGCCGGCGTTGAGAGAACAGGCATCGGCGCTGAGTAAATCGGCGTCGACGTCAGATGCAGCGCCGCCAGCATCAACGGCGTCGACACAGTCCTCGAAGCCAGAGCTCTGAGCGTGTCCCTCGACGACCTGAGCGTCGACGACTTCCTCTGGGCCGGAGCCTCGAGAAAGCCTGTCGACGCCCTCGACGCCTCAGGCGTCGATGTCTTCCTCGAAGACATCACAGGAGCACACGGTCTCGAACGCATCGAGGACCGGGACCTGGAACGGGTACGTCGAGAACGAGTCCCCTTGTCCGAACGGGACCTCTCCCGTGACTCGTGCCGACCACTCTTGCGAGCCGTGTCTCTCGACCTCTCACGGCCGACCCCACTCGGAGGCGCGGACGGCTTAGTACCCTGCGACTCGAGAATCGCCAGCATTTTCTTCCCGAAGGAAGCCCATTCCTCCGGCGTTGCACGGCTGGTGGGGTAAGCAACGTGCCGGGCAGAGTCCTCAGAAGAGGACCTGGAAGACGACCGCTGTCGGCGCTTCCGAGAATGCCTCGAAGAGGCCGAGCAGTGGCGAGACCGACTCCTAGAAGGAGACCCACGAGACTTCTGACGACGACGCGGAGAGTCACCTCTCGAATCATCCGTCGAAAGCCCCGCAGACTTCGACTTCCGGGGCTTGGACACCCGACCTACCGACAACTTCTTCTTACGTTCCCGTAAGGCTTTAGACGTGAGCGACTGGAAGTCGATAGTCATCTGTGTCGTGGGCCTCCCCGAGGCACCAGAGACAGGCGTCGTGCCAGTCCGTCACCGACATCTTGGACCCACACTCCCCGCACTTCTTGAAGCCCGGATGCGGAGACGAAGTAGAAGACATCTTCACACAAAAGATTTTCTCACAAAAACGAACAGGTTCGAAGAACCGAGAAGAACAGAACTCCAAAGAGTCGAGGCGTAACCGAGATTCACGAAGCAACACGTTCGCGGAAAAAACGGAACTGAGGCTACGGGGCGTCGTGCGTCCTACTTATCACATCGGATGACGTTGGAGGAGGTCCTCGACGACGGCGCATCGACGTAGGACGCCAAGAAAAGTTTCCGAAGCAGCACAGCTGTGGTGATTACCTGTCATAGATATGGAATACGTCGGAGGACCCAATCCCCTCGAATGACAGAGTACTCGGGTAGGTGAAAAACAAGGGGGGGTCCTGCGAGTCCATCTGCCGGAAATTGGTCTAGGTTACGAGAGACTTACCCACAGTCTTTAGCTCACTATCTTTCATAGAGGAGAAATATCCAAAACATATCAGTCTTTGTCCTGCCCTAGGGCAGTCCAGCACCGAAATGCGAGGCAATTTTCTTCTGAACAAGAGTACCAAAAGCAACCCTAGACACGTGTTTCGGTCTGGTTGTACCTCATCAGTAGGGTGGAGCTGTGCCTCTCTAAGAATAGTGAGCAAGGGGTCCACAAACCAGTTTGGCAGCAAGGCTAATTTCGCACCTACCAGTGACTAAGGCTGGAAGGGCAGGGGCCCTGTTCTTATGGACCTGACTCTGATAATTACAGGTTCCACCAGACTAACCGGCAGGACTGCCATCAAATACAATGGAGATGACTGGGCCCTGGGTTTTTTGCACAGAGGTGTGATTTCCTCTGCATTCACTCCTCTGGAAGACTTCAAAGGGAAGCCACAGAAACCCTTGTCCAAGCTGACCTAGCAGGAAGACATTTTGGCTGGGGTGTTGGAAAGACCGCCCACATTTGGGACAAACCCAGCCCATTTGATTTAAAGACCTTTTCATATTAAGACATTTTTCTCTGCAATATGAATACGCAGTAATGTGATATCATGACCGTTTTAATGTGATTTTTGGACCAGCACAGTAAGATATTGTGCATCTCTCTGGCATGTGGGGAAATGAAATGGCAGGGAAAATGCATTTATGGGGGAAGCATAAATGGCACAGATATTACACTTGGGGAAACTATGACAAATACTATTATACATACGTGTAAGCCATTTGCAGAATTTTAGATATGTTTCTCCTGAAAACGGCGAAATTGTGCCCAAGGACGAGCCAACATCGCACAGAATTGGCATTTGAACCGGCATATTCGTCGTGAAATATGGGATCTGCCTATCTGATTTTTATGATGGGGACTATTGTAAATATGAAGTTTTGTTCCATAACCCACTTTTGTGAAAAATAGGCTTGTCAGACGAAGGGAGTCAAAATTACACACACCTAGGGTGAGGTCACTTCCCTGGAACCAATCAGCCCGCAGGGAGGAGGGGACACCCATAGCCTGGCCTATCCCATGCAAGGGGTAGGCCCAGGGTACTTCTGCCCAGACTGTAAAATTCTATGATGTCACTCTGCCGACAGGGATAGTCAACATTCAAAATTCACTGTTCAAGATTCCAAGACTCCTCATCCAGATCCAGGCAGCACCACCTATCCAGACCCAGACATACCCGGTAATCCAGGGAGCATGGAGAAAAGGCTGCCGATCCCCTTTAGGAGAATCCAGTGACCAGACATTTTGCCCAGCTGACCCATCCCGCTGTCTACAGTGACCAGACTTTGCCCAGCTGTTCCCCCACCAGGAGAGCCCAGCTGACCCAGTAACCAGATCTCTGGACCCTGCTGCCCATGACCAGATCTGTGGCCCTGCCGTCTAGAGACCCTGCTGGCTGTCCAAATTACCAAACCCAAGCTTGCCTTGTAAGTATCCCATCACCCAGTACCCAAAAACTGCATATCCCACACGTTTACCTTGCATCCTGTGCAAACCCTATTCAAATCCCATAAAAACCCTAGTCATTTCCCAAATTGCCAGTATCCACTGTTCACCCTTTCCCTAGAAGAATCTGTTTAGTCTATATCTGTTAGCATATTTTGTTTCTATTTCCTTCAGTTAACTTTGTAAGTCCCTAGTATCATTTGAAACAATTAATTCCCCATTGAAAATTCACGTTCATTATTGTTGCACTTTGAAAGTAACAATTTTGTTGTGTTTTTACTAATTATAGCCTTAAAATATAGTTTCAGAAGAACTAATCATTGTGCTAACAAAACCGATTTTGGCTGCTTGTTTGGTTTTCTTTAAAAATCCGATTTACATTTTTTTATTTAAAAAATCATATCATCCTATAAGAGTCTTCCCTTCCCCTTAGTATCCTAACTGTTCTACGTCTTTGTTTCCATCCCAAAAACCGATTTCCGAATTTGATTGCTAAGCCCATTTTCTTAGCTGTTTGCCAGTTTAAAGACTGTGTAAAATAAGAAATTGCAATTCTGCAGCGTGTGATTTTGTTGCATTATTTTCCTCCCAAAATCGATGCTCACCTGGGTTCACGCTGCTTTAGTGCTCTGCTCAGTAACCTGTAAATTTACTTGTCTCTTCAGTGCAGCAACACAAATTTCAGTCATATCTATCCTACCACAAGTGTAAACTGATCTACAAGTTCAATCAGAGTATTCTATTTTACTTATTTTGAAGGTTTTCATTTTTCTTGGCCTCCCATTCTGGGGTGGTTGGTCGAATTTAAAAAACGATTTTTCCTTCTTCTTGCCGACTCCTTGCCACTGCTTTCCATCCACACAGAATTTAGTTTGCAGGTGTTTGGGGAGGTTTTGCATGGGGAGTGCATAACATAAGTGCCACATATGATTGTGAGAAAAAGTGGTTTTAATTCCATTTCTATTTTATGTTTATGTAGATGTTAGAATGTTGAATAAACAGTATTATAAGATTTTGCATTTATATTGTCATCACACTGGTGATTGCTGCCCTAAATTTAGTTTTGCTCCGATTTTCATTTGAATTCTAAAAATAAATATTTCTTTGTTACACACCGGCCTGGTTCATGGTCCATTGCGACATGAGGTTTTTGTTAAGGTGGGTGTGAGACAGGTTGGGTGCCTCTTCAAGAATGAATCTAGGGTTCAAATAAAAATAAAAAGGTGTGTTTTATTGTGCGCCACCTTCAGTGTCGGTTGAAGTCTCTGGCTGGAGTGTGCTGTGTCGTAAAATCTGTTACACAACCCAGGGACTCAGTCACCTTACCCATGAAAGACCTGTATGCTGCATTAGGATGATCGTGGGAGTCTTGCTGGTACTTCAGGGAAGTGTCTAGCCCACTTGCTCCTGTCTGTGCCCCCGGCCCATTCATCTCCAGGGCTGGAGCCCTGCAACATCACAGCTGCTGATGGAGCTCGCACGCCGACGACCATCACACGCTGCAGGGGCAGCTAGACTTCGTGGTATCTCGCCAGCCCCTCCGCTACGAGAGTCATGCCAGAACCAACATTGAAGTGACCAATGCTGCATCTGTGCCCCATAACTTGCCAGTGACCACCTGCCCTGCATCAGAGGTTCTGTTGCACGTGGCACCATTGTGCACGTGAAGCCGATGCTCCGTGCTATGCGATTTGAACCGTAAGATGGCCACCACCTGCCTGTGAAATTTTGTTCATTCTGGTTGCCTAGCAACCATCTTCCCCAACACACATTTAAAGCGTGTGGTGCGCCGGAAGGCGGAAGCCGGCCCCCACAACCATAAGGCCCTTCAGAGCACAAGGTCCTTTCCTGTCTGTGTATGTCTATGACGCCAGGACGCTGGGGCACACTACTCTACACTTGCCGACCACTCTGAATCCCTAATATGGATGGATCAAACGAGATTTCACACCTCTGCAACTCATAACAGCTTACGGCGGTAAGATTACCATACGCACTATACATATCCTATCAGACACAGTCCAGCATCCCTTATCTCTGGCTTTGCACGCTTTGTAATTGCACTCCTAATCCCATGCATATAGCCCAAGGATTTAATTACTCTTGACCCATCTGCAAACATTGGAACTACCGCATCAGATGCCCCATTGATAACACTACCTGCCATCCCGCTACGCTCCTCGTTCATTGCAGCTGATTTGCATCGTTTCGTATATTGTTTGATGCATGGTATATATTTGCCTGCCAGTCAAGTCAATCATATTGCATCACGTGCCGGCCCCATGGTAAATCTCCACATATATACATTTTCATTTGAGATTGCATGCACCTTTTACTGTTGTAGATGGCCACCTATTGTGTTTATTTTCTTGCATTATTGCCTACATTTGGGCACACTTACTGCCACAGACAGACTAGCCACTATGCGAGTTGAAATAGCCCTATGCAGTCTGTATTAATACGTAGCTGATGCCATGAAAACGTGATCTAGCTTATCCTGTATTAATCTTAGCATGTCCCGCGAAATTCTGAATCAGCCTATTTTTGTGTGAAAGGGATTCAGCCTATTCTGAGTCAATTTGATTTAGCCTAGCTTGTGTAATTTTGAATCACTTTACCGCATAACCAGAAAGTAAGCTACAGTACTTCCTATTTAGCGTGGCCTTTGGATTACAGCACCAACACCTAAAATGCAGAGATCAAGGAGCCTTCTGCTCTCCCTCACTATATTAATAGCCATCGCTTGTATATTGACAACTCCTTCAGATCCAGATGGTATAACGGCCCAGTTCCCTACCCATACAAATAGCCCGACTTACAGTCAACGGTCAGTTAAACTTATCATGGCCTCTCAGCAATTGCCTATGCATGACTCCCAGCCATGTAACACTACGGCTAGAAATGGAAGACTGCTCAAGACTATCTAAATTATTTGAACCTTTAGCAAGAACCCTCGCTATCCCCAATAAGAGATCTGACCTTCATTTTGAAACCTCCAATATCAAAAGGAAAATGTCACCACAGCCCTCTGCCAGTATATGCCTCTTTCAATCACACTACTTCTAAGACCTGAAACATAGAAGGAACAAAGTTACTTACCTGTAACTGTTGTTCTCCAGCATGGTTCTGGCATGGATTCACATGCTCATGAATATTCCCCGTCAGGCCGGGAATCCTCGGTACAGAAAAAAAAATCAGTATCAGTTTCGTTTCTGATCTGACTTTCTTAGTAGTAACCAATCACTGGTCTCTGGGTCATACTGCCCCCAGCCAATGACTGCCCTCTCCCTAAGCCCCGCTTCTGGCAGCCATCCTCAGATTTGGTAGTACGTAAAGTGGCAGTATGACCAAGTGAAGAGCCGCAGAGGGGTAGGCGGGAGGGTTCGCATGTGAATCCATGCCAGACCCATGCTGGAGAACAACAGTTACAGGTAAGTAACTTGTTCCTTCTCCAGCATGGGGTCTGGCATGGATTCACATGCTCATGAATAAGAGAATACATAGCAGTACACACATGCACAACCACGGGAGGTGGCAACAGGCTCAACATTAAGCAATACAACAACTCAACATTAAGCATCTCTTACCTCCTCACCAGGCTCACCTTAAGCGAACAGGTTGCGCAGCACTGCTTGGCTGATCCTGGACTCCTCCCTGGAGTCCCGATCGACGCAGTAGAATCTTGTGAAGGTGTGCGTCCACCTCCACGTCGCAGCCCTGCAGATGCCCAGCAGGGGCACATCAGACAGGAACGCCGTGGTAGCAGCGATCGCTCTGGTCGAATGGGGTCTCGGACGGCCGGGCAGCAGTCGGTTTGCCAACCGGTGACAGTGCATGATGCAGCCGGAGAGCCATCTGGAATTGGAAGTCTACGAGAGAGCCTTCCCTTGATTCACAGTCCCAAAGTTCAAAAACGGCTGTGATGTCTTCCGAAAATTCTTTGTGCGGTCCACGTAGAACTTCAGCGCTCTAGCTACGTCCAGCAAGTGCAGAGTCCTTTCAGCCGGCGACGAAGGAGACGGGAAGAAAACTGGCAACACCAAGGGTCCGTCGAGGTGGAAGTCCGATGACATCTTGGGCATGAAGGAGGGGTGGGTCCTCAGCACCACCCTTGTGTCATGAAACGTCAAGTATGGCGGCTTGCAAGATAGGGCCTGGATCTCTCCCACTCGTCGTGCGGAGGCGATGGAACGCCGTCTTCCACGACAGAAACTTCAACGGTGCCGAATGCATAGGCTCAAATGGGGGCCCCATGAGCCTGGTCAGCACCACGTTGAGCTCCCACGCCGGGGCCTTCACCAGCGGGAATTATCGGACCAATCCTTTCATAAATTCCTTCACCAGTTGATGAGACCACAAGGACGCCCGTCCCGTAGTTCTGGTGTATCGTGAGATGGCGGCCAGATGTATCTTGATGGAGGCGTGAGCTAGTCCAGCCTTGGCCAATGACAGTAGGTACGGCAATACTTGGGGGGCCGTAATCCTCAGAGGGTTAATCTTCTGTGCACGGCACTAGACAGAGAACCTCTTCCATTTATGTCCGTAGCACTTGAGAGTTGAGGACGCCCCGGCCTTTGCAAGAACCTCTCTGCAATCGGCCGGGATGTCGTACCCTCCAAACTCTAGTGCTGCAGGAGCCAGGCCTGCAAGTTCAGCGACTCCGGGTTGTGGTGAAGAATGGCACCTCCTTCTCTGGAGAGGTGGTCTGCGTCCGTCGGCAGCTTGACTTGTGTGGACGTTGACAAGTCCGGGAACCAGATCTGTCTCGGCCACGCCGGTGCGACGAGAATCATCCTGCACCGGGACCTCTTGAGCTGGTTGATGAGCCGGAGCAGCAACGGCAGCAGAGGGAACGCATCAAGAAATAGGCCGTCCCAGGGGAACTAGAAAGCATCGCCCATGCTCCTCGGCTGGGGGAACCTGCTGGTGAACCTCCGGCACTTGGAATTCGTCGCCGTCGCAAAGAGATCGATTTGGGGTTCGCCCCATCGTCCGAAGAGTCGATCCACTTGATCCTGGCATAGTTCCCACTCGTGGCACGAGCGCAGCTCTCTGCTGAGTGAGTCGGCGATCGTGTTTTTTATTCCTGCCAGATGAAGAGGCACCAGAAACATCCCTTGGGCGACGGCCCAATGCCAAAGATCCTGGGCTTCCTTGGATAGGGCAGGGGATCTGGTTCCGCCCTGCTTCCGGATGTAGAACATCGCGGTGGTGTTGTCGGTGAAGATCCTCACCACCTTGCCCTTGAGGGACAGAAGAAAGGACCTGAGGGCCCAGAACACTGTGCGGAGCTCCAAGATGTTGATGTGGAGTGACTTCTCCTCTGGGAACCAAAGGCCTCTCGCGTGAAGCTCTCCGGAGTGCGCTCCCCAACCTTCCAGGGAGGCGTCCGTCGTCACCGTCACCTGGTGAGCTGGGGTCTGAAAGTCCATGCCCGCTGACAGATGAGAGCGGGTACCCCACCACCGGATCGCCTGACGGAACGTCTCGTTGAGAGGGATCCTGTCCTCGAAGCTGCCCGTCGACTGGACCCAGCGGGCGTCAAGGAACTCTTGTAAGGGGCGCATCCGAAGCCTGCAAAGGCGCACCAGATAAATGCAGGACATCATCCCGAGGAGGGACTTGATAGATCTTACCCTGGCCATGTCCGTGGCCAGCAGACGCGGCACCTTGCCCAGAATGGTCCTGGTACTTTCCTCCGACGCGAGGCCAGCCGCGCCACTGTGTCAAGCTTGGCTCCCAGAAACAGGGCGACTTGCGACGGAACCAGGTGGGATTTTCGAAAGTTGATGGAGAATCCCAGGTCTGTGAGCAGCTGGACGGTCTTCGCAGTGTGCTCCATGGCAAGCTCCCTTGTCCTTGCCCGGATGAGCCAGTCGTCCAGGTAAGGGTAGACGTGGATCCCCTATAGGCGCAGCCGCGCCGCCGCCGGTGCGAGGCACTTGGTGAACACCCTGGGTGCCGACTTCAATCCGAACGGGAGGGCCTTGAACTGGTAGTGCCGCCCTTGGACCACGAACCTGAGGAACTTTCGGTGTCTTTTTAGAATGGGGATGTGGAAGTACGCATCCTCCAAGTCCAACAACGACAAGAAATCGCCCTTCTCCAGCTGTCCCAGCACATGCTGGAGGGTGACCATCCAGAACTTCTGTGCCTTGATGTACTTGTTCAGTCGTCGCAGGTCCAGGATGGGGCGCCATCCTCCTGTCTTCTTTTTTTACGAGGAAGTACCTTGAGTAAACTCCGGAGCCCTGAAGCCTCTTTGGGACGAGCTCGATGGCACCCTTCTTGAGCATCGCCCTTACTTCCAACAGTAGTTGAGGGACGTGATTTTCCTTCCACGCCACGGGTGGAACGCGAGGGCACTTCTTCTGAAACTCGAGGGCGTGCCCTTGGGCCAGGGCATCCAGCCCCCAACAGTCGGTGGAGATGGACTCTCACACGCTGACGAACCTCGCCAGCCGGCCTCCCACCGGGGTGCTTCGGCAGGGGCCCGACCCCACGGTCGGTTCAATCTTGTTTGGAGGCCGCCTTGCCTCCTTGACCTCCCTGTCGACGACTGGCACCACCTGACTTGCCGCGTCCCCTGTAGGCTTCCTGGGACGAAGATCTTGCCGCTTGGCGGTACGTGGAGGAGCCACTGCCGGATCCCTTGGAGGCACCTTGTCTGCCTCCGGAGCTCCGAAAGGACGGCCGTCGTTGTTGGAGCACTCCCAGTGCCCGGGCAGTCTCCGTGTCTGTCTTGATGGCCTGAAGGGACTCATCAACCGCCTTCCCAAACAGGTTGTTCCCGTCGAAAGGCATGTCCAAAACCTTGGTTTGTACGTTCTGGCGGAAATCCGTCGCCTTGAGCCATCCTCGTCGTCTCAGGCAAACGCTGTTGCCCAACTGACGGAAACCGGTGTCGGCGATGTCCGTTGCCACCGTGATGGCGTGGTCCGAAGCAATCTCACCTTCCTGTAGGATTTCAAGGGCCTCAGCCCTTTTGGCGTCCGGAAGGAAGTCCAACAGAGGGGAGATATTGAACCACAACTCCCCGTCGTAGCAGGCTACGATAGCCAGGGCGTTGGCCGCCTTGATAGTCGTCGCTGCGGATGAGATGACCTGTCGTCCCATTGTGTCCAGCTTCCTGCCCTCGCCGTCCGGCAGGGAAGTTTTCGAGGCCGATGCCCCCCCAGCTTTCTTCTTTGCTGCCGCCGAGACGACCGAATCCGGGGTAGGTTGCGCCCGAAGGCACAAGGGGGCAGCATCGGGGACCTGGTACTTCTTCACGTACCGGTCCCTCTTTGCCGACGCCGTGGCAGGGTTCTTGAGGAGGGCGAGCCCCTCATCCCAGATGTCATCAAGAAGTGGTACGGCGAGGACCGTCTTCCTTTTAGCCTCGCGCCGTTGGTAAAGGAATCCTTCCTTCTTCTCTTCTGGGCAGAGCTGGAAGAGCTCGGATGCCCTGTAAATCATGGCATGAAAGGATCCAATCTCGTCGGACGGGGACGCCCGAGCAGGGGGCGACGGGGGACACGTCCCGTGATCATCTCCGTCGTCATCTGTATCTGTCGTAGCCGTGTCCGTACCTGTATCATCCCCGTGGGTAGTAGACCGGGGGGAAGGCAGAGCAGGCCACAGAGGTGGGAGAGGTGGCGTGGGATGCATCCTCCTCCTCTTATGCGGTGGACTTTCCGAAGGTCCTGGCTCCGGTTCCCCCGTCGGGTCTGGCTCAGGTACCTCCGTCGGGGGGAGTGGCAACCTTGTCCTCATCTCCGAGCATAAGGACTGAATCGTTGACAAAATGGCCACCGAAGTGTCCTGCGGTGCCGGAAACGACGGGCACGAGGGCTCTTGAGGAACCTCGTCGGCAACACCGTCGCTCTCGTCGTCGCCCTCGCCGGGATCCCGCCCGATGGGCTGGGCCTCTTCCACGACTTTGATGAGCTCTTCTTCAGAGGTCGTGTCCATAGCCACAATGGCCACCTGCCACTCCCCCGCCTTTTCCAACGAGGACTTTGTGGGGATCTTCTCAATGGGCCTGAAAGACGACTCCCTCCGCGGTGGCAGGGAGACTCTGGGTCCTGAGGTCGCCTCCACTGGTGTAGCCTCCACAGGCTGAGCCAGGGCCGCTGCGACATCCTCAATCGAGGTCTTAGCAGGGTGAATTAAGGCCATCGTCGCCTTCTGTACGCCTGGGGCCTTCACCTTGGGGGGAGGGTCCGAGCCTCGCTCCCCCTCTGCCGGAATCTTCGAGATCGACCGGGGCCTCTCCAGAAGCTTCGCTGGGTTCTCGGACTTCCTCTTACCCGAGCCAGAGCGTTGGCTCGTGGTTGATGGCGCCGGGGAGGATGCGCCCTGCCTGGCAGCCAAGGAGCCCGACCGTTCGGCGCTCCAGGTGCCCGCGGACTCGCTGTGCTTGGCCTTTTGTTGGGCCTCCGTCGTCAGGGCGCCCTCACAGGACTTAGAAGACCGCTCAGACTTCTTTTTCTTCTTCTCGCCTGACGGGCTCTTCCCTTCCAGCCAGTTAGCGAGACGGAGGTGGCGATCCTTCATGGTCCGCTCCGACATGTTCCCACAAAACGCACAGTCCTTCTCCGTGTGCGTCTTGTCCTCATGGAGACAGAGGCATAACGAATGGTCGTCCTCCTTGAAAACATTCTGAAGCTGGCATCCAGGGCAGGTCCTGAACAGCTTCCCGGGCGTCGAACTTCCTTTCTCCTGGGCCATGTACAGGGTAGGCCTCGGAACTTCTGGAATCCTCCAAAAGCGTAACTCGACGAAATCTTCACCCTTGAGGGGCGTAGAAAACTCCGAAACGGATCCCTGTTGATCGGATGTAGAAACGGTGGAGCTTGAGGCTCTATTTAACCGAAAAATGAGAAAAATCTCCTGAAAAAGCACGAAAACACAGAAAAAGCTCGAGATACTTCACGACGACTCCCAACACTTAAACGTGCGGTAAAAATCTGAGGATGGCTGCCAGAGGCGGGGCTTAGGGAGAGGGCAGTCATTGGCTGGGGGCAGCATGACCCAGAGACCAGTGATTGGTTACTACTAAGAAAGACAGATCAGAAACGAAACTGATAATGATTTTTTTCTATACCGAGGATTCCCGGCCTGACGGGGAATATTCATGAGCATGTGAATCCATGCCAGACCCCATGCTGGAGAACAACGCTTTGCATTCTTGGAACTTACAGCAGGTCCAGCAACAAAAGAGGAATACGCTATTGTTACTGCCTCAAGAGAACTGCTGGGAACATTGGGAAATTAGTAGGCAGTAAGATTGCGTAGGGCGGGGGGAGCCTCGGATTAGGCGTGCTCCTCGAGCTGTCGGGTGTGCCTCCCTATCCTAATCTGCTATATCTTACGTATTTTGCCAACAGTATTCGCTTTGAAATGTTTTGAACTGTGACACACAGAGAGCACTTGTGATTTGGAAAATGGGAAACTGAGAAAGTCAACAAGTGGCACGAACAGTGTAGGTGTGAGGAGGGGGAGCCCCAGACCAAGTGTGTTCCCCGAGCTGTCGGGCGTGCCTCCTTGGCCTATCTCCCTCCAGCAAGGCTATACAACTTATCAAGGATTAGCTCTGTGATCCTCCGAGTGGTGCAGATCCTTTTAATGAACTGCTGGTTAATTTGATGTGCAATTGATTTGGTTTCATTACAGAGAGTGATTTTATTACATTTTGAGGTAATAGTGTTTTTAACTCAAGGTATTTTAATAATTTCCAAAACCCTGGCATTTTAAATTGACAATCTTTTATGGAGTACCTGTCCCGGTGTGTGTAACAAGGGACATCGTGCATATATTGCCATAAAAGGTATACTTGAATATTAACCTGGTAAAATGTCAAAGATTAAGGGGGGTGGTAAGAGGGTATTCAAATTATTTGAACCAATAAATACACTCATAATAGAAATTAAAGACCTACTGCATGACCTAGAAGCCACAATTTTCAAAAAGGCAGATGCCTCAGTCTGTCGAAGGGCTGCAGCTGCACCAAATTGTGCATCGGTCATAGAAGACATTGACATACTGCCAGAAAGTGTAGCACCTGTATTAAAACCTACCACTCACACAAGAATTCTGAGATGCCTTGAAAAGCAAAAGGACCCCCTGAACTCCTATAAAATAGGGCAATTTGAAGGGCAGGAGGGGGAGAAACTATGCCCTCCCGACAGAGAAACAGGGGTCCAGGTCATTGAAATACACACAAATGCTGTGGACCTTGGACAGTCCCATTAAAGTACTAGATGGTGGAAATAACCAGAGCCCACAGCACAAGACAATGGGGGGTGGGTCTCCAAATATCACCCTAGCGGAGGGTGGGGGTAAAATATAAATGATGATCCCAACAGCCAATAGGTATCAGGCCCTAGGAGGGGAACAGCATCCAGATGATGAGGTCATCAAGCACATGGTGTAACCCTAGGAACCACCAGAGGAGCAATTATTCTAAGGGTGCTTGAATAGCCATTAGCATAGGTACTCAAACGGATGGTTCTAATGAGTAGAGTAGTACTCAGTTGGAAACAGGTGACTATACACCAGAATAAGCAAGGTATCTACAATTGTTGAAAACTGTGTGGGCCACTCGAAAAAGCAATTCAGGAACATTTTGCAATTGATCTGGATCCCTGCAGACCCATAGGTGGTTGTATTATTACAAACACAATGACTAAGATAATACCCAAGGATGCCACTGTCAAAGTCGGTCGATCTGCTAATAGGCCAATTTTGCGTCCACACACTAATGAAGGGAGCGATGTGTTAAATCAGGTGGACATGAGACACAAGAGAGCCGAGAGGCTTTCCTTATCCCTTGATTGGAAATGTGTGTATCCAATTGTGTGGACCAAGGGTATCCGAGAGCTCAGAGATGTTCAATCTGTCCACTTGCTGGAAACATGCAGATGTACAATCAGAATATACACAAACCTATGCCATCATGGATTAGTCCCCCCAACCCCACAACACAACCGCCTTGGGGAACAGGAGAATGGGAGAGTTGATGAGTGACTCCTACAGGGACAACATTAAATATCTAAAAGACCCCCCCTTCCTTGCGGGGTACAGCAGATTGATCCATCTGTCACATTGTTTAATGTAGGGAAACATACAAACTTTTTAAAAAATATTTTATTTGTTGGGTATTAGCCAAAATTATGACTTTTCACACATTACCTCATGAAAAAAGGTTAAAAAATATAAAACAATGAATTTTCTTAAATTACATGGAAAAGAAGATTTTTTTCCCCCCCCCCGAGAACAGCTTTTTCCTTAAAAGAACATAGATCATATCATAGCAACACATAAATTACACAAATCTTAACAGTGCAACAAACAGCACACCAGCTAAGGAGACATGAACGCTTGGACTCCTATCTTAAGACTGCTAGCTCACATGGGGCACCCCTCAACAGTTTGAGCCAAGAACACCCTCAGCACTGAATGGTCCCAGACACACATGGTCCACCTTAGTTATTTGCAGCTCTTATTGGGGTTGATTTCTCTACCACCTCCCAACTTCAAATCCTTTAGAAGAAGAAAAACATCAGCTGTCTGAAAGATTTCATTTACTGAGACTAATCTGTCCCAAAAAACATCTGAATTTAGCCAACGGACATCATGGACAAATCTCTGAAGTCTTACCACTCTCGGGTCTCACGTACCAGGGCATTTTGATAACAGGCATTTAATTGACTGTCCTTTTTCACCACATGTATCACATATGTCAGTGGTGTACAGATCTTTATTTCTGATATACAGAATTTCTAGCGTTGGAGACAGATTTAATCTGAATCTCAGGAATTCTGATCTAGAGGCTGGATCTGATGACTTATTTAAATAAGAGGGTAGTAGTGACCTTTGTTTGTCCATCGCTGAAAAAGACGATGAGATCTTGGCCATCCTCATTTCATCAAACGTCCTTTTTTTAAAAAAAAAACGTTATTTTTGCATTTTGGCATTACTTGCATACACAAGCCCGAATAGCGGGCTGTACAACTAGCGCTGTTGCACCCACCCCGCCCACCCCCCCCACCCCCTCAGACCCCCCACACCCAACATGTTCATTTCAATTAGACGGGCCCTCTATGCAGTAAGCTTGTGTTGAGGTTTAGTTCACCGGGGTATTATTGTGTGATGACTTAGCCGATGAAGCAGGGGAAACGGCATTGGAGAGGAGAAATGAAATGTAGGGGGCCCCATATGTCCGGGGCCTCGCATGTAGGGGCAGTGTTCTTATGAATTCTGTTTCCGTTTCTTGGCAGTAGAGAATATCTGTCCTCCAATGTGTCAATATGGGAGTTGGGGCCCGTCCCCATGCCATGGCTGCTATTCTTCGTGCTAGTGCCAGTAGTACGTTTGCCAATTTCCTAGTTGGAAGTGGTATGGATTTCGTCATCCCTAGTAGTACTACTATTGGGGCGTATCTCATCTCTTTGCCAATTATTGCTTCGGTTTCACAGAGCACATCGGACCAGAATTTGGCCACCGCTGGGCAGCTCCATGCGAGATGCAAGAAGTCGGCGTCGGGCGTACCACACCTGTCACATGACGAGTTCGATTCTGGGTGATGCCTGTTGCTTTTTTTAAGGGTATAGTATGTTTGGTGTAAAAAGTTGAAATTAATTTGTTTAAGGTGTGAGTTAAGTGCTACTTTTTGTGTCTGGTGTAGTATGTAGTCCCAATCTTCATCTGGGATGGACATTTGCAGCGACTTTTCCCATCTATTTGGGATTTGTTGGTAGTGTGTCTGTTAGAAAGGTTCTGTAAATAGATAAAAAACAATTTACCTCCCCCTTGTGCCTGAATTATTCTGTGCAGTAGCTGCCACGTTGATGGTTGTTGTGGGAACGAGGGTATGAGGTCTTGAAGGGTATATCGAACTCTGAAATAGATGAATACATCTAGGGAGGTGGTGCTACCTTTCTCCTTTGCTTGTTGGGGTGTTATAAAGGTTTGAGCGAAAAGGACGCCTAGCGTGCTTATTTTACATTTGTCTGCCCACATTAGGAACACCTTTTCAGGAGTGAGTGGCACCCCCGGGATGAATTTGACGGGGAGTAGAGGCGAGTATCTGAACTGTATCTTATACTTTTGGGCCATTTTCCGCCATATTGAGTATGTGGATTGCACTATGTTCAATGTTAGGTGTGGTACCGCTAGTTTGCTGATGATCACGGCTCTGAGCAGGTTGGGCGAAGCCAGCGCCCGTTCGACCTGCACGTGTGGTCTTATGAAGTGGGTCGCGTACCAGTGGCTGAGAAACTGAGCTTGGGCTGTCCAGTAGTATTGTTCCAGATCGGGGAGTGCTAGGCCACCTTTGGCTACAGGAAGTATGAGGGTTGTGTATGCCACCCTTGCTGGTTTGCCCGCCCAGATTAGGTCTAGAACCAGGCTTCTCAGATTCCCCAGAAAGCAGCGTGACAACAAGATTGGAATATTGGAGAATAGATACAGGAGTTTGGGGAGAATTACAATCTTCACTAGGGAGGCCCTTCCACAAAGAGTGAGTGGGAGTGCTTTCCACCGGACCACCTTTTCTCTTACTGTTTTGAGTACGTTTTCGTAGTTATCTTTAAATATATCGTGGTGATTCAGAGACATCCCCAGGTAACGGACATGGGCTTTTTCCCAATGAAAATTGAAATTGTCTGTGAATGTTCTGGTGTTGGTGTTTAAGGGGAATATGATTGACTTGGCGTGATTCATTTTTAACCCCGACACTGACCCGAACTTTATTATTTCTCGCATAATCGGGTTGAGGTTTTCGCTAGGGTTTTGTTTGTGCAGGACTATGTCGTCGGCGTAGAGGGATATTATGAATCTATGAGGTCAAATTTTGAGCCCTCTTTGAATTTGGCGTTCTCGGAGGCCAGCCGCTAGGGGCTCCATCACTAGCGTGAATATCATGGCGGATAATGGGCATCCCTGTCTGGTACCGTGCTGGAGTTTTATATATGCAGAACGTGTCGACCCTAGGGTGATTGCTGATTTGGGTTGATTATATAGGAACGAGACCATTTTGATGTACTGTTTCCCGAGCCCAAGTTGCTGCAGCTCTGCAAACAGGAAGGGTCACTCGACCGAGTCGGATGCCTTTTCGGCGTCCAACAACACCGCTACTGCCTGTAATCAGGGTTTAGTGCTGCTAATACCCCGAACATTCTTCGTATCCCAAATGTTGTGTTGCGTCCGGGCACGAAACCCACCTGATCTGCGAGTACCAATGCAGGCATTAGTGGGAGTAGCCTGTTCGCTAGAATTTTTGCCAGGATTTTGTTATCAAGGTTAGTGATATTGGTCGGTAGGATTTACATTCTTCAGGGGCTTATTTTATGCAAGAGAATTACGTTGGCTTCCCTTAATGTTTGGGGGAGGATGCCGGATTCAATCGCTTCTTCGAAGACCTTTAAGAGAAGAGGGGCTATGGTTGGGGCAGAGAATTTATAGAACTCGCCAGTTAACTCATCGGGCCCGGGGGCTTTGGATGTAGGTAGACTTTTTATTGCTTCTTGGATCTCTTCCAGTGAGATGGGGTTGTTCAGGGGCTCGCGGAGTTCCCTCTCCACCCAGTACAGTTCAGTGTCGTTAAGATAATGGCGGATCGCCTCGGTGTCCGGTGGGTGATTGGCGCTATATAGCTCTTGATAAAATGTTCTGAACACCTCGACTATGTCTTCTTTATGTACCATATTTCCTTGTGGTGAACGGATTCTTTCCACCCTTGTTGGTTTCCTGTCTGCTGCAATGAGTCGTGCAAGGAGAGCTCCAGGTTTCTGACCCTCGCCGTATTGTCCAATTCTTTGATTGTGACCTAGAAATTTTATTTCTCGTTCTGCTAGGTTTCTGAAGTTGAGAAGTTCTTCTTTCAACAGCGCCTGGATATGGTTTGCGTTTGTGGTGGCTTGCTGATTTTCAAGGCTTTTCAGGAGAGTTTCGCTGGTGCTTAGTTGATGCCAGATTAGTTTCAAGATTCCGTTTTCCTTAGCCAAACACACCCCCCGTATATAACATTTAAGTGACTCCCATAGCACTCCTGCGGAGCCGACAGTGCCCTGGTTAATTTCAAAGAAAGTGCTGATTTCCTCGCGTAATTCTGTAGCAAATACTTGATCAGCAAGTGTTCCGGGTTTAAAGCGCCAGTGAGGTGGCCTTGGTCTGATATCTGGTAGGTTGCATTCGAGTGTTACAGTGGCATGATCCGAGAAGGTTTTGGGAAGTATTTGGCTTCGGCCCCAATGCCATTTACTGTATGAGGAGACCAACAGGTAATTAATGGGTGAACTTGTATTGTAGGAGCTTGAATGGTATAGTCTGTTTTCCCAGTTTTGATGTCTCCATATGTCTATTAAGTCGAATGCTGTGTAAATCTCCTGCACTTGTTAGCTGGCCCTGGATGGGTTTGCTGTTGTTGGCTGTGATTTGTCTTTCTGTGGGTCGAGGTGTGTATTCAGGTCGCCTCCCCAGATTATGGTTGCGTTGCGCACTTGTGCTAGACGGGACAGCACCCAGTCGAAATTGTTTGCGCCGTCTGTGTTAGGGGCGTAAGAACTGACGAATACCACTTCTTCTCCTCCCACGATCCCCTGTACCAGGAGTGCCCTCCCCTCTCTGTCCCTTTCCGTTTTGATAGGCAGAAACATAATGAGTGAATGAGGATTGAGACTCCCCTGGCGTAAGATGAGTAAGAAGACAAGTAACGATGGCAGCCCCAGTTTCGGGCCCAAAGGTGTTCGTTGTGAGGGATACAGTGGGTCTCTTGGATCATTGCCACCTCAATCTTATGTCGTCTGAGAAATTGCAGAATCTTTCTCGTCTTGGCTGGATGATTGCCCCCTCTAATATTCCAAGATGCTACCTTGAATTGACTCCGTGGTATTTTATGTGGTACCCACAGAAGTGTGTAGTGATTGGCTTCTCATAGGCAGTACTCCGGTGAGCAGACTGTCGGGAACGTAGGTGGTCTTCTTCGGTTATGTAGGAGTGCGGGGAACGCCCATGGGCCCTGGGGTGAGGGCAGCGGCCGAACGGCGATGCATGCGTACTTTGAACAATAAAACAAATGTCCTTGCACAGGCAACCCCCAACTTGTCCGTTTGGAACCCCCCCCCGACTAGAACAGAGCGTGCTGTGCACGGGGCGCATGTGACCTCCCAAGAGTTAGGCCCCCCACCTCCCGGTTGCAAGAATTGTCCTGATGGCGTGTTTCAGTGTAGATTTAGGCAGGTGCTTCGGGTACTCATCAAGGCGGGATTCTCCCCGCCCTATCTTCTTGATAGTCCGGCTCTTTGGTTTGCGGGTTGGCAGCCTTGTCTGTCTAGGAACAGCGTGGCTTCTTCGGGGGAGTTCAAGAAATATGTATTCCCTTCGTATTAGATGCGCAGTTTCGCTGGGAAGAGCATCGAATAAGTGATTTGGTTGTCGCGCAGTCTGTTTGATGTGGGTGTAGGACCTCCGTTGAGCTTGGACTGATGGAGAAAAATTCGGATAGAACTGAATGTCGTCTCCGTCATAGTGGAGTTTGCCCTTCTCTCTTGCCATTCTCAGAATCTTGTCCCTGTCCTTATAGCTTAAGAGCTTGGCTATGATCGGACTTGGAGGTGTCCCTGGAATGGGTCTGGTAGCAGGGATCCTGTGGGCTCTTTCTAGCACGAATAATTGTGACAGTGCAATGGGGCTGAAAAGCTCTGCATAATTTCTCAATGTGCTCCTACATTTTATTTTGAAGCTGTTCTCTGACGCCAACTATCCTTATTTTATTCCGTCTGGAGCGGCCTTCTAAATCCTCTTTTTTAGCCAGAACTGTTTTCATTTGGCCCTCTTGCGTGGAGACTCTCGTGGTGATTGCTGATGCGCCGTTGTCAAGGTCGGAGACCCTTTGTTCTATAGAGTGTATCAGGGCGGTGTTGCAGAAGGTCCACTTTGGATGACAGCGAGTCAATCTTACTGTCTAAGCTGCCTATCCCTGCTTTTAGGTCCATTAGGATTTCCCGGATGTCTGGTTGTTGCGGGTGTTCTTCCTCTGGGAGATTAGCTGGGGATTCTGGGCGGCTTTCTGACCTGGGCGCTCTGGGCGCTGGGCCCGCATCGAAGTTAAGCTTTCTCTGGGACTTATCTGTTTTCCCCATCGTGGTCCAGATGGAGGTGTGACCTCTGTTTAGATGTTTGATCTGAGCTTCCGGGAGCAGGGTTGGGATTCCCAGTTTGCGTTTTAGGCTGCGCTTGTGGGCCAAGTGGGATTGCTTGTGCCAACTCTTGCGGATGTGCCTGGTTTCTGCGTGTGTTCAGTGGGGTACCGACAGACTGCTGCGTGCTTGTGCACGAGCGAGAGGGCACAGCGAAGTTAGGCCGGGTGGGTTTCAGGTGGGGAACTGGGAGCGCTTGGCTCACTTTTTGCTCCCTTTTCCTTTCTTTCTTTCTTCTCTCTTCTGCTGTTTTTGCCAAAAAAAACAAAAATGTCCTTTCCCCAGTGGGGCTCTGCTGTGTCTTGATGCTTTCCAAGCAAGGTTTCACCGCTGGGCGTCTCACCAGGAGGGGCTTGAGCTGGGGTGCGCGACGTGTCTTTATGGCGCAGCGTTTGTGATGCTTGGGCGGGTACGCGTCCGGGTGCGGGGACCCCTGCCGGGCGCCCTCTCTTTCCTCCCCCGCTTTGTTTTTGTTTTAATGTCCCGTTGAATTTACTTTCCCCTTTATATTTTGCTGCGCCATCTGCCTCTGACCTGTCTGTGTCCGCTCCGACACCGTCTTTGTGCTGGCAGTGGGTGAGGTCCTCTCAGATGCTCCACTGGGTTGAGGAGGCGACTCCACTGCCTTGCGCGTTCCCCCCCCCTCAGTCGGGATGGCGGACTGCGGTGCAGCTGGGCACTGGCGGGAGGTGCGGTTCCGCTCAGTGTCAAAGTGGGCCACGGGGCACCGCTCACAGAAGGCCGACGTGAGCGATACTGCCCGCGGACGTCCCCTCACTACGGCTGCTGGTCCCGGTGGGCCTCAATGTTCCATCTGCGGCTCCTCCCGCCCGCTCACGGGGGTACTTTGCTGGGCGATGCGTCACACCAGGGGCCTGCTCAGCACAGGATCTTGCAGCCCACACCGCGTTGTGATCATCTCGGGGATGGCAAGTCCGATTTTCTCCGGTTTTTCGACAGGGGTGATGAGCCGAGCTGGATTAGTATAATTCCTGCATAACTGGGGGTTTCACAACCGGATTGCAGCGATTAGACAGGATTCATGCGGAAGGCTGCCGAGAGCTCACAGGGGAACCACCATCCTGGTTGGCCCTCTAGCACCCTCTCATCAATCGTCCTTATTCAATCTCTTCGTTTGATGCGTTCCTTTACTTTGCAGGGATTTTGAACCAGGAGGACAAAAGGTGCAATCTGAGTTGACCAATATTTTGGCGCATGTCGATCTTATTGAGAAATAAATTGTCGGCTCTTTGCAATAAAACAGCCACGTCCTCAGAGGGAGCTCCCTGGTGGATCTAGGATTGGGACAACGTTCTTTCATCGTCAGGCATTTCAAAGCATGCAGTTTAAACATGTTTGACAGTTCATCGAATTTTTGTGGGGGGTGCGAAAGGGCAGATAAGTGATTGGGGAGGGTGATAGAGGACCAATGAACTGTCAAATACGTTTAAATTGCATGCTTTGAAATGCCGGACTATGAAATGACATGGAACCCTAGGATTAGCCTAAGCATGGAAATCCATTTCCACTCCATGATCTTAATGAGGCTAGACCCAGTTTGTACCTAAGGCAGGAAATGGGGACACAGTTCGGCAGGTTCAAAGTTCGCTTCCAAAACTTGGACTCAAGTTTTTCCCACTCTATGTCCATATATAATGGATTAGAATACAAACCAAATACAATTATTTGGTTTGGCACCACCTTTCCGATGTAGAACTTAACCAACGGCAGTATGGAGAATTTGCAGAATCTTGATCTTATCCTCTTCATTTGCGAACCCAGATTTAAGACTTTTAAGTCAATGGTTGTAAAGAGATGGTTTTTCGTCGGGAAAGATTTTATCAAGGCCCCCAAATAGAGCACCTCAGTTACTATTTCAATTGTGCGGTTATCCTATCCCATGTATAGGACTTAATAGCCTTCTTAGGATGTTTAAAAATTAATACCTTGGATTTTTTGGGGTTGATTGAAGTTGTTTTTTTGAGATTATTCCTCCTATGCGGGCAATAGATGCTGCAACCCAACTTGGGAGTGATCTAGGACCACCACGTTATCGGCATAAACGAACCAGTTAATTTTGACGTTTTCAATTTTTGGTGTTATTAGGCCTTTCTCTTGCAACCCTTGATATAAATCAGCCATAAAGAGAATGAAAAGAAGAGGTGCTTTCAGGCAACTCTGGCACTCCCCTCTTTCGATCTTAATGGGACCCGACAGCAGCCCTCATATTGAAATTCTAACTTGCATTGTTGTATGTAGATGCAATTCCATCAGAATAGATAGCAGGTTGGGCGGGACCGCCCAAGCGTTCAATTTCTTCCATAGTAGATTTCCATTGATGGTGTTGAATGCCTGGGACAGGTCAATCCATGCCCCGAATAGGAGGTTACCACCCTTCAAGAGGGATTCCGCGCTCAGACAACTTTTAACCAAACCATTTAGGGATGAGTATAGGCCCTTCCTAAAGCCTGTTTGCTGTTTAGTGATTTTGCCATTGGATTTGGCCCAGGTCTCCAATTTACAAACAGGTCTCATGAAACACAGGAGTCTTTGACCAATAAATGCATACACTATGAATGTAAGAGGGTGTATGGCTTTTATTAGAAATTATATACTAAAATGTGTAAGTAGGATGTCTGATCAGAGCGCGGATATGATTCTGGTATATTAAAAAAATTATTGGTTGATGGAAGGTTTATTGTCCATAGAATTCCGGGAATACCCCTTCCCCTAGGGTCAACAACTACAATTAGGCCGACTGGTAATAGGAAGACTATGGACGTCCAAAATGTCAATCATACACTCTGTGGAACTGGACCTTTGGGCAGAGGACTTGATAAACAAGAACCCGGCAGTAGACAGGTTATTTACCTGGAGTTTGTAGATTGACAAAATTCTGTCCCCAAACTGAAGCGACAGCCAAAGGAGAGATATGTTATATATTCTTGAAATATAGCTGTCCTTAGAAAACATCTGACAGATCCTGATTGGTGTAGCTTTGTTCGGGGACACGACATAGTACATTTCCAGGAAACATGGGAAATGGGATTGATCACATTCCAGGGGTATGAGGTATTCCAGGTGCTAGCTACCAAGGGGATCAAGGGAAAACCCTTTGGTGGGTTGGCTATATGGATAAGTACTCTTCTTGACTAGCATATTTAAGTCATTGAATCTAGTTCCCCAGATGTCCAGTACTTGATGCTTGCGTTACCGAGTGCTCAGTCTATTTCCTGGTTTAATGTTTACAATCGGTAACAGCCAAATGTATTAACAATGCCATTGAATTAGCAAGGAATCTTGCAGAAATGACGGAAACACAAAGGGGCTCGAATCCACGAACTATACTTGCTGGAGACCTGAAGCTGCAAGTTGAGCCCCTGCCCGATCTTGAGGGGGTGTGGGATGATCTAGATGAGGTGTGGGACATCCCCTTGACTTCACACCGGGCAGGGTGCATCTGCAGGCCCTTGGTTGTGATGTTACACATTTGGTATGGGTCTAAGGGCCTATAATGGGCGCTGTGGAAAAGATCAACCAGCAAAACACACATATCAAGGGATCAATAGCACTTCGTACATAGATCATGTCTTTCTATCTTTGAAAATGTGGACCCATGCAAAGGAATCTGAGGACCTGGAGCAAGAAGGAAGTGATCATAAGCCTTTGTATTGCACACTGATTCATTAAGGTAAACACGAGAGTGATCATCAAACTCAACTTTGTACAAATCCAGGGACAATGCAAACAAAGAAGTAAATGGCTCGATCTTTGATGAGTCGATTCTGCAGAGTGATATAGAAATGTATTCTGTATATGATAACTTGATCCTGGCCATACAACCATTTGTCACTAGACCCTGTAAGATCATAAATAAAAGTGCCATCAAACATAATATCTGGTTCAATGAGGACTGCAAGATAGCCAAACTAGATATCTTGAAATGCTTAAAGAGAGGCTTGGGTACTGACAGGACGGAATTGAGGCACCTAAGAGCACAAAATAAACTGATTAAGACCAAAAAATAAGCTACTCACCGTCGTGACTAACGTACTCTTAGTCCATAGTCCCCTTTCCTCCATACTGTATGGGTGTCCGTTCCAAGGGAAGGAACCCTTTTCACCAGAAAACGTATTCCCCTTTAAATTTAGAGGCGCAGGGGTGCGGCCCAGGGAGCATGCGCTCCCCTGACTCCACCCTCCAGAGCCACACCTCAATCCACATTGAGGCGTCAACAATAGATTTAACATTGCCTAAAGACACCAGTATTATTAGGGGGGGAAGATGGTGGGACGTATGGAGGAAAGGGGACTATGGCCCAAGAGTACATTAGTCACTACGGTGAGTAACTTATAATTACTCTTACGTCCCCCATTCCCTTTCCTCCATACTGTATGGGCGATTACAACTGATTGTAGCCCCAGGGTGGAGAGGAGACCCTGCTTAAGCAAATAGGTTCCTGAGAACCGCCTGTCCGAAAGCCGCATTGGATCTAGAGCCGGCATCCAAACAGTAATGCTTGCAGAAAGCCGAGGGAGAGGTCCAAGTGGCCGCCCTGCTTATGACTTGCCGAGGGACATGGCGCTGGAATGAGATGGTCGTTGCCTTGGCCCTGACTGCGTGGGCATGCATGTTGGCCGGAAGAGGCTTGTGCTGGCCCTCATACGCTTCTTTGATGGCAGAGACCATCCAGCGGGATATGGAAGCCTTAGATGCCTGATAGCCTGGTCTTGAGCCTCCGAAAGTGACAAACAGGGCGTCCAATTTACGGAAGCCTTTGGTCCTGTTCAAGTAGAATTTCAGGGCATGCCCGATATCCAGCACCTCTGTACTTCGTCCTTGGGATCGGGAAAAAACTGAGGAAGTACCATTTCCCCGTTAAAGTGCAAAGGAGACGGGACCTTGGGCAGAAAGGCCAGGTGTGTCCGCAGGAGTATCTTGTCCTCCTGAAAGATGGTATATGGTTCCGAGGCGACTAGCGCCTGGATTTCGCTGACTCTACGAGCCGAGGCGAGTCCGACTAGTAAGGTCGTCTTGATGGTGACCAGCCTGACGTCTACAGATGTCATAGGCTCGAACGGTTTGTGAGCCAGAGCGCCCAAGACTATGTTATGGTCCCACACAGGGTGCGGTCACTTGACGGGCGGGTAGGGCCTTGCGAGTCCCGTCAGGTGTTTCTTGACGATAGGATTGGAGAAGATGCCTTCCTCCGAGTTCCTGTAAGCCCCAATGGCTGTGAGGTATGTGCGGCAGGTGTCCACCTGCACGCCTCAGTGGGCGAGGTGCGCTGAGGGGAGCACGTCGTCCAAGGTGCAAGCCAGGGGGTCAATTCACTTGGAGTCTGTCCAGTGGCAGAATCTGGTCCATTAGCTTTTTTTATTGGGCCCTGGTAGCCTTGCTCCTGGCGCCCTGTATGATTTCCAGATTGGCCTGCAAGAGGCTGAGGTGCCGTGGCGTTACCTGCTCAGGTACCACACTGAGGGCTAGTTTCCCTGGATGATTCTGCCCCCCTGCTGCGCCAGAAGATGTGCTGGGCCTGTCAGAAGGCGAATCGGGAGCACTTCCGAAAGACTGAGCAGCTTTGAAAACCATGGCCTGGCCGGCCACCATGGAGCTATTAAAATGAGGAGGAGTTGGCGAGACTCCTTGATTTTGCAAATTACCCTGTGAATCAGGGGCATGGGTGGAAAGGCGTAGGCCTTCAAGCCGGTCTACTGGAGGTGAAATGCGTCGCCCAGAGAGGCGGGGCCCTGACCCTGCCAGGTTGTGAATTGGGGACACTTTTTGTTGGGCCAGGTGGCAAAGAGATCCACCTGGGGATCTCCTGGATAATTAAGTTGTTTAGCTGCCACTCGTAATTGTCCGCTCCCAGCCTGCTGCGCCTGTCCGCTTCCAGGTTGGATTCCCCCGGGAGGTGGACTGCCATGAGGTAAATGTCGTTTTCCAGGGCCCACTCCCACATGTTGATAACAGTCTGAACAGAGGAGGGGATCTGGTGCCTCCCTGCTTGTTGACGTAGTACATGCTGGTTGAGTTGTCCGTTTGGATGAGGACAACCTTGCCCCTGAGAAGTGGTAGGAATGCCTTGAGCGCCAGAGAGATGGCGTTCAACTCTAGCCAATTGATGTGGTTTTCCTGCTCCAGACGAGTCCAGGTGCCGTGGACAGAGAGATCGTCCAGGGTGGCTCCCCAGCCCTCGATAGAGGACTCCGTGGTGACGGTGGCCTGCGGAGTGGGCGTTTGAAAGGTCCTGCCCATCCGTAGGTTGCAGTCTCTGGACCACCAAGTTAAGTCCAGGTGGAGGGATGGAGGAACGTTAATCATCTCGGATTGAGAGCCTCGCTCCTGGTCCCATGAGAATGCGAAGTGCAGCTGAATCCTCCTCATCCTTAGTCTTGTGTGCAGGACGGCTAATAGGACCACTGCCATTAGATCCAGGAGATGTTGTTACCACCATGCCGAGGTGACCTCTCTGTTGAGGAAGTGGGTGGTGGCCCTCTTGATAGAGATTTTGTCCTCTGAAGGCAATACCTTCTGGGAGCACGTGTCCCTGATGAGGCCCAAAAATGTCAGTCTGCGTGGTCTCAAGCTGTGACTTCTTGAGATTGAGCAAAAAAGCCCAGATCGTGCAGAGTGTTCATAAGGGCATGGGAAGTGTGGTGAACCGCTTCCGGAGATGAAGCCCTGACGAGCGAGTCATCCAGGTATGGGTAGATGTGGAGGCCCCGCGCTCTGAGGAGAGTCACCACCACATTCATGAGTCTGGTGAAGACCCTGGGGGACGAGTTGAGGCCAAACGGAAGGACCGTGTACTGAAAATGGTAGCCCATGATCCTGAACCGAAGGAAAGAATGATGGGGTTGCCAAATTGGGACGTGTAGGTACGCGTCGTTCAGGTCCAGGGAGCACATCCAGTCTCCCTTGTCCAATGTCTCTGCTATAAAAGCTGACGTAACCATCTTGAATTTTTGCAGGGATCACTGAGGAGTGTACCTGAGGATGGCACAAGAGCAAGAGTGTATCCCCTTCCATCTGCCTATACTTGGCGTCCAGGCGTCGATTGACCGGCTGGGCCGAGTATGGTTTGAGCCAGCCCTTCTTGGCCAGGGAGACTACATCGGTATGCAGAGGAATCCCCGATTTGATAGAGGGGCATTGTGTGAGGACCTTCGCCAGAACCCCCTCTGCCAGCTGCTCGACCTCGGGTTGGGGTAGGCCCAGATACTCAGCCAGCCCAGCAAGACGTTCGTGGAAGGCCCTGGCTGAGGATGGCGGGTCCAGATCCACCTCATCCGTATCATGTGGATCTGGGGGGATTCTGTGGAGGAGGAATAGTTGGCGCCGGACTGGGGCACAGGGACCGCGGCTGGAGGCTGAGGCAGCGGCGGAGGCTGGTACAGAGCAGCCTGAGGAGTCGGCTCCGCCAGGGCCTGGGGCACCGACGGAGGCATATGTGGGGCCGCTAGCATTGCGGGAAAAACTTCCCTGATGCCGTCTTTGAGGATACACCCCATATGAGGTGACTTCATGAGGCCGAGGAACCTCTCGAAGAAGACCTCTTCACTGACCGAGGCGGTGGCAGGGGGTGCTGACAGGGTAGCGGGGAGCTGCTGGAGCCGCTGTGTACCCTGCCCATATGGACGCAAAGGAAAGCTGCCCTGGGCAAAAGAGGGGTAGGCTGTAGACCATGTACTGGTTGAGGCCAGTCCCATCTTGACAACTCGTTCTTCACCGAATTCCTGGAATGGGATCAGACGGGTGCCTCAGTCTGGCACGGTGTCCATTTTGTCGAGCTGCCTGCCAGGTTTTGCTCAGCCCGCTGAGCCCAGCCTTGTCCAAGACTCTTGCATGTGGTTCACGAGGCCTACGCTTCTCCTCGGGCCTAGGCCTGGTAGGTGTGGCACCCTCGACCCGGGGGTCGGTAGAGCTGCGTTTAGGCACCCCCTCGGCCGTATTGCCGATATTAGGGCCTAGTCCCTCGGCCATGGTGCCAGTACAAGGGCGGAGCCCCTCGGGTGAAGACCCGGTAAAAGAACCTTCCAGTCCCTCAACACTGTCACCGGGAGGATCCGAGGATCCCTCGGCCTGGAGGCCGGTAGCTGCAGCAGCCTCAGTGCACATGCTGGTAGAAGGACCTGACCGGTCCCTCTCGCACGGGAGAGTCCCTGGGAAGGAGTCTACCTTGCGGGGTGTGATGGAGAATATCGACCCTACCTTGGGCTTGGTTCGATGTTTCACGAAGTTCTTGAGGTCTTCCGGAGGAGACTTCTGGAAGAGCTCCCTCCACCTGGCTAGTATGTTCTTCAGCGCTTTGGAGGGCAGAGAGCCACACGCTGACCAAGCTTGCCAACCGTGGTCTGGGCCAAGGCAACGTAGGCCGAGAGTGTGGGGGTCTGAAGTTGGGAAGAGCCTGTTGCAGGCTGGACACCTGCTGAACCCTGTAGAAGTCGGAATGCACCGGGGAGGAACGTGACGCCTGAGGACCGAGTACCTGAATGACAAAAAGACAAAAAAGAAGACAAAGAGAAGAAGTATCCGTGTGTGGAATTACATGGCTCAAGCCAAACCCAGGAGCAAGGTGAATTCGGCCCGTTCTCATCGATGCGGAAAAGGGGACTGGGGTGTGGCAACGGAGGGCGGAGTCAGGGTAGCATATGCTCCCTGGGACGCACCCCCGCATGCCTCTAAATTTAAAGGGAAAGAAGGGTTTTTTCTGGTGAAAAAGGTTCTGTCTCCTGTCCCTTGGAAGGGATGTCCATACAGTATGGAGGAAAGAGGACGGGACATAAGAGTAAGAGGAGCATGTTCAGTATGAATGGGACAGATTTGCAGGAAACATCTGAGTTGGGGGATACCCGTCTGTTCTGGAAAAGTGTCATTGGAAACAAAGAAGGCAGTGGTAATGAAATGGCTGTTAATATCAGCCCACGTATTTGGAGGAAGTAAATTGCATCTGGCACCGAGGGCACCACTTTGGAAGGCCAGGAGAGATGGAATACCCTAGATTTATTTCAATTTAATCTACAGGAAGTTGTTAATGCCATCTGATCTCAAAGATGGGGAAGCCCCTGAACCAGACCCAATACCTATCGATATGGCCAAGGAGGAACCAACCGTGTGGGCACCAATACTATGGTATTTCTTTAATGCTATTCTTAGATTGAATAAGGTGCCCCCTCCTGGCAAAATGCAACTATAATTCCCAGCTACAAAAAAGGAAGTAGAGGACCCCGAGAATTACAGGACAATTTTGTTATTGGATGGAGTGGGGAAAGTATTCACCAGAATCATGTATGAGCACCAACGGGCATGGGTTGTACATGAAGATTTGGTAGAATATCTCCAGGCTGGGTTTAGGCCCAAAATGAGCACTATGGACTAGGCATTCCCATAACATCTGGTCATGCAGTAATGTACGGTCCTCAGAAACATGAGCATGTTTTTCTGTGTTTGTTGATCTCAAGACCGATTTTGACTGTGTCACAGGGGATGCTGTTGTCCATTCTGGCCAAAATGGGAGTACTAGTAATTTGCTGAAAATTATAATACAATTGTACTCCGATAATAGAGCCTCAGTGAGATGGGGATTGGGGGAGAACTAACAGAACCATTTATGGTGACCAGAGGAGTGAGCCAGGGATGTGTCCTCGCCTCCCTGTTTGTGCTATATATTGACAAAGTAATATGGCATGTTTGATTGAAATGCCTAGATCAGACGAAACTTGGCCAAGTATAAATTCCAATACTCTTCTTTGCAGATGATGCTGTGCTTCTATCAACATCCACAAGGGGGCTTGCAACCACACTTGAAGCTTTCATTGAGAAATACACAGAGCTCCATTTTGAAATGAATATAGGGAAAACAAATTGTTAGTCTTTCGACCAAAGTTCAAAAAGCATACAAAAGTAAAACTGAATATCAATGGTATCGCCCTTGAACAAGTGCAATGTTATGACTACTTGGGGGTCAGATTTAATGACCAAGCCAATTGGACCTCAGAGAAATTTAAATCTAGCACAACACTGGAAAAATACGAAGGGGTGAAGGCAATATGGAGGTTTTTTCTTACCCATTGCCGGGGTGCAATTTCACCAGCTCTTACTCACCATGTGTGCTATTCAGGCTAAATCAGCAGCCTTGTATGGGGCGGAGATCTGGGGATATTCAACTAGCAATAAACTGGATTTGGCCGAAAGACGCTTCCTTAAACAGTTGCTCGGCCTGTCAACAGCATGTACAGGTAACCCTGTCTACTTAGCATTGAGTCTTAGGGCAATCAACAGTGTTGTCATCTTTAGGCTTGTTGCCTATTGTTGTAGATTGTGGATAACCCCTGAACTCATCTGTATCGTGAAGCAAAAATATATGCTAGATTCTAAGGGAGGTAGATCATTGCCTTGGTTCAAACATATTAAAAGACTCTTGTTGGAATTGAACTTAGAAGAACTATGGAATAATCCAATGGGCATCACCAAGGGTGATGTGGAAAAAGCTAAGGGAATCGCACGGGAGGTTGCTGAGATTGAATTGGTCAATGGGTGCAGTGGGCAGTCCACAGGATTTACTTATTTGGCCAGTAAGCTGCTATTGGGATTTGAAAAATATTCAGATTTGGTCAACCCCCCACTTGCACGCAGCTTCTATATGAAATTTAGGCTAGGCCAATTGAATCTGGCATAACGTACTAGATTGTGGGATACTCATTGAAGAGGAGTCATATCCGGCCAGTGGATTAGCAAGGGAATCTGTAGTAAATTTTTTGTTTTTCTGCCAGGACTATCGTGTGGCTAGGAGCAAATGTCTGAAGACAATCTATAATACACATGGAATACGTTGTACGAGTGAAGCCATCTTGTTATTCAGGTGCTGCAATGATATAGATGTAGTATTCTTTGTAGCAAATTATAACCATCAGGCTTGGCAAATAAGAGCCAAAGTGGGAATCACTTTTTTTATAGACAATTATCCCAACTAATACAACTATACTTCATTTTGATTATTAAACCATTATTATTCACACAATCATAAATGCACTTTATTGCTCTTTGCACATTACAATGCTGCTAGTAGACTGATGAATGCACCTGCTGCAATATTTGCACACATATGAGGGTTGGTCACACACTCCATAATTTTAAATTGTTTGTTTATATTGGAATTACATATCAGGTATTCACCTCAGACATTGAATATCCTTAATATACAGATATTGTTGAACTGCTTTGGTCCTTTGAGCACATGACACAATACTGTGAGGATCGGTCGTAAACTTTTGAAGATTCAATTTAAATGTTTTAATCTTTTAAAGACTGAGACATTTATTTATTTTTTGTATTGAACCTTCTTTAGGTAAAGATGTTACAGAACTGCTTTGGCTCTCTAATATTCCTTGAATATCCCTCTCCTGATATATACACTTTGGTTGATATAGGAGGATCAGTATAAGGGTAGATCCGAATGTATGTAATTTCATTTATCGCATGGTGCGGAAGTGTAATTTTATCCGCTCATAGAACGCGATTGTGTGATCTTAATTCACACTCTGTATAATATGATAGAATTATACGATGCATACTAGGTTACATTGTCAATTACTGTAGGCCTTATTTTTATGTATATACTGATTTACTGTTATTAGCTGTCATGACCTACAGAACGCGCCCCTTTTGGACTTCCTGGTCCTTGTCTCAACGGGGCCTGCACTCCCTGGTACTCCCAACATGGCTGTTCAGCGTGAAACACCTGACTCGCTCTACACGTTGGATGTAGCGTGTTCTATAAATAGACAACGCCCCCCCCCCGGCTCCGCTCGTCTCAATGCTATTGCGAAGTAGCGATCAGATGTGTGCTCCGTAGCTCGCGGTATTGTTATCCTTTGTTCTATCCCAACCAACCCCATTCCTAGACCCTTTCCCTTCTTTCTTGCTTCCTGGACTCGTGTGCTGAGTAGCGCCCGAGGGGAAGCGTAGGCCTCTTAATTTCCCGGATTCCTGGATCGGTTGAACGCACGCTGGAGTCGGAAGAGACTTGTGCAGCCTTATTCAAGACCCGATCCGTCCGCAAGAAGGCATCAACCAAGAAATCCAGCAAAGATCGGACTCAGGTGAGAAGGGGGGGGGGGGTGGACTCCTTGACATTAGCACTGGAGAAATGTGTTTTTGGCAAATGACTAAATTGTCGAATAAAAGCCATATGATTAATGTCCAGTAAAAAAAAAAAATGCCTGATCCCAATGCCTTGCATACACAATCGCATTCATTGTGGCCGTGTGAGCCACTGGGGCCCAGGCATGACATTTATTTTACAGGGTATGCCCAGTAAAGAATGCCAGCCCTGTCTGCTGTGATTCCTTGCGCCTCACATGCAATGTCAAGCCTGTCCCCTAAGCTCACCAGAGCCTTGCATGTATACACAATTGATAATCTGTGCATTTGATGGGCTGGAGGGCAAAGAGGGAAGGAACACCATTTATTAAAGGGCATCTGATAGACACCCAGTAATAAAAATACCCTGACTGGGTCCCAAGCACCTCACAGGCAATGTGTGCCTGTGAGGTGCTCAGGGCCTCAAGGGCGGGCATGACAGTTTTTCCTTTGCATATATGCCCAATAGAAAAAAATGTACCCTGGGACCCCAGCTCCTGACACATCTTCCCACTGCGCCCCTCAGCACCTTGCAATCTCAAACAATCACATTCATCATTAATGTGATTATGTCTGAGTGCAAGGAGCTGGCGCCCTATGGAGCAGGCGTGGCATTTTGTACTGGGCACGGTTGATAAAGCAAGCATGGTAAGTGTTATTATGTAGATAGACTTGCTTTTTAATGCAGCCAATCTAGTCATTTCGTATTGTGGTATGACATTTCATATTGGGCAGCTTTGATAATTCAAGCATGATCAGTGGGATTATTCTTTCTGTGGCATGACATTTTGTATTGGAAATCTTTGATAAAGCAAGCACGATACGTGTTAATATGTAGCCAGACTGGCATTTTGTATGCAACCAGTCTAGCCATTTCTTTGTTTTTTTTTTAACTTTGTTTATTTTAAATCAAGGCAGAATGATAACTACAGACATTATATGCACAGGTTATCTCAGCAAGTTGACCCCCAGTCTTTAGACCCCCCCTGTGTCTTCTCTCTCTATCCTCCTCCCTGGGTTATCAGTCCCACAGGCTCTGCCAGCGGGCTCCTCCCGCCCGGGCGGTCCGGCTGGAGCCTCAGCGGTCACGAGTCTTCCTCCGGGCTCTCCTGGTTCGTCAATATCCAGAGGGCTCTGGCGGGCTTATAGGTCAGGGCGGGGAAGCGCTGGTCGAATTCCAGGACTGGGGCCCAGATGTTCCGAAAGCGATGTAGCATCCCCGCTCGTGCTGCCGTTACCTTCTCCGCTATCAGAATGTCCCATACTTTGGTCCACCATTGGGCAATGTCGGGGGCCTTCCGGAGATTTCCAGGTTCGGGCCACCACCGTTTTTCCTGCCAGTAGGCACTGAGTCAATAGTTTCGCTCTGGGTCCGGAGCGCGGGTAGATCCCGGGAATTGGAGCTCCTAACAGGATCGGTTCTGGTTTCAAGGGAATCATTGTTCCGGTAATCAGCGAAATAGACTCTAGACAAGCTTTCCAGAATGGTCGGATCTTCGGGCAGTCCCACCACATATGGAAGAAAGAGCCAGGGAGGCCGCATCCTCTCCAGCAAGCGTGGTCTATCTGGGGGTTCATATGGTGGAGTCTGAGGGGCGAATAGTACCACCGCAGCATGATTTTGTATGCGCATTCTCTGTTGGTGATGCAGGTGGATGCGGTATGTGTCCGGGTCCATATGTCCACCCAGGTTTGATCCTCTATCGGGTGTCCCAGGTCCGCTTCCCATTGGGCCATACATCGGGTTCTTGTGGTTAGGAAGTCGCTTAAGAAGCGTCTGTAGAGGGTGGATACGCTGCCGCGAGTCGGAAGGTCTCCTAGGGTAAGTTCCAGGGCAGTGGGAGGACGGGTCGCTGCTTGCAAGGTTTGGGGGTGTGAGCACCAGTGGCGTAGTTGGATGTAAGTAAATCTGTCACGTTCCCGAAGTTGGAACTTCTCCTTACATTGGGCGAAAGTGAGCGGTTTCTCCCCTGTATACAGCTGGTCTATGGTTTCTAGCCCGCCTTTGGTCCAATTTTGGAAATTGCGGGGATGCATGCCCGGTGCGAACATTGGGTTGAGAAAGACCGGGGAGTGTGGGCTCAGTCCTCTTGGCACTCCCTTTCGTTTCAGCGCCCAGTCCCAAGTGCTAAGGGTGTGTTTGGTCGAAAGCAGGAGCTCTCCCCCATGGGACCTGAGGGGGGGCGGGATGTGTGGCAGAAATCGCAGAGGCAGGGGGGTCCGCGACTGTTCCAGCTCCACCCATCTCGGGCGGTCTGTCGTATTTTGCCAGGCCTGGACCCGGGCCAGTTGGGCTGCCACTCTGTAGGCCTGAAGGTCTGGAACCCCCAGTCCCCCCAGTTTGGGACTCCCCAACATAGTTCTGAGAGGGATTCTCGCTTTCTTACCTCTCCAGATAAAGTTCAGCATTTTCCTCTGGATCCCTCGGAGAATCGGCGTGGGGATTGCCACTGGCAGTGAGGCGCATATGTATAAAAATCTCGGGAGAAGGTTCATCTTGCATGCCGTGATGCGTCCAAGCAGCGAAATCTCCTGGGTCCCCCATCGCTTCAAGTCGCCCTCCAGTTCCTTGAAAAGTCGGGGAAAATTGGATTTGTACGTCTCTTTTGGATCAGCCGGAATGTAAACCCCCAAATAGGGGATGGCACTCCTTTCCCATACTATCGGGCACATCCTAGTCAGCGGTTCTCGCTCTGCTGGGGCGAGGCCAATGCCCAAGGCGGAAGATTTATCGAAGTTTATGGTGAGGCCCGAGACTTCGCCATAGCTGGTGATTTCGCGAATCGCATGTTCAAGCGATGAGGGGGCCTCCGAGATTGTAAGTAAAATGTCATCCGCATATAGGGCAAGTTTATGATGTGAAGGGCCGCTTGTTATGCCCTTGATTTGGTCATTCCGCCTAATTCTTTGTGCGAAGGGCTCCATGGTGAGTGCAAAAAGTAAGGGCGACAACGGACAACCCTGCCGAGTCCCGCGTGACAAGGGGATTTGGGCCGAGAAGTGGCCGTTGATCCTCAGGCTTGTTGTAGGTCGATCATAGTTGGCCAGCACCATCGTCCGGAACGCCGGTCCGAAGCCGAAGGCCCCTAAAGTGTGTTCCATAAACGTCCAATCCACCCTATCAAACGCCTTAGCTGCATCGAGGGCCACCAGGATTAGTTTTTGGGAGTTCCGGGAGGCGAGGTCCACCAGATTCAGGGTTCTCCGGATATTATCGCCTGCGGTCCGGTGCTGGATAAACCCAGCCTGGTCTGGATGAATGATGTTCGGCAGGATGCGATTCAAGCGGGTCGCCAAAATTTTCGAGTAAATGTTCGCATCTATGTTCAAGAGTGCGATGGGTCTATAAGAGGTTATGCTTCTTGGATCCTTTCCAGGTTTGGGCAAAAGGATGGTGGTCGATTCCTGCATCGATGGGGTCACCGCCCCCGTTTCCCTGAAGGAGTTGAATAGGGTGGTGAGATGGGGGGTCAGTTGCGACCTGAATAGCTTGTAGAACCTGGTTGAGAAGCCATCCGGGCCAGGGGCCCGTGTTTTGAGAGATTTGATGGCATCCTCAATTTCCTCCCCCGTGATGGGCTCCTCCAGTTCACCTCTCATTGCGTCGGAGAGCTGGGGCACCTCTGCCTGCCGAAGGTATTCCTTCTGTTGTGCTGGGTTTCGTGGGGTTGCCTTCATGATTTGGGCCAAGTGCTCAATCGCGAGGCGTTGCTTCTCGGGTTCTGAGTATAGTATGACCCCGTTGGTGTCTCGCAGGCCCATGATCGCGATGCTGCGTCTCTGCTTGGCTAGCTTGGCCACCAGGAACCTGTTCGCTTTGTTGCCCTTCGCATAATACGACTGTTTGACCTTCGCCATTAGTTGGGCGGTTTGTTCCGCGTAATGGGCTTCCAGTCTTTTCCGTGCCGTGCGAATGGCCCGTTGTGTTCTGGGGGACCAGCCTTTCTCCTTGTGGAGTGCCTCGGCCTCTCTCAATTCAAGCTCCAGGGCCGTCCGGATTCGTCGTCTATCTCGATGGTAGGCCGCACCCTGGGCTATCAGGGAGCCCCTGATTACTGCCTTCATGGCGTCCCAGTTGTTTGCTAATGAGGTGTCTGAGGCCGGGTTTTCCACAAAGAAGTTCTTTATTTCCATTGCGATCTTGTCTCTGGTGGCCATGTCGTTGAGGATTGGGTCGTATAGCATCCATTTGCGCGGGGTGGTGGGGTCAGGGTTCTGAACCCGAAGTTCCAGGAGCACTGGGGCGTGGTCGGAGATCGCTCTTGTGCCGATAGTGACCTTCTTAACTGAGGGGAACGTGTGAGGTGAAATCAGGAATAGGTCAATCCTTGAGAAGGTGCGGTGGACATACGAGTAAAAGGAGAAGTCCTTTTCATCAGGGTGAAACACCCGCCATGAGTCTATTATCTCCAGGGTCCTAAAGAGACGAAGGAGGCTAAGTGCTTGGGCGAAGTCGCCTGGGGTCGGGGGGTGTGATCGGTCTTTAGTGGGGTCAGGAACCCCGTTGAAGTCCCCACCGACGATCGTTTGGCCCTCCACGAAGTTGGCGAGCGATGTGCCCAAGGCGTCATAAAAATGTGATTGTCCAGAGTTGGGGGCGTATACTGAAACGAGGGTGTACAAGTCTCCCATCAGGAGACATTTGATCGCTATAAATCGGCCTTCTGGGCATGTCTTTGTTTCCAGAATCTGTGGGTTCAAGTCTTTCCTGAAGAGAATCGCCGTGCCTCCTTTTTTGCTTGTGCCGGAGGCAAAGAATTGAAGCGGAAATAGCCGAGACCGAAGGCGGGATACATCAGCGGGCAACAGATGGGTCTCTTGCAGCATAGCGATCGCAGCCTCCTCGTCGCGGAGTTTTAATAGAATTGCCTTTCGCTTGTTGGGAGAATTCAAGCCATTAACATTCAGGGAGAGGATCCGAAGCGACTGAAGGTCCTCTGAAGGCTCACTCTCCGTTCCCTGCGTTAGGGGGGGGGGGGGGTCCTGGGGTGGAGGTTCAACTGCCATGACTGATGGAAGCACTCACAAAATCATTCTGCACTTGAGGTTTTAACGCGAAATCCCAACGGGGGATCGCAACTTTAACAGGGCGGTAGGCCGACTTTGTCAGTACGGTCGTACCTAAGGCCAACAGGGCCAATTGTCCCATACTGTGGGTTCCCAAGGAACAGAAGATGGAAAGTATCCTTGGGGTGGGTATGAGCCATGGGAGTGCCCCGCCGCCGTCGTGTACTTAAGAGGTTGGCAAGTAGATAGCGGGTTCTAATTCAAACGAGCATATCTGTGTCCCGGCTAGCTCGATGACGGAGCCTGGGACCTTGGAGGCATCACTTCTTGTTGTTTCGTTGTATCGACGACCAAGGCGTGCGTTTAGCTTTTGGGGAGGGAGGCGGACCAGGGTTCTCAGTCCCCTCTAAGAGTGGCGTGGAAGGGTCCCGGGGAGCGGTCGGATGCAAGATTTTCTCCGCATCTTCCAGGTGGCTGATTCGGCGTAGGGTGCCCTTATATGTGAATTGAAGAGCTGTCGGGAACAGCCATCTGTAACGGATCTGTTGCTCCTGGAGGAATAATGTCAGAGGCCGAAGTGCTCTTCTTTTCTGGAGCGTAAGTGGCGAAAGGTCCTGGTAAATTTGAAGAGGGGTGCCCTGGAAAGTGATCTCTTCATCTTGGCGGCTGATCGCTGATATCGCTTCTTTCGTTGTAAAGAAGTGGACCCTGGTGATCACGTCTGGAAGGGGGTCCGAATCTGTCCCGCGGCGCTGGCGAAGCCTGTGGGTGCGGTCCAATATGAGCTGAGATTTGTCCAGATCTGGAAGTAGAGCCTCAAAGAAATTTGCCACGTAGTCCGCTAGCTTGTTATCGGGGACGGAGGATGGAATGCCCCGGATGCGGAGATTATTGCGCCGGGCCCTATTTTCGAGATCTTCCTGTTTAAATTCCATAATCTCGCATTTGTGATGTAGGGAATCGATCGATTTTTGCATTTCCCCCATAGCGGTGGTGTGCTCCTGGGCATGATCTTCGATCTCTCCAAACCTCTGCTCGAGTTCTGTGACTCTCTGATCTGTTTGGTCAACTTTGGTGGCGAGTTCCGAGAGGCAAGCGCGGAACTCGGATTTGATGTCCGCCATGAAGGCTATCAGGTCTCCTTTAGTGGCAAGCTCGCCCCTGTCCTCTTGCTGCTTCTGTGGGGTCAGTTTGGGAGGTTCCTGTTTCTTGGGTTTCTCTGTAGCCGTAAACATGGCGGAGATATCCGTGCCTTTGCTCACTTTCGTTTGTCTCGACATGTTGCTCACGCCAAACAGTACTAGTCGGGAGACTAGCGGCGAGGCCCAGGACGGTGGGAGATGGCAACTGGAGAACTCCGTCACCCTGGCCTCCGCTCCCGCTCCGGGTCAGGTATAGGTGGGTGGGCAGGGGCGCCCCAGGAAGGGTGGAGCGCGGAGAAGGACTTCGGCAGGGCTGATCCAAGATGGCCGCAGTGGTCCAGTCGATCTGCAAAGCGGGGGGAGGAGTGGAGGCCTGCTCTCGGTAGCAACCCAGGAGGAATCCAGGCGGCCCAACCGAAATCAGGGGTTTCTATATTAGGTACCGCTCCCCCTCTCCGGTTCTTCTGCCTCCCAAGGTGCCGCTATCGGCAGGTGCGGAGCGTGCTGCTGAGCCCCGGTATGGCGGCCATCTTAGTTTCGTCCGTCGGGTACGGGAGAGAAGTTCAGCTTCAAATTTCTAGTAGAACGCCGCCACGGTCGGAGACGATGTTTAGCCAGGTTATGCCATGTCGGTTCCGGTCGCTGTAGATGGCCTTAGCGACACGAAACCCCGCCTAGAACCACCAGAATTCGACGGCGGCGGCGGACATCCCACGGGCGGCCTCAGAGGAGCGACCACATCGATGGCGCTCCAAGCCACGCCCCTAGCCATTTCTTACTGTGGTATGATATTTTATATTGGGCATCTTTGGCAAACCAAGCATGATAATTGGTATTATGTAGCTCGACTGGCATTTTACTACAGAGAGTTTGGACATGTTTTCATACTTTGGAACGCATTCGTAATGGTAAAGCCAACTGGAGTATTTCTTACGTTGGAATACTGCCATATATTGGCAGAACAAACATGGACATGTTTTCTTACAGTTTTATTACTGGCAGTATGCACAAGGTAAACAGGAGTATATTCTTGTATGGAAATACTAGGGAATAATGGTGCAATCAGCATGGAAATATATGGGCAAAGCCAGTGTGAAAACGTTTTAAACTGGTACATATTGTACGAAAAGGGATCATGAAAATGTGTTGGAAGAAATGCTCCTGTGCATGGTTGGTGGCTTGCATCTATTGGATTTTTCATAAGTTACCCTACAAAACCAATCGCAAACTGTTTGGCTTTTTACCCAATTTTTCTAAAAAGTGTGCTCTGAAATGCACCATTTTAATCCATTATTTAAACACATTTAAAGGGGGAGAAACCCCTTTATTGGTGCATGTTCTCCCCAGTAGGCTTGGTCACTGGAATATCTGGGACATATATTTACGCCTCTCCACCCCCAGTTAAAAAATTCACCAGCATCCACTGCAAGCAGCCTTTCTCATGAAGTCAGAGGGGGCCACGTCCTATGTTGGTGCAATTAATTCACTAAGCCATCGACTGCAGCATTGTCAAACACTGTGGACGGCGCTTCCTTACCAATGTGCAATAATAGATCTTGTTTGACGCCATTCTTCACAATGGGATGGCCTTATTCAGGTCTGGCACATTGGCGTTTGCATTAATTACTTTCCATTATATGTGCTTTGCGTCCTACTCAATGAACAGACTATTGTCAGTTGTTTTATACACCTTAAGCAGATATGAAATATACTTATTAACCATGCACAACCTTTATCTTGGCATCTTCTCCTCCTGTGGCATATTAGAGATGAACAGTCCGTTCTTAACATTACCAGCATAAGCGATTCTTGTTTCCCCCCTTGGTGTTTTTGTGGGAAATCATTCAGCAACTCAATTTGGTTCCACTGGAGTCAGACCATGCGTAAAAGCAGGGGGATTTACTTAATCATCCAAAAATGCACACCCCTACATGGGCAGTGTTGGTGCCAAACTTGTGAGTGGCGAACGCTCCACCACTGTATTCTGGTGGTGTGTGTGTACCCTCTTGCATTGAGCCTATTCCCTATAGTGTATTTTGCCTTCTTTTTTCATCCAGCACAGATATGTTTGCTTTGCTTCCTTCTAACGCTGCTTTGTGCAATGTCTTCATCTCATGAAACTCCTCCTTGTCTCTCAAGGCGTCTTGCAGTCGCTGTAGTGCAAGTTTCCACCTCTCGTTGAATATCCTCCTGCCAGACCATTTCCCCCAAGCCACAATCTCACCTTTGCACCATTTTAGCCGAAAAAGATTTTGCGCTACTTTTACTCACTTTCTCTTGACAGGGAAATCTTTCATCCACAAATAATCCACAAAGGAAGGTTAGTAAACGTATTTGATGGAAATCAGCAAAGCTAACCAACAGGAAGCCACAGACGGCGACCTCCCAAAAACCTCAACAGTTCTTACATCTTTTTCGAAGCTTAGTTCCTATGAGAGGGGTTTGCTTAAAAGACCAATTGAAGGAGTAACTCAGAGTCTCCTCCTTATCTTCACAAACTTCAAAAAAATAAATCATAAATCTGCCAATAGTCCAAGTCCTGGATGAAGAGGACTCACCCAGCTGCCTGATGCTATAATTGGAGCAGTTCAGCCTTATCTAATTTTGACTACAGTAAAGAAGCTGTCCAGTTGTGACGACCATACTGTTAAAATATTGCAAGTTCAAACAAATTAGTTTAATGAGCACAGCATGAGTCATACCATAAAATGGGTATTGGCTGAGATTGGCTGAATACTCGATCTGCACTTTTGCGGCTGTCGTTCTGGAAAAACTGTGCAGAAATCATTATTCCCTTTTAAAGTGCATCGACATACGAATCAAGCAAATTCCATTTGCCATCCACCATTCTAAAATGGCCACCAAGTAATTCTTGCCCAGCGCCTCAGCATTGCCTGGACAACATCACCTCCTCGCTCATTGGTTGCTGCAACGGCTTCATAGCCTATCTGGATTCCCGGTAGGCTAAAGCCGGCCCTCAGCGAAGGTCATCAGATAAGGCTCCTGTCCCGAGCCTGTCGGAGCCGGTAGGACCGAGGGACTGAGGCCTGGACGCTAACGCAGTACTCCCCTAAACCAGCCTGTCTCACTGCACTTCCGCACAGCTGACCAAATATCTGCATGCTCCGCCTGTAAGTACCAACTAAACAGACTATAAACTACGATAGCTCTACTCAACTACTGCTTACATTCTTAATGCGCACTGCCTACCATATCAGGTACAGGCCGGATCATTGGTACTCTGCATCCGACATGCGCTGCAAATCTTCTAAATGCACGCTCCTAACCAAAGTTATCCAAGCATTCTGTATGTTAACTGAATAGCCACATTTAGCCCATGTCTCCATTGCATTTAGCATGATTTCATACTGTATGTTAGCAGAATAGCCGCATTTAGCCCATGTCTCCAGTGCACTTAGCGTGATTGCATACTGTATGTTAGTCGAAAAACCGCACCTAGCCTATGTCACTAGCACATATAGCCTGACTTCACCCTGCTAACTCAGCAACATTCTCACCATTGAAACTTATACTGCTACGTCAGGTTGCCTACCTACGTTGATGGTACCTGTACTGCAATTGCTAATACTTTCTGAATGCCGTTTGGTGAAACTCCCACACGCTAGAACCATTATGGAAACCACCTCTAAGGGTTTGCCTTGCACTGCATGCTCTTACATCCAGCTAGAGAAGGGCCTAGAGTCTGCCTATGTTGCGCCCAACACCACCCCATCCCATGTCCCACCCTATTTCTAAGCAAAACTGTGCCTTTCCCTGCTCCCACTCCCCCGCCCAATAACTTTCCCCTCCCACCCATGACAAGGGTAGACCTGATCTTGAATGCCTACCCACTAGTTTCACTCCCGCCGGACGGTCTCACAAGAACTTCTCGAATACCCGCACAGACTGCCCAGATACACTACTACGCCTTCGTTGCCCTTGTCACTAGCCCACCCTTCACTGAAATCTTTGCCTCATCTCTCACATACCTTCGCTCCATTTCTACGTTCAAGCCCTATCATTGGACTTGCCAGAAGACTTGGACTATCTCCTTGTTCCTACCAACGCGAAACCCAATGGCAGAACAAGACACACAAGCCGCTCAACCATTACCTAAAAAAAAAACAAGACTCAATCTAGCTGCTGAATTAGCACCTCGCCCGATTAACAGTTCTCAGACTAAGGGATCCACCCATCCCATCCCTACTCAACTAAAGTTACACATGCCAGACGACAGATCCAACGGCTTCTCTAATACAATTGCACCTACCAGATCAAAGCCAACACTAACAAGACCCTACACCTAAAAGGTGCACTAATCAATGCCAGATCTAACACTGACCACGCCTTGGATATTGCAGATGTCATTAAATTTAATGATTTAGACCTCATGGCAGTCACGGAAACGTGGCTCCACACAAACTCAGGCCCCCTTCTATCCCTATCCCAGAGGGTTACTCCACCTATAGGAAGGACAGAACATCAGCAAAAGGATTAGCCGCCTTATTAGCCAAGAAAGCCTTGAACATCAATCTACAACCACCCCCCTTTCACCACAGGCAGTCATCACACTTTTCCCTCACACACACTTGTACCCTCACGCTACACATTGTTTACAGACCAGCAGGCCTGACTTCCACATTCGAAGACTACATTGTCTCGCTCCTGGCCTACAATATGAACGCACACTCCAAAGCTATCATTATGGGCGATTTCACCTTAGGTCTGAATGACCCTCTGGATACACATGCAGGCCAACTCCATGAAAACCCAAGGGTTCACTCACAGAATCAGCACACCTACCCATGAAAAAGGGTGTACCTTAGACTGGTTAGCGGACACTTATTGTGTCACCGACATCCTCTCAAATACCCCATACGCCATGGTCAGATCACAATATTATTATCTTTTCTACTACTCTCATTAACAAAACTGTAAACCCTACCCCCGTTGTACCTACTGCACCATCCAGGAGCATATAAAATAGTAACTGACACTAGGTTACCACTTCTAACACCTCTATTAGATCAGACCTACTCAGATAACGATCCATCAGGATTGGTATGTCAGTACAACAAGGTTCTGCTTGCAGCCGTTGATAAGGTAGCCCCTTTGAAGATCAAACGAGCCAAACCAATTGCTCATATCAACTCCTGCTTTATCCCTGAGCTCCTAATCATGCCTGCATCGAAATGATCAGCTGAAAACAATTGGATAAAATCACCAACCCCTGTGAACAAAACCCTATTCCTTACCTTAACTAATAATTATAAGAAAGAAATTCTTGAAAGCAAAAAGTCAAGCCTATAACCAAAGAATACAGAATGCCCAGTCTAACTCAAGAGCATTATTCTCTATTTTCCGTGAGTTGGAATCACTAGCACCCACCCCCGACTATACTATTAAAGATGAACATGGTGTTCTAATATTCAAAGTGCCTGGGCAGACAAAATTTAGCAACTTCAACAAAAAATTGTTTTAAAAAAAATCTAAACTGAACCTCAACGCCACCATGCCAACCATACCTTCATCAGTGGAAGCTCACAAGGAGATTAAATGTACCTTCTTGCCTGTATCCACCCTAGACACTATCAACATCATTAAAGGCCTAAAACCCTCAAGATGCAAGGGCGACATCTGCCCTGTAACATTGGTAAAGAATGTGTGACTGAACTAGCACCTTTTAAAACTAGCATTATCAATAGCTCATTTTCCACCAACACAGTACCGAATGATCTAAAAGCAGCTTGGGTCTAACCATTATTTAAAAAAAATAAAATAATAAAAAACACTTTAGACCCAACGTCCCTACCAATTTCTGGACCATCACTACAGTACCATTTTTACTAAAAATCCTTGATCGTGCAGATCCAAAAATTCTTGGTAGTCAATAATTTTCTGGGCCTGAGACAATCAGTCACAAAACAGAAGCAGCCCTTCTAGACCTAAAAACACAAATGGACCAATACAAGGATAAAGGTGACCTGCTCATCCTTCTCCTACTAGACCTCTCTGCAGCCTTTGATTTGGTCAATCATATTATATGCCAACACATTGAAAAATCAACCCATTTTTTCCCTGAAGCCATTAAATGGATCGAATCCTTTCTCTCTAACTGGACTACAATGGTCTTCTCCGACACCTCAGCAGCCCCTCCGGCCCTTGTGACTTGCGGCGTGCCACAAGGCTCTTGTGTGTCACCCACCCTTTACAATGCATTCACTAAGCTCCTATTCGATAAGCTTGACAAAAGGGGTATCTCGTATAGCTGACGATGTGCAAATACTTATACCGATCACTGGATGTTACGATACCAACACCAAAAATCTATCTCGAGATCCAAGTATGGTTGGCTCTAAAAAGAATTTTGCCTCAACGACAAGACGCAGCTAATCCTAATTGGAAACAAATCCAAGCTTAACAATCTTCCACAAGAGTATATATAATTTATCATTGATGGGAACACTATTACGGTAGCTAACAAAATAAAAACTCTTGGAGTCTACATCGATTCCTCCCTCACCGCAACAGACAGGTAAACACCATAGTCTCCTCCTCAGCTTTTACATTCCACCACTCTGGCCAGAGTCTTGATACTCTCTAGGATTGATTATTGTAATTCACTATATGCTGGAACTAGTATGAGAAATATTAGAAAACTACAAGTAGTACAAAATAACACTCTCAGAACTGCACTAAATATTCCCAATCTATGTTAACATCCAATTCAAAATCCTCATGCTCACTCAAATGTCTCACCAACAAGGCACCAACTTATCACAGTAACCTGATCAACAAAACTCAATCTAACAGACCCACACGGTTGTCATACACTAACCTGATTGTCACACCAGACAGACAGACCGCAGAAGATTCAAGTTTTCCGGTAATCGCAGCCAGATGGTGGAACTTCCTACCTACACAACCAAGAAACGATACATCCCTCTGGTCATTTAGAAAAAACCTCAAAACCCTACTATTTAAGCTAGACGCCACACAACAGACCCCCTAGCTCCATAGCACCTAGCCTCCTGGAGGACATCCCCACTGCTCCTAAGACTAACACTATGCATATCCGTCCTCCAGCCATGATATCTACTATCAACAGATGTCTCCAAGTATAGAACATGATTGTGTAATGCATCTCTGAACTTATACGCAAATATGTAACCAATTTCTTATGTATGAATGTGCAATGCATATGTGTGAACATATACGAAAAACTAACAAATCTGCAACCAATCTCTTAAGAAATAGCACCTAGATGCTTCTGGGCTACGCACGCTCTATAAATGTTAAAATAAGAGAATCTTTGCTTGGGCATGCCAACTGGAAATTTTTCTGGAGGAGAGCGAGAATCTTGCAGAACACAGGGAATCCCATTTCTACGTGGACCAGAGCACAGTTTCACTGGCTAGGCTTATCCTATTTATTGCCCCAATATATTGGTTTGCTTTAAATTGCAGTAATATATTTCAGAACTCAGAGATACAGACTAAGGTTAAACATGTATTGCATGTTATTCTATCTATAGTTTCTGTTTTTCTTTCACCACAAACCGTCCCCTCAACAGTCTTGTCCATGTAATATTTTTTGGTATATAGATCATAAAAGCCCAAAATCTCAGTTCAGTAGCTCCTCAGAAGTCTCCTTGGGGAGCAGCATCTCAGGAACCGTCAGGGTAATTATATCCTTTCTTAGGGCACAAAAACCCAAAATTTTGCCAAAAGGAATAATATGTATATTCCAAACAGGAGAATCAAGACTAACCTTATGCAAAAGACAGCCACCAAGGAGTCAAAAGAGGTAGTCAGCTAGGACTATAAGGACCATAAAGAGGTTTTCTCTTCATGAACATAACAGGCTTATTTGTAAAACGCATGTTCACCCCCAAAGGGGCATCTTGGCGCTAATAACAGATGTGTGTTACCAAACTTCATATCTGTTATAGCAGCAGCATCGCTATATTCAAAACCACACTTCCTCAGCTGCATCCGCTTCTTCACTCCTGTGGAAGAAGGAAAGCTGTTCGGAGTCGTTTGGCAAAAAGATCTACACAAATGCCATGCTCCACCTGTGTCAGGTCAACGCTGATGCCATGTTGGCTGCTGTTAATCAAAAGTTGTGGCAGGAGATTGCAGACATCCTTTCATTCAAAAATGGCAACTCACAATCAAAGGAAATATTTGACATCTTCAATGAGCTCATCTCTCCACCCAACACCCCTGACAAGATAGTCAAAGATGAAGCCTGGTGTGCCAGTATTCGATCTGCCATGCTAAACAAAATTGATCTCCTTAAAAAAAATATCCAGGATCACTGCAAACAGTCTCCACTCCCTCTCCAACTAACTCTACCAAACCCTTCTTCTCTTTCAGTGACATCACTGAAATAGAAGTCATCAACCTCCTCAAAAACCTAAAACCTTCCATGTGCAAACGGGACATATGTCCACCTAAGCTCATCTAAGTACTGTGCCGACCTTCTCGCACCGCTTTTGACAGCCTTCATTATTTCCTCCTTCAGAACAGGTATCATCCCTGCAAGCTTAAAAGAGGCCTGGGTTTGTCATCTTCTAAAAAAAACACTCTAGACCCTTTACAGCCCAATAACTACCGACCCATAACCACTGTGCCTTTCCTCCTTAAGATTTTAGATAAAGCCGCCCATAGCCAGATCCAACATTTCCTTGAAGCTACCGTTTCCTCCTCCCTCCCCCTCCACTCCACTCCACTCCCGCAGATTGGGATGGAAACTCTGTAGCGAGCCAGGCGGTGGAGGAAGTGCCAGCTGCACAGCGAGGCAGGGGCTTTTATTCCTGGACATTCGCCATACACAAAAAGAAACAGGCCTTGAACGTTTCCCTTCCCCCTCCAAAAGTTCAAGATGGTTACCCCAGCTTTCAATGCAGAGACTTTGTGCTGGGGAGACTGGATGTGCTCCCTGGATCTGAAGAATGCTTACCTGCCCGCCCCCATTTGGGAACCCACCAGTCCTTCCTACGGTTCAGGATCATGGGTTTTCACTTTCAATACAGAGTTCTACCCCTTGGACTCAACTCGGCCCGAGTGTCTTTACAAGGCTAATAAACATGGTGGCAGCTCTACTCAGGGCGCAAGGCCACCACATTTATCCATACCTCGCCGACTGGCTAGTCACACAGCCTCCGCTCTCATGCACAAACTATACGATCTGGGATTTTCTATCATTCTCAAAAAGTCAGTTACTGCCCACGCAGACTGACATTTCTGGATCTTTATGGAATACGAGGACAGAGATGATCTTCTCAGCGGACAAGATCACAACAATCAAGAGGGCCATGGGGCATTTCCTCAGCAGAGCAGTAACCTCAGACTGGTGGTACCAACACATTCTGGGAATAATGGCAGAATGTCTCCTCGCTGTGGCCCAAGATGAGCAGGCTGCAGTTTCATTTCTCAGATTCCTGGAATAAGGAGAAAGGCTCTCAGGCAGAGCCAGTCAGCATACTACAGCATCTCCACCAGGACCTAGTCTTATGGGGCACAGACACCAACTTGCTCGTAGTCAGGCCATTCCGGCAGCCATTAGAGGGATTAGGGGTACCCTGGACAACCACAGCGTCCATGGAGTATGGTCTCAGGAGGAGCAGCTGGATGTCATGGGTATCAGGCAGGTAGTTGGGGCAAGCTGGGTGGAGGCTTGGCAGGCCTGGCATAGGCACACAAAGAACCCATAGCAAATCCCTCCTTTAATTCCTTCCTAGTGTTTGTAATAACTTCCTGGTTACCACTTCCTGTTGCCAAACAGGAAGTGCATGATGATTCATGAGCTCTCTAGTGTTTGGGTGTGGCTGGCTATATAAGCCACACCCAAGATTCTACCTGTGCTTTGTGTTGCTTACTGTGAGCTGTATCAGTAACACTTGCTGTGCTCTGGATCAGCCAGCTTCTGCATAATCTGCTCCGGACCATCCTGCTTCAGCTTACCTGCTCCGGCAGAACCTCCGTTCTTATTCCACGCCGCAGCTATCTCCAGTCAAGAGGGGACTTCTACACCGGCACCTGTAAGAACAAAGAACAACTGCGTTAGCACGTGCACATCAGTTACGCTGCGTATACTCACCAAATCTTCCCCCAACGCTGCAATCAAGGTCAGTTTTACGAGCACACAAACCCCTGCAAAAGAAGGAAGAGACATTATCCATTGTGCTCGCCCCAATAACGCAGACACTTATTTCACTGCGCTTGCGGTGCATACTTACCAAAAGCCACAGTGTATACTTACTTAACTACCGAGTCTCCCGTAGCGCTAAACCTGGACTCGAGCCGCTAATACCACATAATGTCTCCGTGAGGGAAGAAATCGGTGACTACTGTTATCTCTGGCCATGGTTGCCAAAAAGGTTCCACAAGCATCAAATTCTTCTTGCAGGCCCACCACAGGAGATCCTGTGTGACATTGCTTGGGACCTGAAGAAGGTCAGTCATCCTGACAGACAATTGTGACCAATGGAGTCTGAGGGCCCACTGGAGGGACTTCATCCTTAGGCGGACTTCTGGCAACAGGAAAATGCAGGATGCCATGAGGCGCAGCAACCTCAGAAAAACTAAGGCTGGTAGATGTTGGGCATTTTAAAACTTTTTCACCATCTATGAAATTGTGAGCACTTAACTCAGGAGGCAAAGCCTTGCCTGAGGAAGAGCCCAGGACCGCTCCAATGAATTGAATCTTTTGCGAAGGTATCACCTGGAATTTCTTGAAATTGAAGGAGAAACCCAGGTTGTGAAGAGAGTGGCAGGTGCTGTTGAGATGTCCCAGAGCTTGTGTGGGAGAACAAGCCCTGCTCAGGCAGTCATCTAGGTAGGGAAAGATGTGAATCCCTCCTTTTCTTAGATTTGCTGCCACCACCACCATCAACTTGGTAAAGACCCTCGGGCGGAGGTGAGCACGAAAGGCAGTACTCTAAACTGATCATGAGAACTGCCAATAGCAAACCTCAGATACTTTCTGCGCTTGGTAAGTAAAGGCACATGAAAGTAAGGATCCTGAAGATCAAGACACCATTCCATCCTGGAGTTGAAGGGCCTTGAGGATCTGCAAAAGAGTGAAAATCTTGCATCTATTGTTCCTGAGGGACTTGTTCAAAGGTCTCAGGTGCAAGATGGTTCACAGTCGTCCGTCTTCCTTGGGAACCATAAAACAGGCTGAGTACCAACCTTGCTATTGTTCTGCTACAGGTACCATTTCCACAGCACCTTTCTCCAACAGGGAAAGAATCCGCTGCAGAAGGAGATGATCTGATTACTGAAGATTTCTCGGTCAGGGGACAATCTGGAGGGCTTTTTTAGTAATGGGAGACTGTTCCCCTGGAACACTGTCTGAAGCGCACATGCATCGAACTTAATGCAACGCCATTCTTGGATATTCTGGGTCAACCTGCCTCCCACCAGAGTCCTGTGATCAAAGTTCTCAGAGGGGTTTTGGGACTGAGGAAGAGGGCAATGAGCAGGTGGCTGCCTGAGCAGCTATTCTCCCCACCCCCGCCTCTAGGGGCACGTGAGAACCTCCTCTTTGGGTGGCCTAACCCCTTCCCCTTTGTCCAAAAGAGTAGCAGCAGCAAAAAGATCCCTCTCCAAGGATCTATGTGAAAATATCGAATGCGTTACTGCGAGGAAGAAAACCTTGAATTTACAACAAATTTTAGCTAAATTAAAAGCAGAGAGGAGACCCCCCGCAGTGCTTCCCAAATGCCCCCACTTTAACCCCTTAAACTGCTGAGGGTTTTCCCTCCCAGTGCCGAGCGCTTTTCTGGATATTTCGGTATGTCGGCATTCAATCCCTTGTAACTTTTTTGTTCCAAGTTATAACCCAGCCACATTTGGACTATTTTCTCCACACATGTAGGCAGTCATAACACCACCGCGGATTCGTGGTTTGGTGTAAGCAGGTGTGAGAAAATAACTAAAAAGTGACCACATATTGCGTTTTTTCAGAAAATGCCAATACAATGATGTACAAAGAAGGCTGTAGTTTGTTTCTTGTAAGAATTAGGAACAAAAGGTTTGCACTTCTGAATTCGCCATTTTTCAAGCTTTCAAGAACAAGGTCAGTGGAAACAAAATAAAATATTCTTCCTAAGTATACCATCAGTTTTGTGTAAGGTGGGTGATTTCTCCCTTTGTTTAATAGAACAGGAAGAGGAGGGTAGGAAAGCTCAATGGGAACCCAGAAAGGCAAACATTTCTGAAAAGTAGACAAAATCCCAAGTTCAGGAAGGGGTCATTTGCACAGGTAAGGTATCAACTATGTACATAAAATTCCCATAGTTTGCACAAAAAATTGGAAACGTAAGAGAAAATAAAGTATTTGCTGGACATGTTTGCACTTGTAAGATAATGAAGATAATGGCTTAAATGAAAATTGAGAAAAGAAATACACCGCTACATTCCCTTGAATGTTCTAGAAAGGAAATCCCACATTTTTCATAATGTCTCACAAAACAAGCAATACCACAAGCCAAACATTGAGTCATGGTACACAGGATTCCTATGCCAAGGGCCTAACCAGACGTACTTGGCATTTGAAAATAATGAAAACGAAAGTGGTGAAGAAGCATACATTTTTGGAAAGAGCACAGGTAGACCCTTCGGAAGAATAGTTGACTAGCACAGGTTACAAAAGCAGACAGTGCCTAAAGCAGCGATTAAATGTATCTCACATTTGGGAAATAAAAGGGTTGTGTAACAAACGTAGTAGGAAATGTATGAAAACGTTATGAAAAACCAAGATAAAACAATGTTCTACTTTCCCACATTCCCAGAGGTGTCCCGACGAAAATGGTACCTCACATGTATGGGTGCACTTACCCGAACACAAAGGTAGAAGGCTAAACCACTGATACACCAAAGGCCTTGGGAAGACCACATTTTTACTGTATTTGGTCTTGTGGGCAACCAACAGATTTGGACCTGGGGTGTTACTGCCATCAAGGAAAACAGGGGACCCCATGCATTTCCGAAAAGAAGAAATGTGGGAATCCAAAGCGGTCTGACTTGCATGAATCGCACTAGAATTTATTACCCACAAGGCCAAGCAAATTCGGAGACATTTGCCATCAGGAAGCCACTGAAACACACTAGCAACACCACATGCCCTACCTTCCCACAGGTGTCCTGATGAAAGAGGTACCTCACATGCCTGAGTGGGTTTACCTGGGCAGAAAAGAAAAAGGGTCAAACGTCCCCAAGCCCAGCAGCGGTCCTAGGGAACCCTGGCTGGATCTCCGTCCCTCCAGGGAGGGAAAAGCTGTAACATGGCACAGCTAGAGCTCCAGGAGGACAGCTGGGGGGTTGCCACCAGCCTTGGGCACTCTCTCCCTGGAGAAGCATCCCTGGACATGCCCCAAAAGCCCCCTTCTTGGTCAGAGTATTTGCCCTTGTGCCAATAGTCATCCTGTAGGTCCTGTAGATGTGCGCAGAAACCTTTGGAGAATTCCTTGGCATCGTCGGGGACATCCTCACCTGCCTGGGGAGGAAGTCCGTAGGCGGTGGCAGCTCTTTGGTCTTAACCGATTGCTTTGGGAATGACACGACAATTGGCACCTGAACAGGCACATCAGACGCCTTCGGTTGGTGCAGCCAACGCAGAAGCCGTAGGCCGTGGAGGCAAAGCCACTCGTGGGGTCGCTGTCTTGGTTGTGGAGACCACAGTATTTGCAAGGCCCCCCTTTCGACGATGTAGTGATGGTCTCTGACAAAGCCGAAGACCTCGAAGGGACTGAGGTCGTCGACAGAGTTGTGGCCATCAACGGAACGAATGTTCTGGAAGACAAAGTCGCTGACGAAGTTGTGGACTTGGTCGATGAAGCGGTTTGTCAACAAAGGAAGAGAGGCTCCACCCGAGGTATCTCCTTCTCAGGCTTGTCCAAAGACAAAGACCTGTGCTTCAAAGGCGTCAAGAACTTCCTCTTCGACGGCACACCCCCAAACTGGCAGATTCATTGGGGAGAGAGGAAGTGTCCTTCTCGAACTGGGTCCAGCAGCTGCGATGACTCTAGTGGGAGCCATAGCATGGTGCTTAGCGTCCTCAAATGACCTCAACCTCATGGGACCGGCCGGTCCTGGATGAGGCATGACTGCGCCCAGAGACTGAGTCAGAAGTCGTCCCCAACTTGAGCCTCGCTGCTATCCAGTGTTAACGACCCTGCTTTGGAAAACCACAGCAAATCTTGCATCCTTCCTAATCGTTGTCCGGAAGCAGGCAATATAAGCACTTGAGATGCCAATCCTCGACGTAGTCATTCCGTAGTCCACATTTTACGCATATCTTGAAGAGGGTTTATAGTGAGTATTTCGAATGACATTTTTTCAAATGCAAATATGTCGAAAACATTTTGTCTAAAAAATGTTTTCGAAATGTTTTTTTTTTTAATGGGGGGTTCCCCCCAACTCCTGTTTTTTTAACACTTTTTTTTACTTACAAAACCCCACAAAAAATGTATTAAATAAAAAAAGAATACATTCAATAACCAAATTTCAACAAAATGTTTGACATTTGCATTTTGAAAAATGCATTTGACATACTGACTGGATACCCTTGAAGAGCCTACTCTTCTCATCAGACATAGTCAAAAGGTGAGGAGTAGGCCCTAGCCCGGTCCTCTGAAACTTGAAAAAAAGAACTGGCGATGAAGCAGATCTTCACCGACAAGAGATCCCTGCTGCCGGTAGCCGATCAACTGAGGAAGAAATCTGAGAAAAAACGAACATTTATCTGAAACATCTCAAAATATTCCAAAAACTGAAAGAGCAAGATGAGGACTCCAAACAATGAAACATGCGTTATAAATCAGAAGATGGCCACCAGGGGTGGAGCTTAGGAGACGACTCCTTAGATGGGGGTAGTATGACCTCCAAAGGACAGTGATTGGTTATAGAAGAGAATGCAGTTTACAGGCTAAAGCAAAACTGCTTCTCTTTTTTACCAAGGATTCCCAGGCTGACGACAGGGAATATTCATGAGCATTTGCATCCATGCCGGACCCCATGCTGGAGAAATGAATTTATCAGAGATGAGGAATCTGTGGGAGGAACAATCCATTAGATGCAAGAGGCTGAACATGGTTCACTGTATTGCTCTGGTGCAGTAAGGAAGATGGCAGGATCCAAAATTACTTTGGCTAAATTGGAAGTGCTAAAATTAACACTTCCATGCAAGTGATGAAAAGGGACAAAGAAATTTCATCTTTCAAGTGGTCCTCAAAAAGCTTCCAATATCTTGGTTTTCAAATTGTTAAAATTATACAGACACTACATCAAAGCTAACAACCCAAAACTTCTAGAACAAATTCAAAGCTATTAGGCAAATTGCAATTCTATGTGCATTTATTGGCCTGGGCATAAAAAAAAGTTAAGGTGGCGGGCCTTACCCGTTGTATCGAAGTCTATCAGAAACTCACAATCCAGATTTTCAGAACATTTTTTCAAAATTTGCACAAGTTTCACCTGGCAGGTTTGTGGATAAATATAAACTAGAAACTCTCCAGCCATGCTGAAAACTCCCAGGCAAAGAAGAGGCTTACGATTTCTGGATTTTGTCTTATTTTAAGGCTGTCAAATTACACATTTTTGAGTGGACCCAGAGCATCACAGAAAAGAACAGACCCTCCTTACGGACCACATATTAGTAGATTGATTGTTAAAAGATATGTTATGGTTACCTAGGGGTTCACAGCAGTGAATTTGTGCCTCAGAGTGACTGGAACGTGGCTTCAAATATGGGACCATTTAGCTACCAGCTTTGGGACGCATGTATTTTTTGGTACATCATGGTAGGAAGATTATTCACCAAACACTCTTTGGCAATAAAAACATTGCATTTTTCAGATTCGGGAACAATACCTATGAAACCAGAAAGTGAAGTAAAGAACACATTGCATCTAAGTAATATTACAACATGGATGCAATGTATTACTCCCAAAATTAAACATCATTCCTAATAAAGAAGTTTACTAACAAAATGAACAGGTGCAACATGTTTTCAACTATTGTCATGATTAATCTTCAGGCAACAGAAAAGAAGGCAAGGTGTAAAATGCTGGGGTGGAAGACCTATGTGTACTATAAGCGTGGTATTGCATGGTTCACAAAGTCTCCTTCACACTTGAGTGTTTCTAAAGGGAAATACAATTGATTCTCTCTCTCAGCTAATGTAAGCATAATGTTCATTGTAACCTCATTTCAAAACAAATAGCAGCGGAAAGGAAACTTTAAAACCGGACTAGTGATGTAATAAATGACTTACTGTTGTTCCACAACACCATGTTGTGGAGTAATGGTAAGGCAGTGAGCTGGCCAAGACAGTTCAAATTTCAATGTTCTTCTTGAGTAGTTGAATAGTTTTAAATGGCCTGTTTCATCAGTACCACCTACAAAAATATATTGAAACAAAGTGGTTATGGTACTGGTTAATAGCAGTAACTAGCTTTAAATAAAAATGCTAAAATCCATTAACAAGTTTGCCATAAAAGACTTTAGATTTTAAAAAAAATGTTTTTACTTGGTTGTGCACAATTTTTGAAGCCCCTCAATTTACTATACATTCTGTTTACAGCTTTCTAAAGCATTCAGTTAATATATAAACTTCTGATTTTAGCTAACTGGATATTGATCAATAAATTTGACGTTACATTCAACTTAGATTTGGGATCAGAATACTAATTTTGATTCCTATTTCACTTTGAATATCAACACACACAGGTAAAACCCATCAATATAAATATCTTTGGAAACAAATGAAAAACATTAGCATGAATGAGTATTCACTAACAATTTTCAGTGTGTAAACCTAACTATTCCCTTCATCTTCTTTCCATAAATATTTTTCTTATTTCTAGAGCTTTTAAAGTTAGACATCCCAGACATTCAAATTTGACGTCCCTCCATTGACTAAAATATGTTCCTCCGTTGGTTAGGCTATTGGCTCAAACCCAAGACTGTCAATCTCTATAATGAACAAGTGACAAACCTGTAACTCACATTCTTTAGCATTTCTATCTTTCATAGAGTCACATTCCTTCTTTTGAATATTCCCTGTTCTCATGCTGGAAATCCTCAGTAATATTAAAGCAGTGTCATTCGAAATTAGGAAAACTGCAGTCACGTTAGTGTTCTCAGTGTTTTTTGGCTCATTTACTCCTCAGTGAATAGGCAGAGCCTCCCATAGCTCCATCCCTGGCGGACATCTTCATGCATGTTACAGTGCCAAAACAAGTCAAGATGAACAACATGGGGGACAGCAGGAGGGTTGCATGCAAATCTATTAAAGATACCAATGCTGGAGAACAGGAGTCACAGGAAGTAACTTTTTCCTTCTCCAGCAATGGATTGCCCATAGATCCACATGTTGTTGGAAAAGATTACACAGCAATACATATGCATATCCATGCATACAGTGCCAAACTGGGAGGATAAGGCTCGCCTTCAGGATAAAGGTCACCTCAGGCAAATAGATGTCAAAGGACAGCCAGTCCAGTTCTGGAATCCTCTCCATTGAGTCTGTTGATGTAGTAGAAAATGGTCCACACCACTGCCCAACAACAATGAGGGAGGCACGAGCGCTATGAGAAACCAACCGCAACAAACACATCCTTAAGAAGGTTACAAACCTTTATACTACACAACAAATGCTTGTGGGTTTCGTTTGTTTCAAGAGGGTACGGGTACCTAATTATAGTGATTAATAGTTGACCTGAAACCTATGGCCATCCTGTGCAGCTTAGAATTAGCAGCCAATGACAATCATAGTTATTTAGAAAAATACATATTTTATTCTTATTATCTCAAATAGAACACTGTAAAAAAGCACACTACAAAAAGACAGTCACAATAATAACACATCTGAATGATAAAGTGCTACGTGCTGTGAAATACTGTATAAAAATGAACACACATCAATCATTCCTCAGAGACTCATTCTCATTCATTCATTCTTATTTCCCTACACAAACAATACACAACATGTTTCTTTACTCCATGTCTGATGTTTTGACATTCTAGGAAATTCTTCAGGGTAACTGTCTTTTCTGTGCAAATAATAAATAAAAAATACATACAAGAAGCTTCCTTTTCACTTATTAGTAGTTAATGCGCTCCGTTGTCTGGACTGTATTGAGTGAAGATATTCACTGGACCCAACGTACAGTCGTGAAACAAAATGAACACTGGTTTTAGTCTACCATATGTTCAAAAACAATATCTTCACCACAGAGTAATTAGTGTTCTGTACAGTTAAATTTTATTTGTAACAATCTTAGTGCAATAGCTGCACTCTAGCAGAGACGAGCGCTGTGACACATTTGAAAATGTTTACGCTGCCTCATGCCTTGGGGAAAAGCTCTGGTTGATGCAAAAAGATGTTTTTAAATGTGTAGCATGGACTCACCTGAAACCAACTAAAGAAGCTGATCTCTACTGATGGTTACATTGCCAAATTAAACAAATATGCCTCATTCACGAGAGCAACCTACTTCATGGATGCTGGGGACTCGTGGCACCCAGTGTATGTAGCTTAAGTCTTAACACACTTGGTTGACTATGACAACTCAAAAGGGATGTGCATCTATTAGGGCTTTGGCTCCACAAAATAGCAGAGTACGCTACATGAAAACCTAACAAAATCTAAGGCTGTGACGCTTGTGAAATTATTGTCATTCACACCGAACAGCAACAGTCCAGTTGATTTGTTTTCGTCTGTTCCAGTCCAATGTGCACCATCTAAGTCTATAAGCAACAACAGAAACACAAAAAGCAGGATCCTAAAGTGAACAGCTGATGGTGCTCGTATCCTGCCCAAAGGCCACCGCCGTGTTACATGTCAGTTGTTGAGACCAGGCTTTCTAACCCAAAATGGCATCTATTATTGCGCTGACTCCAATTTGTGCCGTAGCATCACATACGCTGGTTCCCCTTTACTTGAGTGGTATGGGCCCCAGATCCATGACGGTTGTTTTACACGCAGGTCTTAACCCTAATTGAGTGGTTAAGTATCTACAAACAGAACGTTTTAAAGTTACAGGGGTATCTGTTGTGTGCTATGCATGGACGCTATTCCCTAACGATTGAAGCCCCACTAACCGTTAAACTGAACGACCTCAGAAGTCGGTGTTGCTCCAAATGGCAAAGTAACAACATACTCCTAGTAGCGGTCAGTCTTTCAAGACCGAGCCAGTGATGCCCAAGTCCTTTTACTGTTTTTCATGTGGACGACAGTGATACACTTCCTGAACCAGGGTTAGTTCTACGCCAGTCCTCTTTATTTCCATTAATGTGATATTGGTTCCTAGGCTCTTAGTTAACGTGGTGGATTTATCAGTGGTTACCATGGAAATCAATGACTCCGCGGGGCCTTAATGGGAACATTTTGGTAAAGGTTGTTGCAACGGCCCCTAAATCTACTGATCCATGACAAGGGTATTAGTCTATGTCAAGGTTATGATTGAATATATGCCAAGTTTTGTTTGTTGGGTGTCCGTTGCTCAAACAAACGTGTAATCTACACACTCTCCCTGAACTTAATTTTCTGACCAACCCATTTTCTCATTAAGGCCGTTATCTATGCTTTTAGCCTCATCACTGCCCTGCAGATATCCCTAAGGACACTACAGAGGAAGACTGTGGCAGACAAGACAGCCCTTGTGGAATGCCCCTTAGGTCGACCGGGAAGTGGCCTGCTGGCCAGCAGATGACAAAAATAAATGCAAGCCAAAAGCCATTGGGAGATGGAAAATGTGTAAAGTCTGTTACCAATGGCAGTGCGTCCAAATAGCACAAACAGATGTAAGGATTTTCGGAATGGCTTGGTATGGGAAATATAGTACTTCAGCGCACGTATAACGTGCAGAGAGAGGGCAGAAGGAGAGTGGATGAACACCGGCAGTATCAAAGGCTCATTAAGGTTTAACGATTAAGGCACATCAGGCACGAGCATAGGGATCGCCATAAACAGGACCTTAGGTATGTGGAAAACAAGATAAGGCAACTTGATGGATTGCGCCTGTATTTCACCAAACCTCCTGGCCAAGGTGATGATGACCAAGAAAGCAGTCTTCCAGGACAGGCATTTGAGCTCTGTCTGACGTAAAGGCTCAAAGGGTTTTCCTTGCAGGTGGAGGCAGGACTTCAGAGCCCATAGTACTGCCCTTAACTCCATGACATTGATATGCACAGCCTTTTCTTCCTTCTGGCCAGAGGCTTCTGGCATGAGGATCACTGGTGCAGGGCTCCCCAACTCGCCATGGATTAATTGGCCATAACCGTGATCTGGTGGCTGGTTGTGACAAATGCAGCTCCCTCTGCGAGGTCATTGCCTTCCGCCCACCACCAAAGAGCGTTGTGGAATGGATTTGTGACAACCAGTCATCCCAATGGCCAGTGATGGGTTGCCAGCGGGCATCCAGGAACTCCATGGCAGGTTTCATGCCAAGCAGGCAGTGTAACTTGTCGCTGTGACGAGTGGGTCTTGGATAGCATGACAATCCTATAGGAAGACTGGACAGCAATGCAGGACACTGTTCGAATGCAATGAAAGGAAAAGCATCTGTTCGGAAAGGGCTTCACAAAGGACTTGCTGTAGTTGATTGAAAATCAAAACGAGAAGATGCAAGTCATCGTGGCCTCTGTGTGCTTGCGTGCTAGGCAGAAAGAATGGGCGCAGATCAACCAGTCATCGATGTACCAGTAGACACGGATTACTCCGACTTCAGGCATTGTGAACACTCTTGGGACAGACTTTAGGCCAAAGGAAGAGAGCTTGAACTGGTACTGAAATATTGCCATGGTAAATCGGATGGAACTTCCAGTGGAGGCAATGGGTGGGACATGAAAATATGCATCCTCCAAGTCTAGGGACGATAAGAAATCCCCTTTTTTCAACTGACTGAGGTGGTGTTCCAGTGTGACAATTTAAATAGCCGAGGATTGAATGAACTGGTTTAGAAAACAGAGATCCAGTATGGGCATCCTGCTGCCTGACATTTCCTTTGCAAAAATGTTGTAAGAGTAGATGCCCCGATACCGCTGGGCATGAGGGATGCGTTTCTATGGTGGCTCCTTTTTAGAGGAGAGTCAGTACCTCCTGTTTTTCCCACTTTTGTGTGAGGTGGCGTGATAGCCGTTCATTGTACAAACTCCAGCGTATGACCATGATGAACTAGTGAAATTACCCACTTGTCTGCAGTAATACATTGCCATTGATCTTGAAAGATGGTGAGGTGCCCTCCCACTGGGATGTGGAAGTAAAGGGATGGGTCAGTCTTGTTCGCCGGGCTGGCCTCTACCCTCTAGCCTGTTTTATGGGGGCCTGGTTGCCCCCATAAAAGTTGGACCTGGCCTTACATTTGTCACTGGACGTATAGGTTATGTGACAAATCAGTGGATGTTATTACTTCTCCCAGAGGGGGAGCCATTTCCCATGATGTCAGGGAGGTGAGGCTGCTACCCGATAGTCCCCCTGTGGGTGGGGGACCCCTCCCACCCCCAGGATAGATGACCATTTTGTGTACAGCTCTTATGAGGACATTGCACCCCCACATACTCTAGGCTCATCTCCTTCTGCTACCCTCTTTGTAGACAGTAGATCCATGTAATGTTATACGGCAGACTACCCTCAAGGCTCTGGAAAGTACTGAGATGAAGAACAACCTCAGGAACATAGGTAATCAGAGTACTGGGATGAGTTGCCCCGCAGAGCAATGAAGACTAAAGATGTGAAAGACTAAGAACTCATAAAATAAGTTCAGACACTGCTGGCCACATTGTAAAAAAATCTACAATGGACTAAACACTGTGAAGAGGAGCCGTGGAGGACAGCAGGTGTGCTGCTCACTGAACGTGGGAGATATAAACCTGCGTTACTGATCAGAGGGAGATCCCCAAGGATGCTGGCAGGCCCTGTGTCTGATGTTCAGGAGGTCAGGTCTGCAGGAACAGACCAGTGCCCAGCAGCGGCGAGAAGAGGAGAAAGGAAAGCAGAAGGCAGCCGGGAACCCCGTCGCACAGCCAGAGGGAAGGCAAGAGGCCAGAGAAAGCCTGCCATCCCAGAAAGCCATGGTGATGTGCTGAAGCCCTCAACAAGGTACGGAAGACCCAGAGGGGTTGCAAGGCGGCTTTCCTAGACGGCCATGCACTTAAACCTATGCCCTTTTGCAACCATAACGCTTGAGCGGCACAGCAGGGGCAGAAAGCCTACTAACCTCTTCTCATTGCAGTGGTGAAACGAAGTCCGTTGATCACCAGGGAAGGGTTGAGGACCCCAAGTGCCATAAAGAGAACCTGAGAGGGCAAGTCCCTCAAAACAGTGGTGGGGATAAACCCACTAAGAGAAACCAGGGTCTGGGTTCCAAACTAAGTGATATGAGTCATCTTCCTCGTGGCAGTGCTCGGCAGGGAAGTGAACCAAGTGGGGCAAATCACAGAGGGGAAGCTTAGGTTGCGGACCCTCCCAACACTCAGAGTTGGGTGTTGTAAGTGTGAAGCCTAGTGAGGAGAAGACCAGGGGATGGGAGTCAACCCTCCTGGTTGTAAAAGACTGTGCTAAGCCTACCAGAAGAAGGGAGTCATTCTCCTGGTAACTCGGACCGAGAGTAAGGTCCAAAAGGCATAGGCAAAGGAGTAATTGCCACAGGCTGAGACGGAGACCACAACCCAGGAGAAGGGAGGCATTCTCCTGCGATCAGAACAGTACTGCTTTATTCTTTAGTGTCTAATTTAAGTGACAGCAGTAAGGTTTTCTTGACACAGGGCGATGGACACTTTTACATTGACAGGCATCTTGACTGTCACCTTAAATCTTTAGTTGAGGCAGGGAAACCTCTCTTAGGAATAAGGAAAGATGGGTTTTCTCTTGTTTTATTGTTTAAAAGTCTTTAGCGTCAAACATGCCATCTTTGTGTCAGTCATTCTTCTGCACCCTTACAGTTGTTATCCTATATGATTGGGACAGATAGGCCAGTTGATAATCCAGGCCCAATCTGGAAAATCGAGAGAACATGGACTGAACGGACTGGTATGGCAGATGTTGCTGCAAGGTGTCCAAGTACTTGGCGGTAACGTTGTCTGTCTTGATGGCCTGTATGGTATCGTCCACTTTCTTCCCAAAGAAGTCTTCACTATTAATGGTCATATCTATGACCTTCGACTGGACATCTCAGCAGAGGTTTGTGGCTTTGAGCCATCCCTAGGGATGTAGCCCAAAATATTTCTTCATCTGGCAAACATCAGTATCAGCGAGGTCAACCACCACTGAGGTGTTTTGGTCAGACCCAGCCTTACATGAAGTAAAGCAAAGGCTTCTTCCTTCTTATAGTCAGTAAAGAAATGGAGGATGGCCCCTATGCCCCGAGTAGGGCTGCCAATGCGTTTGTTAGCCTTGTAAAGACCCTGGAGACCTAATTGAATGCAAAGGGTAGAACCCTGTATTCAAAGTGGAAACCGATGATCTTGAACCTCAATAAGGACCGATGGGGTTCCCAGATCGGGACGTGTAGGTAAGCATCCTTCAGATCCAGGGAGCACATCCAATCTCTCACACACAATGTCTCCGCTATGAAGGCTGGGGTAACCATCTTGAACTTTTGGAGAGGAAGGGAAGGTTCAAGGAGGAAATGTCTAACAACTCTCAGGCCAGCCTGGTTCTTTTTGTGTATGGTGAAAAATCTATGACTAGAAGCCCAGGCCTGGCTGCATGGCTTTGACTTCCGCCAGTGCTCTGCTCGCTGCGAGCTAGCAGATTTACGCCAGCAGAGTTGCAGTACCAAACTGCAGGAGCGGAGGGAAGGAGGGAGGAGAGGGAGAAATTGGAAGCCCGTGGATACCACAGAGGATCCATGGGACCGTAAACCTTGTCCGCCAGCAGTGCACGTGAAGGGAAAGCCTGCCCCCCACCTGAGACTTGTGGATCCGGATAAGACTGTCACAACATCTTCCCCTCTGAGGCTGGGGTTGAGGAGGGGGGACTGGAAAAAGCCCTTGTTAGCCGCCTTGTGGTGTTTGTGCCTGTGGTGGCTAGGGGATTTGTCCGGTTGTCTGGACCGTCTCTCCTGGAATCTTCTAAGGCCTCCGAAGGACCAACCTTTGTCCGAGTGCTGGTGCGTTTGGCTGTAGGTCTTGGGTGTAGACTTAGTAAGAATAGATAATGTTTTCGCTGTCTGGGAGCTATTATCAAGTTCCTCATCCGTTTTTGAATGGAACAGGTCGCCCACCCGCCCCTGAAAGGCAGGTCCAGTATGCGCTCCTGTACGTGTGGGTGGAATTTTGTCACCTTGAGCTAAGCCATCCTCCTCATGTCCATGGCAATACAAATGGCTCGGCCTGATGCGTCAATGTGGCCCACCGTCGACTTCATTATATCTTGTGCCATGATTTTGGCCTCTGCCAGCCCAGCCTTGAAGCGAGCCTGGCTGTGGGTGGGGAGCTCAGGAAGGAAATCTGCAATTTCTGGCCACAGCTTCTGGTTGACAACTGCCAATAGGGCATCACCGTTGGCCTGCGCAGGTCGAGAGTGGCGCTAGAGTACATGTTCTTCCCGAACGCCTGCAAGAGCTTTTCCTCCTTGCCCAAGAGTGCAGAGGCTGAAGCTGTTGTCGAGGATTGTGGCTTAGAGTATAGTGATGCTGCTGCTATCACCGAAGAGTGCGGTTGGGGGTGTGCCGACAATAGGAGGGGGTCCCCTTCCATTTGCCTGTACTTATCGTTGAGACGCCGGTCGGTTGGCTGGGTAGTGTGGCTTGAGCCAACCTTTTTTGGCTAATGCTTAGACATCCTTTTGAAGTGGAATTACAGTTTGAGTAGGAGGAGTAGCGCAAGAACCTAGACCAGTACCCCCGCCTCCGGTTGTTCCACCTGTGGCTGCGGGATTCCTAGGTACTCAGTCAGGCCCGACAGTTGCTCATGAAAAGCTTTGGCTGATTATGTGGTGTCCGGTTCTTCCTCTTCGTCCGTGTCCACCGTTGTGTCCGGTGGATCCGGGGGAGCCAGAGGCGTGCTGGGTGCAGGTAGCTGTGGTGTGCGGATTATCAGTGCCAGAGGCTGCTGAGGGGGCAGAGACAGAGTGGTCATGATTGGTACAGGCATGGGAGCCAGGGCCTGAGCTGGACCCAGGGGCGGTACCGCTGTGGGTGCTTGTGGCTGTACAGTCCCCGATTACGTCCCTGAGGATGGTACCCATCTGTGGTGATCTCAGGAGGGTGAGGAACTTCTCGAAGAACCTGAGTTCACAAGCCGGAAGTGTGCCTGATGGAATAGGCATAGGGGTAGGGCACTGAGGCTGCTGTGTCCTGGGCATGCCCTATCGCACTAAATTTGGCAATGTGTATCTGCCCTGCAAAGTGGAGGGACAGGGATAGGATGTGGTCCAGGTGACAGGGGTTGTCCTATCCCACCTGGAAGTGCGCTCCCTGCCTGATCGGCGAAGGGAAAGGGCGTCGGGCGAGAGGCCATTTTGTCTGGCCCAGCGGCCATTTTGTTTTGCTCTGCGCCACATGCATGCGTCGTGGTACTAGCGGAGCTGTGACCGGCCTCCACCAGTACGCTGAGCGGTGGTGGTTGCGACCTTCCCTGCACCTCAGGTTGAGGCCCGATAGGCGAAGTGCCCTCAGCTATGGTGCCGGTCATGCTGCGTGCAGGCGCCCCTCAGATATGGGTCCGGTATTAGGGTGTAGCCCCTCGGGTTGGGACCAGGTAATGGAGCCTTGTGGCCCTTCACCGGTAGTATCTAGAGAACCCTCGGCCTGAGGGCTGGTAAGCTGGAGCAGCCTCCGTATTCCTGCTGGTTTTAGGACCCGAGAGGTCCCTCCCACTTGGGCGCCTCCCAGGGAAGAAGTAACACTTGCGGGGTGCTGAGGAGAACAGGGCTTCTACCTTGGGCCTGGTCTTCCGTTTCACAAGTGCTTTAATGTCCTCTGGAGGCCACCTGGCTAGTCTATTCTTGAGCACACGCAGAGTCAAGGTGTCGCACGCGGTACCGCCATCCCAGCCGTGGTCTGGGCCAAGGCACCGGAGGCAGAGGGAGTGGGGGTCAGATGTTGGGAAGGGACCTGCGCAGGCTGGACGCCTGCTGAAGCCTGCGCTGGGAAGGAGCGTGGCACCAGAGCAATACCCAATAATTGGAATAGAAAAAGAAGACAAGAGTACTTCTCTGGGGAAGAGCGCGTGGAATTACAAGGCCGAAGGCCTAACGCAGGAGTGTTGGTGAAAGCGGTCCGTTCCCGACGACGCGGAAAAGAGTACTGAGGAGTGGCGCCGGTGGACGGAGTGAGGGGAGCGAATGCTCCCAGGGCCGCACCCACTCGTGCATCTAAACTTAAAGGGGAAGATGATTTTTCGGGTGAAACGGTTCTGTCTCCAGTCCCTAGCGAGGGACGCCCTTACAGTATGGAGGAAAGGGGACGGGACGTAGGAATAAGTGCTAAGGTAGTATCTTTTCTCACGTTTTCCCACAGGAAGCCTCCACGTGGGATCTGAACCTTTTAGAACAGGGAGCACACACTTGGAGCCAGTTATGGCTTAGTGAGGTGTGGGTTCTCACTGATTCAGAGTCTGAGGCCACAGTCCCTGCATCAAGCCAGGACACTATTCTCCTGTGACGGCCCTTTAAGGTTTTATTTGTAGCAGCTTATGGAGCAAGTGTTAATATCGTGGTCTGTGTACACACGAAGCAGACACTACTCATGATGACTTTTAATGTAGATGGTTTTTAAGGTGGCAGGAAGAACATGCTATAAAAAGACATGTCTCACTCTTGGATTCCGCCATGGTGGGGTTTGGTTCTGACTTGTCTAAGACACTCAGAAATTGGGGGCCTGCACAAGATACAGCTGGTGGAAATACTCCTCTGCCTTGGAAGGATGAGGTGGAGGAAAAAAACCAAAAAGAAAACAAAAAAAATGACAGGCAGATGGATCTTTTGAGAGAGATAGAAGTCTGAGACCGCCTTCGGCAAGAAGGAGGGTCTAACTCTCATAGTCACCTTTTCCCTGATGAAAACCAGGTTGGGTGGTTCAACAGACAATGCCTTGGGGCTCACTCGCTCATCTAGTGGAAGTTATGGCTTCCAGGAAAATCATCTGAAGTTTGCGCAATCATAATGAATAAGAATGAAGGAATTCAAACTGAGTGCTCATTGAAAAGGTGAACACTAAATTTAAGTTCCATCCTGGGACAACAAACTGGTGTGGGGGAAACATTTGAAAGACCCCTCAGGAATTGCATGACCAGAGTACTCTTGAAGACCGAAATTGCCGCAAGATACACTTTCACTGTACTTACCTGCAGGTCCTTCCTGAACGAAGATTAAAGAAATTCTAAGAGGATGTGGAGCAAGTAAAAAAGGCCAGTTCCCTCTGCAGGCACCAAGCCAAAAACATGTACCACCCGCAGAAATGCATGCATTTGGTGAGAGTCTTCAAGCTGAGAGAACAGCCAGAAGGTCCTCTGACAAATGCCACTCCTTAAGGCAGAGGAGGTTTGGATGCAGGACTTCCAAATGGGAGGAGGATATCCGTCATCTGCGGTAGACACCAGGAAGGGCAGATGGTCATGTCAAGCAAGGAACAAGTTACTTACCTGTAACTGTTGTTCTCCAGCATGGGTCTGGCATGGATTCACATGCTCATGAATATTCCCCGTCGTCAGACTGGGAATCCTCGGTAAAGAAAAAACCAGTATCAGTTTCGTTTCTGATCTGTCTTTCGTAGTAATAACCAATCACTGGTCTCTGCGTCATACTGACCACAGCCAATGACTGCCCTCTACCTAAGCACCGCCTCTGGCAGCCATCTTCAGATTTGGAAGCACGTGAAGTGGCAGTATGACCAAGTGAAGAGCCGCAGAGGGGTAGGCGGGAGGGTTCGCATGTGAATCCATGCCAGACCCATGCTGGAGAACAACAGTTACAGGTAAGTAACTTGTTCCTTCTCCAGCATGGGGTCTGGCATGGATTCACATGCTCATGAATAAAGAATACATAGCAGTACACACATGCACAACCACGGGAGGTGGCAACGGCTCAACATTAAGCAGTACATCAAACTCAACATTAAGCATCTTACCTCCTCACCAGGCTCACCTCAGGCGAACAGGTTGCGCAGCACTGCTTGGCCGACCCTGGACTCCTCCCTGGAATCCCGATCGACGCAGTAGAATTTCGTGAAGGTGTGCGTCGACCTCCACGTAGCAGCCCTGCATATGTCCAGCAGGGGCACACCAGAAAGGAACGCTGTGGTAGCTGCGATCGCTCTGGTGGAATGGGCTCTCGGACGGCCAGGCAGCGGTCGGTTTGCCAACCGATGACAGTACATGATACAGCCGGAGAGCCATCTGGAAATGGAAGCCTTCGAGAGAGCCTTCCCCTGATTGACAGGTCCAAAGTTCACAAAGAGTTGTGACGTCTTCCGAAAACACTTCGTGCGGTCCACTTAGAACTTCAGCGCTCTAGCCACATCCAGCGAGTGCAAAGTCCTCTCAGCCGGCGACGAAGGCGACGGGAAGAACACAGGCAACACCAAGGGTTCGTTGAGATGGAAGTCCGACAGTACCTTGGGCATGAAGGAGGGGTGCGTCCTGAGCACTACCCTCGTGTCGTGAAAAGTCAAGTACGGGGCCTTGCATGAAAGGGCCTGGATCTCTCCCACCCGTCGTGCGGAGGTGATGGCCACAAGAAACGCTGCTTTCCACGACAGAAACTTCAACGGGGCCGAGTGCAGAGGCTCGAACGGAGGTCCCATGAGCTTGGTCAGCACCACGTTGAGCTCCCACGCCGGGGCCGGAGCCTTCACCGGCGGGAACGATCTGAACAGTCCCTTCATGAACTCTTTCACCAGACGATGAGACCACAAGGACGTCCGGCCCGTGGTTCTGGTGTATCGGGAGATCGCAGCCAGATGAATCTTGATGGACGCGTGTGCCAGTCCAGCTTTGGCCAGCGTCAGCAGGTACGGCAGTACCTGGGGAGCCGTAATCCGTAGAGGGTTAATCTTCTGTGCGTGGCACCAGACAGAGAACCTCTTCCATTTGTGTCCGTAGCATTTAAGAGTCGAGGACGCCCTGGCCTTTGCAAGAACCTCTCTGCAGTCGGCCGGTATGTCGTATCCTCCAAACTCTAGCGCTGCAGGAGCCAGGCCTGCAAGTTCAGCGATTTCGGGTCGTGGTGGAGGATGGCGCCTCCTTCCCTGGAGAGAAGATCCGCGTCCACCGGCAGCTTGATTGGCGGGGACGCTGACAAGTCCAGAAGGTCCGGGAACCATATCTGCCTCGGCCACGCAGGTGCGACGAGGATCATCCTGCACCGTGACCTCTTGAGCTGGTTGACGAGCCGGATTAGCAGTGGCAAAGGAGGGAACGCGTAGAGGAACAGGCCCTCCCAGGGGAACGAGAAGGCATCGCCCATGCTCCTCGCCTGGGGAAACCTGCTGGCGAACCTCCGGCACTTGGAGTTCGTCGCCGTCGCGAACAGGTCGATCTGGGGTGTGCCCCACCGTCGGAAGAGGCGATCCACTAGATCCTGCCGTAGTTCCCACTCGTGGCACGAGCGCAGCTCCCTGCTGAGTGAGTCGGCGATGGTGTTTTTTATCCCTGCCAGATGAAACGGCACCAGAAACATCCTTTGGGCGACGGCCCAATGCCACAGGTCCTGCGCCTCCTTGGACAGCGCTGGGGACCTGGTTCCGCCCTGTTTCCTGATGTAAAACATGGTGGTGGTGTTGTCGGTGAAGATCCTCACCACCTTGCCCTTGAGGGACGGAAGGAAGGACCTGAGGGCCCAGAACACTGCACGGAGCTCCAGGACGTTGATATGGAGGGACTTCTCCGTCGGGAGCCAAAGGCCTCTCGCGTGCAGATTTTCGGTGTGCGCTCCCCACCCTTCCAGGGAGGCATCGGTGGTCACTGTCTCCTGGTGGTCAGGGTCTGGAAGTCCATGCCCGCCGTCAGATGCGTGCGGTTGCCCCACCACCGGACCGCTCGGCGGAAACTCTCGTCGAGTGTGATCCTCTCCTCGAAGCTGCCCGTCGTTTGGATCCAGCGCGCGTCCAGGAACTCCTGCAACGGGCGCATCCGGAGCCTGCACATGGGAATGAGGTAGATGCAGGAAGACATCATTCCGAGGAGGGACTTGATGGACCTCACCTTGGCCGCGTCGGAAACCAACATCCGCTGTACCTTGCCCAGGATGGACCTGGTCCTTTCCTCCGACGGGGAGGCCAGAAGAGACACTGTGTCGAGCTTCGCTCCCAGAAACAGTGCGTTTTGCGCGGGTACCAGGTGAGACTTGGCGTAGTTCACGGAGAATCCCAGGTCCGTGAGAAGTCGGACGGTCCTTGCCGTGTGATCCAGGGCGAGCTCCCTCGTCTTGGCTCGGATGAGCCAGTCGTCCAGGTAGGGGTAGACGTGGATCCCCTCGCGGCGCAGCTGCGCCGCCACCGGTGCCAGGCACTTGGTGAATACCCTGGGGGCCGACCGTAGTCCGAAGGGGAGGGCTTTGAACTGGTAGTGACGCCCTTGGACCACAAACCTGAGGAATTTTCGGTGCCCCTTTAGGATGGGAATATGGAAGTAGGCATCCTCCAAATCCAACGACGACAGGAAGTCTCCTTCCTCCAGCTGACCCAGGACGTGCTGGAGGGTGACCATCCGGAACTTTTGCGCCTTGATGAACTTGTTCAGACGTCGCAGGTCCAGGATGGGGCGCCATCCCCCCGTCTTCTTCTTCACGAGGAAGTATCTCGAGTAAACTCCGGAGCCCCGAAGTCTCTTTGGGACGAGTTCGATGGCGCCCTTCCTCAGCATCGCCTTTACCTCCAGGAGAAGTTGAGGGACGTGAAGTTCTTTCCTGGCCACGGGGGGGACGCGCGGACACCTTCTTTGAAACTCGAGCGCGTGGCCCCGGGCCAAGGCGTCCAGCACCCAACGGTCGGTGGAGATTGACTCCCACACGCTGACGAAGCTCGCCAGCCGGCCTCCCACCGGGGTGCTTCGGTGGGGGCCCGACCCCACGGTAGGTTCAATCCTGCTTCGACGAGGCTTTGCCGCCTTGACCTCCTTGGCGACGACGGCGGGGTCCGCCAGACTTGCCTCGTCCTCTGTAGGCCTCCTGAGCCGACGAGCGGGCCGCTTGACGGTAGGTGGAGAAACCGCCGCCTGAACTTTTGGAGGCGCCCTTGCCTCCGCTGCTCCGAAAGGGCGTCCGTCGTTGTTGCAGAACTCCAAGGGCCCGGGCCGTCTCGGTGTCCGCTTTAATGGCCTGAAGGGAATCGTCCACTGTTTTCCCAAACAGGTTGTTCCCATCGAAGGGCATGTCCAGGACTCTGGTCTGAACGTCTTGACGGAAGTCCGTAGCCTTGAGCCATCCACGCCGCCTAAGGCAAACGCCGTTGCCCAACTGGCGGAACCCAGTGTCGGCGATGTCCGTCGCAACGGTAATGGCGTGGTCCGAAGCCACCTCACCTTCCTGCAGGATCTCCAGGGCCTCTGCCCTCTTGTCGTCCGGCAAGAAGTCCAGTAGGGGAGCCAGTTTGTACCAGAGCTCCCTGTCGTAGCGGGCCACGATAGCCAAGGCGTTGGCCGCTTTAATCGTCGTCGCCGCAGACGAGATGACTCTGCGTCCCATAGCGTCCAATTTCTTTCCCTCGCCGTCCGGTGGGGAAGTCGATGTGGAGGCCGCACCCCCCCCCTGCTTTTTTCCTGGCCGCCGCGGAGACGACGGAGTCCGGGGTAGGCTGCGCCCGGAGGCACAGGGGGGCCGTGTCCGGGACCCGGTAGAGGCACTGAGAGGACCGTCTTCCTCTTGGCCTCGCGCCGCTGATAAAGGAAACCTTCCTTCTTCTCCTCCTCAGGGCAGAGTTGGAAAAGCTCGGATGCCCTGGTGATCCTGGAGTGGAACGATCCAATCACGTCGGGCGGAGAAGCCCTGGTGGGAGGCGACGACGGTACATCCTCGTCGTATACCTCGTCGTCCGTACCCGTCGCTGCCGTGTCAGTCCCCGTATCATCCCCTCGGGTGGACGGGGAGGAGGGCTGGAAGGGGCGCGACGGCTGAAAAGGAGGCGGAGGGTGGATCCTTCTTTTCTTGGTAGGGGGAACACCAGAAGGTCCCGGTTCTGGGTCCCCCGACGGGAGAGGTTCCGTTGGCAACGGTAGTCTCGTCCTTATCCCTGAGCATAAGGACTGTATAGCCAACAAAATGGCCGCCGAGTTGTCTCGCGGCGCTGGCAGAGGGGAATCCGACGGGCGATCAGGGGCCCCGTCGGTACCCTCGATGATGTCGTCACCTGCGCCGGGATCCATCCCGACGGGCCGGTCTTCTTCCACGCCGAGGCCGTGGCTTAAGACTTCGACCAGCTCCTCCTCCGAGGTTGAGGCCGAATCTACGACGACGCCCTGCCCCCCCTTTTTCTTCCCCACGGGGAATTTCACGGGGGTCCTATCGATGGGCACAAAAGAGGACTCCCTCCGAGGTGGCAGGGAGACTCTGAGCCCCAAGGTCGCCACCACTGGTGTAGCCCCCACAGGCTGAGCCAGGGCCGCCGCGACAGTTTCGATAGAGGGCTTGGCTGGATGGATTAAGGCCTTCACCACCTTAGGTGCGCTCACCGCCTTATCCTTGAGGGGGGGGACACTGCCTCGCTCCCCCTCCGATGGGGCCTTCGAGCTCGACCGGGGCCTCTCCAGGAGCTTTGCCGGGTGCTCGGCCTTCCTCTTACCCGACCCAGAGCGTTGGCTCGTGGTTGATGGTGCCGGGGAGGGTGCGCCCTGCCTGGCGCCCGTAGAGCCCGACCGTTCGGCGCTCCCGGTGCCAGCGGACTCGCGGTGCTTTGCCTTGTGTTGGACCCCCGTCGCCGGGGCGTCCTCAAAGGTCTTAGAAGACCGCTCGGATTTCTTCCTCTTCTTCTCGCCTGACGGGCTCTTCCCTTCCAGCCAGTTGGCGAGACGTTGATGGCGGTCCTTCATGGTCCGCTCCGACATGTTGCCGCAAAACGCACAGTCCTTCTCCACGTGCGTCTTGTCCTCATGTAAGGACATGGTTTGAACCCTGAAGACCTCATATGATTCAGCATTGTGATGAATTCAAGAAACAGAATAATATTCAGTAAAGCGAACACCATTTTATAGTTGTTTTCCTAAAGTGAGCACAGTGCACAGAAAAAAGGAACTCGGGTTGCAGTGTGTGGTGCCGCGATATGTACACTAGTCCCGATATCAGATTTTGCACGGGGTGTGTAGGGGCAACAGACGGACCAGATTCTGAGATGTGCTTCGCTTCCAGACAACTAAAATGTTTCCAAAGAGTAGCTGTGCTGAGAGATATCAAAGAAGAGGAATCCGTGGGAGTAAAGAGTCCATTAGAAATGTGGGATGCCATTAGACCCAACCATAGGAAATCGAAAAGGCATCAAAGTTTGGGCATTCTGGAAATTCATGACCATCTGAAGAACATGCTGAGCTCTTATCTCTGAAAGCCTTCTCTGAGAAGTCCAGGTCAGTTCCAATGAATTGGAGCATTTGTGAAGGAGTCACTTGAACTTTTTGAAGTGGAGGGAGAAGACCAGTTTGAGTACGAAGTAGCAGGTGCTGTTGAGATGCTTCAGAACTTGTTCTGGGGAACACGCTGCGATTAGCCAATCATCTAGATGGTAAAAGACAAGGCTTTCCCCCCCTCTTCTCAGGCTGACTGGCACAACTGCCAACAACTTAGTAAAAACCCTTGGGGCAGCCAGAGTTGGAACTTAATATTGAGTACTTCCAATTTCAAACCTCCGGTACATTCTGTGTTTGAGATGAAAGAACACATCAAACTAAGTCCAGCATATAGAGTGATACCAACCAATCGTGGAGCTGACGAGACTGGAGAATCTGCGAAAGAGTGATAATCTTCAATTTGTCTTTCCCCGAGTAATTTGTCCAAGCGCCTCTGGTCCAAAAATGGGCCGCAGTCCTCCGTCATTTTTGGGTACCAGGAAGTATTTAGAACACCAACGTTGGTTCTTCTCTGCTGAAGGTACAATTTTTTCCTCTGGCAGCCTTCTCCAGCAGGGGAAATATCTCCTGCTGGAGTAGCCAATCTTGAGACTCAACTGAAGGGCAATTCAGGAGTCTCTTTAGAAATGGAAGGCAGTAACCCTGGGGTATTATCTGGAGTATCCAAGCATCCAAAGCAATGCTGTACCACTCTTCTGAATGCTGGGCCTATCTTCCTCCCTCTGGTGAATGATCGAAGAATTCCTTAATGTAGTTTTGGATCCTGTCGTTGGCATGGATGGGATGGTTGCTTGGGCAGGCTTCTATCTCAACCTCTTGCGGGATGGTATTCCAGTCTCTAGGTTGACTTTCCTCTGCCCCTTTGATTAAGTCAGGGAAAATCACAAACAGTTTTACCTTTCCAATCACGAGAAGGTGTTTATTGTTGTTGTCATATTGCTGCACCTAAAAACGTAGCTGCAGCTTTTGAGCATGGTATCTTCTCAAGGTGGTTATCATTCCTAGATCCAAATAAATCTGACCCATCAAAGGGTATATCCAGTAATCTACCATGAGCAGATAATCAGCTCAATGCCGCCAAGACTGAGCTGATACCGTTTAGTCCATAAGGGAAAATGCTAACAGACGCAGAAATTACCCCCGTTGATCCTGGGAAAAATTACAACAATATACCACCAAGGTCAAGAACCTTGGATGTGTGTGGCAATCGAACCTCAGCAGTGAGGCCCAGGTGGGGGCTAAAGTTAAAGTAGTTTTCTATGCAATTCAGGTGCTGTGTAACGTACCCCCTTTCATCCCAGTTGAAAAGTGGTGGGTGCCATGACTAGCCCCCACCTGGACTACTGCAATAGTCTGTTGGTAGGAGTTCCAGCCAAGCAGCTAGCCAGACTACAGAGAACCCAAAATGCAGCAGTTCAGTTAGTCGGACAGCTGAATAGAAGGGATCATGTATCTGCTTTCTCCAGATCCCTACACTGGCTTAAGGTAGGGGACAGAATCAAATTTAAAATGGCATGCCTTCTATATAAATGTTTGAATGGAATTGCCCCGGGATACCTTGCCGATAAGATCATTCGCTACTGTCCCTTTAGAGATCTCCGGTCTAGAGATCAGCTCTTGATGTTGATGCCAAGGTTTAACCTGATCTCTGGGGGGGACAGAAGATTCAGTGTCTTTGGTCCGAAATTGTGGAACCAACTACCAGAGATTAGATCTTCTGAATCCCTAATACTTTTTAGGAAGAGCCTGAAAACGTTTCTTTTCAGATAGGCTGCTTTCATTATACAAAGTGCATATTGAACTGATACTCTGAAAGTCCACCCATTAGTTTACATCAGTGCCCGTATATAGTTGATTCTGTTTGGTGCGCATTAGAAATTCTCAAATCAAACATTAGGCGCACAACCAGATTTTCTAAGCCACGCAAAATCTTCTGGAACCTGCAATGGAGCACATCTACCTTCCTATGCAGTCCGCTGCATCGAAACCTGACTTAAGAGATTGACATGCCAACTCTTTACCATCTGTTAAGTTCATAAATCCATCCCATTTGTACTTCTGGTATATGTTCAGCTGCCTCTGTAATTATTGTCCACAAAGTATATGAATATTTTTACCAACACTCAGGATGAATTTATGGCTTTAATGGCCATGATGCCAGATGCAAAAACATACTTAGCCATCACATCATAGTGCCACATCCCCTCATGCAAGCCTACGCGGTTCCCGCCGGCTTGGACCATGTCTCATCTGGAGGCTTGTGACTTGGCGGCAGACACCTGGTCTATTAGTGGATCTTTTCTAAACGGGGCCACGAGCAGCAGACATGAAAGCTGCAAGAGCAGAGTCAACGGTTTACATGGAGGCAGCAAGGAACAGATCCTCTGAGAGGTCGGGGCTCCAGATGAAGACTGTGGGTCAGGACGCTGATGAGTGCAACAGCACACCGGACCTCTGCAGTCAGTTTCTACGCTGTGTGGAGATGCCGACGTGGTCAAGGCGGTAACAGGAGGACGTGCCACAAGGTTGTGTTGCCAAACACAAGCAATATGCAGAAAACCAAATTAGCGGGGCACACACATACCTGGTAAATCACAGGAGTAACAAATCTCAGCAGCCAGGGACCCGGCAGTCACTGAGGCATCAAGGCAGCCATCCAGGGGGAGTACAAAGGGGGAGGGTCTTACCTCAAAGTTATGCACAACATGCGGAAGGAGCGATTCTGATTGGTCTAAGGAGGGAACCCGGGATATAAAAGCGAGCATTAAGTATACATTGTGTCTTTCTGATTTTCTCCACTACAGGAGCAAGACTGCAACGGGCCAAGCACAGAAGAACATTTCTGGGATTACTACGAAGAGAAGAGATTGATTTAGGGAGAAGCCATCCCTACACGAAACTTGTTTGAACACTGAGAACAGAGTAGTTAAGGACGACATTTCTTGCTCCAACTGGGAAGAAACCCACCTTTTTGGTTTGATTTAAATTGTTAAATTGTGTTGATTAAACTACACCTATATCTTCATTACCGCCTCTCGCCGACTCAATCCCACAAGGCTGTATTCGAGATGGCGCCTCAAGCCACACACCGCTGCGTACAGGCTGCAAATCCTTGGGGCATCTGAGAAGGTGGAGGACATGGGGTACACTGTGCGTTCTCCAATGGGCGCCACCATTGTGCAATCAGTACGCAAGCAGGAAGGACCTGGGTCATGCTTTGGGCATGCGTGCTGTGGCAGGCGTCCTCCATTGCCATGCTAAATGCCAATCAGAGGTTAGCACCCTTCATTGGTGACTGCAGGGGATTGCTCTGCGCAGACCGAACCTGGCGCGTCTTACCACGTTTCACTGATTTGTGCTCCCCGCTCCTTTTCCAGTTTGTCCCAGACACACACACTGCCTTGATTACTGGCCTCCCTCATGGTTCTATCTTTCCTTGGCCAGCGCTCTCCTGTTTCTTGCTCTTGCCTACTGTCCCTTCATTCCCTGATCTCCTATGCCTGCCTTTTATTTGTCTCAGTGTTACCTGCCAGTGGTCTCCCCTGGTGCCTGCCGGAGTACCATTACCTGCCAGCTGTACTCTACCGGACCCTGCCTCCTTTTGATCTGGTTTCACAGATCATCTCTACGGCTTTCCATCCAGGCTCCCCAGATCAGCACGCTGTCCTGTTCTTGCATCATGGAAATCTGGGGTAGCTGCCACATGTTGCAGGAAGTCGGTTTCTGTGGGTTTCCTTGCGTTTCCTCACAGGAAGCCCTTTGAGATTACTTTACATAAAATCGTGCCACTTTCACAACCTGGACATAAGAAGAGGACACCACCGGAAGAATAGACGCCCGGTACTTCTCAGAGATCTGGTGCGCAAACAAAGGCGAGTAGCCAAGCTTGACACAGCTTGGTTCCATGTAATAATTTTCCTGCAAAAATGTCAACTGCCCAAAAAGTCGCCAGAAAATGGCTATTTTTTGCGGGGACATTATTACATTTAACATGCGGGGGACACCCCTGCAACCACTGCTCTCCTTGATGTAACTATATATATATATATATATATATATAAATATATATATATATATATATATAGTTACCATATATAATGTCGCCACAACCTTTTACCAGCGACATTATGTATGAGGATAAAATTACCTGATACCCATAGCTTTTATTGTCCCTATCGGGTGGGCAAGGATGGATAGTGTTAGGCAAGATTGTATGCAGTACCCTTTGGGTGCACAACAACCCTGACCTCCTGGCAATAGGAACCCAACCTTTGGTATAAGTCTGTACTACACAGGTTGGTAGTGTGTTGAGCAGCCAGGCTTATCTCAAGAGTGGCCAATGTGAGCTGGGGGAGTTACACAGAGATTCACAGTGACAAGTATTAAAAAAAAATCTTACACACAAGGTTTCTTGAGTAAACAATTTTTTATTTATCAGTCAGTTAGAATAAGCCTTCGGAAGGGAGCAATATAAAACCACACACAAATAGACTCCAAAAATACACACTCTTATTTATCTAAATCAGCAAATTCCCATTTGGGATGACACTCAGGCACTACCTACACCCTGATGTGACTTCAATAGCTAGGGTGTTGTTGCCATTAATATATCACTCTTGCATTTAGAATATTCTTGAGAGTAGTGTTAAAGAGAAGAGAGTTCAGAATAAAACAAGTATTCACAGTTATTCTTAAGTAGTAAGTACTTTCAAAACAACCACCAAATGCAAAGTCAGTTAACCCTTTCCCTGGAAGGAAGGCAAAACACATAAGCAGAAGAAAGAAGAGTCATTCAGGGATCCAGGTCAGCCAATGTTAAATTAGCAAAAGTCAACGTGAACTGACCCTCTTCTTGCAGGTAAGTAGAAAATCGTTTCCAATGTTTAAAAAGGTCTCGGTAGAATAGAAGAAATCAAAGTAGGGCCACAAGCGGATTAGGCTTGTGAAGTAAAGAAGCTGCAAGCAACTGTACACATGCAACCAAGCAAGTCTTCAATGAGGACAAGTGGCTACACAACAAGAGGTAAGTTCTCTTAGACTTTTTCAGTACCTTTAGGTTGAAGAAAAAGAGCAGCAGATGACTTCTGTTCCTGTGCAGCTCTGCGAATCTCGCTGTTCCTGGGCCTCAGTCGTGGGGACAAGAGGGATGACTTCTGGGGACTCCTGCACTGCAATGGGACGGTCACCGCTCACAACCAACTTCAAACAAGTGGCTGTTCGGTGTTTCAGCGCCTCACGTCTGCTGCAAATAACACTGCGGTTCCTGGCTGTCGAGATGGGATTTCCTTGCTTCTGGGGTCACGCACTCTGTTGAGGGGGCTCAGGCTCGGTCACTCCTGCTTCCTGGGAGTCCAGAGGATCTTCCTGGAGCTCTTGACCAGCTTAAAAGCAATTCACACAAACTGGTGTTCCTCTCCCTGGCTATCCAGTTCCAGCAGCAATACTAAACTAGCTTTGAGAGGATGTCCAGGTGGCTTACTTTGGAGTCGATTGGTCCCACCAACTCAAAGGGAGAAGTCGTCCTTGCAGGCCCTTCTCTGTTGATACGAATTTGGAGTTTCAGCACAGCAGCAGGGCTTCACCGGGCAAACCAACAGTCCAGGAGTTGCAGCAGGCGTCCTCTTCAAGTTCTTCTTCGTGTTCCTTCATCCAGTGGTCGACTTTGCCTTCCAAGCCAAAAAAGCCTTGCCTTTTATGCAGCTTGCTTCTATTCATTATAGCCTGTCAGTCACCTAGCAGGGTTGCTGTCCTTGCCGGACAACGAGCCAACCAATCACCTTAGAGTGCATTCCTGTCTCCTAGGAGACTAAGCACAGGGAGTTTCGGGAATCTCCCTTCCTTCCAGCCCCCGCCAGACACCCTGGAGCCAGAGTCAGGCTTCACTCGTGAATCCCGCCAAAGGCAAAATGAAAAAAGGGGCCAAACCTGGATTGGCGCGCACAGTAAATCTTAAAAAGGACCTTTCCAAAAAGAAATGACGAAAAAAGAAGACTTGGGCCATTTTGACAAAAATGGCACCCATGGGTGCTTTACCCTGGCTGCGAACGCAGCACGCTGTCAAATCCCATAATGGTAGTAAAAAGTAAACCACTGCCATCAGCCATTCAATGAGGAAAGGGTAACATACACATGTTACATGAGAAGCTAGACAAAGGGGATACTAGGGAACACCTCCAGCACCCTATTGTAAGATGGTGTGTGCTGGCTCTAGAAAGTTACAAATGTAAGTAAAGTCATAAAGTCAATTTCACTTTACTGCTCTGGGAAAAAGTAGTTTATCCCAGAGAAGGTATTTAAATCTTTGGGAAATCTGAAAGACTTCCCTGTGTCACTGCACTGAAGGTGCTGTGTGACACAATGTAAAAGATGATGCCAATGTCCTCAAAATCCAGCAAAGTTGCTGGGGGTCTCTAAGGTAGAGGGAATTAGTACATTTCTGAGAATTCTCCATAACAGCTAGACAGAAGACTTTGTGGTAGAAATGGCAGCCTGAACCACCAGACTCACTGGAGTGGGGTGCTTGGAGAGGAAGTCAGGGTCTGGAGAAGGCTTGTATTTTTTTTTTTAACCAGTTCCCTGTGAACCGCAAAGGCTGTACCTGTTTTTTTTCATACCTGAAGGAGAGGGTGCATGAATGCTACAAGAAAGTGTAAGAGGTTCTTTAGGGAGCCCTTTGTCAAGAATATTTGTAAGATCTTATTCAGTAACGTCCTTAGAACGGTGAACCCATACTAAACCCTCTATAAACATATTCATGACTTTCCTGTATGCAGTATTTGCAAGGGCATGAACATCTGGTTGTTCGACTTGGGCCTCGGGCGAGTTGTCTAGCGCACAAGTGTCCTTGAGGTTGGGGAGTAACTCCCCCATACGTGCCTCCTCCAAGATAAATGTCTCAGATTTTCAATGCTATGAAAGAGTGAAAGCCAAATGGGATTTTATCGTGGTCATCTTGTTTAACGGTTTGAAATTACTTAATGTAGTATGTATGTGATAGAGGTGCATACATCAATGTTGAAGACTTCTTTGACACAGTCACGGCCTTTGAGGAAGGCACAGAGACGTCTTCAATGGGAGGAAGCAGCACTGGCAGTCATGGGAGATACAAGAAAAGCAGTTTAACTTTTTGAGAAAGATGTAAGTCAGACAGCCTTGGGAAGGAAAGTAGGCCTTCCTTTCAAAGCAACTTTTTTCTTTAGAAAAGCCAACATAAGGGGCTTGACAGGTAGCACTTGATGCTTTGACAACCACCTCACAGAGTTGATGGACAACAGAAAAATCTCCTTAAGGGTGATCAATCCCAGGGAAGGAAAATCAAGTTCAAATCCTACAACAAAGCTGATATCGAAGGAAAATACATTTGCTAAACCTCTCAAAAACTGCATAGTTGTCACAATAGAAGAGAACAAGCCCTGCTCAGGAATTCTTTACAAGACTGAAATGGTGACCAAGTATCCATTGACAGCAAAAATGTGAAGTCCCTGCAGAGCAAGATAAAATTAAAACCAAAACAAGAAGCAAACAAAGGGCCCAGATCCTGAGTTTGCAAAAAATTGAAAATGTCTGCCACCCGCAGGGGAAAATGGCCACACCCATAATGTCATCAGATGGATCCCACGCCTTTTATCTCAGCATCCAAGCATGAAGGTTGAGAATGCTGCGATTCAGATAGGGACTGACCCATGTGTCAAAAAGAAGGTCCACTCTCACTGTAAGGTGAAAAAAGGAGGCCAGGTAGAAATTTCGAGCAGTTCCAGTTACCATGCGTGCCCCAAATACAACGCAAGGAAATTTGCAATCATGGTGAAACCAAACCTCTTAGCTTCCAGAGAGCTAGCGGAATCACAGGGATCAAAGTCGAGCAAAGTTCCATTCCACAATCAGTGTTCACTACCCACCCCCATTGGCCACCTTGATGCAGACAAACTCGCACTTTCTGTTGACACTGGGGGGTCAAGAATTCCACTTAAGACGTCCCGAGAGGTTGACGATATGGTCAGTGACTTCCCTTTTAAGAATTCACTTGTGAGAGACAGAGCCATGTCTGGCAAGATGGGTAGCCCTACGAATGACGCCTTTCTACAGGGCCGAGAAATAGTCTCATCACTTTGCTCCCCGGGGTAGCGATCTGTCTCCTCGTTTGAGGTAGTGAATTGCCACCTTGTTGTTAATCAAGATCAGGAAACATTTGCCATGGACAGAGAAAAGGCAGGAAACTAGGTACAGCCTGGTGGCACCCAGCTCCAGCAAGTTGATCCATCACTACGACTGCCAAGAACCATTGGCCACTCACTGTAGTATCATTCAGGCAAATGCTACAATCTTGGAATTTGGTGGGTGAGCACAGGGACCCAGTGCTTTCTGCGGGTGACAACTTTGAGCTGAAAAATCACAGCCCAGTGAGAAGGAGGCGGGGGTAAGGGCAGTGAGCAGCATATGAGGATATGCAAAGTGAAGCCATAGCAAAACCTAACCTCTGAACTTGGTGGTTTGCTAGTGCTTTCTCTACTGCCAGTGACACCTGTGAGATGGATAAGCGCAACCCAGCATGAAAAATGCACAAAGGGCTGTCACGTTGGAGGTTGTCTTTCAAAGAGATGCAGGGTGACTCTGGGTCAGTGGTGCACATTTGTAATCCTGTTTGGACAAACAGCAGCTTTTTATCATGATTCTGGGTGATCGTGTCAGTGGTCCAGACCTGGTCATAAAACAGAGTTGTAATGTAATTCTGGGTAAGCAGGGATCTAGGTCCCGACATGGAATCTAGTTTAGAGTCATCAGCCCATTGTTGGGTTTCTGGATGACCAGGGGGGTGGAGTGTGAGGGGTCAGTTACACAGACTATTTTATATGTATAGCAGTTAAGACTATTAGCTTTTTTAGCATTTTTGGTATAGTCCCAGTTTGCGGTTTTGACTTGGAAACCAAAAGAAAATATTATTATATTAATAATTTTATTGAAGGATCTGGTGGGTGTGTGGATCAGTGCTACAACCGTAAAGCAGTTACATTCTATAGAATGGCCATCAATTATATTGGACTAACTTGTTCCATGGGAACCTGTCAGTTTTTCGTCCTTTAAAGTGCTTGTTTAACGTGCTAGTTAAGTGTTTTTATATTGTATCCACTTCATCATAATTGTATTTGTATGCATTTGTGGGCATTATCCCTTTTTATAATTCAAGAAAATGTAATATTTAGTATTTCATCCATTTGTTGGTGCTACATACATGTTTTGGTTTAAATATTATTTTGGGATTTGTTTCTCCTACTTAAACTGGTTTGATTATTTTGAAATTGTCAGAACCACCAGATTAATTAGTGATCGAAGCATTTGTTATAAAACAAGTGGTTGTGAAAATGAAAACACTCTACATATATAGACTGATTGTGAATTATGACCAAAAGTTAAAGATTTATAAAAGGAAACAAAGTGAAACAAAAAAATATTTGGTAAAATCAGGGAATAAAACAATACCCCTTCATTGAGAAATACATTAAAGAACATTTATTTCCCAAGTAAAGGTAAAGTATATGAAACATGAAAAGCGGCAGGCACTGGTTGCCAGGGAGGAGGACCTGCACCGAGATCAGGAAGGTAAAGCACAGGAGACAAAGTGTGGCCCGGAGGCAGACCCTGCTCGAGACAGGAAGGAGGCGGCGAGAGGGCTGCCTGATCAGAAGATCAAGAAGGAGAGGAAAAAACAGAGGGTTGGCGGGGGCACCACCCAAGTACTTGTATTTGCTACAAAGTAAATTGACACACAAATTAAATTTAAAGGTGTCCTCAGTAAACCTAATATGCACTATAGCAGAGGAAATACATGGAACACAATGTGTAGTAAAACAATCACTAGACCTGCGGACGCCTAAGGTGTAGGAAACACTACCGTATATTAACACATATGCTTAATTGTATAACAGTGAATTCAGTTGAAAAAAATGCAAAAATCTTTTAGTCCTTTAAATCACAATCTTTTCTTTAATGTTCATTATCAACGTGCAGAGACCCATGCCAAAGAATTTCGGACTAGACTTCCATCTTCAGGGTGGGATCTATAAATATATAACATCATACAAGTTTTTGACCCCTTGATACATTCCTACCAACACATTCAATAACTAATCCTTATGACCTCTGACCTATTGTTTCCTACCTGCTTAGCAAGAGAAATGATGGGACGGCTTAGGATGGTCGTCATAAACATAAAACCATTTAGTGGAGCATGTATTGGATCTCAACCTGACTGCAAGTTTGCAAAAACCCTGTAACATAATGTATAGCTCAGGAATATGCACTTCAAAAATGAGGATATTAAGTGTTTTAAATCTAACAGATGAGACATTGGCCCTCATTACGACCCTGGCGGAAATCGAAAAACGATGGCGGAAATGCAATACCGCCATCGAATAGCGCTCGGTGCGATTATGACCCGTCACCGTAAAGTACGATGCCATTAGCGACACCGTAGTGAACGCCAACGCTAACTGCACCAAGTACACGCACGCGCGCCATGCGAAACCGTAATTACCACCATGGCGCAACGGTACGCGAATTCTGACCCTAGCGGACATATACCTAACGCCATCAAGCATGGCGGAAAGTACCATTCCGCCATGGTGAGAAGTACGGCATCGCGAACCAACCGTAAAAGGCCCTACTGAGTGCCTGTACACCACTCCCTGCCCACATTGCACAACTCCTCGTAGGTGCAATGAAGTCACACAATGCAACCAGTGAAATGTACAAGTCACCCATGCATGCCAACGAAGAAATGAATCTAGGGGCTCCAAGTGCCTTGTGAGTGGCCATCCATATTTGCCATGGCACCATTGCCGTACTGATGCAGCACAGGCATGTGAAGGTTCAAGTCCAGCAACATGAACTGAAATATGAGACAAACAAAAACAGGCCCCCCATCGCTTGACACCAGTGTAAGGCAACATTCAAAGCAGTATCCTGAGGGAGACTGCACCAGCCCTGTACTCCTGCCAGTAAACAAACCAACCATCAGCATAAGCATGTACCACACAAGTTGGCAGAGTGACTGAGCAGCCAGGCTCATCTCAAGAGGGGCCAATGGGAGCTGCAGGGCACAGATGGCACGAATACAGAAGCCATTCCAATGGACATGACCTCAGTCTCCCTCCAAGAAACGCACGCAAAAACAGGCACCTGTGACCAGCCATATTCTGATATTCACATCATTCCACCAATCCACCTGGCTGACCGGCATCTGTTACACAAAAGCTAATCCCCCGCCCCTGAGCATGACATCATTAAAACAGTCATAATCGCAGCCCCTATCCCTGACCTCACTGGGCTTCGTAGGCAAACGCGACCAGTACAGTACCACGCAACTATACTCAGAAGCCGGAACCCAATGCAGATCTTCTCACAATACATCGCTCCACAAATAGGAATATGCTACATTACTTGCAAAGAATAACGCTACACGGTCAATATCATAATCAAAATTTAATGCACAACAAAATCACCAAGCCCATACAGCTATTAGGTCATGAACTCCAAAATATATTTCATTATTGTGGGCTGCATCCGCAATAAATGACCAGCTTCTTCTTGTGTGACGCCCTGTTCCTTCATGGTACACAGGGGCTACATTCACGTTCAAAAAGGCAACATGGAAGCGCCTAGAACCGCAGGGCCGTCCCATTAGGTAGGCACTAGTCCAGCTGAAAGGTCGATATGTTGCTCCTAGCCACTAGTACTGCGTAAGGGCATGTGGCCCATTGGCGATCGTCCCATAAGATCGTAATGGTGCTCCACTGATTAACACGAAGCAGCAGGTGTCGGGAGTAAAAGCCATCTGCAGGAGTGGCATACAGATGGCAGCGGCAAAAGGGGAGGAGATACCTGTCACCCAAATGAAATGAAAAAGAATAGTATGGGCATCAGAACTTCATTTGAATTACTCACTTCAATGATCACACTAAATCCACAGCCATATGCATGCTAGCCCACTCAAAAGCATTATTCCCACCCAAAAATCACTTGCGAATCATAACTATATAAATCGAGGTGAAAACACTATTACAAACGAGTGTTTGTGTGCATGCGTCTGTTAAAACAGAATCCATTAGATGGGATTAGTAACGTGCATAGACACAAGTGTTTGAAGGCGCGTCGAGACAGGGAGGGTTCAACAAGGGCAGATAGACGATGGTCCCACTATGGCAGCCCTGCATCACATAGCGCAAGGGAAGGGGATAGATTCCAAAAAGCCATGTACATGGCAAACTCTCTATTAAATCATCTGTCCATGCATCCATACATCATTCCCTCATCCCGGTATGAAAACGCCTGATTATTTACTCACATAACATGTGAAATTTCCATTGAGTCTGTGCGTAATGCAGTCTGCAAAATCCACTGTGCTCCAGCCCGGAATTCCAGTGTTGTGAAGTAACATGTATTTGGGAACGTCCTGCCTTATCGTCCACTACGCTATTGCGCATCCCATACTATTCATATCAATCATTGCATTCTCGCCATGGCCCCTGTCCGAAGGACATTAAACAATAGAACTTTATATCTGCAGTCAGACCTGTGGGCGTCTCCTCGCCGCTAGCTGAAAACCGAAAGCGCTGTCCTTCGAATTCCTCATTTGCAACATCACGTCGAAAAGGCATCTGTGACCGCTTGAAATCACAAATCCATCCATGTAGTGCGGCAGTGTGTGAAAATGGCAACTGGCTTCACTCACAAATGGGACGCCCCGCCCGTCGGTGAACCTCGGTACAGTGCTGCATGAGGGTCCAGCGTTAATCGAGTACTACATTCCACTGACCCTTCACAAGTTTGTTCGCGACTGCAAAGCTAGTATGTGAAACAATGGGACCATAGCAGAATGAACATATGAACCAATATTTCACTGCCATCGGGATTAAATACATGATTGTAATAGCAAGATGCCATGCGTCGAATTGCAGCGTTGTGTGCGGGACGTGCACGCCCAAAGGGGATTGCAGCTTGCACAGGTGGAATGAATCACCACAGGTGGAGGCTATACAGCCTGAAAACACATAAATTGCACACCCAACCCCCTCCCACAACCACACCCACTCCAAAATGCTACCGGCAGGACTAGCGATGTTGGCCCTGGGGGACCTGATAGCACTGCAAGTACTCCAACTTCAAGAAGAAGACGAACACCAACTACTACAACAACCGGCCGCACAGAGGAGACGCAGGAGGAGGGCAAGGCAGGGCCAGCAAGGCCCACCAGCACAGCCACTACCACCACGCAGGCAGCCCGCAATCCCACGCCTCCGAGCACATCCGTTCAACCTCACTGATGAGCAGATCCACACCCTCTACCGTTTGGACCGGGACACCATAACCGCCATTGTGGACATGACACACGCTGACCTTGTGAGCATGATAGATAGCCCAACCGCCATCCCACCCCTACTGAAGGTGGTGTCTGTACTCCACTTCCTGGCCACAGGCACCTACCAGCACACAGTCGGACAGTTGCATGGCATTTCACAGCCACTGTTCTCACGGACACTATTGCAAGTGCTCGATGCCCTCCTGAAGCACGCAGACGACTACATCTCTCTACCACGCTCGGAGCAGGAAATTACGAACACAAAAGTGGGATTCCATGCACTTGCCGGCATACCGGGTTGCATTGGTGCCATCGACTGCACCCATGTGGAATTGGTTGTCCCACATGCCATGGAGGCCCAGTACCGCAACCGAAAACAATATCATTCTCTTAATGTACAAATGGTGCGTGACTCCAACAGGATCATTACACATTGTTGTGCCCGATTTCCTGGATCAACCCATGATTCTATGGTCTTGAGGAACTCTACAATACCACGCTACATGGAGCGACACGCAGGGAACAGATCCTGGCTACTCGGTGAGTCTCATTTCATGCATGATAATGTGGGGTATGTGATGCGGCAATGACCTGGCAGGAAGGGGGGGGGATGCGTACGTAGCTATGTCATTCCACAAACATCCTTTATTGTCCACATACAGGTGATGCCTGGTATCCACTGAAGAGATGGCTCCTTACACCACTCCGGAACCCACAGAACCAGCATGAGGAGGACTACAACCATGCCCACTCACGTACCCGTGTAGTCATAGAACAGGCATTCGGCCTACTGAAGACTCGTTTCCGCTGCCTCAGCAGGTCTGGCGGGGCACTCCTGTACCGCCATGAGAAGGTTGCAAAGATGGTCATGGCATGTGTCATGCTACACAACATGTGCGTACGTAGAAATGTGCCCATGCCCCCTGACGCAGAACTGCAAGCACCTGAAGATGGTCATGATGAGGGTGGGGATGTGGCAGCACCTCAAGTAGTCCGCGAGGCACAGGAGGGCCGTGAAATTCGTCAGATTATCATAGATTCATGCTTCTAGCACTCACGCCTGGTGGCTGATACATGGACACGGGACTTGTGGCACTGTGTGTCTGGAACATGCACAATATGGACTGTACGCCTATAAAGGCCTCGTACACAAAGATCAATGTCCACACATCTCATTGGATGATTGTGCAATGTTTATAGCATATGTGAAATTATGTTACACACCCCATCGACCCGCCACCCAAGTAAGCCCAACACACCCCCTCCACCCTCCTACCTCCCCCCCGAACACCAGTGTCCAAAGATGCTCATTGTCAGTGGGCAGACGCTATTGCAAGCCCCCTCTCCGGGTATCAGGGGCACCCCTGCCTGTGGAGCGCAGGTTCCTCCCAGATCTACGTTGGGGGCTGCCCTGGACGGAACTTGCAACGGATGATGTCTCTGCCTGCTCACGTCCATGCATGTCCCTAAGGGTTTGTGAGAGCTCAGTGAGCACACGGCGCACAGCGGCAAGTTCAGCACATACGTCTTTGGACGTCGCATGCAGTTCCCCCCTCAGGCTCTCGGTGCTTCTCTCCATTTGTACTCTCAGGCTCTCGGTGCTTCTCTCCATTTGTACCCTCAGGCTCTCGGTGCTTCTCTCCATTTGTGCCCTTAGTGTCTCTGTACTTCTCTCCATTTCTGCCCTAAGTGTCTCAGTAGATGTTTCTATGGCTGCCTTAGTACCCCCACATTCATCAGCATGGTCCTTGAGGAGCGTGGCCAGTTGCTGCTGTTGCACGATCACCTGGTCGAGGGACTGTTGCCTCTGCTGTGCCATGGCCATTTGCGGTGGTGTCACAGAGGGGCTGATCACCTCATGTTGCCTTGCCACAGGGCTTGTGGGGGATGGCCAGTCGTCGTCTTGTGGGTGCCCCTGCGTGGTATCCTCATGGTGTACGGGATGAAACAAACAGGGGGATTGAGACAGGTCATGGATGGATCCTACATCGACATCACCGTTTTCTGTGTCGGAGCATGCTGCCATTAATGCAGTGTCACCTATGGTGCTGCTGCCACCAGAAGCAGTGCCTTCTGTGGCATCCATTGGGGGGACCTGTGGTGGTGCTGTTGTGGGCATGCTGGCTGCTGGGGTGCCTGTTGAAGTCCCCTCCTGTGTGCTGCCACTTGATTTGTGCTGCTGCCGTGTCTTGATCCGTGCAGCTGAGGTGGAGGGTCTTTGGCCGTTGGTCTTGGCCCTCTTTGCAGGTGTGCTGGTAGGGGTGTCCTGGAGCTCGTCGTTTGAATCGGACCCTGTGGTGGAGTAAAGGAGGGCGAGCGTTATTAATGGGTCTGTGGAAATTGGAATGGCAATGTATCACATGCATTGGGGTGGTACCTGAGGGTGATTTGGGTCAGGGCCTTGGAGGTGGTTTCATTGTTGTGTGGATTGAGGATGCAGTTGTTTTGCAGCCTGCAGTTAGGGTGTGCCTGCTGCACGTGTAGAGGGTGTTTTTAGGATTTTTAATTATTTATGTATTTAATGTGAGTTTTAAAGTGCGCTATCAGGCCAATGTATGTGGACGTTCTCCTGGCCATGTGTTTCTGTTGCACTATGTGGACACATGGTACTTCACATGATTGGACATTGTGGATTTAGCATTGTTTTATTTGGGCCACCTACCTGATTCTTCGGATGTCTGCACTCCTTTCTCCATCCCTCCGACTCCCTCTATACTCTCCATTCCAATGGTGGAGGCACAGATTTCTTCCCAGGGGGTCAACTTGATGGGTGATTCCGATCCTCCCCCGGTAGCTGTGGCAATGTTACGGTTGGCGGATAGTATGCTCCGTACGCGTATCCGCAAGTCGTCCCATCGCTTTCTGCATTGCTGTGGGTTGCGGGGTGCGGTCCCCACCGCACTTACCCGCTGTGCCACCAGGGCCCATATGGCCTTCTTGTTCGCAAGTGCCGTCCTGGTCATTTGCGTCGAGAAGACGACGGCAGCATTCTCCTGGAGGGTCTCTGTGAGCACGGTGAGTTCCTCACGGGAGAAGTGGACCTGCCGCTTGCGGTCGCACGCTTTCTTCGCTACTTTTCCCATTTTTATTGTTTTCACTAGGGTGGATGACGGGTTGGGATGTGTCTCAGGGTAGTATTTTTAATGGTTGTGTGGGAATTCTGATTTTATAGGTGTACGGCGTGCCGTTTCCCGTTCCGGGACCATGTTTTTACTTCCGTTTCCGTATATTTACGGTCACCGTATTTTCCGATTGCCGCTCATTTCGGTGACCGCTATGATGGGTGGCGGAATTGCACCTAGGGCGCCGTACGACGGCGGTGAGGGGCGTTTTGGGGACATTTCCGCCATCGCGGACTTTGCACTTCCGCCATGGCGTAGTGCTCGTGCCCGATGGGTCAGAATTAGCCGCACTTTACTCCGTCGTGCAATGGCGGAAACGCTATTTACGCTATGGCGGTCAGGTCAGTTACTTTCCGCCAGGGTCGTAATGAGGGCCATTGTGTTCTTACTTATCAGTTTCCTTGCAACCTAGGGAATGGTCAAGGAGTAGAGCTCCACTATCGACCAAATTCCATGCATATTCACGCAGACACCTGTGAAAAAAGATGTGTACAGGCTCTCAAAATTGAGATTGATCTATTGAGGCTCTAGAAACCAATACATAGTGTTCCTCACCGGAGTGACTAAGGTACTCCTAGTCCATAGTCCCCTTTCTCCCATCCTGTATGGGAATCTCACGTGGGATGGGAACTGAACCTTTTTTCACCAGAAAAATACATTACCCCTTTAAATTTACTGGCGCGCAGGGGTGCAGCCGCGGTAAGTGTGGGCTTCCTTAACCCTGCCCACCAACATCACACCTCAATACCCCTTTGACGCGTTGGCTGTATTACGACAACCGTACCTGTGTTCTAATAGGGGGATGGATGGTGGACCTATGGAGAAAAGGGCACTATGGACTAGGAGTACATTAGTCACCAGACCGCTAGGGCTAGCCTCTCCGGAAAAGAGTGTACTACTGTGCCTCCCTGATGTGGGCCCTTCCCAGATCTCCAGGTTCAACACACAGTTACGGGGATCTGGTGCCCCTCTGTTTGTTGATTTAGAACATGCAGGTTGTGTTTGTGTGGATGCACATCGACCTGCCTTTGATGGTCGGTTGAAAGGACCAGAGTGCCAACTGTTTAGTCATAAGCTCCAACCAGTTGATGTGATTCTGCGGTCAGTCGGGGTCCAGAGGCCATGCACAGAGTGCATTCCCAGCGTAGCTCCCCACCCATTTAGTGAAGAATCTGTGGTAATGGTGTCCTCTATGGGGGGTGGACAGAACAGTCTGCTCACCAGAATGTTCTCTTCCTGTTGCCAGCCACGATCTGAGGTCATTGTCAGATGTTGTGGGATGGAGACCGGGGCACCCTGGTGGCCAGATTCCTGATCACAAGAAACCACAAAATGCAACTGGAGCCTCCTCATGCGGAGCCTGGTGTACGGGACCACCAGGAGACATGCTGCTAGTACGCCCAGAAGGTGTTGGTACCACCAGGCTGTGGCGATCGACCTGTTGCAGAAATGGGTGACAAAAACACAAAAAGGAGGTAGAAGGGGGAGAAAGCCCGTATTCAACCAACCCTCAAAAGGTCAACAACCTTTAGTAAACAACATTAGGGTCAAACGGGCATCTTTATTCCATTTCACACAGGTAACCTCTGGACCAACAATGTAATTGGATGATAGTCTGCCCCTATTGCATTAAATTAACAGGCAGTGTCAACAGACTTAAAATATATGATTTTTTTAATGTACAAAAGTCGATCATATAAAAAACACACAAAGAACAACAAAACAGTACACTATAAATATTGTACTGACAGAATAATTCTGGAGAAAGGAGAAGTGTGGTTAACTTCCACTCAACTTTGCCTCTCCTGTTCTTCAGCTTCAACAATAAAAAGACATCAGTGCACAACATAGAACAGACAGTCGGTCTTTTGGGTGTAGGGGGCTGGTCAAAATAACTGCCCTCCAAGATCTGAGGTATTTGCAGATAAAGTGTCTTGTGCTTGTGCAAATACGCAGCTGTTTTAACCAAACAAACAAGTTCAAACAACGTTTCATTCTCTCATTCAAAATGTTACATACACACCCTTCTCAACACACAATCATCCAACATGTTTCTTTCCAACAAACAAAAAAAGAGGGGTATAAACCAAGTGAAGGGAAATTCATCAGGGAGCTGCCAGGTCTATGTCAACAATTTACACACTGTGTGGCACCTAAAGCGCTGTGAGCTAAGATAGATGAAAAGAAGCCAACCCAAGAAATGGGTGCTTTAAAATTCAATACTACCCACAAAGAAATACAAGTAGTAGTGTGAAATGAATTTGCTACTATTAATTTCCGTTACAGATGCATCCACAAACAAAGAGAACGTTGTCAGTCCAAATGTTACCATCTGTTAGATGGTCTAGGATGACATCATACATTCCACCAAAAAACACTGTAAAGCCGATGAATGCGCAGAGAGGTGAAAACATCACTACTAGGTGCTGAAGGGCGGGGCTGGGTCATCTGCCCCAATAGTTGCTGTGTTGTCTTCAAGGTATACGTCCCAAGGTCCTACTCAAGGTGTCGGTGTACACAGTGGGAAGTCCGTTTGATGGCGGCGAGCCGTATCTATGTAAAGCTGCACCTCGTCTTGCTACTCGGGAAGCAATCACGACTGCTTAGTCTGTCTAGTGTCGGAAACTCAGAGTTCTGTCCTAGTTCTGTACGGCGCCATCTGCCGGACTCAACGTGAGCGTGGCAGAAATGGGTGACTGCTGAATGAATTGCTGTCACCTTGTCCCCCGTGGGGAAAACCTTCTGCTTCTTTGTGTCCCACAACAGAGCCAGAAACACTAGCATCTGTGTAGGGGTGAGCTGAGACTTTTGGTAGTTGATCGAAAAACCTGGGTCGAATAGGGTGGAGATGAGCCTGTCCCCTGATTCTCGAAACTGCTCCAGAGAAGTACCCCTGACTAGCCAATCGTCAAGGCACAAGTACCCCTACGACCTGACGAGAGCTGCCACTGCATTCATGAGCCTCGTGAAGACTCTCGGAGCTGAGTTTAACCAAAAAGGCAGAACCGTGTACTGGAAATGCAGGCTCATGAGCCGGAACCTGAGGAAGACCCGGTGAGCCTGCACAATGGGAATGTGGCGATACACGTCCTTCAGATCTAGGGAACACATCCAGTATCCCCCACACAGTGTCTCGGAAATGAGAGTTGACGTCACCATCTTCTGCAGGGGTAGGTAAAGATTCAGGGAAGAGTGATCCAACACCACTTGCAGGCACGCCTGGTTCTTCTTCTGCATAGCGAAGATGCAGGAGTAAAAGCCCTGCCCCGGCTGGTTGGGGTGGGGGGACCTGCTCTACCGCTTTGCTCTCTGGAAGGGAGTGAATCTCCGTTAGCAATGATGGTGTGCTGATCTGTGGGAGGGGTGGGGCGAAGGAAGAGGTAGCAGGAAGCCCCAGGACCCCACAGAGATGACCCATGAGTCCGTGCACTGCGCCCGCCAAGCCTGACTGTGCAGGGTCAGCGTGCCTCCAACTGAGGTGCTGTAAATCTGAAATGAATTGTCATCGTTTCTTCTAGTGAGAGGCTGATGAAGAGGAGGGGGACTGGAAGAACCCCTTATTTGATGCTTTGTGGCATTTTCTTCGGTGCTGACTGGGAGACCTGTCCGGCTATCAGGCTTTGTGGTCCTGGAAATCACAGAAGCCGCCAAATGAACGCCCCTTGTCTGAACGGGACTGTGTCTGCGGGAAAGGTTTAGCTGCCGGTTTGGTAAGAATGGCAAGAGACGTATTATCAAGCTCCTCATCAGTAGATCACCCCCCTCAAACGGAAGATTGAGGATTCTATCCTGAATATCCAGGTTTAACCTATTAGCTTTCAGCCAGGCAGTGCGCCTCATGTCTTTTGCCAGTAGATTGCTCCGTTAGCTGCGTCAATGTGGCCTACCGAAGGCTCCATAATGTTGTGAGCCACAAGTTTCGCTTCAATCTGGCCTTTGAATGAGGCTTGCTTGTACTTCGGGATATCCGGCAGAAAGTATGTGATCTCCCTCCACAGGCGATGATTAACCAAAGCAAGGATGGCATCTGCATTAGTCTGCCTGATGTGTAGCCCGGAATTTGAGTAGACCATCTTGCTGTATGATTCTAGTGTTTTCTTCCTTGTTCAGCAGTGCTGTCATGGTAGTACGAGACGAGGAAGCCTGGGGCTTGGCAAGCATTGATGCTGCAGCAATAACTAATGACAGGGGCTGCAGGTGTGTAGAAAGCAGTTTGCTGTCCCCCTCGGCTTGTCTCAACCTGGCATCCATCCAGCTTTTTGTTGATGGGTTGCGTGGAGTGGGGCCTTGAGCCAGCCCTTTTTGGCCAAAGCCTCCACATCCTTCTATAGGGGGATGCTAGACCTCACCTCCGCCCTGATGCTCAGGACCTGTGCCAGAACTACTGCTTCAGGGAGCTCCTTCTGGGGCTGGGGGATGCCCAGGTATTCTGACAGGCCAGCAATCCTGTAATGGAAGGCTTTTGCGGAGGATGGAGTGTCCTGCTGCTCCTTGTCTGTGTCCTGCTGGTCCTCTGCCCCGGGGGGGTGGGGCCAGTCACTTTTAGGGGCTTATCCAAGGTGGGGGGGGTTTGCACCTGCAAAAGGGCTGATGGAGCCTCAGGAATGGCCTGCTGCGGCAGTGGAGATTGAGGAGGGGGCATGGGATGTGTTGTGTGTTGCGCCGGTGAAGCCGGGGGCAACATGTCCTTAATAATGCCCCTGAAAATTGAGCCCATTTGCGGGGACTGCATGACGGACAAGAATTTGTCCAAAAAACCTGTCCTTACAAGCAGGCTGCGCATGGTCCTGAGTGGGGGGCCGGGGCAAATAGGCCAGCTGCCTCCTCAGCCTTTGTCCGTACCTGGGGTCGCTGTACCTGGAACCCAAGATGTTGGGGTATGACGTGGACAGGGTGATGAGCATCAGTGGTACCCAGTCTGTTCTAGGAGCAAAACTTCTCCTTTATTGATCGGCGGGCAGACGGGTGTCCGCGCCTGCCTGCGAGGCTTCCCGCCTTTGTTGATTGGGAATGGCGGCCATTTTGTCCCAATCCACCGCCATTTTGTCCGTGTCTTGAGAACGTGGACCTGTAGCCACCGTGTTCCAGGGCTCGGCCTGCATGCTTGACTGCACCAGCTCTGCCCCGCCCTGAACCTCAGGGTGTAAAGCTTACCTCTGGTGCCCTGCAGAAACATCTGGTCCGGACTGTCAGAAGCGTTGCCCTCAGGAAACTGACAGGATGTGGACGAATTACCAATCCACTTCCACCCAACGGTACGACTGAAGAGCTATAGCCCAGTGACCAGTGCAGTTGGGAGTGGCCTGGTAGGTTTTGGAACCACTAGCAATGAATATGGAACTGCCTGGTTGAGGACCTATGGGTAAACAAAGGACATTTAGTGTGTGCTCCCCCGCTTTCCTTCCATCTCCTTTCTATTTTCCCCAAGGTTTGCTGGCTGGCGCAGCATGCGAACTGGCTCACAGTTAGATATGGAGCTGAAGACTGAAGGTACAAGGTAGGCATCCGATCCAGTTCCCTCACTGGAAGTAGTGTCCCAGGCCAGCTGCGGCGCACGTGATGCTCTGGAAGTGTGGAAGCCAAGTGTTCACATACAGCACTGCGGGTTTCCTTCTGGAGTTCTAGCAGCTTGCAGCACAGAGTGTGTGCGCGTAGGTTCGTATTGTTCTGGTCTTTAGTCAATATTTTTCTTAAGTCTGTCTGTTGGTGGCGCACAGGCGCGAATAATGTTAATGCTGGTCTTTCATCTCTGCAGGTGCGCGAAGTGCCGTGCCAGATTAGAGCGGCTGCTTTGGGGAATCACCGCAATATCAGCTGATAAAGAATCGTGGCTGTCAACATGCGCAAATAAGCGAGTTTAGAGTGAGATGCAAGTGGGAGTTGTTGGAATTATATGTCTCTCATTGTGTGTCTTTCATTTCACGGTTGGAGCCGCTGCGGAGCCCGATAGACGAAGCGTTCAGTTATCCTTGTAAGTATTACAGTCGGAGAGGATCCGGAGCACAGAAGAAAAACAGGAGTTCACTGGAAACCAGGTAAGCAAGTCTCAGGGAGCAGCAGAACACGCTGAAATCCTCTCTGCACGTGGAAGAGAGGAGCGGTAAGCATATGTAGCAGAAAAAACGCTAAGCACAGGGTGTAGCCAGAGGTGTGGTTTTATAGCCTCAAGCTGCACCCTGTAACACTAGACCACCAGGGATCCCAGAAACACAGGCCAACAGGGGGCCATTTTGAGTTCTGCCCCAAGTCCTAACTTGGCAGCCATGTTGGTGGAAACTGAGGTTGGCAATAATTTTCAATGAACGCCTACGCCAGCCGGCAACCTTCAATGTCCGGTCCTTCCCCACATTGCTATGTGAAGGCGTACACTGTATTCTATCAGGTGTACACCCGGTAGGCTGTGCGCCCTTGGCCTCCCGGCCGGTAGTGCTAGCCATGCGTAAAGGTGCCCCTCAGGTAAGCACCCGGTATCAGGGGGGGGGGGGAAGACCCTCAGGACGAATCCCGGTGGTCACAGGCTCCTCGGCTGCAGGACCAGTAAGGCCCTTGGATGCCTCGGCCATGGAGGCCAGAAGCTGTGTGAACCTCAGTGCCCCCTGAGCCATTACGAGGGCCAGATTGACCCCTCCTGCCAGAGGGCTTCCCCGGGCAGGAGTCGCCTCTGCAGGGTGCTTCGGAAAAAGACACCTACCCTTCTTTGTCTTCCTCCGGACATAGTCCTTGATGATCTGAGGATGAATCCTGTTGAACAGCTCCCTCCAACGCTCAAGTCAGTGTTTAAGCAACCAAGGCGTAAGTGAGTCGCACGCGGAGCATCCGTCCCAACAGTGGTCCTCACGAAGGCATTGGAGAGAGCGTGTAGAGAAGGAGTCAAGTACCCCTACCAAAAGCTCTGCCCTATGCTGCTTATATGTTGGGAGCCGGAAATACCTTGAGACAAGGTATCCATTGAGAAAACCATATATGCATTAACGAAGAAATAATGGCCTTCTGGATAAAGTCCCGAAAGAAGTGCAAAAATGAGTGAAAGAGAATACTTGTGACGTCATGCGGGGCAGAACTGAGGCACCCAAAAAAAGATGCACGAGGTAAAAGAACAGACATTCTCTAAGATCTGAAGAGGAGGTGGTGAAGATTGGCAACATTTCAGGCTTGAGATGGAGATGCTCATGCTACAGAAACGCTGAAGAAAATGCAAATCAGTTTACACTTGTACAGACGCAGTAATACAAGTAGACAAAGGCTGGCTACGTAGTGAATAGGTTTCAGCGATGTGCCAATGTGTGTACATACAAATGTATAGAACCTGGATATTCCACAGTGCACTTTTGCAAGTTTTCAGTGTGACGGCGCAGTTGGAAAATTAAGGATGTCGAAGGAGAATTCAAGAAAGGCTTGGCTGGCCCAGCATCAAGAAGTCGAGGCCACCGTGAGCCTGGTTTTCCATTCAGTAGTTACAATGAACGTGAGTGGGAAACCAAAGTCTGTTTGAGGTAGAATGGAAAAACACTGAAGCTGTCAAGAGTTCATCATTTAATAGAATTAAATGCTGCAAAGAGCTTGAAAATGCGGTCTCCCAGTCACATGGTCAGATCAAAATAGACATTGGGTCAAGCTACACCGAAACCAAGAAGATACTGCCTTTATTTCTCAGGCACAGAGGACTCCTGAAAGGCCAAGTTCAAAGCCCTAATTGACTGGTGTTAGGCAGAAACCTGTGCAGTTCCCTTTGGGAACACTGCAAAAGATTTAGGACTACAGGTGTTAGCAGTAAACCCACTTGGTAGCAGTCTTTACCACCCAGATTTACCTGGTAGCTGTGGCTGAGCAGTCAGACTTCCTTCAAGAAGAGTCAGGCAGTATGCAAAGTATACACAATAGGCACTCAGACACCATAGCACAAGCAAACACTGACCAGAGCTTTGGTATCAAGGTATATAATTATTTATTTAAAAACACACTGATTGAAACACTCCAGCACTATTATTGTAAATCACTCTCAACACAGTTACTATTATTATGTATACATCCCTTATTCCTTATCAGACAAGTCTTAGTTAACACCACTTATTTCCAGACAGAGGTGAGCGCTCAACTATAGATGGCACTCCAATAAGTTAACGAAAAAGGGAGGGAAAAGGCAGAATGTAGGAAAATACACCACACTAATACTTAGGAACTCTTAAGCAAGGCAGGAAAGTCAAAAGTTACTTGTGAGCCAAAGTCCATAGGCCGGGCCCACTCTTGGAGAGAGCAGGGCACAAATGCACCCAAGATCACACAATGACAACAGGCTTAAAAAGTCTTGCAGGGAGTTCAGAAAGGTTTTAGTTAGGCTCAGAAAAGTTTAGCCAGGGTGTCCCAGGCTTACCCAGGTTCAAAAGCCGGGGGCTAAATCTACCCCGTACAGTCGGTTGCAAGGCCAGGCGGAACACGGTACCTTATGTGGAAAGGATCCTCCAGCGGGGGCAGTTGTTCCTGGCAGCGGTTGCAAGTCGTGGCGTCGTCCAGAGGAAGAGATCTCGACGTGAAGGAAAGATGAAGGTCGTTGCACTGCCAGGGAAGAAACCAGCCGTGGAGTTTTCCGGTTAAAGGTACTACCCTTTGATTCGTGGTAGGGGTGAAATGTGGTATCCCGGTTGCCGAGGTGCTTGGCGCACAGGCAAGGCGGCCACGAGATGCTCCAGGAAGCGAAAAAGGAAGCAGACTGGTTATCCCCACCAGTCGAAGGAAGAAGACTCTCCGGGCTGGAGATCTCCTCTGTCATTGGGAAAAGTGGTGAGACTGTTCAGCAGGGCTCCACCGGGGGTGTCGTCGTAGCAGGTCAGCTCAGCTTCTCCCTCGTCGATTTCTTAGGTCCTGTGGCGACTTCTAAAGTTCCAGTCCCCAAAGCCCTGCTTTTATGCAGAAAACCCCCATTCACTCAGCCTAGCTGTCACTCAAACATGCTAAGTGGTGAGCCAGCCGGCTCACCACTTGGGCCAATCAGGACGGAGTGCGACTTGAGTTGCCTAGGCAACTCAATCCAGGGTGCCTAAATCACCCTCCACCCCTCTCCTAAGTACCCCAGACAGAGTGGCTCCACTTTGGAGGGCTTCTGTGGAGAAGCCCGCCAAAAAGTGGAACAAAGGGCTGAACTTGGGTTAGAGTCACAGAAGTGAACACAAACGCCATTTTAGAACCGAGTTCTGGCAAAAAATACCAACCGGAGAATTAATATTAAATAAATAAACCGGCGGTATGTTCGAGGCTATAGGAATTAAATAATTAAAGTTGGTAGCCTCGAACAATGGGAAATCCCATAAAGATATATTCGCGGTCGAATATAAAAAGTAGTATCCACTGCCACCAGCCAAAACTCGATCAGGGGGGACGGAGACGTGCCCCCTCGACTAACAGACCCCGGGGCAATCGAATTGCCCCGGCCAGTACGTCCACAATATGATAGTTTGTACTGGTTGTGTTCAGAATTTGAGACTAGTAAAGTCAATGGTGACTTTACATGCCCTGGGAGACAGTAGTCAGTCCCAGGGTATGGAGTCTATATTGGGGGGTCACTATGACACCCCTGTGTTACTGCACTGAGGGTGCTGTGTAACACACATCACAAAAACACATGAAGCCCTATGGAGAAAAAGACCCCATAGCCCATTAAACACATCTAGAGTCAAAGAAACACACTCAAATCATGCCCAAGAGTGAGGGTAAAAGAGTCTCACTCTTGGCAGGAGAAAAAAATAAACCCCAGAAAATCCAGCAAAGCTGCTGGGGGACTCACTAGGTTAGGAAATTCAGCCTAAACAGAGAATCCTCCCTAACAACTGGCAGACTGCAGGGGTGATGATAGATGTTGGGCTAATAGGGAGGGGAGGCATGATCACACCGACCTTCCCTTCCCTGGAATGGTAGCCTGCGTGCTGATAGCGTGTGGAATATTCCAAAAGGGTAGATTTTGAAAGGTGGCAAAAACAATTGTGTACTAAATGGGGAAAGTGATAATGGGGAAAGAGTAACAGGGTTGGTTGGGTATATAAGTTAACGACGAAGAGCGTTGAGCAGAAGTATTTAGTTGTGGACGAGCAGCGATCCACAAGATAAGCCCACAATCCTACATCAAGGACGTCTAGGAGTGGTTTTAAAATCTGAACGGAGATATAGGCTACAAACAGATCTGTTAAAGAAAACAATTCACACTCCGATTGGAGTCATTATTAGGGGCGAGAGTAGCCACGAGGAGCATTGGCAAGGATATATCTGGGGCCAGTCTGTCTGTATATTGTATGTGTTGTATCTATTAAAAAAATGATGAAATGTTGAAAAGCAACAGCTAACAGATTGTGGTAAAAGGCTGAGTACATCATTTATTTATTTAGATGTCAAAGGTATTGACTGAACAGGTAGGCTGAAGTAAAGTGAGACAGAGGTTTGGAGTTGCAATGATTGGTGCACTCTCATATTGTATTTTTCTGAAAAGTATTTTTGTGTTGACAGTACTCTGCGACTAGTCATGATGGAGGATGTTACTCCACTCATGCACCTGTGCAAACAGCTGCCAAAACACGCACCCAAGCTTAAACAATATAGTGCAGAATTGGTCAAGGGCACAGCAGATAAAATGTTCATGCCATGGCCACAATGGGGATCACTGGCAAAAGCAGTTTTAAAACACATGACCACATACCTGCACGCAGTGCACACGTGAAAGAAATTGGAAAAAAGGGTAGCTAGCCTAGAGCTTTGAAAAATGCACCAGGAGGAACTGGAAGACCCATCTCCTGAAGACTGGATGCTCAACCAGTGTAAAGACGGGGGTGTTGAGCCTTCTGCTCCCCCTACTGTGCCGCAAGTAAATGCTGATAGTACGAAGGATTGTATCCATTAAGAGAGCTTAAGGCAGCTAGAGGATACAGTAATCCGACGCATGAGCCGCCCGAGTATAGCAGTGACAAATGTCCAGAAAAAACTCCAAAAAGGGATGTCATCTCTAAAGTTTTACGGGACAAAGAGAGAAGTGACCGACCAGGTATGACTAGATATAGAAAGAGAAATTAAGAGATGGAAAGGAGAAAAGGATAAAGCCGACGAGATAGTGCTCATACAGAACAAATGGATGGGCGGTCAGATACTGCTCAAACTTGATGGGAAGAGCATCGAGGAAGTGTGGCAAGGGGAAGATCAAGACTGTCAAAATGAAGACAGGGAACGAGAGAAAAGATTGAAAGAAGATAAATCTAAAAAGAAGAGTAGACTAAGGCGAGAACAAATGTATCAGGAAGAGCAGTTAAGAAAGGAAGAAAGGGCACAGGAGCAAAGAAATTATGACAATAGGCAGAGACGATTGAAGAACGAGACAGGCTAGAGAAGAGGAAGAACAGAAATTGAGAGAGAAAATAATACAAAGATGCAGAGACAAAGAGGTGCGTAGGGCTAATGAGAGGAGAGAAGTGAAGAGAAAGGACGAAGAGAGGATTAGAAACGAAGCGAAGAACCGAAGGGCATTTGATGAGGAAATGCAACAAAAGAAGACAGAGCACACGACATTGATCGCATTGAGGAAGAGCTAATGAAACCAAATCCAGTAGTAGCATAGGAGGACAGAGGAGTTCTTCCCATCACAAGAACCGATGCCATGGCTCTACAGGGTAAACCTAGAGGAGAATTCTGATATAGGAGATCAAATCGACTAAGTTTATCGAGAGATGAGGACAAAAAGTAAATTGACAAGTAAAGGGAAAGATGATCGATTTGAGATTTCCCAGTCACGAGGTGAGGAGGGAAGCTTGTTTAGTTTCGAGCACAGAGTTTTGTCTTTGGACGGGCTGAATCTAAACAGACGAGAAGGAGGATAGCTATACAAGTTGGGGGCAAGACATGTCAGACAAAGAGGGAAACCTTCAGGAAAGGAGGGAGCTGGTGCATGCAGTTCCGAGGGATGACGGAGGTTATATGGTCGGATTTTGACCTACCAAAAGAAAGAACGCCGGGAGCCTATGGCGTGCACAAAAGGATCTAAAGGGCGATCCCATAACGTTTGGGGGGGAATCACCACCTGAGCAGATTAAGGTCATTGCCAGGAAGGCAGCGATCAGGACCATTGTCCCTACTATGGCTAGGCAGATGATGGAAGTCGATTACTATTTTGGGATTTCGCAGTTTCCTTTGTTAGAAAAAGGAGGGGCCAGACCGCAGTATATCCCGTGGCCCCAGATGGAGAAGGATCATTTAAGGTATAAGCTCCAAAGTTTGACTTTGGGCGCCAGAAAATAGAACAATGAATTAGAAAAAATTAAAGGAGGCAACACGTTAGCTATAGGGGACATTAAGGGTCTTCTAGCAGCTATCCTTGGAGGGAGGGCTGAATACATTTGGACGAGAGCAGGATATGCAAGTGTCACAGCAAAGAACACAGCGCATGATGGCACGCCATTTAATAATTGTAGAGCGCTTAGAGTACAATATCCTGACACGTCAGATATGGGTGCTATAAAGCCACGCAAGATGCAGGAAGGGGAAGATGCGCTTGCTTCCATTCAACATTTTCAAAAGCAGTGGTTTTTGGAAACTCTAGAGACATGAGGAAAATCTATACCTGTATTCTATCATATATTATGTCAGGGGTCACCAGAAAAGGTGCAGACAGCTCAAGAAGCTGGTGGGTATGGAGGCAAACCGTGGCCAGAAATACAGCCGACCATTGCGCATCATTGATGATTGCTGCAAGAGAAAAATCCAAAGGGAGAGGATGCTAGGAAGCTAAGTTAGTACAGAAAAAGCTGTCAAATTATGCTATAGAAGCAGCGATGCCGACTAGTGGAGAAGGGTCAGGATCACAACAGACAGCAGGTATGCCGCAGGTGAATAACCGACGGAGGTATGATCAAGGAGGGAATGGATTTATACAGAGGCGGAGGCTTTCAGAATAATCAGGGAAACTTTCAGAATAATCAAGGTGGTTTTCAAAATACCTTAGGTGGTAATCAAGGCCTGCAGGATGGACAAGTTAGATTCCCTCCTGTGTTTTGGACATGTGGAATGACAGGACACATCGCACAAACATGTGGGAGCCAAGGGTATGGACAATTCTCAAGAGGAGGGGGTGGGGCGGGAGGGCAGCTTATCCTCCAGCATATAGCCCACAAAGCAGGGACAGGTTTGCCCAAGATCAGACAGTATCAATCAAAACCACCTAGAATACCACAGGCTTTGCAACCACAGCAAGCACCATTAGATCCACTGCAAGGGCAGTCACAGCATGCACCTATGCAAATACAGCAGAGCGCAAACACAGGACAGCTACTGACTCGTAGAGTAGGGGGTGTCACCATTGAGGGTGGGAATACTTTCACAGGTACTTGAATAAGTATGTACCCACAATAGGACAGCTCACTGGGTCACTTGATATGTTCAGTACTATCTGTGACACCTAATCCTCAAGAGGAACCAAGGGTTGACTTTACGATAGGAGGTAAATCCTTTTCTTTTTTAGTAGAAACTGGAGCGACTCGCTCATTTATTCGAGAGGGAAAATGTTAATTGTCGGGTACTGCCATGAATGCTCAAGGGTTCTCAGGAGCTACAAGTAGAGTTCCTTTTACTGTCCCACTGTTGTATTCAAGACAGACGCTAATTAATATACTGGGCAGACAACTAATGACGAAGCTAAATATGACAATCTCCTTCACTGATCAAGGCAACATAACTGTGTGTTCAACACCAGGAATACATTATTTAAATGTGGGAGAATTTCTCATGGCATTTACACAGCAAATAGCCATGCGAGGAACGCCGTTAGAATCAGAAGTCTTTCACTATGGGGTACGCATTTTATTAACGTGGCTACCCGTTTTAGTGGGCAAGATTATGAGAATATCTGATTAATTTCTGTTCAGGCCACAGAGGGGGGGGGCAGGTTTTTCCCTTGGAATTACAGCCAGCCATAGTGCGAGTTGAATTGGCCATGCTCGAAGGTTGGGATCAAGGCAGGCCACGGAGAACAGCGATTGCTATTTTAGAAGAATATAGATTGACTGACATCAGTAATGAGGATATGTTTAGAGACAACCCGTCAGATCAAGTAGTGTTCGAGATGAGCATTACGTATTGGATCAGGACAGAGACAAGAGATCCCAGACGATGACGACGATAGTGCGGCACCGCCCTGCATTTTTTGATGAGGATATGGCGAAAGTGTCAACTTCTTTATGGACTACGGGCCTCTATGACATAGGCCCATTGAAGGGGGTGGGATAAGTTAAGATTAAGCTGAAGCCAGGAGCTATTTTACCTCGAGCAAGGCAGTACCCCATGTCTCGAGAGGCAGATGAGATTTTTAAGACTATCAGCCATGATGGATCAAGGCATTTTAGTGAGGTCAGAGTCACCATGCACTACCGCACTGTACCCTATCAAAAAATCAAAGGGGAGATTGTGGAGTTACTCCTAGTCCATAGTCCCCTTCTCTCCATACTTGTGGGACATCTCTCCGTCCTGTGGGACGGGACCGGAGCACTTTGTAAAAAGCATCCACATTTTTTTCAAAAATGTGTCCCTCCTCTCTTTCCTGTGCGGGGCCCGGCAAGCGGCCGTAACCCCGCCCACCTTGGCTCCGGCCCGCGCATCGCCCATCAGTCCTTTTCTATCGCCGGGTCAAAAACCCATTAGCAATAACAGAGGAACCTTATTAGAGGGGACGGAGGGCGGGCGTATGGAGGAAAGGGGACTATGGACTAGGAGTAAGGTGGTCACTACGGTGAGTAACCTGGTAATACTCCTACGTCCCGTCCCCTTTCCTCCATACTTGTGGGAGATTCCCAAGCACTCCTTACAGGAACTAGGGGTGGATGGAAATACCCCTTAATGAAACGGGTTCTTCAGCACAGCCTGACCGAACCGAGCGTCAGCTCTAGAGCTCATGTCGAGACAGTAATGCTTACAGAAAGCAGATGGGGAGGCCCAAGTAGCTGCCCTAGCGATGGACTCCCAGGGAACATATTTCTCAAAAGCAACCGTGGCTGCCTTGCCCTGCACCAGGTGTGCATGGATACCTTTAGGAGGTTTCAGCCTTTTGACGGTGAAAGACTCTGTGATGCAGGCGGCAATCCACCTGGAAATAGTTGCCTTAGACGCCGGCTTGCCCTGAGGGTTACCCAAGGTCACAAAAAGTTGAGAAGAACTTCTAAGATCGGAGGTCCTGTCCAGGCAGAACTTAAGAGCTCTTCGGACATCAAGACAGTGCAGAACTCTTTCAGCCTCTGAGGCAGGGTTCAGAAAAAAGACCGGAAGGGAGATCGACTGATTCAGATGGAATTCGGTCACTACCTTCGGTAGGAAAGCTGGGTTTGTCCGAAGGACTACCTTGTCCTTATGAAAGACCAAGAAAGGATGCTCCATCGACAATGCCTGGAGCTCACTCACTATCCTCGCTGACGTAACGGCGACCAGAAAGGACACTTTCCAAGACAAGTACTTGAGGTCTACCGTAGCCATTGGTTCAAAGGATTTATGGCACAGCGCCGTCAGGACTACATTTAGGTCCCATGGCGGGTGCAGATTATGAACCGGAGGGTAGAGGCGTGTCAAGCCAGCAAAATGCCTCTTCACCACTGGGTTAGTTAGAGAATAAGAACACATGTCTGTAGAAAGGTAAGCGGAACCGCTGAGAGATTAGTCCTGCATGAGAGAACATGAACCCCTGACTCTGCTAGGGAGGACACGAAGGACAGCACTGTATCAATCGTGGCCACCCCCGGATCCAACTTCTTCTCCAAACACCAATGACAGAACCTGAGCCATTTACTCCTGTATTGATTATTGGTCGAGGGTTTCCTGGCTGCCTGGATAATGCGCATGTTATCCGCAGAGAAACTCAGATGCTCTAAAGACTTGAACTCAGGCACCAAGCCGCCAAGCTGAGCGATTGTGGGGAGGGGTGCCACATCTGTTCCCCTTGGTGAAGATCGGGAGTTACTCGTAGCCTGATCGGCGGATACACCGACAGGTTTTGAAGTTCTGAGAACCAAAACCTGGCCGCCCACCACGGGGCTATCAGTAGAAGGGAACAGTTCACAGAGTTCTTCAACTTCCAAATTGCTCGATGAACTAGAGGCAGAGGCGGGAAGGCGTAAGCTCTCATGTTGTACCATGGAATCTCGAGAGCATCCCCCAGAGAGGAGGCTCCCAGCCCCCCTCTATGTAGGCATACTGAGGAAGCTTCTTGTTTACCGCCGTAGCAAAGAGGTCCACCTCCGGTGTGCCCCAACGTGAGATAATCCATGAGAGGACCTCCGCCTTCAACTCCCACTTGTAGCTGACCACTGTCCGCCGGCTGAGGGCATCCGCTGTGACGTTCAGCTGGCCCGGGATTTGCACTGCAAGCAGCCAGACACCATGAAGCACGGCCCACTCCCAAATCTGGATGGACAGGTCCACGAGGGAGGGGGGGGGGAGACTTTGTTCCCCCTTGCTTGTTTATGTATTACATTGATACCACATTGTCCGTTCTTATGCGGACCACCTTGTTGACAATGAGCTGTCTGAACGCCCTGAGCGCTAGGAAGATCGCCAGAAGCTCCAAATGATTTATGTGCAGGAGCTTGTCCTGAGGCGACCAGAGGTCCGAGACCTGAAGAAGATCTAACGTCGCACCCCACCCGAGGAGGGAGGTGAATGTCACCGTGGGGACGGGGTCCTGAAACCCCGCGCCCCCCAGACAGATTGCTGAGAGATGACCACCAATCCAGGTGTCAAAATCCGAGTCTACCTCCCCTTTCTCCTCACCTGAGTCCCCTGAGGTATCTCCTTGAAGGTCAGTCTCCGTCTTCTGGGGTCTCCTCTTCGTCCTTGAACCTTTGACTCCAGGTGCTCGTACCTTCTTTTCGTGTAGGTAAGGTCTGGCCCCTCCGGAGGCCACCTTGGCAGAGGTTAAGACCTGCCCTTGGGGAAGCCCAGGGGGCCAGCCTCACTACTAGGGAAAAAGCTCGAAGGCAGAAAAAACCCTAGATCATAGATGGGTTCAGATGATGAGTTCAAGAGATGGCACAAATCTTCAGGTAAAATGTCCGGGATAATAGCAGTTGTGGAATACCCAATCCGAAGAGAGGATAATAATAACAATGGATATAAAGAAGAAGAGAGAGCTTGGAAGAAAAAACTACAAAAGTAAGGAAGGAAGAGTAACCGAGAAAGGGGTGGAAAACAAGGAATAAAGAAAGTAGAGAAGAGCAGAAAACAAGGAGGAAGTAAGCTACAGTAATACACACAAAAGAAGAAACAAAAGGAAACACCCATTAGGCTCCGCTGAATGCGGCGCAGCAAGGCGATGCCGAGGCTGCCAGCAAGAAGGAGGCAGAAGTCGAGAGGACAGAGATGTAAGCAAGAAGTATGGAAGGGTTCCGTAAAAGAGGAGCCGAAGCCGATCCCACAGAGTGGTAGGCGTTTAGGCTCTGCTGAATGCGGCGCAGAGAGGCGATGCCGAGGCTGCCAGCAAGAAGGAGGCAGAAGTCGAGAGGATAGGGAGGTAAGCAAGGAGTACGGAAGGGTTCCGTGAGAGAGGAGCCGAAGCGGCTACACAGAGCGGTAGGCGAGCTAGGTTGTCCCGGAGGAGAGGAGGAAAACCTACAGCTGAGCAATAAGGTAAGCGGAAAAACATAGAAGTATGAAACCAAGGAGGACAGGTAGAAAGAGAAGGATAAGAATGTACTACAGGCTATAACAGGAGGGCTATAGAGAAATCAGCAATGCGGGAAGGAAGAACGAGTACACAAGTCTCGGAGCGTTGAATGAAAACACACACAGATACAACGCGCCGAGTAGTAGGCGGGGCCTAGATTTATAGGCGCCGGCGCCATGTTGGGGGAGGACTAGAAAGTTCATCGAAGTCTGAACTTCCAGCGACTCCAGCATTTCCAATCCTGGTTCCTGACACCAGGTCCACTCTCATGGAATCCGGATCCACAGCCTGATGCCATGAATTCCGAAGAGCCATCTGGGTCAGTCTCATTTTGAGATGAGCAAGAGGAAGAGCCAGTACACACGAGGCCATGAGGCCCAGAAGCCTCTGGAACCACCAGGCCGACATGCTCTGCGACTGCGCAAACATCTGACACGTGGCCAACAGATCCGCCATTCTGTCCCCGGTCAGATGCACTCTGCAGTCGATCGTGTTCCAACGAAAACCCAGGAAGATCAGGTCCTGTGAGACCGTCATGGAGGATTTCGGCCAGTTCACCGACAGCCCAAGATGGAACAGGAGCTGAAGGAGAGACTGGAGGTTGCCCGCTGCTGCCAACGGACAAGGGCTGCCTAAGAGCCAGTCGTCCAAATAAGGATACACATGGATACCCTGGAGACGAAGATAGGCCGCAATCACCGACATCATCTTCGTGAAGACACGCGGCGCCGAGCTGAGGCCAAAAGGAAGCACCCGAAACTGGAAGTGCTCCTCTCCCAAAGAGAAGCAGAGGTATCTCCTGTATGGATTCCAAATCAGGATATGCATGTACGCATCCTGAAGATCCACCACGCTGAGCCAATCGCCCATCTGCAAAGAGGAGTGAATCTGGCCGGGCGTGATCATCTTGAATTTCTCTTGGGGTAGGAAAAGATTTAACTGGGAAAGGTCTAGGATGGTGAGCAGGCCAATCTGGTTGGGTTTGGACACCGTAAACAGCCAGGAGTAGAAGCCCTCCCCTCGCTCCCCAAGGGGAACGGGTTCCACAGCTCTGAGGTCCAGAAGTTTCTGAACCTCGGCCTTGAGGGAGGGTGAGCCCGACATCTGAAAAGGAGGGTTGAGGGGTTGGGTACGGGGTAAAGGTAAGCGGAAGCCCGCTCGAGCAACTGACAAGACCCATCTGTCTTCTGTGATGGTCTGCCACGCCTCCCAATGAGACGCAATGCGTCCTCCCACCGGGGTCTCGTGCGAGTGCAGAAAACCCTCATTTGGCAGGCTTATTGGTGGCGGTGCCACCTGAACCTGATGAGGAGGCTGAGGAGCGGGAGAAGGAACAAGTTACTTACCTGTAACTGTTGTTCTCCAGCATGGGTCTGGCATGGATTCACATGCTCATGAATATTCCCCGTCGTCAGGCTGGGAATCCTCGGTAAAGAAAAAACCAGTATCAGTTTCGTTTCTGATCTGTCTTTCGTAGTAATAACCAATCACTGGTCTCTGCGTCATACTGACTACAGCCAATGACTGCCCTCTACCTAAGCACCGCCTCTGGCAGCCATCTTCAGATTTGGAAGCACGTGAAGTGGCAGTATGACCAAGTGAAGAGCCGCAGAGGGGTAGGCGGGAGGGTTCGCATGTGAATCCATGCCAGACCCATGCTGGAGAACAACAGTTACAGGTAAGTAACTTGTTCCTTCTCCAGCATGGGGTCTGGCATGGATTCACATGCTCATGAATAAAGAATACATAGCAGTACACACATGCACAACCACGGGAGGTGGCAAAGGCTCAACATTAAGCATTACATCAAACTCAACATTAAGCATCTTACCTCCTCACCAGGCTCACCTCAGGCGAACAGGTTGCGCAGCACTGCTTGGCCGACCCTGGACTCCTCCCTGGAGTCCCGATCGACGCAGTAGAATTTCGTGAAGGTGTGCGTCGACCTCCACGTAGCAGCCCTGCATATGTCCAGCAGGGGCACACCAGAAAGGAACGCTGTGGTAGCTGCGATCGCTCTGGTGGAATGGGCTCTCGGACGGCCAGGCAGCGGTCGGTTTGCCAACCCATGACAGTACATGATACAGCCGGAGAGCCATCTGGAAATGGAAGCCTTCGAGCGAGCCTTCCCCTGATTGACAGGTCCAAAGTTCACAAAGAGTTGTGACGTCTTCCGAAAACACTTCGTGCGGTCCACGTAGAACTTCAGCGCTCTAGCCACATCCAGCGAGTGCAAAGTCCTCTCAGCCGGCGACGAAGGCGACGGGAAGAACACAGGCAACACCAAGGGTTCGTTGAGATGGAAGTCCGACGGTACCTTGGGCATGAATGAGGGGTGCGTCCTGAGCACTACCCTCGTGTCGTGAAAAGTCAAGTACGGGGCCTTGCAGGAAAGGGCCTGGATCTCTCCCACCCGTCGTGCGGAGGTGATGGCCACAAGAAACGCTGTTTTCCACGACAGAAACTTCAACGGGGCCGAGTGCAGAGGCTCGAACGGAGGTCCCATGAGCTTGGTCAGCACCACGTTGAGCTCCCACGCCGGGGCCGGAGCCTTCACCGGCGGGAACGATCTGAACAGTCCCTTCATGAACTCTTTCACCAGACGATGAGACCACAAGGACGTCCGGCCCGTGGTTCTGGTGTATCGGGAGATCGCAGCAAGATGAATCTTGATGGACGCGTGTGCCAGTCCAGCTTTGGCCAGCGTCAGCAGGTACGGCAGTACCTGGGGAGCCGTAATCCGTAGAGGGTTAATCTTCTGTGCGTGGCACCAGACAGAGAACCTCTTCCATTTGTGTCCGTAGCATTTAAGAGTCGAGGACGCCCTGGCCTTTGCAAGAACCTCTCTGCAGTCGGCCGGTATGTCGTATCCTCCAAACTCTAGCGCTGCAGGAGCCAGGCCTGCAAGTTCAGCGATTTCGGGTCGTGGTGGAGGATGGCGCCTCCTTCCCTGGAGAGAAGATCCGCGTCCACCGGCAGCTTGATTGGCGGGGACGCTGACAAGTCCAGAAGGTCCGGGAACCATATCTGCCTCGGCCACGCAGGTGCGACGAGGATCATCCTGCACCGTGACCTCTTGAGCTGGTTGACGAGCCGGATTAGCAGTGGCAAAGGAGGGAACACGTAGAGGAACAGGCCCTCCCAGGGGAACGAGAAGGCATCGCCCATGCTCTTCGCCTGGGGAAACCTGCTGGCGAACCTCCGGCACTTGGAGTTCGTCGCCGTCGCGAACAGGTCGATCTGGGGTGTGCCCCACCGTCGGAAGAGGCGATCCACTAGATCCTGCCGTAGTTCCCACTCGTGGCACGAGCGCAGCTCCCTGCTGAGCAAGTCGGCGATGGTGTTTTTTATCCCTGCCAGATGAAACGGCACCAGAAACATCCTTTGGGCGACGGCCCAATGCCACAGGTCCTGCGCCTCCTTGGACAGCGCTGGGGACCTGGTTCCGCCCTGTTTCCTGATGTAAAACATGGTGGTGGTGTTGTCGGTGAAGATCCTCACCACCTTGCCCTTGAGGGACGGAAGGAAGGACCTGAGGGCCCAGAACACTGCACGGAGCTCCAGGACGTTGATATGGAGGGACTTCTCCGTCGGGAGCCAAAGGCCTCTCGCGTGCAGATTTTCGGTGTGCGCTCCCCACCCTTCCAGGGAGGCATCGGTGGTCACTGTCTCCTGGTGGTCTGGGGTCTGGAAGTCCATGCCCGCCGTCAGATGCGTGCGGTTGCCCCACCACCGGACCACTCGGCGGAAACTCTCGTCGAGTGTGATCCTCTCCTCGAAGCTGCCCGTCGTTTGGATCCAGCGCGCGTCCAGGAACTCCTGCAACGGGTGCATCCGGAGCCTGCACATGGGAATGAGGTAGATGCAGGAAGACATCATTCCGAGGAGGGACTTGATGGACCTCACCTTGGCCGCGTCGGAAACCAACATCCGCTGTACCTTGCCCAGGATGGACCTGGTCCTTTCCTCCGACGGGGAGGCCAGAAGGGACACTGTGTCGAGCTTCGCTCCCAGAAACAGTGCGTTTTGCGCGGGTACCAGGTGAGACTTGGCGTAGTTCACGGAGAATCCCAGGTCCGTGAGAAGTCGGACGGTCCTTGCCGTGTGATCCAGGGCGAGCTCCCTCGTCTTGGCTCGGATGAGCCAGTCGTCCAGGTAGGGGTAGACGTGGATCCCCTCGCGGCGCAGCTGCGCCGCCACCGGTGCAAGGCACTTGGTGAATACCCTGGGGGCCGACCGTAGTCCGAAGGGGAGGGCTTTGAACTGGTAGTGACGCCCTTGGACCACAAACCTGAGGAATTTTCGGTGCCCCTTTAGGATGGGAATATGGAAGTAGGCATCCTCCAAATCCAACGACGACAGGAAGTCTCCTTCCTCCAGCTGACCCAGGACGTGCTGGAGGGTGACCATCCGGAACTTTTGCGCCTTGATGAACTTGTTCAGACGTCGCAGGTCCAGGATGGGGCGCCATCCCCCAGTCTTCTTCTTCACGAGGAAGTATCTCGAGTAAACTCCGGAGCCCCGAAGTCTCTTTGGGACGAGTTCGATGGCGCCCTTCCTCAGCATCGCCTTTACCTCCAGGAGAAGTTGAGGGACGTGAAGTTCTTTCCTGGCCACGGGGGGGACGCGCGGACACCTTCTTTGAAACTCGAGCGCGTGGCCCCGGGCCAAGGCGTCCAGCACCCAACGGTCGGTGGAGATGGACTCCCACACGCTGACGAAGCTCGCCAGCCGGCCTCCCACCGGGGTGCTTCGGTGGGGGCCCGACCCCACGGTCGGTTCAATCCTGCTTCGACGAGGCTTTGCCGCCTTGACCCGCCAGACTTGCCTCGTCCTCTGTAGGCCTCCTGAGCCGACGAGCGGGCCGCTTGACGGTAGGTGGAGAAACCGCCGCCTGAACTTTTGGAGGCGCCCTTGCCTCCGCTGCTCCGAAAGCGCGTCCGTCGTTGTTGCAGAACTCCAAGGGCCCGGGCCGTCTCGGTGTCCGCTTTAATGGCCTGAAGGGAATCGTCCACTGTTTTCCCAAACAGGTTGTTCCCATCGAAGGGCATGTCCAGGACTCTGGTCTGAAGGTCTTGACGGAAGTCCGTAGCCTTGAGCCATCCACGCCGCCTAAGGCAAACGCCGTTGCCCAACTGGCGGAACCCAGTGTCGGCGATGTCCGTCGCAACGGTAATGGCGTGGTCCGAAGCCACCTCACCTTCCTGCAGGATCTCCAGGGCCTCTGCCCTCTTGTCGTCCGGCAAGAAGTCCAGTAGGGGAGCCAGTTTGTACCAGAGCTCCCTGTCGTAGCGGGCCACGATAGCCAAGGCGTTGGCCGCTTTAATCGTCGTCGCCGCAGACGAGATGACTCTGCGTCCCATAGCGTCCAATTTCTTTCCCTCGCCGTCCGGTGGGGAAGTCGATGTGGAGGCCGCACCCCCCCCCGCTTTTTTCCTGGCCGCCGCGGAGACGACGGAGTCCGGGGTAGGCTGCGCCCGGAGGCACAGGGGGGCCGTGTCCGGGACCCGGTACTTCTTCTCGTACCGGTCTCTTCTAGCTGGCGTCGTGGAAGGGTTCTTGAGGAGGGTGAGGCCCTCATCCCAAATGTCGTCCAATAGAGGCACTGAGAGGACCGTCTTCCTCTTGGCCTCGCGCCGCTGATAAAGGAAACCTTCCTTCTTCTCCTCAGGGCAGAGTTGGAAAAGCTCGGATGCCCTGGTGATCATGGAGTGGAACGATCCAATCTCGTCGGGCGGAGAAGCCCTGGTGGGAGGCGACAACGGTACATCCTCGTCGTATACCTCGTCGTCCGTATCCGTCGCTGCCGTGTCAGTCCCCGTATCATCCCCTCGGGTGGACGGGGAGGAGGGCTGGAAGGGGCGCGACGGCTGAAAAGGAGGCGGAGGGTGGATCCTTCTTTTCTTGGTAGGGGGAACACCAGAAGGTCCCGGTTCTGGGTCCCCCGACGGGAGAGGTTCCGTCGGCAACGGTAGTCTCGTCCTTAACTCTGAGCATAAGGACTGTATAGCCAACAAAATGGCCGCCGAGTTGTCTCGCGGCGCTGGCAGAGGGGAATCCGACGGGCGATCAGGGGCCCCGTCGGTACCCTCGATGATGTCGTCACCTGCGTCGGGATCCATCCCGACGGGCCGGTCTTCTTCCACGCCGAGGCCGTGGCTTAAGACTTCGACCAGCTCCTCCTCCGAGGTTGAGGCCGAATCTACGACGACGCCCTGCCCCCCCTTTTTCTTCCCCACAGGGGATTTCACGGGGGTCCTATCGATGGGCACAAAAGAGGACTCCCTCCGAGGTGGCAGGGAGACTCTGAGCCCCGAGGTCGCCACCACTGGCGTAGCCCCCACAGGCTGAGCCAGGGCCGCCGCGACAGTTTCGATAGAGGGCTTGGCCGGATGGATTAAGGCCTTCACCACCTTAGGTGCGCTCACCGCCTTATCCTTGAGGGGGGGGACACTGCCTCGCTCCCCCTCCGATGGGGCCTTCGAGCTCGACCGGGGCCTCTCCAGGAGCTTCGCCGGGTGCTCGGCCTTCCTCTTACCCGACCCAGAGCGTTGGCTCGTGGTTGATGGTGCCGGGGAGGGTGCGCCCTGCCTGGCGCCCGTAGAGCCCGACCGTTCGGCGCTCCCGGTGCCAGCGGACTCGCGGTGCTTTGCCTTGTGTTGGACCCCCGTCGCCGGGGCGTCCTCAAAGGTCTTAGAAGACCGCTCGGATTTCTACCCCTTCTTCTCGCCTGACGGGCTCTTCCCTTCCAGCCAGTTGGCGAGACGTTGATGGCGGTCCTTCATGGTCCGCTCCGACATGTTGCCGCAAAACGCACAGTCCTTCTCCACGTGCGTCTTGTCCTCATGTAAGCAGTAGAGACAAAAGGAGTGTTCGTCCTCCTTAAAGACGTTCTGCAGCTGGCATCCAGGGCAGACCCTGAACAGCTTTCCGGGCGTCGAGCATCCCTTCTCCTGGGCCATGTCTGGGCCTGAGAAACTTCTGGAGTCCTCCAAAAGCGTAGCTCGACGAAATCTTCACCCTTGAGGGGCGCAGACGAATCCGACACGGGTCCCCGTTGATCGGATGGAGAGTCGGTGGAGCTTGAGGCTCTTTTGACCGAAAAAACAAAGTTTTTTGAGAAAAAACGTGAAAAAATAGCACTAACGCTCGAGAGCAATAGCACGAGGATCCCAACACATGAACGTGCGGTAAAAATCTGAAGATGGCTGCCAGAGGCGGTGCTTAGGTAGAGGGCAGTCATTGGCTGTGGTCAGTATGACGCAGAGACCAGTGATTGGTTATTACTACGAAAGACAGATCAGAAACGAAACTGATACTGGTTTTTTCTTTACCGAGGATTCCCAGCCTGACGACGGGGAATATTCATGAGCATGTGAATCCATGCCAGACCCCATGCTGGAGAAAACCTGCGTACGCTGTTGTCTACGGCGGTTATTCCCCGCAGGAGTATCTGCTCTGTGAGATTTGCAGTCGAGGAAGCCCCTAAACCCAGAGGAAGGTCGACTTTGCGACAACGGTCTCTGGGATTTGAAAGGAGCTTTAACCAGAACAGACAATGATTTAACTGTCTGAGTGCTATCCTTGGTTTTGGTGAGCTCTACATCAGTAGAAGAATGAAAAAGCTCCTTACCAATGAATGGAAGGTCCAACACCTTGTCTTGCACTTCCTTAGAAAATTTAGTGGCAAGCAGCCACGCCTGCCCTGAGGTATCAACCCCAAGCATCAGGCCCCGAGCCGAGGTGTCTACGTGATGAGCCGCAGCCTCCAGGAGATCCTGGGCCAAGACCCTGGCATCGGAAAGGCCTCCTTTGAAATCTTCCAGCTTCTCGACCGGGATGTGCTCCTCAAACTCCGAAAGACCTTTCCACATCCGCATGTTAGCTCCCGCCAATATCAATTCGGCGTTGGCTTGCCTGAGCTGCAAGGCCGAATTGGCAAAGATTATCCTCCCAAGGGAGTCGAGGAGCTTGTCCTCCTTTCCCAGAACCTGAGTAGCCGTCGTGGAAGAGGGTGCTGCAGGCCTGGACTGCAAAGTGGCCGCAGCCACCACTGTGGAGGAGGAAGGCGGACAAGACGACAGGGCCACCTCTTCCGAAGAATGCAGCCTGTACCTCGCGTCAATCTTTTTATTGACAAAATGTCCAGAGTGTGGCTTTTCTCATACTCTTCGGACCTCGGCCAGAACGTCCTTCTGCAGGAACAGGCTGGTACGCTCCAAGGGAGACAGGGTGAATGCCCCAGAAAGCACGCCCTCCTGCGGAGCGGGTGCCTCGGGCACCGGAACATCTAAGAAACTCATCATGTCCAGTACCCGGTCATGAAAGGCTCTGATAGAGCGGGGAAAGTCCTTGTTATCCTGATCGCCTTGAGGGTCATCTGACAGGTCAGGATCCTGCTGAGCCATGTCAGGCACTGCCTTATCCACTGGGGACAATGGAGGCAAAGACGGGAGAGCAGGGGGGTGGGAGGGGCACCACGGGCAAGGGAGGCGCCGGCGGAACCACCAAAGGAACAGGTGGAGCCGGAGGCGCCGGCGGACATATCTCCTTGAAAAGCACTTTGAAATATTCCCTCATGGAGTCGGTGCGCATAAGCGCTTGAAATTTACCGAAAAAGGCATCCTCAGGAGATTGTTTCGGGACCCGAGGAGGCCTCTCATGAGGTGGACAAATCCAGAGACGTAACGGGGAAGGGTGCCACACCGGCCCCTCCACCGACGTATCCACATAAATCAAAGGAGCTGCACCCGCGGGTAACGAAACATTGTGCGGAAGAGGCATCCGGGCGTTCCAATCATAAACCGGCCGGTAAGAAGCGCACAAGTGACCTTAGGTTCACCAAGGGGACCGAGCCCTACACCAGAAGCCGATGGCGTAGTTGTAGGGGTAGCACCTAAAATGGCCGCCGTGGTCGTGGCGGGAACGGGCGCCATTTTGTCCTCATCTGAGGGGAACTGCGGCACGTGCGGAAGTGAGGCAGGGGTCCCCGTCGATGGATCAGGGGTCTTAATCTTAGTCTTAACATAAGGAAGCTCGGCCGAGCCGGTACTATGAGGCCCGGAATGTTTTTGTGACATACCAACCTCCAACTGAGCCTTCGAAGGAAGGACCTCGGCACTGCCGGTAAAAGAAGAACTTTGCTTCTTTGCCCCCTCAACAGATCTGGTGCGCTTTCACTGACAAAGCCTTGACCGGCCTCTCAGAACTGTTTGTAGGTTTAGCCTCTGTACGAGGGACCTCGGACCCAGGCCCGGTAACAGCCTTTTCTGCGCGGGCCTCGAACATCCGTTCGGTAACTACAAGCCCAGCCAAGGCCTCGGGGTGCACCCCGGTTTTGTTTTTGAGGGAAGCCGACAGAGGCCTCAGAGCGAACTCCGGTACCCCACGACTCAGTAGAACTGGGTCTCAGTAGAACTGGGTCACAGGAGGGGCCTCGGAGCGTACGCCGGTGTTCACAGGCCCCTGACGGAGACCCTCTGAGAAATCTCTGGTAGAATCATTAGGCCCAACGGGCACCTCAGGGCGAACCCCAGTAACAGAGCGATCAACCCCCCTCCCAGACCGAGAGGAACCCGGGAAGTTATCCCCCGGTCGGGGTGCTCTGAAAAGTAAACAACTTACCGGGTGTTTTTTCTTCTCGTCGAACGCCTGAAAATGCGAAGGAGGAGTTAATCGGATCACCTCCTCCCACCGCTTCAACCGACGTTGAAGTGCCCGGACCGAAAGGGAGTCACAGTAAAAACAGGAGTCCCAACGGTGTTCCGGACCCAAACACTCTAAACAAAGAGGATGGGGATCCGCCCTCGCGAAGCGACGGTGACACGATGAACAATCTGGAAAGTCTCATTTGAAAGACAGACGAGTAAACGAATGCCAGCGAGAGCCAGAGAGGAAAAAAGGGAAGAAAATCTTCTGAGGATGCAAGTGCGTCCGGCCCCGATCGAGCGGAGAAAAGGACTGATGGGCGATGCGCGGGGCAGAGCCAAGGTGGGCGGGGTTACGGCCGCGTGCCGGGCCCACGCAGGAAAGAGAGGAGGGACTCATTTTTGAAAAAAATGTGGATGCTTTTTACAAAGTGCTCCGGTTCCGTCCCACAGGACGGACAGCTGTCCCACAAGTATGGAGGAAAGGGGACGGGACGTAGGAGTATAACCAGATTGTAGAGGCAGAATTTCCTCTAGTTCCAAAACCAGCGACAATCCTATGTAGTATCCCAGTTGAGGCGTGATATTTCACAGTGATTGACTTGAAAAATTATAGACTCCCAAGATTTACGTTTCATCACACTAAGCTGAAAAGCACACGTTTGCCCGAGGGGCCTTGTGAGTCTCCATCGATTTTCAATAGGGTTCTCCAAATGGACCTAAGTAATATTGATTTGCCAAGTGTCATCGACGTATTGCAGCACATTTTAGTCTGCAGCACATCAGAAGAGGAGTGCAGACGAGATTAGATTCAGTGAATGATTATTCTAGCAGAGAAAGGATATAAAGTGGACAAAGAGAAATTGCAGTATTGTCAGGAAGAGGTTTTGTATATAGGCCAGTTCATCTCATATGAAGGAAAATGTTATGCCGGTCACAATGCCATATCATATCATATATCACGATCCATGCCCCTGACCCCCTCAGGTTTAACAGCCCCCTGGCAGCAGTGGGGCTAAAGCCCATCACACTGGCCCCAAGGGCCTTAAAACTCCATCAGAAACATACATGGAGTCAGTCCTGGCGCCTTTGGCGCCAGGCTCATTACCAGGAATAAAGCAAAACCAGTTTTGGACCTTAATCCAACATGGAGGCCTATTTTACAGCTCAGTTCTTTAGAACCAAGCCAATGCATCTAGTGTTTTGGGTGTGGCTGGGCCTGGTACTACTTTACCTGGGCTATTTAAACCACACCCAAACAGCAGAACACGCTTTGCGTTATTCTGCACTCCTGCAGCGTAACGCTCACTGTGTCCAGCTCCTGCTCATCTGCTTCACCGGCGGCCCGATCCTGAAGCCCTAGATCTGGATTCCATTAATAACCGGGAAGAACAAGAACAGCATTAGCGAGCAAGAACACTTACCTGTGAAGTGACCGGTCTTGAATCCATCCTACGCTTCGCTTACCTCACCCATCTCCGGAGTTCGCCGCAACCTGCAAAGGAACAGAAACAAGGACAGCATTAATAACAATTCTTACATGGGTAAGCAGCGAGTCCTGGCAGCACCCTGCGCTTCTCTTACCTCGCCCATCTCCAGGTTTCATCGCAACCTGCAAGGGAGAAGGAACAAGGTCAGCATTAACAAAGCACTTACCTGGGAAAGCAGCGCTTCGATCGCTCATCACTCCGGAACATTACTAGAATCTGTACAAAGAACGGAAGAGAACACAGTTTAGCAATTAACACCAATAAACAGTGCAGCGCTCCGCGCATCAATAACTCACCGTGGTCTTCGCCATCGGCACGGCAACTCCGAGATCGCAACCATCCCTGTGAAAACAAAAAGACATTGTTAGGGAACAGCATAGTGGAGCAAGACGCTGAGAAGACAGAAAACGGAGGGAAAGAAAGACAGAAAAGGCCTTATAACTCACCTGGAAGACAGCAAGCAGAGTCACAGCTGGTCTGGACCCGACATAAGGGCACACGGACCAGTGAAGCAACTAGGTCCACGTCACGCCCACACCAACCACGCGCCCCTGCACAGAGACGCAGGACAGAGTTCAAGGCACAAAAACCTAAGGTGAGCAATAACCCCAAGGGAGGGGATTTGGACCAGAGGGAGGTGGGAGTCCACACATCACAGAACCAGTATCTTAACCCTCCATTCTCCTATTATAGGCGCTACCCAACGTCTGGCACATAACCAAGCAGAGAGGGGTCCAGGATAGCGCTTATACCTCCATCCAGTATCGTGTGGCGCCCCTGTGGATACCAGGTGAGCGTAACAATGCCCGAAGGAGCTGATGCAATTTTGAAAACAGCAAAACCGCACACGATAAAGCAAATGCAACAGTTTTTAGGACTATGTAATTATGTCAGAGCATGGGTATTTGACTATAGTTCATACACAAGCCCATTGTTGAAGGCTCTGAAAAGGGCACAGGTGAATCAGGAAAACATTTAATGGACTGAGGAAAGGGAGGAGGGGTTTGATGAATTAAAAAAGGCAATATGCACAGAACCAATTTTGGGGATTCCCAATTACTCTGGGGAGATATTTTTATTTTCGCACACAAATGGAACAGTTATGACAGCAGTACTCGCGCAGAGAACTACATTGGGGTACAAACCTTTGGCATACTACAGTGGGATTTTTGGACCCAGTAATGAGGGGTCACTTTTCTAGCGAACAATTGTTAGCAGCTGCAACGTTCGCTATTGAGTAATCTGAAACCATAATAATGCGGTGTTCCATGACATTATTTTTCGAGCATGCTTTGTTTGCTGTTTTGGAGAAACCTAAGGGTACACTGATGTCTCAAAGAGCTACTGCTTATGAGGTGGTCATATCGAATCCGGCGATCACAATAGTCGGGTGTAAAATGGTGAACCCGGCCGCATTTGTAGCTGAACCACTGGCAGAGGATGAACAAGTGCATGATTTTTCAAATTATGAGGAATTCTATGACGAGATCCCGAGGGTGAAGGAAAATGCTCCTGCAGCAAGGGAGATTCTCTTTATTGATGGTTCTTCGAAGATCGATCAAACTGATGGAGAAAGACATTCAGGTGCTGATGAATGTAGTAAGAAACAGGGCTCATGGAGAGAAACCATTAGAATGTTCTCTAGTTCTGTCCCCCAAGGATGAACACCCACATGTATGGAGGAAAGGGGCTAGGACATAGGAGTATGACTCTAAAAGAGAATTAAAGTGACAGTTTTAAAATGTAACTGTAAACTGCTTTCACTGTTCCCGAGTATTCATAGTCTGACGGTTTAAGAGACCGAGGAGCCCAAAACCTAACAGAAGAACATATTAGCTATAGTAAATGGTGAAAACGCGGAAAGACCAAAGAGTATTGCATATTACCTGTGACGTTAGGTGAAGAACAGTGAAAGGAAGGCCTGAGGACTATTCAGAGGACGTTATACAAGAAAAAAAGAATGCAAGTCTGGAAGGGAAAGCAACCTCCGTCTGGGATCAAACTCTCTTTCTGTTTTAATGGAAAAAAATAAACCTTTTTGTATACAGTGAAGTTGTTGTTCACAAGGATGGCAGAAATCCAGGAGAAAAAAAAACATCCTTTAAAGCTAAGATACTTGAGAACTTGTATGCCGACAACTTGTTGTTGTTGATCTAAAACAACGCCAAGAATTGTTTTTGTAATCCAAGAAAGTGACGAAGAATCCAGTGATGTGGAGCAATGATACCTATCCTTGACAAACTTCTTTTTCTGAGAGTTATACAATTTTCCCTTCTTCTGAACATATACAAAGCAGTCAAGGCCAAAGACATTATTTGCTTTACCTTAGATCTCATTTGTGTAAAATGTGAGGGTCAGAATAGTAGTTTGGACACAGGACGGTTTTGTTTTGGACATTCTGACACTGACAAATCCTTAGTTTTTAGTTTAGGTAGGGAATCTCTCCTCGTACAGGAGCAGCAAGGCCTTTCCCCAGCCCCTTATGTTCTAATAAAAATCATTAGCCAAAACCGTGCCTGAAAAGCGGCAGAGTGTCTTCCCCGATTCCTCACATATGGTTGAGCCGGACCTTCCGATGACATGTGGCATGACAGGAATCTGTGGGAATACGTATTTAAGTGGAAAGTTCCAGTGCACTACAAATGCGTCCCCCAGCGCTATTGCACTTCCTGTTGGAGTTGGATGCAAAAAGAGCCACTTTAGGGGTTCCCCAGAGGGTGAAGATCTCTACAAGGACTTCCTGGGACAGCTCCCATTAATGCAGGACTGAGTCCTGCCTGCTCAGGATGTATGTTGTCATGTTCTCATTCCCAGCTAGGTGACTAACAGAAAAGGAGATTAGTCTTTGCGATGCACAAAACCAGAGCTGCAATGCCTACCTGCACAGTCGCAGTGACCCCACTCCTCCCCTCTTGTTGAGTACTGCATGGCCACTGTACTGCCTGCCTTGATCAAGAATCCCTTTAACAAGGTCAAAAAGGCCATCAGCACCATTCTGGTCACCTTCTGGTACAAAATGTTCATGTGAAGTGTTTCTCTGCTGGTGAGCACAGTCCACTCACTGCAAGTTCGACAAGGTGCGCACCCCAGCCTTTCAGTGTAGTGCCCGTAACCACAGGTACTTCCGGCACACATGGACTAAAAGATTCTCGTGAAATCAGGCTTTTTCTGCAGGACCACCCCAGGAGATCCTGTGAGACCTTGATCATGACTTGTAGACTGTCAATCATGTTGCCCGAGAAATGTGACTACTGAGATCTGAGTGCAGACTGAAGGGAGCTCATCCCCAGTCTTGCCTCTGGCAGAGGCGATCAAGGTGATCTCTGGCTTCCTCCTGCAAGTGGACCCCGATTAGCTAATCGTTCACAGTAAGGGAATACATGGATTCTCTCCCTTCTTAGACTGGCTGCCACCACCAACGACAACTTGGTGAAGCACATTGGGGCAGAGGTGAGCCCAAACTGCAAAACTCACAACTGGTAGTGTGAGCTGCAAATCACGAACCTCGGGCACATCCAGTGGTTGATATGTATGAGCACATGGAATTAAGCATCATGAAGATAAATGACACTAACTAATCCAGAGGGTCCAGGACCTGGAGCATCTGCAAAAGTGACTTTGCCTTTCCTTCTGGGCCACTCAGCGACCTCAGTCCTTGGCCCAGCCATTCTTCCCTGCACTGCCTCCCTGCACTACGGGACTGTCTCTGTATCCTACAGCCCCTCCCTCCCGGCACTTACATTGCACTTGCCAACAGCTGGCCCTATTATTTATCGTGTATTCTATTAACCCTGTACTGCACTTTCCCCTCTCCCTTTCCCCTTGCACTTCCCTGTCCCCTGTACCCTTGCACTTGCGCGATCTGAATGACACCTGGCCTAGTAGGATCGTTGTCTGTCTCCCCTTGTTCCGCCCCCCTGCCTCGTCGCGTCTCGAAACACTTGTGTATAGGCGCATTATAAATGCCATATCATATCATTTCCTGAGGAACTTGCAGGTCCGAGATCCGTCGCAGTCCTCCATCCTCTTTCAGTACTAAGAAACAGTGCAAGTGCCACCCCTGGTTCCTCTCCACTAGAAGCACTGGCTCCATTGTGCCTTTCTCCAGCAGGGAAGAAATCTTGTGGTGGATAAGCAAATCCTGTGGCTGGGGACCTATCAGGTAGAAGGAAATATGATAAAAGGGAGAAAGTGCCCCTCTGGCAATACCGGTCTTTCGCATGCATCTGTAGTAATGTTATACCAGGATACAGAATACTGTGTCGGGGTCCGCCCACTGGAATGGTATGTGAGGGTTATTCAGATATGTTTTGCTGTCGTTGCTAAGCTAGATGGGACAGAAGGGGCGAAGGGCTGAGTGGTCTTTCCTCCCCTACCCCTTGCTGGTTAAGAAAATCTGTTGCCTTGCTGGAGCATGATCTCTTCATTTTCTTTGTCAAAAGAGCCATAATCGAGAAAAGGCCTTTGTTTTCCAAACTGAAGGGGCAGGCTGTTCTCTTAAATAACTGCATCTCCTAAGTATTTTGCCACTGCCTTTGAAACCTGAAGTTTAGGGTTATCAAATTGCATATCAAGCAGTCTAGTTTGCACATCAGGCGTGAAACCAGACTAAGTCAGGAAAAGCACACCAACACTGAGCTTGAGCTCGATTGTGCTCTGCCTAAATGATCCAAAGCATTTGGACCAGATGGCAGGGCCTGGCACATTGCCTCCTTACCATCTACAACAAAGTTGAAGAAATTATAAGTTACTCACCCTAGTGACTAACATACGCCTAGTCCATAGTCCCATTTCCTCCATACTGTATGGGCGTCCCTCGCTAGGGACGGGAGACGGAACCTTTTTCACCAGAAAAAATTCTTCCCCTTTAAATTTAGAGGTGGGAGCCTGCAAGCATGCCCGACTACACCCTCCGGCGCTACTCCTCAGTCCCCATTGACGCGTCGACAATAATACCATTGCCTAATGACACCCGTTTTATTAGGTGGGAGGATGGTGGGACGTATGGAGGAAAGGGGGCTATGGAGTAGGGGTACGTTAGTCACTACTGTAATTACTCCTACGTCCTGTCCCCTTTCCTCCATACTGTATGGGCGATTACAACTGAATTTAGCCCCAGGGTGGAGAGGTGACCCGCCTTAAGAAAACAAGATGCTTAGCACAGCCTGTCCAAATGCCGCATCTGACCTGGAGCCGGCATCCAAACAGTAGTGTTTGCAGAAGGGCCAAGGGGTAGCCCACGTGGTTAGCCTACTGATGACCTGCCGCAGAACAAGCCTCTGGAATGTGACTGCTGTGGCCTTGGCCCTGACCGCATGTGCATGCATGTTAGCTGGAAGCAGTTTGTGCTGCCCTTCATAGGCCTCCTTGATGGCCGAAACCATCCACCTTGCTATAGAGGCCTTGGAAGCCTGACAACTCTGCCTTGAAACCCCCACCTCCCCAAAGGTGACAAAGAGAGAATCCGAATTGCAGAAGCTCTTGGTCCTGTCCAAATAAAATTCTGGAGCGCACCTGACATCCAGACAGTGCAGGACCCTCTGAGCATCATCCTTGGGATCCTCAAAGAACGTAGGTAAGACACTCTCCTTGTTTAGATGAAAGAAGAGACTACTTTAGGCAAGAACGCTGCATGCATTCTCAGGACCACTTTATCTCTGTGAAAGGTAGTATACGGTTCTGAAGCCACTAGCGCCTGGATTTCGCTAAATTTGCTTACAGACATAAGACCCACCAAGAGAGCGGTTTTAATGGTGACCAGCCTCATTCAATTGCCATTCATAACTGTCTGCTCCGAGTCTGCTGAGCCTGTCCACGTCCCGGTTGGACTCACCAGGGAGGTGGATTGCAGTCAAGTAGATGTTGTTCTCCAGGGCCCACTCCCACATGCTGACCGCTAGACTGCACAGAGGTTGGGACCTGGTGCCACCCTGCTTGTTGATGTAATACATGCTGGTGGAGTTGTCTGTTTGAATGAGGGCCACCTTGCCGCAGATAAGCAGTAGGAAGTCCTTGAGAGCAAGCCAAATAGTTTTCAGCTCCAGCCAGTCGATATGAGACTCCTGCTCCTGGAGGTACCAGACTCAGTGGACTCTGTGGTTGTCCAGGGTAGCGGCGTAGCCTTCCAGGAAAGAATCTGTGGTGATGGTGACTTGAGGTACTGCCTGTAGGAAGGGCTTGCCCATCCGCAGGTTGCAGTCTGTGGACTACCAGACAAGCTCCTGGTGGAGACAGGGAGGACCGCTGATGAGCTCCACTTGGGAGCCCTGCGCTCCTGATTCCATGAGGCTGCGAAGGGCAGTTGTAATCTCATCGCGAGTCTCGTGTGAGGTACAACCAGTAGGAACGCTGCCATGATACCCAATAGATGCTGGTACCACTAGGCTGAGGTCACCTCTCTGCTGGGAAAATGACTGGTGGCCCTCTTGATGGTTGTGATCTTGTCCTCCAAGGGGAAAACTCTCTCTGAGCTTGTGTCCTAGATCAGGCACAGAAAAGTCATGCTCTGTGTAGGCTGCAGCTGAGACTTCTTGAGGTTGATCGAAAATCCCAGTTTGTGGAGTGTGATCATAAGGGAGGAGGAAGTGTGGTGAAGCGCCTCTGGGGATATCGCCCTGACGAGGCAGTCGTCCAGGTACAGGTAGACATGGTGACCCTGGGCCCTGAGAAGGGTTGCCACTGCATTCATAAGTCTGGTAAAGACCGTGGGGGCAGGGTTGAGGCCGAAGAGTAGAAGCTTGTACTGGAAACGGAAGCTCATGATCCTGAACCACAGAAAAGACCGATGAGGTCCCAAATTGGGACGTGTAGATGGGTGTCCTTCAGATCCAGGGAGCACATCCAGTCTCCCCTGCACATGGTCTCTGCAATAAGGGCTGGCATAACCATCTTGAATTTTTGAAGAGGGAGGGAGAGGTTCAGGGTGGAAAAGTCCAACACAACTCTCAGGCCAGCCTGGTTCTTCTTTTGTATGGCGAAAATCCTGGAGTAGAAGCAGAAGCCTCGCTGGGAGGCTGGGACTTCCTCCACTGCCCGACTCTCTACGAGCGAACAAATTTCCGCCAACAGAGTTGTTGTCCCAATCTGTGGGAGTGGGGGGGAGGAGAGGAAGAAATCGGTAGGCGGTGTTAGGCAGAATCCTGTGCAGTGCCCTTAGGGACCACTACACACAATTAAGACTAGAGGTGGCAATACAAGTTTTACCTTTGGTACAAGCCTGTACTACTATGTCAGAGTGGCAGCAGTGGCGGAGCAGCCAAGCTTATCTCAGGAGTATATGAGCAGTAGCAGAGATTACACAAAGGGACCACAATTACAGTGACTCAAGCATACACTGACACAAGTTTTCAGGTAGAAAAATAGAAGTACATTTATTTTTAAACCATTTGTTATAAACACAACACTTCTATTAAACTCAAACACAAACCACACGTAAAATATATTACAACTAACCAATTCACTTTGTACAGTAAATCTCAAGCTAAGTACCCTGTGTTTGAATGGACCGGTGTTACAAACAAAACACGTTACCGTGAATACGAATGCGATCACTTTTTGAAAGTTCGGTCTACTAAACAAATGCGTATCCATGACATGAGAAGCTACCGGGGCAAAAACACTTAGCACCTGAGATACCCAGAGGGAGTTGGAGGCAAAAATCACAGGCAATATTTTGGTTAGGCAGACAGAATCGAGAAACACTTAGACAGGAGTTCAAAAGTCAAAGGGCCGGAGCCAGGTTTAAGTGACACCGGAGACCTGTTGCCGAAGATCACACAGACCGTTCACGATTCAACATAGCCGAGAGCACTTCGATATTGTCAATGTTCGGAAGCAAAAGTTATAAGAAGGAGGGAAGACTAGGGCGGTTCTACGTGATTTCATCGCCACACTTTTCATCGCAGGGTTTTTTGCCGCGATTTTGTTTCTTTTTTCTCAAAAAAAAACATCATTTTTTTTTTTGCAGGGGGTAACCCCCCCAGACACCCTTCCTTTTTTTTCTTTTTTTTTACATCCCGAACACCCAAACCCATTTTTTTAAAAATTAACCCCCCCCCAAAAAATGTGATGTTTTTTTTTTACGAAAAAAAAATCGCGGCAAAAAACCCAGCGATGAAAAGTGCGGCGATGAAATGACGGTATACCGACTAGGGCAAGCCTTGAAGGTGAAGAAAAGGGGTTCACCCAGTTTCCTCAGAACACTACCTTAATCCAATGGTGCAGCTAGTGCCCTGGCAGTTGTTCCTGTTCGTTTCCCGCAGACCCACGGTTCCTGGAGCTTCGTTGTGAAGGAGGATGTCTGAAGGGGGTCTGCACCACACAGGGATGAGGCCGGCAGCAGTGACAAGGAATAAAAGGTGCACTCCTAAAAAAACAGGAGAGGCTCTTCAGATGGCTATCCGGACCACTACAGCAGTGTGCAGCGATTTCGACCAAGGAAGAGGATCCTCTGGCTGTGGAAGATGAGCTGGTAATCCCCACCAGGCTCAAGGGAAGAAGACTCCGGGCTGGATCTTCTCTTAGTCGTCGAAGGGTAGATAGCTCAGGGCTTCACCGGGATGGGCTAGTTGCAGCAGTCGTCATTCTCTCTGCTTCTCTTCAGTTCCTTATAGTTCCAGTGGTGACTGACTTCTAGCCCAAGAGACCTGCCTTTTATGCGCAAAACCCCAATTCACACAGCCTGGCTGTCAATCACCCAGCAGGGGGCGTTGTCCAGCCTGGACAACCACCTCAGCCGATCATGGCAAAGTGCGACTTGGATTTCCAAGGATATCTTGTGCAGGGGGTGACTACACCCCTCCCTCACATTCAGCCCACCTAGAAACCCAGGCACCTGGTGGAGGGCTTCTGTGCAGAAGCCCGCCAAAAGACGGTGAACAAAGAAGGCGAACCTAGTTTGCCGCGCAAAGTAAAACACAAGAAGGACTTTAACAAAAAGAAATGGCGAATAAACCCAACCGGAGTGTTAGGGAGAATTCTCTGTATAGGCTAATTTCCCAAACCTAGTGAGCCCCCAGCAGCTTTGCTGGATTTTTGGGGTTTAATTTTTTCTCCTGCTAAGAGTGAGACTCTTTCTTTCACTCTTAGGCATGATTTGAGAATGTCCTTTGACTTTGTAATGTATTTTATGGGCTATGGGGTCTTTTACTCCATAGGGTTTCATGTGTTTTTGGTAAGTGTGTTACACAGCACCCTCAGTGCAGTAACACAGGGGTGTCATAGTGGCCCCCAAACATAGACTCCATATACTGGGACTTACTACTGTCTCCCAGGGCATGTAAAGTCACCCTTGACTTTACTAGTCTTAAATTGTGAACAGAACCAGTACAAACCATCATATTGTGGAAGTACTGGTAGGGATAATTTGATTGCCCCTGGGTCTGTTTTTCAAGGGGGCACTGTCCAGTCCCCCCTTGTCGAGTTTCTGGCTGGTGGCAGTGGTTACTACACAAAATATTCCACCTGAATATTTCCTATGGGATTTTCCCATTCATTTTAAACGCACCACTTTTTTGGTGCAATGTTAAAGATACCGCCGGGTTATTTATTTAATATTTATTCCCCGGTTGGGTCTTTTTGCCAGGACTCGGTTTTAAAATGACGTTTGTGTTCGCCTCTGTAACTCCAACCCAAGTCGAGCCCTTTGTTCCACTTTTCGCGGGCTTCTGCACAGAAGCCTCCAAAAGTGGTGCCACTCTGTCTAGGTCTACAGGATGTGTGGGAGGGGGGAATAGGCACCCTGGACTGAGTTGCCTTGGCAACTCAAGTCGCACTCTTGTGTGATTGTCCCATTGGTGAGCCGCACGGCTCACCACTTAGCATGTTTGAGTGACAGCTAGGACTGATGAATGGGGGTTTTCTGCATAAAAGCAGGGCTTTGGGGACTGGAACTTCAGAAGTTTCCAAAGGACCTAAATGATACGAAGAGGGAGAAGCTGAGCCGACCTGCAACGACGACACCACCGGTGGAGCCCTGCTGAACCGAACTCACCACTTCCCAACGACAGAGAAGATCTTCTTCCAGGAGAGTCTTCTTCCCTTTGAGCTGGTGGGACCAACCAGTTGGCCTTTTTCGCCTTCCTGGACGTCTCGTGGTCGAATCGCCTGTGCCAAGCACCCCGGCGGCCGGATAGCCATGCTTCACCAGTACCGCGAATAAAAGGATCGTACCTTTTAATCGGGAACTCCGCGGCTGGTTTCTTCCCTGGCAGTGCAACGACCTCCAGCTTTCTTCCTCGCAGAGATCATCTCTTCCTCTGGTTGAAGCCATGACATGCACCCGCTGCCAGGAACTGCCACCGCTGGAGCGTTGTCACCATTTCAGGTACTGTGTGCCGCCTGGTCTCCCTTGCAACATATTGTCCAAGGTGTCCTGTAAATCCTTGACTTTCTAACTGGGTTGACCTCAGACCTGCTAACTTTGCCTTTCTGAACTGATCCAACCTCTTTTTGAATTTGCTGCAAAAACTGTGAGTCCATTTCCCTGTGCGATCTTGGGCACATTCCGCCTTGCTCTCTCCAAGAGTGGGCCTGGCCTATCAACTTTTTGCTCTACAGTTGACCCTGCCTTCCTTGACTTGCTCTGGTTCTTAAGTGTTGGTACTGTGTTAATTTCCTACTCTGCCTTTTCTCTCCCTTTTTAAACAAATTATTGGAGTGCCATCTACGGTTACGCACTCACCTCTGTTTTGCAAAATAAGTGGTGTCTTAACCTAGACTTGTCGAATAATCAACTAAGCAGGTGTATATACTTATAGTGACTGTGTTTGAACTTGCTTGATATAGGAGTGCCAGTGTATTCTCATAAGTGTGTTTTTAAATAAATAATTATATACTTTTATACCAAAGCTCTGGTCAGTGTTTGCTTGTTCTACTGTGTTTTTAGCCCTATTGTGTATAGTCTATATACTGCCTAACTCTTCTTGAGAGAAGTCTGACTGCTCAGCCACAGCTACCAGGTAAATCTGGGTGGTGCGGACTGCTACCAATTGGGTTTACTGCTTACTCCTGTAGTCTTAAACTTTTTGCAGTGGTTCCTAAGGGAACTGCACAGGTTTCTGCCTAACACACTCTTACCAAGTGGAAAAAAATAAACTCCAGAAGTCCAGCAAAACTGCTGGGGGAGTCACTAGGTGAGGGAAATTAGCCATAAATGAGAATTCTCCCTAACAGGCAGTAACCCGTGGACACTACGGAGAGGACCCAAAGACTGCGTGTGAAGGACAAGCCTGCCCCCCACCAGAGACACGTGGACCCGAAGGGGCATGTCAAGCCTTCTTGCTATCTGGGGCTGGTGCGGAGCAGGGGGGCTGAAAGAAGCCCTTGCCTCCCCCTTCTGCTGTTTGCATTAGTGCTGACGCAGAATGGTCAGGCTGTCTCGACCTTCGTTCTTGGAAGCCTCGGAACCCGCCGATAGCACGCCCCTTGTCAGAGCGTTGATGCGACTGGGTGTAAGCCTTGGGCGTGGCCTTCATGAGGATAAAGACTTTGCAGTTTGGGAACTGTTTCTTTTTATCTAGCTTCTCATCGGTGGTGGAATGAAAGAGGTCACCACCCTCGAATGGAAGGTCCAAAATGAGTTCCTGGACATCCGGGTTGAACTTGGTAGCCCGTAGCCAGGCAGTCCTTCTCAGGTCCATGGCAAAGCAGATGGCGCAGCCTGAGGTCTCAATGTGCGCCACAGTGGATTCCATGATGTCCTGCACCACCAAAATAGCTTCTGCCAGGCCCGCCTTCAAAAGTGCATGGTTCTGGGAGGAAGTCAGCTATTTCCAGCCAAAGCCTCTGATTAACGGCTGCCAGCATGCCATCTGCGTTGGATTGACAAAGGTGCAGTGAGGCGTTGGAATAAACCTTCTTTCCGGAAGCCTCCAAGATCTTCTCCTTGGCTAGAAGGGCAGAGGACGAGGTGGCCGAGGACAACTGAGGCTTGGAGTAGAGTGACACTGCAGCGATCATCGAAGAGTGCGGTTGAGGGTGTGCAGACAGCAAGAGTGGATCCCCCACCAATTGCCTATACCTGGCATCGAGATGCCGATTGACAGGCTGGGCCAAATGGGGTTTAAGCCATCCCTTTTTGGCCAAGATGACATCCTTCTACATTGGGATCCCCGTTCTACACACAGGCGTAGAGTGAGGAGCTCAGCCAGGACCCCTGCCTCCGGTTGTTAGACCTCGGGTTGAGGAAGCCCCAAATATTAGGACAAACCTGAGAGCTGTTCATGAAAGGCCTTGGCTGAGGACGGCGTGTCAGGATCCTCCTACTCGTCTGTGTCCACACGGGTGTCTGGTTGGTCCGGTGCAGGTGGAGGAGTGCTAAGCGCCGAGGGCTGCGGTGTAGGAACTGGAGCCTGGTGGCTGTTGTGGAGGCTGGTGTGGAACCACCTGAACTGTGGTAGGCAGGGATGCCAGAATCAAAGGACCCGGCGTGGGCAGCAAGGGCTGTGCGGGGCCTGAGGCGCTGGAGTCATGGGAGGAATGACTATGGGCGCCGGTGGTGGGACTGCAGGGAGCATGTCCCTAATCACATCCCGAAGGATAGCCCCCAACTGAGGAGACCTAATGAGCATGAGGAACTTTTCAAAAAAACCTGTCCTCACAGGCTGGTGAGGTGGTAGTGACGGAGTAGCGGGAGGCTGCAGGGGCCTGTGCGTACTCTGCCTTGCTGGGTGCGGGCTAAATCTGTCCTGCAATGCTGATGGATAAGCTGTAGGCCACGTACATGGTTGTGACCAGTCCCACCTTGAAACTCGTTCTCCCACCTGCTCCGCACCAGGGGGTGGTATCAGACGAGCGGCCATCTTGTCTGGCTAGGCAGCCATTTGTCGGGCTGCGTGCCACGTGCCAAAGTCGTGGTGCTCGCCTCGCTGGGCCCGGCATCCTCCATGACTCTTGGCGGTGGAGCATGGGACTTACCCTGCATCTCAGGATGAAGCCTGCTAGGCGTGTTGCCCTCGGCGGAATCGCTGGTAGTGCTGCATACAGAAGCCCCCTCAGACATCTGTCCTGTACTAGGGCATGGCCCCTCGGGTGGACACACAGTAAAAGAAACACCTCGGTCCCTCAGCACTGTCCTGGAAGGATTTAATGACCCCTCGGTCTGATGGCCGGTAGCTGAAGTAGCCTCAGTACCTGTGCTGGTGCGAAAACCTGACTGGTTCCTCCTGCTCGGATGTTTCCGTGGGAATGAGTCGCCCTTGCAGGGTGCGATGGAAAAAAGCAGCCCTACCTTGGGCCTTGACTTGTGTCTGAGGAAGTCCTTCAAGTTCTCTGGAGGCGACTTCTCAAAGAGCTCTCTCCAACAAGCTAACCTGTTCTTCAAAGTGCACAGTGTCAGCGTGTCACACACGGTACAACCCCCCCAGCCGTGATCGGGGCCAAGGCAGCGGAGGGGAAAGAGAGTGGGGTTCGGACGTAGGGAAGAGCCCTTCGCAGGCTGGACACCTGCTGAAGTCGACATGCTCCGGGGAGGAGCGTGGTGCGAGAGGACCGAGTACCTGATTAAGACCAAAAAACAGATGACAAAAGGCAGAAGAAAGTATCCGTGGAAGAGCACGGAGTAGGACCTTTCTTATGGGACTTTTTTCTTTTTAGTGTTTTTTAGTGTTTTGGGGACTGTTTTGCTTTAACATTTGGTATTGTTCTTTACTCTTGGTAAAATTGTTTTCTTCTCTGTACAAGGGTTTATGGTTTTTGAACTCGATTCTTTCTTCCACAGGGGTTTTGTTTGGTAGTTCCTGAAAGTCAGTATGTTCATACGTTTATGTTTTGTTTACAGAGAGCAGCATTGGTGTATTTTCTATACAGTCATGTTATTTATGTCATTCAGTTATTTGGAATTTTGTCATTGTTCCAAAAACTTTTTATGTGATTTAAGTTTGACATGAAATCAACTTTTTTATGCATTTCTAAAATAAAATGTGTGGGGACTGTACACAATTCTTTATGTGAGAGCTTGATTTTTTTATAGCTACTTCGGCAGCATCTTTTATTTATTGAAACCAAATTCTTTTGAGCTTTTCTTTACACACCTTTGTTTAATTTAGCATCGCTATTCTCCTCTGTGAAGATTCCCCTAGGGGACTCCCTACCCTTTTTTCTTCACTGCTTTTAATGCCATGCTTCCATATGCAAAGAGTTTTTGCCCAAGCAACAACTTCTAATTTTTATATTCAATCTTTATTAATTTCTTTTACATTTTTCAAATAAGTCACAAACAAAGCCCAAGTGTGCATTGACCTTAAAATCGCACTATAAGAATCAAGGCAAAACACTAAAATCATGTTTGCCCATCTACAGACTAGGGGTGTCACGGTATTAGTTTTATGACGGTACAATAACCTTCTTGCCAAATGACGGTATATCATGGTTATTGCGGTATAGCAGGTGGAGTTAACTAATCTTAACAAATATTTTCTAAAAGGTCATAAATTGTCAGATTTATCATCACAAACAAAACCAGGCACCCAGTGGCAGAATTGGGCTTTTCAACATACTTTCCACTGAAATGCCACCCCTTGATTCCGCCAAACACAAACACACCTGTGGAGAGGAGTGGGGGCGAGCCCTGCTGCGACTGGCAAAGCAAACTGAATAGCTTTTCTTAAGTGGTCATTTAGGCTTTTAGCTCCCCCACTGGCTACTGGTGAAGATGAACATGTTGCCATCTCGATAACCTGCATGTTACAGATCAATGGAGTCTGATGGTAGTATACGCTTGTGCTCATGCACACGCACTCTATCTTTACGTTACAGCCTTTAGTTTACTTGCGGGCCAAAAGGTGTTCAGTAATCACAGACATGTTACCCTTTGGTATGGCAACAAGGAATACCCACAGAGATGAGTACATTTCGCAGTGTGACTTATATGTACATTCAATGATAGAACCAGGGAAATCCCCATTTTCATATGTTTAGAAAACATTATCCATTATAAATATATAAACCCCAAAGCCTCCAACCCAAAGTAAACCCTTTTCCTTCTTGGCACTGTATTTATTCTTTCTATTGCTAACATATTGATTTTGTGTCAGGCACGTGTGGTTTATGGAATGGCATTAAAAACTGCTCCATCTGAAACTACTTGGTCTTGCACTGTTGGATGTGCCGTCTGCCAAGACTACGCAGCACTTGCTTACTGCAGCCTTTCCAAATCAGATTGAAAAGCAACGGTATGAACGGTATACCGGTATAAACAATGTGACGGTTATTATTGTTCAATTAAGTGGTTCACGGTATCTTTAACGGTATACCGTAATACCGTTACATCCCTACTACAGACATTAAAAAAGAAACCTAAAAATAAGTACATCTGCAAGCTCTACTGTGCTCCAATCATTCATAATCCCAGGCACCCAGTTCCCTCCCTCTGCCCACTATCCCTTAAAGGGGGTCCAAAGTACATCTGGGTTGATCAAATAGTATTTAACCTCCACTTTAATTTTCCCATGACTCTGCCACATCTCCGTCCATCTCTAGCCCTGCGGTAAAACTTACATTCAATCGGAGGGCCAGGTAGGAGTTCCAATGCTGTTTCCTGCCATGTACAAGTTTAATTAATATGAACAAGATACACAGAAACCCAAGGGCACAAGCCCAATTGCAAAAGACCCAGTTTATTTGTCTGGTTTTGGGTAAGGTTTGGATGACGGTCTATAGTCTAGACTTGCAAATAATACGCTATGAAAGAAAGCCACTCTGAGTCAATGTAGCAATGTGCTTGAGAGGATTGCGTCAGGCTTTCCACGTCATGAATTACGAAGGCATTCTTTTTTTTTTAACTTGTTTATTTTCAGTCGGCATACAGGAGAAAGCATTGACATCTCAGTTTAACACTTTATCTCGGAGTTATAATCCGCTTATTTACATCCCCCCCACCCAACCCCACTTCTTGGTCTCGGGGGTCTACCGTGGACTGTCTATTTCCCTCCCCATAAGGTCCGATTTCTGATTCATTCGCTCCAGTCTCTTCCCACCTCGGTTCTCCTTTCTCCTTCCCCTCCTCGCTTACGTCCTCAAGTACTGGATTTGGCTATCCTCTGGGGTCTGCTCCTCCATCAGCTGGGACCGTTCCCTGTCCGCCGCCTGCTGGGCCAATTGCACTAGGCGCGGTTTGTATGTCATGGCCGGGAAGCGTAAGTCATAGTCAATCACAGGCGACCAAATGTTTGTGAACTGATGGAGGCGGCCTCTGTTTGCTGCCATCACTTTCTCAGCAATGAAGATGTCCCAGATTTTCAGCCATCATAGCACCGGTAGGGGGCCCTCCGGGGTCTTCCATGTCCGGGCTATTGTGATTTTAGCGGCTAGGAGTAATTGCGTGATGAGGGCCGCGGGAGCGCCCGTTTTCGGGTAGGTGTCCGGGATCGGGGTCCCCAGCAGTAGCGGCTCCGGTTCCAGTGGCAGTGGAATTTGGGTTATGTCTGTGATGGTCCCTATACATTGGGTCCAGAAGCTCTTCACCACCGGGCATGACCACCACATGTGTAGATAGGAGCCTGGCGCGCCGGATCGACGCCAGCATTGTGGGTCCAGTGACTGGTTGAAGTAGTGTAGTTGTAGTGGTGGGAAATACCATCTCATGAGCAGTTTGTATGCACATTCCCGGTTGGTGATGCAGAAGGATGAGGAGTGTGTGCGGGCCCATATATTGATCCAGTCTTGATCTTGGATTGAGTGTCCTAGGTCCTTTTCCCACTGCGCCATATATGTCGCTCTCTTGGACAGGAGATTCTCTTGGAATAGTCGGTGTAGTGTCGAGATCCGTCCTCGGGAGGGGGGGTCCGCTACTGTTAGTTCCAGGGCATCCAGGGTCCGGGTGGCCGCCTCTCGCGTCTGGGGGTGTGTGCACCAGTGTCTGATTTGGCAGTACGTGAATCTGTCTGACTCAGTGAGGTTGAACGCACTTTTGCATTGGGCGAATGTCAGCGGCTGGGTTCCCTCAAATAGTTGGCCTAGGGAAGAGAGTCCCCCGGCGATCCATTTCTTAAAGTTAGTGGGGTGGGCTCCCGGGGAGAACGCCGGGTTGTGGAAGGCTGGGGCTGAGGGGCCCAGCGCTCTCGGGATACCTCTGGCTTTGCGGGCCCAATCCCATGCCTTCAATGTTTGCTTGGTTGAGGATAATATAGCTGGCCATGTCCGGCGCAGTGCGGTTGGCAAGTGTAGAAGGAAGCGTAATGGGAGGGGTAATCTGGACTGCTCTATGTCCATCCATTTGGGGCGCCCTGACGTTATAGTCCAAGCCCTAGTATGCGCTATCTGCGCCGCCATTTGGTATTTTTGGAGGTCAGGGACCCCTAGACCTCCCTGGTCTGAAGCACATAGCATTGTCCTCCGGGGAATGCGGGCCTTCTTCCTCCTCCATATGAATCCAAATATCTTCCTTTGCAATCTGTGTAGTTGTGGGCGAGGGACTATGATGGGGAGAGCCGAGCAGGCGTACAGGAATCGTGGCAGCAGGTTCATCTTACAGGCTGTGATACGGCCTATTAAGGATATTTCCTGCTTGTGCCAGGAGTCTAGGTCTTTTTCCAGGGCTTTCATCAGGGGGGGGAAGTTTATCCGATAGATGTCTCCTGGATTAGCGGGGATCTGCACCCCGAGGTAGGGGATGGATGTGTCATTTAACGGGACCGCGCATTGAGCTCTGAAGGATGCCTTCTCTCTCTGGCTCAACCCTATCCCCAGGGCTGTCGATTTCATAAAGTTAATGGCGAATCCGGATACTCTCCCAAATCTGTGGATTTCCGCTAGGGCGGCTTTTAAGGATTGCGAGGTGTCTGTGATGGTTATCATCACGTCGTCAGCGTAGAGCGCTATCTTGTGCTGGGTAGGGCCCACTTGGAGGCCTTTGATTCTAGGGTTAAGTCGGATCCGCTGGGCCAGTGATTCCATTACCATAGCGAATAGCAGGGGGGAGAGGGGGCAGCCCTGTCTGGTGCCGCATGTCAGGGAGATCGGGTGAGTCAGGAGGCCGTTCACTCGGAGCAGGGTGGTCGGGGCTTGGTAGTTCGCTAGGGTGAGCTTTAGGAAGGAGGGCCCAATGCCGAATGACTCCAGCGTGAGGCGGAGGAACGACCAGTCCACTTTGTCGAAAGCCTTGGTCGCATCTAAGGCTAGCAGGGTGAGTTTTTCCGAATCTTGTCTGGCTATTTCGATCAGGTTGAGGACTCTGCGTGTATTATCTGTGGTGGCTCCGTTTAAGATGAATCCCGTCTGGTCTGGGTTTATGATGTCCGGGAGAAGCCTCGCTAATCGGTTTGCCAAGACCTTCGAGTAGATATTCGCATCTAGGTTTAGTAGTGAGATGGGTCGATAGGCTGCTATGTCGCTTGGGTCCTTTCCTGGTTTCAGAGCTAATACTGTTATTGACTCTCTCATTGACGGGGTTGTTGATCCAGAGGTGGCGAAGGAGTTGAAGAGGGTCGTCATTGCGGCTAGTAGCTGAGGCCGGAAGAGTTTGTAGAATCGGGACGAGAAACCGTCCGGGCCCGGGGCTCTTGTTCTTAAGCTTTTAACGGCTTCGTCGATCTCCTCGCTGGTAATCGGGGCCTCCAATTCTTCTCTGCTCGTAGCTGAGAGCTTAGGCAAGGCGGCTTCCCGTAGGTAGGACTGCTGCTCTTCCTGGGGCTTTTGGGTAGCTGTCATGGTTTCGGTGACGTGAGCTTCTGCAATTCTCAGCTTATCTCGATCCGCGAATTGGGCTGCACCCTGGGGGTCTCGGAGGCTTAGAATAGTGTTCCTTTTCTTGGTTCTTGCGAGTTTTTCCACCAGGAATTTATTAGCTTTGTTTCCCCTGGCGTAGTAGCTCTGCTTCGTCTTGGTTAATAGCTGGGCTGTGTCCTCCGCGTAATGAGCCTCTAGTTTCCTCCGTGCCGTCTGCAGGATTCGGTAGGTTCTCGGGGACCAGTTCTTAGCTTTACATGCTGTTTCTGCCTCTAGAACCTTGTCTTCTAGGATGCGGCGGGTCTGTTGCTTTTGCCTGTGGTAGGCTGCCCCTCGAGAGATCAGCACCCCTCGTACTACGGCCTTCATTGCATCCCATGTCGTTGCTGGGGAGGTGTCTTCGTTTTTATTGTCTTCGAAGTACTGTTTGATGGTTTTAGCTACTACGTCCCTCGTCGCCATGTCGTTTAGAATCGGGTCATAAAGAGACCATCTGCGTCTTGGGGGCGGGTCCGGGTTATAGGCTCTTAGCGTTAGCATCACGGGGGCATGATCTGAATGGATTCTGGGGCCTATGAGGACATCGTCTGTGTATGACAGGATCTGGGGGGATGCCAGTAGGAGGTCGATACGTGAGTAAGTCCTATGCACATAAGAATAGCATGAGTAGTCTCGTTCCTCTGGATGGAGGATCCTCCAGGTATCCACCATTTCGAAGGTTCGGAACAATTTAAGTAGGGCGATCGCCAAGCCAAAGTCTCCGCGGGTAGGGGGGTGTGATCTATCTACCAGTGGGTTGGGGACTCCGTTGAAATCTCCCCCGATGATGGTCTGACCTTCAACAAACGGAAGCAGGGAGTTTTCCAGGGTCGAGTAGAATGCCTCTTGTTCTTGGTTTGGTGCGTATACTGAAATCAATGTGTATACTTGGCCGAGGATTCGGGATTTCACCGCTACGAAGCGGCCGTTTGGGTCCCGTTTAGAGTCCAGGATTTGAGGCTTCAAATCTTTGGCGATTAAAATAGCCGTGCCACCCTTCTTCATTCCGTTCGAAGCCAAGAACTGCGTTGGGAATTGCCGGTCTCTGAGCCTTGCGAAGTCCGCTGGGATCAGGTGTGTCTCCTGAAGGAAGACAACGGAGGCTTTCTCATTCTGGATGCGTTGTAGGATTGTTTTCCTCTTCTGTGGGGCGTTGAGGCCTCTAACGTTCAGTGTTAGGAACCTTAGCTTCTGGATCAGCGGGGGGGCCTCTTGGGTGCCTTCTGGGGTGGGATACTGTTCCTCGTGGGTGGGTTGGGGGTATTCAGTCTTCATATCGAGATTCCGAGTTAGCTAGGTTCTCCTGCAGCCGGGTTTTCTGTGTCCTCCAACGGGAGGGCAATATTTTGTCTGAGTGGGGCCACCAACGGGTGGGCAAACTTAAACGGGTGGGAGAGCTCCCAACTGTATGGGGGGCTGGAGGTTTCTGCGCAGCCGCCCTTACGGCCAACGTCGCCCAAACAGTTTTCCTCGCCAACGGGGCGGGGGACGAACCATTGAGATCCGCTCGGCTCCAAGGGTTGGTAGGTGGCATACTCCTTGGAGAGGGGGGACTGGACCGTTCGGGGCCCGCGGCGTTGCCATGCTTCGTTTTGGCTTCAGCGTCGGACCAAATATCGTGGCCGCTGGCCTCTAGATCATTTCACCTTTCGGCGTCTTTGCGATTTAGACCAGGGTTGTTGCTGTCCTTGAGGTGATTGATCTGGTTCCTCTGGCGGGAGGAGTGGACTAGGAGTGGGCGAGGTTTCTGGAGAGTTTGGGCGGAGGATCGATTTAGCATCTTCTAGATGGCTAATTTTGCGTAGAGTTCCCTGGAACGAGAATTGTAGAGTAGCGGGGAAGAGCCAACGGTAACGGATTTGCTGGCTCTGGAGGAATAGGGTCAAGGGCTTGAGAGCTCTCCTCTTCTGTACGGTGATCGGGGAGAGATCTTGATATATCTGTAGGGGGGTGCTCATGAACGACAGTTCATCTTTGGAGCGGCTTATTGCCGAGATGGCTTCTTTGATCGCGTAGAAGTGTATTCTTGTGATCACATCCGGAGGGCCGTCTGAATCTACACCTCGTCTCGGGCGTAGTCTGTGGGTTCGGTCCAGGATGAGTTGGGCTTTGTCCATTGATGGAAGGAGAGCCTGGAAGAAGTTGCCTATATACTCCGGGAGCTCTTTATCTTGGATCGTTGCTGGGACCCCACGGATGCGCAAGTTATTCCGTCGGGCCCTGTTTTCTAAGTCTTCTTGCTTGAATGCGAGAATCTCATTGCTGGACTGAAGCGCTCGGATCTCACGACGCATTTCTATTATGGCCGCGTCGTGGTTCTGGGTCAGGTCTTCGGTTTCTCCTATCCTCTGTTCTGCTTCCGTGAGTCGCTGGTCGGTTTGTTCCAGTCGTGTGGTGAGCTCGGTCATGCAGGACCGAATTTCGGCCTTAATATCTCTCATGAAGGCCATTAGGTCATCTCTGGTGGCGAGGTTACCTTGTTCTTCTGAGGGCTTTTGCGGGGTAAGCTTAGGTGAGGGGTCCGGTTTTCTTGGCTTGTCTGTTGCTAGGAGCATGGTGGAAATGTCCGTGGTTTTGGCTGGCTTGGTGAGTCTCGACATTTTTCCGGGGCTGGGATTCAGGGGATCTTCTTCTAGCTGGACGCTCCTGGTGGGGGGCGCTTTGGGGAGGATGATTAGTTTCGGAGGAATCTGCTATGCATGGCGAGTGATCCGTCTACCGTGTTAGGTGTCAGCTTTGCGGTGGTTATGCTTGGGTCTTTCCACTCCTGGATGTAGTGGAGGGGGGGGGGGGTCGGCTCCGCCCGCGGTAGGTATTCACCCAGCCAAGAGGCCGGAGCTATCCAGGATGATAGGCCTGGTGGATGAGGTGGGCAGGAGCGCCCCAGGATGTTCAGATGGTCGGAGACGTGGGGGGTGTCTTCAGGAGGTCTGGGAAGGCTGAGTGGTCAGGGGGGGGGGACCACCCGAACACTCTCCTGGCTGGCGTGGTATTTGGTGGGCCGGGGCGCCCCAGGAAGCTGGAAGGGGGGACTCCGGGTCCAGGCTGGGGGGGGGCCGCGCGAAGGCATTCTTGACCCATTCTTGTCGTGTGGGGATGTGGAACCTCTTCCAAAAAATTGTTACAGATGCCCTTGCGGCCAGCAACAAGTTTCTGACCATGTGCGGGAGTCCTGTATATTGTTCCTCATCCTCTAACCGGAATGACATCAAAAAAGGTGATCTTGGTCTCTGTATTCCATCTATCTCTTTCATCCAGGCCAAAACGTCCTTCCAGTACATCTGTGCATGCGGGCGCATACACCAAATATGCCAGTAGGTAGCCACGTTTCCACACCCCCCTCCAACATTTTGAGCTCGTCCCTGGGTACACTTTGGCCAGCCTATAAGGGACCAATTGCCATTGCTGTAATAATCTGCAATTGTACATTTTACATTGCATTGCAATAGAGGGTGACCACACCTGCCTTTAGATATGGCTCACCAAGGATCTCTGTCCTTAGGAATTTCAAGGGTGTGCGCCTACTGCAACGTGGCCCTTTGTACGCGCGTGCTTTCCACCACCACCAATGATGCATAAAGTCCTGAAATGAGCCCTTTAGTACCTGCGTGTGTATTAAGGAGCGGTTGAAAGGACGTCAACTGTCAGTGCAAGCAATCTTCAGAGATATGGTCTGTTAGGACATCCTTAATTTGTTAAGTACATGAAAGAAGGCGTGGGTCAATTATTCATCTAGTACTAGTTTGTTCAGGAAGTTCACCTCTCACCACAGTTGACTGTCCCTTACCAGGCCCCTTTCATAGTGATGCTGGGACCAAAGTGGTTCATGAATTTTATCTCTGTTCGGGGGAGCCCACAAGCAGCTAAGAGGTGAGGGCCAGGTAGTTACTCCTCCCACAAGTCCTTTATTTTCTCCACAGTGCCCATAAGGTAGCAAGGACCGTGTGTGTCCTCACCTTATAAGGCAGCTGCATGTAGGGTGCCCATAGCCATTCCAAGAAAGTGACTGGAGTCATCAAGTCATTTTCTAGATCAACCCACTGTTTTTCTTTATTGCCCCTCAAATGATCTAAGCATAGCCGGAATTGTGCTGATCTGCAGTATTCCTTAAGATCTGGAAGGCCTCTCCCTTTAGAAACGTCAATTCAGTATTTGCTATACAAGTTTTGTCTCCCCAAACAAAGCGTCTAAGGGTTCTTTTCGCATCATCGAAAAAAAACACGGAGGGAATCGCAACCGGTAATGCTTGGAATAAAAATAAAAGTCTGTGCAAGACATTCATTTTCAATGAGGTAATACGACCTGCCCAAGACTACACCAATCCAGACCATCTTGTTAACTCCTTTTTGATCTGATCCCACAATGAGTAGTTTGCCTAATTTAGGGCAGTCAAATCTCTCGTTAGGCAGAGGTATTTCAGGACTCTGGGTTGTATTCAGAATCCATGTTTTCAAATAAAACATGTAACAAAACAAAATACTGCCAAAGCTTGGTTATACTGTGTCAAGAATATCATATGTAAAACGTATTCTAGGTCACGCTTACACAGGAAGGGGCCCCGGTCAGTCTTGTGCCAGGCAGCAAGAAAACTATGAGCAAAGGGGGACAGTAGCCATCTCCCACCCACCCCATACATTGCGAAATTTCTGTGGACAACGTCTAGCATTGTAAATGCGCCCAATAACGTACATCTGTCAACCTCTGCAGACCAGCAGCTGAGTCTTGGTCTTTCTGCTGAGCCCCACATTGCAGCAATAAGACTCTTCCCCAAACCCAGCGTTGCAGAGAGGAATTTTTCGTACCTGGTGAAACCTACTTCTCCCCATATCCCTAACAGACCAACTTTCTGGTCACCTGGGACCAAAGCACCCCTATAGCCTATAAATGCAGTTCGCCCAGAAATTCTGGATTGATTCACAACTCCATAAGATGTGGAAAAAGGTGCCCTCTAGCCAACCGGGCCCAAGGCATATGCTGCTGTCCACTATCAACCCCCCCCCCCCCCCCCCCACCATGCCATTGTCACTCGAGTAATATGGCTGGTGCAATATTTTGTATTGGATTAAGCAGAGCCTGGGGCTATTCCAATGTCACGTGGAACCACGAGTGCTTCTACCCATTCCTCTGGCTCTAGTGGTCCAACCTCCCTCTCCCGTCTTTGAGTCAGGACAACTCCTGGGTCCCAAATGCCATCAGCACCTGGTACAGCATGGAGGGGACCTTAGTGGCTATTTGCTCTGGGAAAAGATTGACTTCCAGGGGTGAGCACTTCGGAACACCCTCCAAGATGGGGCACTGAAAACCAATGGCATGGGTTAGTTGCAGGTGTCGATAGTGTTCCTTGTTTGGTAAATCAAAAATGTCCTGAAAAGCACCAAACGGAATGAATTGCCCATGCTGCACCAAATCTGCAAGGGCACACATATACACCCCGTTCTCCAACCTCATGAAGTGGCCCATTTTTAGTATTTCAGAGAGATAGCTATTGTTCCAGAGGGGCTGATCCAGCAATGGTTTCCCTGCCAGTGACGGTGAGTGTCAACCCATATTTGTTAGATGTGTTGAGTCATCCCGGGTATATATGCAGTTCCCTTCCCATCCCCATACAGTACTTGCTTGGGTGGTTTTCATCCCATTGTGGGGGAAGCCTGGGGTCGCATTCACTACCCCCAGTTGTGCCGCCCAGTAGTACCTGTAGAGGCGGGGGAGACAATTTCCCACAATGAATGCTTGAGGGTTTTTAGGGCAATACTTGTCTCCAAATCCCCGCCCCCCACCCCCCCAAGCAGCCAGGCGTGGGGAGTTCTGCAGGACATAAACCTCAGGAGTTTCAGCATCTTAAAAAGGGTCGCTTTGCCCATCGTCAGTAGAAGAGACTTCCAATGTACTGTGTCTGCAGAGAATTGGTCTATCACCCGGTGCAAGTTGAGCAGGAAGAAGTCCAAGTGGCTCGGGCCCACCTGGATGCCTAGATATTTGAGGTCAGAGATCGAGCATGGGTGCTGCCTGGGAATCGTCTCACCCCCACCCCATGTAGAGGGAAGAGAACAGAATTTGACTTATTGATCTTAAGCCCACTAAACCACTGATACTTCGCTAGTATGTTTGTTACGACGAGGCAGATCATCACCGGGTTACTCGTATGGACTAGATTGTCAGCATAGAGTGAAACCCGGTCTCCACAAACCCCTAATGGCCATGTGAATCCCACCCACTCCGGGCAGTTCTGAGTTTTATGGAAATCAGCTCTATGGGTAGCGTGAGCAATAGGGCGGAAAGGGGGGGAAGCACTGCCTGATCCCCCACCATAGGGTAAAGACTTTGGAAGACACGCCAGTCACATGAACCTCCGGAGACTCGTAAAAAAAAAACTGACCCATGGCATGAACTCCTCCCCAAATCCAAGAGGCCCCACCCACAGAGTGGAAGACCTCAAAGTCCACAGCCAAAGTATCACAGAGGCCTGACTGATGGCAAACTGTACCCTGCGCATGTTTATGCGTGTGGATCTAGAGGGCATTAGGGAGTCGATAAACCCCAGAAGATGGTTGGCTAGGACCACTGCAGGAGCTCTGTGATCCATTTTTAGCGCAGCCCACATTCCTTTTGGCAGAGAGCCTGCTTTGAGATTTTTAAAACTAAATAGGATTTACCATTTACAAATGTTTTCAGCTAATAGTTATTTGCACCTTATATTTAAATAATTGCCTTCTTTTAGTGACTGCCCATGCACGACATGCATTATTCACCGTAATAGCATTTCTGATGATTGTATCTGCTTAGATTCACGTGCTATGCATATGGTCCGACATCTAGTGGTAACCGCTGAGTATTGCATCTCGTCTTTCGGGGACCGAAAGGGGACGTCAGCATAGGTGTGTCTGTAACACTATCCCTATCGTGACGTGCTGTGTACCCAAAATCCATCACGCGACGAGGTCCCTCCTATTGTATTTTTTCTGCCATGAGGAAGCCCAAGGCTATTGTGAACGAGTACATAAAGAGAGAAAGTAGTAAGACATCTATGTTCCTTCCACCCCTAGCATGGAGGCAGGGTGGGCGCATGTGAATCTAAGCAGATACAATCATCAGAAATGCTATTACAATGAGTAATGCATGTCTTCTGAAGTTTGTTAATCTGCTTAGAATCACATGCTGTGCACAGACTAGCGAGCAGTATCCAGAGTTGGAGGTGGGTTATGAGAAGGAACAGTAGTCTTAGTACTGCTTGTCCCACCTAAGAATCAAATCTAGAATGAGTGTTTAGGCAATAGTGTTTTGTAAAGGTGTGTACAGAACTCCAGGATGCCACTTTGCAAATGGACTCAAGGGGAACATCTGCAATGAATGCTATGGAAGTCCCAGTGCCCTGAGTAGTGTGCTCTAGGCTTGAAGGACAGTTCTCTCTTAGCAAGAGTATAACACAGTGTGATGCATTTGACAATCCACCTTGAGATAGCTGATTTAGAGACAGGATCCCCTTCTCTACCAGCTGCCACTGAAACGAAAAACTGGTTTGTCTTCCTCTGTGGTTTCGTTCTTTCCAGGTATACATGACTACCCTGCGCACATCTAGTGTGTGTAGGCTTCTTTCAGCCATGCTAGTGGGATTCTAGAAGAAAGTGGGTAGTTCGATTGGTTCACATGGAACATTGAGATGAATGTGGGCGCGAATCTGGGATGAGTGCACAGAACCACCTTATCCCTGTGGACTGTAGCAAAACGGTCTAGAACTGAAAGGGCATGTAGTTCGCTAACCCTTCTAATAGAAGTGATAGCCAATAGGAAGACTGTCTTATAAGTAAGGTCTTTTAGACTTGCTTTATGCATTGGTTCAAACAGAGACCCCATGAGTCTGGTCAAAACCACATTTAGATCCCATTTGGGAGCTGGGTTAGAAATGGGGGGGTGAATTATTTAACCCCTTCCATAAAAGCTTTAATAACAGGTATTTTCCACCACAACACTTTCTGTTGTGACGTAGGGAAGGCTGCTGGAACAGCTAGATGAACCTTTAGGGAATTAAAAACCAAACCTGAGTCTAACAAATGAGTTAGGTATAACACAATGTGGATAGGGGAGCAGCCAATGGGACTGACGACCTTGGTCTTACACCAGATGACAAAGCGTTTCCACTTACTGAAATAGCAATACCGAGTGTTAGGTTTTCTAGCCTCCCTAAGGGAGTTGAAGGTGTCCAAACTCTATGACCTCAGGAGCCAGGCCTCTAAGTGCAGAGTTTGCGGGTATGGGTGTAGAGTCTCCCCTCTGTCGTGAGACACCATGTTGTATGGGCAAGGTAGTCTCACATGGCGGGGGGGACAGGAGAGGGACATTTACATTAGATGAGTGAACCAGGGTTGGTGGGCCCACATGGGGGCCACCAAAATCATGGTAACTGGTTCCTGGTATATCTTGTGCACTAATATGTTGAGTAGGGGAGTCGGGTGGGGCAGGGAGGGGTGGAAGCATAGACAAATTTACCTGACCATGTTATCCAGAGTCCGTTCCCCTTGGAGCAGTTCTGGGGTTACCTGGAGGCGTAGTCTTGGCATTGGTCGTTCTCTCGAGTTGCGAACAGGTCAATCTCTGGGAATCCCCATTCTGCGAAGACGTCGGAGACTATGTCTTCATGCAGACGCCATTCGTATTCTAGAGGAAGTGGGAAATCTCAGCTGAGCACGTCCGCTAGAAGATTGAGTTCTCCTGGAACATGTTGGGACAGTAGGAACATCCTGTGTTTGAGAGCCCACATCCAAATGCTCTGGGACAGCTTGGATAGCTCTGGAGATTGTGCGCCCCCCTGTTTTTTTAAGTAATACATGGCTGTGGTGCTGTGCATAAGGACCAGGACTGTCTTCCCCTGTAGCTGTGTCTGAAAGGCCTTCAGTGCTTTGAATGCCGCTAGGAATTCTAACAGATTTATATGGTTGAATGCTACTTGTGGGGACCACGCTCCATGCGCTGTCTGCTGAAGCAGGTGAGCCCCCCCTACCCCGTGAGAGATGCATCTGTCGTGAAAGTGGCCTCTACTGCAGGAGTGGTGAAGGTCATCCCTTCAAGAGGTTTTCCCTCGACCACCACTGCAGAGAAAAAATGAGGGCTGGCGAGACAATTACCAGATCTTCCCATTGTCCGCTGGCCTGACACCACTGGCTGTTGAGCCACTCTTGCATAGGACGCATCCGCAGCCGCGTGTGGGGAACTAAGTAAATGCATGATGCTATCATACCTAGCAAGCGTATGGCCTTCCGTTCCGCCACTTCCTGGCTGGCTACATATTGAGGAATCTGAGAAAACATGATCTGGACCATCTCGGAGGGGAAGACAAGGTTGTCCTTTGTCCGAATCAGAGCCCCTAGACATTGCTTGACTTGACTGGCGTCAAGCTGGATTTCTTCTCGTTGATGGAGAATCCCAGACTGAACAGGAGGTCTATTGTCTTCTGAGTATTCACTAGGGACATTTCGTAAGAATCCCCTGTTATGAGCCAGTTGTTGAGGTAATGGTAAACGGGGACGGATAGTCTGCGCAGGTGTGCTGCTGCTACTGCTAGGACTTTTGTAAACACCCTTGGCGCCGAGGCAATGCCGAAGGGGAGTACTTTGAATTGATAGTGCCTGTCCTCTATCATGAACCCTAGATATTTTCTGTGCGCTGGCAACATTGAAGTATGAAAGTATGCATCTTTCATGTCCAATGTTGCCATGTAATCCCCCTGTTTCAACAGTTGGATTACTTCCTGCAGGGTTACCATACAAAACTTTTGAGGTTTGACAAATTTGTTTGCTGGGCGCAAGTCTAACACAGGGCACTTTGGTAAGGTCCTTTTTGGGTACACAGAAGTACACTGAATAAATACCCTCGTTTACCTGAAGACTAGGGACAGCTTCTATGGCGTCCTTTCCCAGAAGTGCCTCTACTTCTTGTATTAGGATTCGCAGATGGTCTGGCGTCAGGCGTCATCCTCTGGGCAGTGTGAATTGTGGGGGTCGGGCAAATTCCACACAGTACCCATGGGCGACCGTTTTTAGAACCCACTGGTCTGATGTAATCCACTCCAATGCCGAAAGGAAAGATGTTAAGCGCCTCCCGACCGAGGTGATATGGGAGGGGACCTCGATCCGTAGGACATTTCTGACCAGAGGCTGAGGGCTCCCCTGGAGTTGGGGCCTCTGCCTTTCCCACGCCGCTCACCCCTAGGTGGATAGTTGGCAGGGGTGTTGGATGCTTGTCCTGAGTTCCAGGTGCTTCCCGTATTGTACATGTTTTGTGCGGAACAGAGATTGGCCTCGAAAGGAGTGGCGGGAACCGCTTCCCCTCTGAGGGGAGGGTTTTTGTGTGATTTGTTGGAGTGACTTAAGAGTCTCGTGTTCTTTTTTGGCAGTCTCTAGAGCATCATCGACTCCTTTACCAAAGAGATTCGACTCCTTGATAGGTTTATTAATAAGGGCTGCTTGGGTCTCCGGCTTGAAGCCTGAGTTTCAGAGCCAAACGTGCCTTTTGAGCAGGGAGCCCCGAGCTAGGGTTCTTCCTGCTGTATCCGCCGTATCAAGAGTGTTTTTTTAGTACATTTTGGTTGACCTGCCTGCCCTCGGCCACGACAGCGAGTAATCTGGTTCTTGCAGGATCAGGCACCTCCTGGAGACCTTCTTGTATAAGGTTCCACTGTGCATCGGCATAACTGGCAAGCAAAGTAGTGTTTGCTACGCGTGTGGTAAAAGCAGCTGCCGTGATAATTTGCTTACCCAAGGCATACAACCTTTTTGACTCCTTATCGGGAGGTGCCTCTCCCGTAGCAAGGGGTACTCCTGCCCGTTTCCGGGTGGTGGTAACCACTAGGGAGTCAGGGGCAGCGTGGCCTTCAATATATGTGGGGTCAGCAGGCGATGGCCGAAATAATTTCTCCACTCTTGGATTTACTGCCCTAGTCTGGGTTGGTGTGACCAGGGAAGGAGCCGATCTCCTTTTAATGGAATTCAGGTGAGGTATCGCTTCACTGGAGGGTTTTTCTTCTTAAGGAATATCCACCACAAAATCTTGTTGAGGTAGGGCTACCATGGTGGCGATTTTAAAATAATCTGCTGCCTTTCTTAAGATGGCATTGAATACCATCTGATCATCCACTGGGGAAGCTTGGCGGGCCGGAGTGGAGGGAAATCCAAACATAGGACATCCGTGTCGTGAGTAGGAAGTGCCCATGTTCTGTCTCAACCTGGTGAGAGTCCTCCCAGCCTTCTGTGGGATCTGCCTCGTCATCCACAGTGTAGTCTTGTAGTAAGGTAGTCTCCTCTTCCTCATCATAAATGTCTTGATAAGTGTCCATCTGGATCTCATCTTCTGGGTGAAATCAAGTGAACTGTTCTTGAGAAGGTCCAACATTTCTAGGAAATTTAGAAACAGGCCCAAAGGGAGGGTCCTCCCGAGATCTCTTAGGGGTAGGCTGCTCTAAAAGTGAGACAAACTTTTCAGAACGGTCCATGCACCCTTCAAATTGTTCTTTGGTCCATTTAGATGAACCAGAAGGGTGAAAGGGTGGAACATTTTCATTTTCCTCCCTATGGCACCGAAATTTGCTACCCATAGAGCCGAGGCACCACAAGCAGATCCTGTGAGGATCTGTTAATGACATTTTTTCCACAATCTCAACATTTCTTGAAGCCGGATCGAGGCGTCGAAGCGGACGAAGATGCCATTTTAGGATGAAGATTTGCTAAGTTTTTCGACGAGTTTACTGAAGAACCGAGTGTTGCGTCTCCGAGGCTTACGAGGCGCAGAAAAACGGAATTGAGCAAACGACGCTGCATGAGACTATTTATACCTATGGTGACGTCGGGGCCAATATGGAGGCCTTCGAAGGACACCAACTCGAGGAACGTCGAGGCACAGCGCCCTCTACTGTGGGAATTTTTTTCCGAGGCCAGCAAGCTGGAAATCGATTTATCAAGGTAAGGAATACGTGGGAGGACACAATCCATTCGAAATATTAGAGTTTTCCTGTTTATTGTATGGCAACGTGTTATAGATTCCCCAATTGATACCATCATCTTTGCACTATTAGGGACTATATTAACACAACATCGGAGACCGAATTGGCACGAGCAGAAGAGGGCCAAGAAGAATACAGTAAGCAGTATTTTTACTGCTGCCCCCAGCCATAACGGGACCCAATTAAAGACAAGCAATAGCCAATCCGTGTTCTGAATTCCACCTTCTTTCTTCACTTGAACACCTAGATTGTGCACTGCCTCAATGAAGTGGGATAGTGACCCATTCTCAGCATCCTCTGGAGGAACAAAAGTGCAGCAGCTGCTTGTACCCTAGGAGCCAAAAAAAGATGAAAAGAAAGTCTGTGCTGAGCTAAAAAGTTCATACTCGTCAGGTATTCCTCTGAGCCGTGTGGAAGAGTCTTTTGAGACAGTTTTATCGCTTCTTTTTTCCCAGCTGTTGAAATAGTCCTTTTTCTGGCAGCATACCAAATTCTTATATAATCTGCAAGTTTCTTTCTGCTTCTTTAGGTGCTGGAGTGGCAATTGGCACCTTGTCAGGCATTTATTCTCCCTTTAGGTGTTCTTCCGGGATTACTAGTAGCACTGAGTGCAGGGTGACCAATGAATACTTGCCCCTCCAGGATGGTGGGAGGTGCAAGTAGGCTTGTCGGCCACAAACCCCAGTAGTAATACATGGATCACAAGAGTGTGGTTGCACTGTGTGTTTGTGCCAACAGGAACTGTTCCTTCATTGCTAAAGCAAAGTTCATAGTCGGTCAATATGTATTCGCACTGGCTTCTCCATTGTTGCAATCCACGTCAGCCTTGTGATTTATTGGGTAGTATCTACTTGGGCTATTGCTTCTCTGCTGCACTCGATCAGTCCACCTGCCGGCACGTCATTGTGGTGCCCTGCCATTTGTCGTTGACATGCGAGTAACCTCCCAAGGAAAAATATGGTGCTTGTAGACACTGGCGGTATTTCGTGTAGCCATTGCATAATGCCGAGTTTAGATCAATGCTCAACTGCACGCTGTGTGCTTGGAAGGTGTCCTTTATTCTACATAGTGCAATATGTACCAGGCATTGTGCCTCTGTAATTGAAACTGGATGGGGAACTAAAACCTTAGGAGCCCCTGATGCGTGCAGATAAGTGCACACACCTAACAGCTTTCATTGGTTACATTCCATCCTGCAATGCGCATATCGGAGTACCATCTATTCAATATTTCTAAATGCTTAATGTCAGAAATGGCATCAGAGCCCAACCCCTTATATAAATCATAAGTCATTCGTACTTCCCGTTTTATTCGTCTAAGAAAACTTGTAGGGGTGGCTGGCAAAAAGTGAGACATTTTGTGATTGTTATCATGTTTCATAGACATTCATACTAGCATTATTTTCCAACTGCCCCGCCACCCCTTTATAGGGCAACCCCATATAACAGACATACCTTCATCCACTCCAACAACCACAACCAGTTTCACACAAAGCAATATAATACTAAAAAGATATACTACATAATTCCTAGAGCAAACAACATTTATCTTCAACTTAACCCTACATAACAGAGGTTTCAACACGTAAGTCAGGCATCCTTGCTTATTCCTGGAGGAGAAAAAAGGTTATTGATAAAGAAAGAATGAGAGAATAAGAGAAAAAGAGAGAGAAAGGGAGAGAAAGGGAGAGAGAAGGAGAGGGAGAAAGCAGAGGGTGAAAGAGGGAGAGGCCAAGGCCCTTTTCCCACCAGGGCCGACTGGGTTCTGGACCTTCAAAAACTGAAAAAAAGATATAAAAGAAAAAAAAAAAGGAAGAATCAGAAGTGTGCCACTGCACACCACCCTGGCATGGATCCTTAAAACATGTCTCTTCTTTGGCTATGTCCTTATGGCAACTCCTCCATCATGCAAAACAACGTCCATTATCTATTAATTGTATATCGGAAGAACAATGGCAATGTCATATAGCCAAAACCCTAGGTAGGGTGATCCCTCATGTTACGGTTTTGGCTATCCCTGGCGAACCTTGGGTATGTAATGCAAGTATATTGGATATAATGTTGATTATATCTAAGCTTAAAAATTCTAGAGCTGCAGGGCCCGATGGGGTATGCAATATATTGTTAAAACAACAGCCTGAGCTTTGGGCCATGGCATTACACCGCCTATTTACCCAAATAGGTGTGTCAGGTGTAGTGCCTCAGTCATGGCAGACAAGTCATATATTGACTATCCATAAGAAAGGGGCATGGGACTGCCCAAGCAATTTTAGGATGCTCGCAATGCTTGATACGTCTTCAAAAATATTTGCAAAGGTTATTCTGCAAGAATTGACTGTGTGGATTGCGGAATGTAATATCCTTCCACCCAATCAAATTGGATTTCGAGCTAATTCGGGCACCTTGCACGGGCAGTTGTTGTTAACTACCGCAGTTGAACATTCATGGAGTCGTTGCAACCTTGACGTGTATTGTGTATTTATTGATTTTTCTGCTGCGTTCGATACAGTGCTGAGAAATAGACTGTGGAAAAAGCTGTCTGATTGGGGCATTCCACCTGGCCTCTTGAGGATGCTAATGTTGTTGCATTCCGACACTTCAGTGCGTATTCGTTTGAATGCAGCGGGGAAATTGTCAGCTTCCATGATGACTTTTAGTGGTGTCAAACAAGGGTGTATGGTCGCGGCGACACTGTTTAATTTGTATCTTGCAGACATGGGAAAAGCTTTCTGTATAGCAGCAGCTAACCCAGTGAAGATCACTGAGGTGATTCTTGGATGGTTGGCATATGCCGACGACCTAATTCTGCTTGATTATACACCGGCTGGTCTTCAGTTGATGCTAGATGCTTTAAGCAGCTATTGTATCGATAACGGCTTACAGATCAATCTAGACAAAAGTAAAGTGATGGTCTTCACAAAAAAAAGGTGTCCTAAAAAATATGTGTGGTCACTGAATGGCGAAATCTTAGAACAAGTAAATACCTATAAATATCTTGGCATCACTGTAGATGACCGCTTAACTTGGAAGGCACACTGGTCTATGCTTCAAGCTCGGTGCATGGTATCTACCAATGCGCTGAGCATTTTCATCGGAAGTAATAGTGGTTATTCAGTATCTGCAGTACTGACAATTTATATTGCAAAGATAAGAGCAGTCCTATTGTATGCTATTGTTATATGGGGCCATAATTTAATTAAACTTGTCGAAAAATTCGAAGTTTGTTTGCTTAGGAAGCTGCTTCGATTACCCAAATGTGTAAGTGCGGAACACATACACCTTGAACTTGATCTGGTGGCAATCTCCTATGTATTTGTTAACCATTGCGTTATTAACTTTGAGAAGTTGAAACGTCTCCAGATAGACACAATCATTGGTGCATATATGGTTGCCTACTTGCGCCTAGTGCGTAACTCTAAATTTGGAATAATGGGCAAACTACAAAAACTTCATAGCAAATGGGATTGCCAGAATTCCCCATATAGATTGATGAGTATGCCCCTCATGAAGTTAAAATTAAAGCATGTACTGAAGGAAGTCTGCTATGAACAGCAGATGATAAACCGATCCACAAAAACATTTAGTGGAATCTATTATAATGAGCGCTCATCACGTTGCAAACTCCCTAGTTATATTAATGCATACCCGAGCCCTCAAACGGTGCGGCAATATTTGTTACTAAAATTTAATATTTCTGAGGCATTGGAAACACATGGAACACAAATGGGTATTCCTCGTGACATGCGTTTCTGTCGATTGTGCGGCCATAATGTCACAGAGACATTACACCATTTGCTAATTGTATGTGATAGTCTGTATGCACTGCGATACAAACATATGAAGTCATATAATAATACCATTAATCCTGACGAAATTGAGACACTGTGGCCATTGTTTATGAGTGGTAATGACATAAATCTAATTTATTTTATGGTGATATTTTATAAGAAAATTGTATTGATATTACATTGTATTGTATAATTATGTAGGGTACCTCAAGACTGTCGTATGAAATCAAATGTGTTTTTTTTAAATGTGAGTTATTAGTAAATTGGTATATAATCTTGTATTTTAATACTGTAATAATGTGTAATCTCGGTATATAAAACATTTGTTTTGTTTTATGTATACCTAATAAACTAAACTAAACTCAGTTACCAAGGTAATAATGGTCCAGTTGTAATATGGGCAATGCTGTGTATGGAACCATGTTCTCGCTTTCTGCAGGGGTGATCACATTTCTCCCCCACCCCCCTTTACCACACGCCACTAACCCCCCTGTGCCTCCGTCCCCTCTCCTGTTCAATTATTGATAACCCGTCAACATATAGTATGTCTCGTTCCATCAATGCATGAGCCGTTCATCAGAGTGGGAAAATAAATAAAACTCATGTGTAGAATCCGGAGTTGCTAAAACAGGGGCAGTGCAAATAGCTTCTTTTAAGTCCTCAAATTGTCTAGTCATTTCGTCAGTCCATTCCAATTCACTTTTAAGTCCTCTGTACTTCCCTGAGACTTTGTAACAGTGGCCTTGTGTAGACTTTAGTCAAGGAGCCAAGCCCTACAATAATTAAATAGTCCGAAAACTGCTACATTTCCTTGACAGTACCGGGCCTAGGGGTGGCGCGTACTGCCGCCGCCCTATATAGAACAATTTTTTCCCCCATTTGCAGAAATAAATATAGTCCCTCCTGTTGGCAGTATTGTAGCTTCTTTTATCTGCATTGTGCTCTTTGTGAGCCAGCAATTGCAATAATGCAACAGAATACCTCCAGCACTGTTCATTTTCATTACATACCTGCAGATCATCCACATACTGGATGATTGTGCTAGGCACCTGACTTCAATCTAATCTGTACTGGGGTCATATCTCTCACAGTAACCCAACATCATGTGGAAAAGTCCAGAATTATGCTGGCACATATCGCATGTCCTCCTTAAAATATATATATTTTTTAAAACAGGCTCACCACTGCGATCAGGGGGACTGTACCTTCCTATACTGCACCATGATCTCACATGGGATGCATATTTCCAAAATCTCCCCATTTTGCTCATTGTCCTCAAAGAACTCAGTCATTTCCTTCAATTGTACTGTCGGGTCTATACATAATACTGTGTGCCACTCGCACCCATCCTGGTCTGTTCCAATCAAGACCACTCTTTTGTCTGACATTACTAGTCCAATCAAATTTGTCATTTTAAATATTTTTATTAGGTTTTATAAAACATATCAAACAACCACACAGAGCAACATGCTCTTATATAATATACATAATTTGCTTAAACACATACTCTTCAATACCTACTACTACATAACACGCCCTCCACACAGTCCACCTATTAACCAATCGCTCAGTTATTACCTTGCATCAACATTCTCCATTTGCTGCACGCTCCCCTTCTCCCTATCGTTTGCGAACAGTGTTACCATTAGCGCTTTGCATCTTTGCATGTCTATACCAGTCTCTGCAGTTTGCGCTTTGAGTGCCTTCTCCCACTCCCGTTTCTGCTGTGCACCACTTTTCCAATTCTTTCCACCATCTGGCTATGCTACGCTTAGTCATTATATACATCAGGTCTTTAAGTTTATTCAGTTGTTTATCTTTCACATTTTTCATATAACGACCCAGCATGCAGGCCTGCAGTGTCTGGACATCTAAATCAATTCCTTCATGGGCCACCTTGTCTGCTACCTTCACCCAGAACCATGTATTACCGGGCACCCTCAGAACATAAGTCTGAGCGCGGCCTCCGCTCTGCATTTGGGACACACTTGCCTCTCTGCCCCTTTAAAGGTCGAGATAACAGCCGGTGTGAGGTATGCTCTCTTTACTATATACATTTGTATTAGCTGTAATCTGGCATTCCTGGATACCTTCTTGTGGTACAATTTTATTTCTCCACATTCTTTCTCTTCAAATGTCTTCCCCAATTCTAGCTCCCATTTACTCTTACATTTCAGTTCTATTCGTGAGGTGTAGCTTATCAAAATCTGAGATTCTGGAGACGGCGTGTCCGCCTTCCGCCACTGTGAGCAACATTTCAATAGCCTAATTTTCAACCCCCCCCCCCTTTGCGACATTTGTCCATCTCTTACGTATCACACCCAGAACTGTGGTATACAACAGAAACTGTTCCGCTTGTATCCCCACACCCTCTCGCAACTCCTCAAACGTTTTCCTCTCTATCTCGTTCTAGTCCTTGCAAATCTAATGACAATATAGTCCCTGCCACGATCTCGGGTGGCACCATGGGTTGGAAAATAAAATCTGTGGGCACTCGCCAACATTTTGTCACAATTTGAGGCACTGCTTTTACTAATAGCTTGATACCATCGGCAAATATGTCTGGGACCACAGGAACCCCACGGACTACAGACTCCTTTGCCATTGCATTATTACCATTGCTCGAGCTACACGTAGCCAGAGTGGAACACACTATCCCCTTTGATATATGAATGATATAGTTACATTTAGTTTACTGAGCAGATCCCTACACAACAAGTTCACAGGGGAACTCCCTAAATATAAAAAGGGGCCTTATACTACCTTCCTTCCCACTTTTATATCCAGCTTCTCAGTGTATGGAACCGTAGAAATAGCCCAAAGAATCCCTGCATGTCAAGAGTTTTACCTGCTAATGGAAAGTTCCCCTCCATAATGCACGATTTAATTGCATCTGAATCTACCATACATATAAATTGCTTGTTTCTTATTTCCGCCTCCAATAAGGGCTCCTCTTCAGGGTGTGTGCTTGTCAATAGGATTGGACACGCAAGTGCTCTCTGTGGGCTGTCCTAATCAGAATAGGAATTTGTCCCGGGGAAAGAAAAAGGGCCAACCCCGCCATTGTAACTCCTTGGAATGGGGCGCCTATTCGCCCTGCCTTCCTGTTAAACTGTGTTCCCTCACCATGCTGTAGTTGTTGACCTTGCCTGTCAGCCCCATAAGGAAATCGATTTTGCTGTTGTCCCATTCCTTGAGGCCATTGGAATCCCTACCCTGGAAGTGATGGCCCATAATTAAATCCCATCCCAAGCCTATTCCTGCATTCCCTTGCAAAATGCCCCATCTCCCGCAAGATCAGCATTGTGATGTTGTCATGCCCTCATGGAAAATATGGGTTTGGTGGAGGCGCCATTAGGATGTTCCAGCACGTTTCTGCTGCAACGGTCTAGTCGGTGTTTCCAAGATGGCCACCACCCGGCATAACTAGCCACTATATCGGCATTTTGGTGCGTTGCACCTTGGATTTTCCCGTGCTCATATGCTCTCTCCCGCTTTCGGTATGCGCTCTGCACAGCGTCCCATTCTGACTATCTGGATTTCTTTTCAACCCTTACTGTTCTCTCTGGTTCTTACCAGGATTCTTTCTATTCTGCTTTCAAACGCCCACCGTCAGAACTGCTTGTCCAGCTGAGCGGTACAGTCTGCCCTGAGGTTGCAGCCCTTCTGCCATCCAGGATGCCAGACATCTGCTCATCCTGCTGGTGTTATTGAAGGTCACAGATTCGTCAAACCAACTCACCTCCCCCTATTTTCATCATTACAAGTTCGGAATTACACCACTGGACCCACAGGGTTTTTCAGCCAGGAGGATTTTTCCTGTAGCTGGGGCTAGCTCCCGGGAAGACCACGCTGTTGGGGATCTTCTTACCGACAGTGTAGCATCCCGAGGAGAGAGACCTTATTTGCATCAAAAGAAGGACAAGAAGGGAATGGTCAAGCAGAAGAATTCTAGGAGGAAGAAGAGAGATCCGGAAGAAAGCTCCACGGAAGACCCAGATGAGGAGGAATGGAGGGAGGTTTCTTGGGATTCTGACAGATGTTCCCAATCCTCCTCCCCGGGCCCTTGTCCCCCCAAAGCCTCCTGCACTTGCTCCTCTTTCCCTTGGAGCTCCTTCATACTGCCACTGTGGGTTGGGGTACTGTCTCCCCCACCCCATTGTCCTGGTCTTCCTTCACCCCATAGTGCCGCAACTGTGGCATTCACAATTTGTTGTGTCCCCTGTCCTTTCCCCCTGAACCGGTGCCATCACTGGTGCTTGGACGACAACCTTACAATTGTCTTACAATGGTGGACTATTTTTAATTTGTATCTCTGCCCATCCTTTGGCTTCAATTCCTACAATTTTACCTAGTGCATCATGGACCTCTTTTGGTAATCCTCTCTTTACGATAAAATAGAAAAATGGCACCGGGTGCTGCCATTGCCCCCCTGTCTCAACTCTCCACATTTCCTGTAACCTAGAATAAACCTAACTGGGTAATCATCATTACCCACTATAAATTACATTAAAGAATTTAAGTCAAGGGTATCTGGGTACATCTTTCGAAGGGCATCCCATACCCTTACCTCATTAAAAGCTGCTCCATCATGCTCATTATCTGCAAGACTTACCCCAGAGTAGCCACCCTTACCCATATGTCCCCAGCCTGGTACCCAACTATAGCTACCAGTAAACTCTTAAGGTATCCTAGTACTACCCCTGCTGTTTGTTTTTCAAATTCATAGATCCATTTACTAGCTCTGGCTACAAGCTGGGGAGAGCTTTAATCAAATAATGTTTGTCCATTTGAGGCCATGGCACATACTGCGTTATTCCTACTCCTTTATGTATAAGAGGCATCTGCATGTCTATGTTGTCTTCTACCCATCTTGTACTACCAACATTAAATCTGTTCTATTTCTTGATCTATCCTTCCTCACTGCCTTTTGCTGCGGGAACGGGTTTCTCGCCGCCTCTTCTCCTTCATCTCTTTCTTGCCCTGCCTCTTCATTATTTCTACCACCTTGATCTCCCCCTCCATTTTCCCTTGCTTGTTCTACTTGTTGTCCCAGAACCGTCCATACCCTTTGGCCATCATCTTTTTCAACACAAACATTTCTTATTGCCCCAGGGTTGAATCTAAACAAAAGTCTCCTGACTTCTAATCCCCTAGTTTCTGCACCAGTGCCCTTATTTCTGGCAATACTTCTTCAGGTTCTTGTAACCTGACCAACTTTTCCCGCAACGCTCTTAACTCATTGTCTATATCTACTTGTGGACCCTCTGGGTACAATGATGCTATGGGCATGTCAGCGCTTGTGGATGGGTTATATGGGAGGTGGAGGTGCAAAAGCTCTTGCGCCCCCCCTCTAGTTGCTAATCCTGATAATCCTGTTGACACTCTACCACTAGAAGCTTATAGACTGGGTTTATATACCATACTGCAGGTTTAGGCGTTACGGGGTACATCCCCCTATGTTGGATCACTTTTTCACCTTCCTGATCTTCCATATCCTCAAATAATTGGCAGAAATCTAAAATCTCTTCTTTTTTTGAATAATTTATTTCCCTTTATATTTTGCTGCTAAAATGATGGACTTTTTTCTAGCATGTTTCTGTTATGGGGCCCTGCTCTGGGCAGGACCAGGACATCCCCCCCCCCTTCCTTTTCATCTAATATTCATTGCTTGTGGTACTTTTATCCTGTCACAATACAGTGGCAGGACTCTAGGCATGTGTTTTATTGGAGTTTCTTCGTCCATAATGTTGCGCGCGTCCCTAATGCTTCACTTAGACCATACTGCTATGCTGCGTACGCTGCTACTTATTACACAAAAATACAGATCAACCCACTTTTTCCCCCATCCCCTTATTCCACTTTGATTTCTCACACACACAGCGACTCATCCACCTTCCTTCCTTTTTTACCACAAAAAGGCAGCAAGAGAAAATATACAGAAATAATTGACTAAAATCCAGGCCCATTCTTTATAGCGAGCCACTATTAGGTTTCCTTATATCCTTTGTAGTATCACCTTCCCAGCATTTTTTTTATATGCGGAGGATCCCATTGCTTTTATCGTCATTAAAGAATAATACCCGGTACTAACTTCTCAACCTGTTATGGCTGAGGATCCCTTACTTACATGCTGGGGCTCCCTTTCCTCTCAGTCTTTAAACGCTGAGGTTCCCTTTTTCCATTATAAAAAGTAGAAAAACAAAAATACGCAACAATTTCAATACATAACCCATCTCCTATCCAGTCTACTCCTTAACATATCACTTAAATCATATCCAATTTCTACCATAACACATCACCAAAAAGTCCTATTCGATCTATTCCTTAACAAATCACCATAAATACTAATCAATCTATTTCATTGACCTCGTACTTCATCCACAGCACCATACTGTCATACATACATGTTCCCATGTTATCACTTGCAAGAGTATACTCACATGGCCATGTTTCACTTGAGTTTCCCTCCATTACGAAGCTGGTCTGTCTTTCTCCCTGGAGCTATACCCTGCTTCAGAGAGCACAGAGGATTTCTTTTAAAATGGCTTCTAGTAAAACCGCTCAGGATACACATTTTTTTTTATTTGGGGGTCCGGTCTCTGTAGAAGGGCGTGACTCCGGGTGACTGTCCTGGGGCATCGCAAAGTACAGGGGCAAAAACTAAAATCACATTGAGTCATCACCACTGTAAGGGTAGCCCAATTTACAGGGGTACCCCAAATCACGCGCACACCAGAATAAATATATCCCTCTAGAGAAGTAAGGCCAAGAGTCTATCTTGCAAGGATAACAAATTTAATCTTTACAGAAATGAGGATGGGGCAAAGAACTCTGCTCCCTGAACGGCCTTCTGTCCCCTCTTCTGTTCCTTGCTCCTCCAGACTGGAGCGAGACAGGAGGTTATATACTCTTAACTTGCTGTAGTGGCATCTTTAGATGTGGGCATGGCTTGACCCCTCCATGTTCTGCTTCCATACAAGGGATGCTCCAGTCTTCCCATCTTCATGGTTGGATTTCTGTTTAGGACATGTTACTTAACATATTGCTATCCTATGCAAGAATACACTGTAGCTCATGTTTTTCATCTTTTTGCTACATTATGAACATTTACATACAAACATTTTCCCATCAGTCTATCCATATTTTTTTTTTCTGGTCTTCTAATCTCCTCAAAACTTTATTTTCCATAATTCTGCATTGTGTGCATGAGCCTTAGCCTGCCTGGCCCTTTGACAGACAGCAAACAGCTGTTGAGTTACGTGCTGCTCTCCCAGAGCTGGCCTCAGGGATGCACCACTGCATGAGTTCTGCGATACATTTTTAGCGCAGCCCACATTCCTTTTGGCAGACAGCTTGCATGGAAAAGATTTCCCTCAGTGCTCCCCCCCCCCCTGGTCTTTTGTAGTGCCTAGAAACAGTCAACAGAAGTCTTGCCTAATTCTAAAGCGCTTGGCGCTAGCGCTCCTTCCCAACACCGGGTTGTCGACCAACCCCTCGTTTGAAGTGAAGTACTCAGTCTTTTGCAATAAACCCTCTAGTACCTCAGGGATGCCCAAATAGTATGCATTAAGGCACCATGATGCCAAGGGCCTTGTCAGCCCGCTCTTAAGCTCCATGAGAAATAGGGAGTGGTCTGAAATTCCCCTAACCAGAAATGTCAGGCAGGAGCAGCCTGTGAGCCACACTCCGAGGGACAAAGAATTAGTCAATTTGCGATAGGAAGGCATGTGCATTGGAGAAAAACGAGAACCCAGTTTCCGACACACGCAATGCCTTCCATACATCCACCTACCCACAACACAACAGCGAAGGAGTGTAGCTTAGTAGGAAGAGTCTGATATCCGTCACCATTGTGTGTTCTATCCATGCACATATCCATGAGCTTGTTGAAGTCCCCCCCAGCCCCAACATTATCACCTTGGTCTAAAAGTATTATTGCTTGAAGGTCATTCAACAACTCAAGCAGTTAGAGGGGGAGGCGCGTACACCGACAATACCACATTTGGTCCCCCACAGTTCACCCGTCACCACCACAATCTCCCTCTGGGGCTCACCCTGGTCTCCCGCAGCTGAAATGGTACCGTCTTGTATATGAGGATTAGTGTTCCCCTTGCCCCCCTGAAAAACCAGAATGGTAGGCCAGAGTGTAATTGGATCTTTCAAAGAACTGCAATCCATCCCAAACAGGTGCGTTTCTGTCAGGAGAGCTATGTCGGGTGAGTATCTGTTAAGGAACTGGAGCACCAGCCTTTGTTTGATGTCGGAGCCCAAACCATTGACTTTCCACGTCATTCGAGAGACCGCCCGTCATGTGCCTCCTTTCCCCAGAGTATTGCGTCTCAAATTCTGCAACCCAGCTCCCTCCTCCCGGCCCTCTCAGCTCCCAAAGTGTCCCGTGAACCATGTGATCCATGTCCCGGCCAAACCCCTCTAGACGTCCCAAGCTAGGCTGTGAACCCCTCAAATATCTTTTCTTTGAGGGGTGGTGCTCGGTGATTTTGAAGATGATCAACCAAGCATCAATTTTGACCACCTCTCCTTAAGCGCCTTCTGTGTCATCGACTGACGAGCCGCAATCGGTAGTCCCCCGACCAGAGCCGAGACATCACAAAGACCTTATGAGGATCCGCCAGTGAAATTTTTGTGTCACAGTCTTCAAAGCACTTGAAGCCAGAAGGTTTCGGGGTCAACATATCGTCAGAAAAAAAGGAGTGTGAGTAAGCCTAAATATTATTTTGAAGTACGTGTGAAGCATTACGAAGGGGCATGCTGAGCAGGAGGAAAAAAGGATACTACGTCGCAGGGCTCAATGCTGGCTACTTATCACATCTGGTCCCGATGCTGAGGAATATCGAGGGGTCTTGAGGCCAAAGCCCCCCTGAAGGCGAAAATACTTCCACAGTTTACTGCTGCCACAGAACAATATCCCAAATGAGGAATCCATGAAGGACACAATCCATTAGAAACCGTGGGATGAACTCGCAAACCCCATGGCTGAGGTTGTGCAGGTCCACATACCAGACCCTCTGTGACCATCGTTGGGCCACCAAGTTCAACATAAACTACAAATCTCACAAAATGGTGCAGTAAGAGCCATGGCCTAAAGTGAAGAGAACAAGTTACTGCCCCTGTGGTAGTGACTGCATTGGTTACCGGTGCAACACTGTATATGGCATAAAGTTTTGTCTCTCAAATAAATGCATTACCGGCTCTGTCCCTCAATACCTGAAGGATCGGATTCTCAGCAAAACTCTTGAGAACCGTACAATCTAATAAGGGTATCATTCTTTTTCAACCACATTCCAAACTTGTATGATTTGGTGCTACAGACTTTGATGCTTGGACACCAAAGGATTGGAATGAGCTCCTGCATGCCCTGCACAATCTCACTGGCCATGTGAAGTTTAAAAAGGACCTTAACACCTTACTATTCAACAAAGAGGTTGACTAGGCTTTTCTGTCTTTACCTGCGTTTGTTCCATTTGTGTTTTTATGTAGAGCGCTCTGGGGCCTCTGGGTCCAGCAGCGCATAAGAATTCAAGTAAATAAATGCCCAGCAAGGAAACTCCATGGAGCATTACTGAAGGCACTTTTGGTTGAAATGTGTTTTGCATATTATCATCTGTGGAACACCCCACATCGAGAAGACTTGAACCACCACTGACTCAGGGTGCAACACGGTTTCCTGCTGTGGGCACCCACATTCGCATCATACTCCCCAGTGAAGGAGAAATACCTGGACTAAGATGCAGATGGCATGAAGCTACGCCTAAAGAGCATGTGCTTCCTTCCATACATTCAGGGAACCCACAACACTGAACTTCTAGTGCATAACAGCCTTGTTGTCCCTAAAGGTCTAACCGCAACTGAAAAGCCTGGAAAGCAAGGTGAATTGTTCCCACCTCCAACACATGTATGTAGGGTTGTCCATCTCCCCAACCATCCTCTCGCAAATGTTCAGATTGTTGAGAAGCGTGACCCAGGCCATCATGGAGGCATCCATTATGACATGCTCCTCGAAAACCAGGAAAGCAAAAGGTTCACACCCATCATGTTCTGCTACCTGCCCCACAAGCCCACATTCTTCACCAGAGCTGCACTAACCAGCAGACTATCCTCCAAGAACCCAAACAGCCTGCTCCAATTGAACCTGAGCTATCGAACATCTACATGCAAAGCCTCACCCAAAGAAAAAGAAAACTATCTAAGGCCGTTATGGCTTAAACAGTAGTGTTGCCAACATGATCCCTGGCCACATGTTGCCTTTATAGCCACAAACCTCTTGATCAGAGGAAAAGCCTTAATCAATGTTGTGTTCAGCACGGAGACTATGAATTGCAGCTGCAAACATAGGACTACATTTTACTTTTTGAGGTTCAAGGAGAAAGCCAGACCATGTCAAAGCACTCCATTCCTCACTGGATATTTTTTCAAAGCCAATGGTTGAGGTAGGGGCATACCTTCACAACTGTCATATGCACATGGAATTTCATGACTGCCATCACCTGAGGCCAATGGTAGGCTGAAGGCTAATAACCTGCACTGTCAGTGGTAGTCCGCAGCCACAGACTGCAGGCAATTCCTGCCATCTGGCAGGACTGGGATGTGAAAATATGCAGCCGCCTGTTCAGGGATACCATCCAGTCACGCTGAACGAAAGCGCCCAGAAGCTGGGCCAATGTCACTATTTTTATTTTTTATTTTTTTATATACGTGTTCAAGCCTCTGGGGTCTAGAAAGGGCCACAGTGTCCCCGATTCCCTTTTCAAAGTGACAAACCTTTAAACAATCTGGTAAGGTGTTCTGTTCCAGGTTTCCTTACTATGGCCCCTTTTTAGTTACTTGTTTGACATTCTGAAGCAACTGTGCTTGATAAAGCCCCAGTCTCTGCTGCTATGGGGATAGGAGGAGAGGGGCTAGTCGGGGAAAAATACAATCTTTTTCTACAATTTGCAAGACCCATTGGTCCACGTTCACACCTTTCCACTTGTTGACAAAATCCACCAGACTGCCCCAAACAGGTGTTGGTTGCCCCGGAGACACAAAACAAGACTTCCCTTGAGTGGTCATCCCTGTAGAGGCTGCAGTCTGGGTCACATCCAGCTGACCCCTGCCTCTCGCAGGTTTCCTGTACAACTGGGTCCTTACTGGGGTACCCCTTTGAGATGCTGCTTTTTCAGCATAGCAGGTATGCTCTTGTACTGTTGAGGTCTGAAAAACTGCTTCAGGGTGATGGACAAACCCAAGGAACTAGCAGTCTGTCTGGAGTCCTTAAAACTTACCAAGATGTGGTTCCCCTCTTCACCAAAAAGGTTAGCCCTCTGAAATGACTAATTCCCAATTTTGGATATCAGGTAGGAAGCTAGACAGTCACAGCCAACCATGGTGCTTCATCGCACACATCATAACCCCCCCCCCTGGCTATCAACGATTGTGTCCAGGGTAGCTTGAATAACTGGCCGGATTGGATCAAACCCATCAGCCACTACACCTCCTTCGTGGTCTCAACTCCCTGCTACGAGAGGACAAATCTACTTCTCCGTCACCTGCCACAAACCAAACCAAACTGGTACCTTCTTTGGGCGATTGTGGCATTCAACGACCGCCCAGCAGAAAAATCAGATGTAAACACCTTTTCCATGGCATTTATATGGTTTGACCCTAATAAGAAGGTAGGGTATGGAAAACATCAGGGCGTACACTCTAGTTGGGAGCATGTGCCACCAAATAATCCACTTCTGGGAGGTCAAAGAGATTTGTAGGGTCGTATTCAAAGGCTAGACAACAACTAATATTCTCAGGTAAGGTGTCCACGCAAGTGGCATCCTGCAGACCTCAAAGTACCTATGCATCCAACTTACCTGGTTTGCTCACAGCAAATCCTTTTTGGGCCTTAGAACATGTTTCCACCCAGTCACCTATGCCATACACTTCATCGCTTCTCAGAAAGGGGCCATACCTCCAGCAACTTGCCCAGAACTCACTTGGCACTGTGCCACCTCCATGTGGCAAAGATTGTGTAGCTCTCTACTCTACAAAGTCAGTGGAGGTTGTGAGAAGCCAAAGGATGTCTCACGTACTAGTCCCCACAGATTGATCTCTCTCAGGTGGCCAGGGCACGGTCATCGCCTTTGGATCCAGACCCTGGGGGTGGACAAGTGCGGGAGGAGCACCTGGGTGAGGGGTCTCCTGAGATTGGGAGTGAGGCGACCGATGGTGAGATGCGGTATTCCTTCAAGTACACAGGACCCATCCTATTTTATAGGATTCTGCAATATCCCAAATCCCTCCCACTTCTACACAAACACTGGGCCAAGGAAGAGGGGGACAGAGTAAAGAGACTAACCCTTACATATCTCATTGGACACGACCTGCTAATCGGGTCAGTCAAAGCCAGGCAATTAATTTTAAGTGCATACATCGGATACCAATTGGCTCTCCTCACACGGATAAAAGGTGGACCAAAGAGACACACTATGAGCAAGGTGGAACACGAGCAAGAGCAGAACTTCTGGAGCGAGGGCGGACCTACTGGAGCAGAGCAATGGACTGAGGGACGAGAGCAAAGGGTAGAGAACCCCAGGAGTTCCCTACAGGAGGTTGGTGCATCCAAAAGGCTGCGAAAGACAAATGTAGAAGGCCAAATCCCAGACGAGAAGATTGCATTCTGTTTAAAGGACGCCAACAACCCTCCTGGGGGAATGGCAGAGTTTGGGAGGCGAGGCCAAGCCTGTGCTATTAACCTTGACTCGTGAATTAAGAACTTCAAAAGACTAGAAAGAAATTTAACAGCTGGTGAGTTGGCAAGCGACATGAAAGACCGGTGTATGTTAAGGAAAGAGTGAAGTTGCAACAGTATTTCACACAATTGAAGGCTGCACACGTGTGGATGAGATGCAAAGGAAGGCAGACCTGTGATGAACTTTGAAGTACTGATATCTGAAAAACCAGCGATACTGAATAGTGGAGTGGTCTGGCAAAAGGAAGTCGCCTACTCGCAAGTCTCTGTGAAAGGTGAAATGTTTTTGTGATAAAGTGAATGAACTATAAAAAGCGAACAAAACAATTAAAATTAAAGGGGGGGGGTTTAGTAAAAAGGTGAACGTTGAACTTGTGACATCGAACTACCCAGACCAATGTATTATTTATTTATTATTACATTTGTATTGCGCACCTCACCCTCCGGCATCTGGGCACATAACTTATGAAAATCGTTACAGATTCAGCAAGCTTAAGCGATTGGTTACAGTAGAGCAGGCTTAGGAAATAGGTTACAGGTAATGCAGATAGACCGGTTACTTACAGGTGAGGAGGAAATAACTTAATGTCCGGTGTAAAGAAACAAGTTTGAAGTGTTTTGCGGAAAGAAGGTAGGGATCCATCCTAAGGGCCGATGGCAAGGCATTCCAGTAGTTAGCTGCAATGACGGGGAAACTAGAGCCGCCTGCTCTTTGTCTTTTGTATCTAGTCTTAGTCACTTGCCCTTGATATGCAGAGCGGGTGGGTCTGGCAAGACCGTTTCTTTTTGTTATCAAGCTGGAGAGATAGCGATGGGCAGTGTTGGATAGACATTTGTGTGCGAGCGTGAGAGCTTTGAATTTAACATGGTCCCTCAATGGTAACCAACAAATGTTTCTTCTGAAGGTAGAATGTGATCTGGTTTAGGTATATTCAGTGCTGCTCTTATGGCATTTTTCTGCACAATTTGGAGTTTCTTAATGTTTTTGGCTGAAGAGCCTTCAAAGATGACATTGCAATAATCTATCCTAGAGAGGATTTGCACTCTTGCCAGGGTGATACGGTTCTCTTGTGTGAGATACGGTCTACAAGCCGTGATGAGTTTGGCTGTATAGGAGGATGCCGAGGTGATAGCGTTGACTTGTCATGAAAGGATTAGTAACGAGCTGTTATGATGAGGTTTCCATCTATGTTGAAGGATTGGTACAGCGTTGAAAGATTTTTGAGTTTTGCTTGGCTACCCAAGATCGGGATCTCAGTCTCATCATCATTATGACATAGCTCATTCTAAGCATCCATGCTTGGATTGTGTGATAGATTGCATCTAGGGCATTAGTGTCAGTAGTGTAGTCCCCAAGGGACACTGGGGCAAATAACACAAGAGTGTGAGCTGAAGGGAAAGTCAAAGTGGTCCTGCAGAGGTCTATAGTAAAAGCCACGCACATTTGAAAGTCTTCGACATCAGGAAGAATAGGTTAGAGCTCAACTGAGGGTGACCTACGTGAACTTTTTTGCTTTGAACGGTCTGAGCCGGGCTGATGGAGATCAGCGTGAACTTTTTGTTAAACTGTGTTTTGAAAGCTGCAAAGAGAGACTAACATGGAAGGACAGGCAGGCCTTGATCCACGTTTTGGACTGCCTTTGTTTGGAGAACCTGAGCGAGAGTGTCTCTACGGATACTGCCTTACAACGTGGGGAGGAGAGCTGACTCAGCCACATTTATTCTTTATATTCTAACACAGATTTTCCTTTACATACATATTCTCCTTTACAAACATTTTGTACAAGAGATAGGGCAGGCATTAGGTTTTGTTAGTATAGGCCATTTTGATTTCACAGATTCAACTAGGGCTGATTTATTTATTATTTGATGGTAGCGACGACTCCCATCCTAGCTATAGGGAAAAGTAGGAGTTTTTCTAAACCCTGAAAATCGAAAAAAGGTTTTACAAATTGTACATTTTATGTCAGTTTCATACTTGTGACACCATGCCTCACTTACAAGGTGTCCCTGTCGCAAAAAGTCAACAACCATGGCCTCTTGCTCCAAGGACCTTCCCTTCGCCTCCACACCATAGAACCCTGGAGCGTCAACTCTTCCCCCATCTGTCATGGTGGAAGGCAACAGAGACTTAACATTTCTTTAGTAAACATGCCCTAAATCTCATGTTGGGAGGACTCAAAATCCCTTGATGGCATGGTGACATCTGATGCTGCAATGGGTGCCGCCACTGACCTTACTGGTGGTTACTTGATGGATGAACCGGTTGTCTTCTTTTTCTTAGAGTGCCTATGTTTAGATGACCTAGAAGTACCCCTGGAATGAGACCTTTTCCTGTGCCTCATCTCCTTGGAAGTGATAGGTCTACACAGGAGACCCTCCCCAGCTCGTTTTTCCCCTCCAAAGGGGCCATGTGTTCCCCCAGTATCAGACTGGTCTCCCACTGCCTTTTCTATGACATGAATAGCCTACAAGATCTTCAAGGCCTGGCAAGTCTCACAGTTTTTGCTGTTGGGACGAGCCCCCCAAGCACAAAATGCAACAGTCCTGGATGTCAGTGATGGACATCGTCCTTTGAAACTTGCCATGAGCCAAAGACATTTTGCTCCTGAACTTACATGGCCATTGAAACCTCTCAGCTCAGAGTGTGTGATGAAGTCATGCAACCTGTGGGGACATATCAAATAATTTTTGGGAGCAAGGTGGGCAGTGCCACTTATATTCTGCACCCAGTCACTTCCAACAACACCAATATAGAGGGTCCATTAGCTCATTTAAACATGTGTGTTGAATCATTTATTTAGGTGTGTTTTAAAGTACTGCATGTCACCTTTCAGCCACTTGAATTGGCGTGTTCTCCTCACCCCTTTCAATGCAATGTCCGGGTGGAATTTTGTCTTCATATTGATGGTTATTATTTCACCTGGAGTTTCAAAGAGCAACTACAAAAGCATGTGCTATTGCATCATAGATCAAATTCACAAAACAGTCTTCTAGCAAAACATATGATACACACGAAAAAACTTACTTATAGATCTGACATTCAAGATTAGGTTTTCAGGCTGAATTGTCCATATTTGTTCTGAATCCACTGTATTCTGCACTTGCTCTCCTGCAGTTATTGACAGTTGGGGACCTTGAGGCCCTTTAACTGGTAGAACATCTAAAGATACGTTGGCAATATTTCTTTCAGTATTTGTAGCCCCGCTGGAAAAATAATTTTGAATCATCAGGTAAGACAAGAGAAGAGAAATAATAGCGCACAGTGTAATAGGAAAAACCATGCTGCAGGTAAATAAATTATAAGTTACTCACTGTAGTGACTAACGTACTCCTAGTCCATAGTCTCCTTTCGTCCATACTTTATGGGCGTCCCTCACTAGGGATGGGAAACAACCTTCTAAAACCGAAAAAAATTTCTTCCCCTTTAAATTTAGATGCGCCTGGGTTTGCGGCCCCGGAAGCATGCGCTCCCCTGACTACAACCACAGGCGTCACTCCTCAGTCCCCTTTGACACATTGGCTATATTACAATGCCTAATGACACCGGTTTTTAGAAGGGGGAGGATGATGGGTCGTATGGAGGAAAAGGAACTATGGACTAGAATAAGTTAGTCACTACATTGAGTAACTTGTAATTACTCCTACGTCCCGTCACCTTTCCTCCATACTGTATTGGCGACTACAACCGAATGAAGCCCTGGGTAGGAGAGTTGGTCCTCTAGGACAACAGGTTTCCCAAAGCTGCCTGGCCAAATGCAAAAGCAATAGTGCTTGCAAAAGGCTGATGGAGAGGCCCAAGTAGCCGCCTTGCTGATTGTATGCCATGGCACGTACCTTTGGAAAGCCAGAGACGTGGCCTTCGCTTGCATGGGCATACATGTTTGCAGGGAGGGTCATGTGCTACCCCTCAGAAGCTTCTTTGATGGCCATAAGCATCCACCTAGCTATTGACGCCTTGGATGCTTGGCTACCTGGTTTCGATCCACCGAAAGTAACAAACAGGGCATCCGATTTGCAGAAGGTCTTAGTCCTGTCTAGGTAGAATCTCCGGGCACGTCTGACATCCAGGCAGTGCAAAACCTCCTCTGCCTCATCCTTCGGAATTGAAAAAAAGGTTGGGAATACTATCTTCTCGTTAACGTGAAAAGATGACGGTGAAAATGAAGGGTGCGTCCTAAGCACCACTTTGTCCCGGTGGAATGTGGTATATGGTATATGGTTCTGAAGCAACCCGGGCCTGGATCTCACTGATTCTGCATGCTGAAGTGAAGCCAACCAGGAGAGCAGTTTTGATGGCAACAAGCCTGATGTCCATGGATGCAATGGGCTTGTGGGGCTAGTGAGCCCATGACCATGTTGAGGTTCCAGGCCAAGTGTGGTGGCTACACTGGACTGGAGGATACAATATGGTCAGGCCCTCTAGATGTAGCTTGACCACTGGATTAGAGGAGAAGAGGTTATATCTGGAGTATCTGTAAGCCCCAATGGCCACCAGATAAGTACAGCAAGTGTCCACCTGCACACCTGAATGAGTCAAGTGTGCTGAAAATGACAAGACTTTGTCTAGTGTGCCTGCCAGAGGGTATATCTCGTTTGCCTTGGCCCAGTGACAGCACCTGGTCCATTTGCTTCTGTATTGACTCCTGGTGGAGCTGCTTTTAGCCCCAGGATGATGTCCAAGTTGGCCTGTGACAAGTGTAGATACCACAGGGTGATGTGCTCAGGAAACAAGCTGCCAGGGCTAACTTCTCTGCAGCAGGGTGTACCACTGTGCCGCCCTGCTGGGATAAGGGGGCTGGTCCCACTGGGAGGAGGACTGGAGGATGACCCAAAAGTCGGAGGAGCTCTGAGTACCAAGGTCTGGCCAGCCATTGCGGCGCAATCAAGATGAGGCGAAGCCGCTGCGACTCCTTGACCTTGCAAATTACCCTGTTGAGCCCCATCATTCCTTCCTCTGGTTCAGGATCATGGGCTTTCATTTCCAATACAAGGTCCTCCCATTTGGGTATTAACATGGTTGGAGTTAAAGCGTATGCCCACATGTCATTCCAGTGAATCTGCAACGCATCCCCCAGTGAGCCTCTGCCCTGTCCCATCCAGGAAGCATACTGGTGACATCTCCTGTTGCTCCAGGTGGCGAATAGGTCCACCTGAGGATGGCCTCATTCGTTGAAGATCTCCTTCAGGACAGTCTCGCTCGACTGCCACTCATAGCCGTCGATCCCCAAACGTCTGAGTCTGGTCACCTCCAGGTTTCACTCCCCTGGGAGGTGGACAGCCGATACATAGATGTTGTGCGACAGTGCCCACTCCATATGTCGATGGATAACCTACAGATGGGAGGAGACCTGGTGCCACCCTGCTTGTTGATGTAATACATGCAGGTGGAGCTGTCTGTTTGAATCCAGACTGGCCTGTTGGCGACTATTGGGAGGAAAGCTTTGAGGGCAAGCCAGATGGCCATCATCGCAAGCCAACTGATGTGCTCTAGCTGCTCCTGCTTTGACCAAAGTCTGTGGACACTGATTGTCCTGGGTAGCGCCCCATCCTTCCAGGGATGAGTCTGTGGTAATGGGGACTGCCGGTAGGGGCTGCCAGAAAGGTCTGCCCACTAGCAGGTGGTCGTCTGATTTCCACCATAAGAGATCCTGGTGAAGATGCTGTGGTATGCTGACTAGGGCCGCTTGGGATCCTGTATCCTGATTCCAAGAGGCTTAGAAATGTAACTGCAGCCTCCACATTTTGAGCCTCAGAGTGTGGCACTGCCAGGAGGCATGCTGCCATGATCCCAAGCAGGTGCTGATACCACCGTGCTGACGTTACCAATCTGCTGAGGAAAATTATAAGTCACTCACTGTAGTGACTAACGTACTCCTAGTCCATAGACCCTTTCCTCCATACTGTATGGGCGACCCTCGCTAGGCACAGGAGACGGAACCTTTTTCACTAGAAAAAACCTTCATTAAATTTAGAAGCGTGTGGTGGTACGGCTCTGGGAGCATGAGCTCTCCTGACTCCGCCCATCAGCGCCGCCACTCAGTCCCCCATTGACACGTCGACAATATTATCATTGCAAGGGAAGGTGAACATAGGGAAGAGACAACGATCTTACTAGGCCAGGTGACATTGAGATTGCGCAAGTGCAGGGGAGGGGGGAGAGGGGAAAAGTGCAGGAGGAGGGAACAGTGCAATACATAGGACAACAGTAAAATAATAAGACAAAGTGCGGCCAGCTGGTGACAACTGCAAGGGGAAGTGCCAACATCAGGTGTCAAGTAAATGCTGGTAGGGGGCTGTAGGGATACAGAAACAGTCCCCAAGTGCAAGGGTTGTCAAGGGGGTAGTGCAGGTGCACAACTTGCAGGGAGGGGGCCTGGGCCAGAGATCAGAGGGTAGCCAGGTAATCAGTGCAGTTTCAGGTTCAGCCAGGAGATCAGCAGGGGAGAAGGCAGAAGCGAAGAGGAAGGTTTTGAGGTGCTTCCGGAGCCGGGGATTGTTCTCCTGAAGTTTCAGAGAGGCAGGGAGGATGTTCCAGAGGGAGGCCCCAACAGAAGAAAGATCTACCACCAACTCATTGCTTTGAGAAGCGACTGAACCTAAGGCAGTAGGAGGTGGATGAGCAAAGAGCTTGAGGAGGAAGATATTTCGGAAGAGAGAGTTGACGGTATTGAGGCCCCAGAAGGCCTTGTGGACAACGCAGAGGGTTTTGAACTTAATCCTCACCGCCACTCGGAGCCAGTGCAGAGATTTCTGTCCTGGAGAGATACGATCCCTGGGCTTGAGGCCACGGACAAGTACACCTGTGGTGCCCCCATCTGCTGAAGACCCTGAGCAGGATCTGATCGTTCAGCTGCCGTTCGTAATTGTCTGCTCCCAAACTGCTGAGACTGTCCGCTTCCAGGTTGGACTCCCCCGGAAGGTGGATCGCAGACAGGTAGATGTTATTCTCCAGGGCCCATTACCACATGCTGACTGCTAGGCTGCACAGCGGCGGGGACCTGGTGTCACCCTGCTTATTGGCATAATACATGCTGGTGGAGTTGTCCGTCTGGATGAGGACGACTTTGGCCCCAATGAGAGGAAGGAAAGCCTTAGAGCTAGCCAGACAGCCTTCAGCTCCAGCCAGATGGCATGGGATTCCTGCTCCTGCAGGGACCAGACACCTTGGACACCGAGATTGTCCAGCGTAGGCCCCCAGCCGTCCAGGGAGGAATCCATGGTGATGGTGACCTGAGGGGGAGCCTGCCGGAACTGCCCGTCAGTCATCAGGCTGCAGTCCCTGGACCACCAGGTGAGGTCCGGGTGGAGATAAAGAGGAATGCTGACGAGCTCCGCTTGGGAGCCCTGCCCCCGATTCCATAAGACTGTAAATGGGTGCGGTTTGTGTCATTTATACCAATGTCACATCCAAGTGCGGGAATGGACGCCGCTGAGGGACTTGGACTCGACGACGCTTGACGCCCTCTGCTGACGAGTTTCCAGAAGCTGCAATCAGGATATCGGTATATCAAAGATAAGGAATCCGTGGGAGGAAACAATACATTAGATCCAGCTATGCAGCTTGCTTCTTCTCCAACAATGGATCTTTCATAGATTCACATGCTGTACACACAAGCATACAATGCAAAAATTGGCAGAGGTCTAACCATCACAAAATGGTTACCTTACTCAAACAGATGACTAAGCACAGCTTGTCCGGATGCTGGACCTCTCCGTGGAATCCCTGTCCACAAAGTAGAATCTTGTGAGGGCATGTACAGGCCTCAAAGTGGCTGCCATGCAGATATCCAACAGTGGGACACTGGAGAGGAAGGCAGTAGTGGAAGAGACCGCCCTTGTGGAGTGTGCCCATCCTGGAAGCGGCCTGTTAGCGATGCAGTGGCATTAAGAAATACAGGACGACAGCCAGCAGGAAATGGAAGACTTGAACAGCCCCTTACCTATGGTATGGTAGGTACAGGCAACATAGTACTTTAAGGCCTGCATAACGTTTTGTGAATGCAGCAAGGGTTCTGCCAGAGTAGGGGGTGAAGCAAAGACGACAGACAAGACCAACCATTCGTTAACATGGAAAGATGAAGGCACCTTATGCATGAAAGCAGATTTTGTCCCTAACATGACCTTGGACTTGTAGAAAACCATATAGGGTGTTTTGCATGATAAAGCCTGTATTTCCCCAACCCTTCTGGCAGAGATGATGGCGACCAAAAAAAGAAGAGGGCAACTAAATGTTTGCTTTGTGCAAGGGCTCGAAGAGAGGACCCATTAATCTGGAAAGAACAAGGTTCAACTTCCACACCAGGGTCGTTGTCTGCACAGGTAGGGAAACCTGGAAAATAGACTTAGAAATTCTTTAACAAGGCGATGTGTAAAACTAGAAATTGCTGCTAGATGGACTTTAATGGGGGAGTGTGACAGACCACTGTGGGCCAAGGACAGAAGGTACAGTAAAATGTCCTGAGGTAGAAAGAGAAAAGGATTAAACTGATGGGCAGCACACCCAATTGTGAAACACTTCCACTTGTGGTCTTAAGAGACAGTGGAGGGTGTGCAAGATTTAACCAGAACATCAAGGCAATCCTGTGGCATAGGGACTTGCCAGAAATCAAGGAAAGCAGGAGCAAAGCTTCAGGTTAAGGGAGGCTGGATCGTGGAGCAGGACCGACCCCTTGTCCCTGAAGAGGAGGTTAGACAGGAAGGGGACTGATTGGAGGTGTCGATGAGAGGCTGAGGAATTCAGAGAATCAGAATGGTCTCTGCAAGGCCCCGGAAACCAGAGCGGTCTGCACCGCTGTCGCCAAAGCGTGCTGGACCCAGGGGATCAGAGGAAACTGAGGGAATGCATTGAGAAACTGGACGGCATGGAAACGTGAAGGCATCCCCCAGGCTTCTGGCTTGCGGAACCTGCTGACAAATGCACTGCACTTGGCATTCTCCCTGGTGGCAAATGTTAGGAAAGATTTCCATTTCATGTGTAATTTTCCCTCCAGTTGTGTACCCCCCCCAACTTTTTGCTGATGTGTAAACACCAAAGTCTGACTTTATCAGAAGAGCACATGCTTCTGCTGCACCCCCCTGGGCTTTTCACTCACTTTTCATGGGAAAACTGACATGCCCTTAAAGAGACTGTTTCCCCGTAGTCATTGTAGCTACTTTTCTGCAACATGTAACAAGTGTACAATGTACCTTACAGTACAGTGCACTTGAGCCTAGTCATTTCCAAAGGTCCTACATACTCTCAAAGTATTTTTTTTTTAGAAGTGCGGATGTGCCTCGGACAGGGCTGGTGGCAGCTTCTCATTTTTCATATTTTTAACCCTTTCTTGCCAGGTAAACCGGGATTACGGCATTTGGCACGTTTAGGTGGCCTGGCTCCAAAATGGCCACGGCAAGAGGTTCTTTGTCCTGTCCTTTGGCCATCTTGCCCCTTCACCTTCCCCAGGTCGAGCCTACCCGGGTCAGTCCTCATTTGGGCATGCATATTGCCACGAAGCAGCAAGCTTTCGCGGGCTTCTGCATGCCTTGTGTGCGTGCCCCCAGGATGTAGGTTGGAACGTCTGGTTCCAATACACATCCTGGGTACCAGTCTCTCTGGAGTGAATGCCTGGGACCACAGTGGTGCATGATTGGTCCACGTATGGTATGTCTGTATGTGAGCAGATCTCCCATTGGGGTCCTCTGTTTTGACGCACAGGAGATTCTGGATAAGAGAAGGCCCCAAACACCCATACCATGTCGATCGCTGGAGTTCTCACTGAACGAAGGATAGGATCCAAGTATCCTGAAACTAAGAAGCCAAGTCGAGGAACCGCTGATGACCCGCTGGAAAGTTTGGCACCCTGAGCCCGCTGTTGTCCCACTGGATCCCTCTGCTTCTGGTTGTCCTAGAAGGTCTGCGAAGACATTTCAACCTATTGGAATAGTGGAACCAACTATTCTCGGCACCTTCAAAGTAACCTGCAAGTAAGCCTCTTCGGAAGTGTCCCTGGACCAGCCAGTGGACTGACCAGCTTGCGCAAACATTTTGCCTCGATACCGCCGCCGTTTATAGGAGACCCTTGAAACTTGTCACATTGAAAGCTCTGGGTTCACGGCACACTCAATTTCGTACATGTGGCATTCCCAGTTCTGGATTAAAGTGAGTGCACCCGAACCGGAGTTTATGCGGTTGCAGTGTCGTCCAGCCGTGGTGACGAACTTTGAAAGTTCATTGCAACTGTAGTCCTCTGTGCCCTGAAGCCTGCTACAGTGGAACTGCAATGATCCATCCTCCAGCAGCTGAGAAATCGCCACTGTCCCATAGGGGAATCAACGGTGTAACTTTGTCGCTGAAAGCCGCAGAAACGCGAGATTGCCACATTTGTACCTGCAACCGAAGTGGACTGGACTGCCGAAGTTTGGTCCAGAGTGCGCCGGGGGTTGATGAGTAATTGCAACCCTAACCGGTGGCCCCTAGCACATACATCCATTTTTACGCATGATTGGCCCCTGAGGGCCCCTATCCTTTCGACTGCTAGTGCAAACTAGGGAACCATTCCCAACTTTTGGAATTGACTCTGCCTTTGAGTGGAGGCCCTCCTCGAAAAGTGGGAAACTATTCTGCACCACCTCACCGACCTTCCTGAGCTGCTACAACCCCTACTGCCCATTTGAATTACTGCGTGCGCCAGCTTCCCAAGAACATTTGAGCATTAGGCTCCTCTCATCTTAGGGATTGGACTGCCTTTCAGTTAGGATTGTGTTTGATACAGAAGGGCCTAAAGACTATTTGCACTGCCTGCTTCCCTGTTTAGGTTGTGGACCCATTTGGTGCATTCATCCTTTGGACCCCATTGGTCTTGTATATATGTTTCTAGATAGGATTGTGTTGGTTTAATAGTATTGCTGTGATTTTCTTACTTACTGTGTTTTGAATTGGAAAGGCCTTGGAATAAATGGATTTTTATTTTTGATATATATACACACCTGACTGGGAGTGATTTGTAATTGTCCTTAACTCTGTGTGCTCATTGAGGTCTTTCAGTCACCCTCACCCCTCCTGGGACCTAGTGTTGACCGCCGCCATAGCTATCTTGATTGGTCTGGCTTGTTCAGAAGGTTGCCCTGTTCCAAGAAACTAGAGACTGGCCTTCTGAACTTCTGCCCACCAGGTCAGAGTTCAGAAATCCATTTTAACAGTAAAGACGTCTTTCTTTAGAACACTCCATTTCTGGAAGATGCGGCGAAGCTCCCACTCGTGGCAGGAGTGTAGTTTTCTGCTCAGTGAGTCGTCATTCTAGTTGTGGATGCCTAGCAGATGAAAGGGGGATAGGAACATCCCCTGGGCCAGGGTGCCTTTCTAGAGGGACTGAGCTGCTGTGAGAGGAGGTCATTTTGTGCCGCATTGTATCCATATGTAAAACTCAAAGGAATGCAGGAAGACATCATCCCAATGAGAGATTTCAAAGAGCGGACTGATGCGGTCTGCTTCAGTGAGAGGAAGATAATCTTTGTTAGGATGGCGGTAAACCTGTCCGCCAACGGGGTGGCCATGCAGGAGACTATCTAGCTGTGCCCCCAAGAACAGCAACAGCTGGGAAGGAGTGAAACAGGACTTGCTGTAATTGATGTAGAATCCTTGAGAGGACAGAAAGTGCATTGTTGTCGTGGTGGGACGCATTGCCTGATGGAAGGAAGGAGCTCCAACTAATCACTGAGGTGGAAGGCGTGGCTTGCAGCCATGGTATAAGCTGACTCCTGAGCTGTGCTCCCACCTGATCCGAAGTAAATCCAAACAAAACGACCAGTTGCCCGCACTCCTTCTGCCTTAAATTGCAATAACAAGGCCATAATCATTGGGAGTGCGCTTAGGTGAAATTTTGGATTTAAAAGGGTTCGCCAGAATGAAGCTACACGTACTGCGAGAGCTGCTGACAAGAACTGACCCAAGATGGCGTCTGAGACGGGGACAAAGTGAGAGTGGAGCTGTTGTGCTGCGTTACAGGATGGATCCGTACAGCCTGTGTCATAGTGAACAGCTGCAAGTGCACAGGAACTGTGGGCTCACTGGAACATTGTCCCCCGCCCCTCGCAGTTAACCGGCATGGATCCTAACCATGCACACCCCTGCTCTGAGACGGAGATCCCTGCAGTACCACCCCTCACACTGGCCATTTACCGGTAAGAGGCTTGCGCCTGCACCCCCGCTCTGAGACCGAGATCCTAGCCAGAAGACAGAGTGCTGACACGCAGGGGCCCGACAATTCTAGAGGGGGCTCCACACATGTGTGAAGATTGCGGCAAAGGGGAACTGGCGCTAAGCGACTGGAGTGCCAAGGTGCTGAGAGGGTAAGTGCACAGAACGCGGGGGTAAGAAGCCCCCCACCCTTATAAAGCGTGTCGCGCAGGACTAAGGACCACAACATACTGAGACAAGCGCTGCGTGTTAACAATAACTTCCCCAGAGCAACACTCTTACCCATAATCTTCACTGTTGCTGATCACAGCTCAGCATGTGGCTGTCAGCTGCAGTCTATTAAAGGAGTGTTGCTCTTATTGAATTTAAAACAAGGCCAAGGCAGCACCCTTATACCACAGCACAAGAGCCTTGCACCCAGGAGGAGAGCAGGAGACGTACGGTCCTGCTCCAATTGGGCAACCTGCACTACACACTCATCGAGGGAAGCATAGCGTGCAGAGAAGCACTAGCCATTGGCTCCATCTACCAACCCCAATAGTGCTACACAAAAGCGGGCGTGCCCTGTACATTATACCTAGCGCCAAACACAGTCTGTATGCCTCCTAAGGCCACCAAGCTGAATAGTGGCCAAACAACGCTGGATAGTTACACCAGGAATAAGTATAAATCATCCAGGGGGGGTGGCTCCATGGCCACAGGGTAGGATGCGTCCTTGGCGTTCTCCTGATGATCCAATAAAAATCCTGTGCTTCTCCAAGGCAGCTGGTAGGTGGAATAATGGAACCGCTGGGTGTATGAAGGCACAGTGGTCTCCCAGCAGGCAACTCCAGTAATGATTATAGCGAAGACCATCAACTGTGGGCCCAAACAGCGGAACGACCAAGATGGCGGTGCACCAAGAACAAAGTAACTGGCTGTGGGAGTGCTGCGCCCTATGGAGAGGAGCCACGCTGCAGTGGATCGAAGGTAGACCATAGCTGGCGTGATAAGTGAGACCGTGCTGTGAGGGGAATAGGCTGCGACCCCGGAACAGTGCTGTCGGGAGCGGGAGACCTCACAGCTACGAAGAGACCAACTGGCCAGTTGCAGCATGATGGAGCCGCACGGGCAGGGAGCTGAGCAGCAGACTTGAGTGCAACCCCACAGTCATCTGGAGAAGATCCCCGAGTACACCCCTGCCATCTGAGCAGCTGGTTACCTGAACAGTGAATCCTACATATGTGGATGCAGAACTGGTGGCGGCGCCGCGGTGCACGATGACAGAGAAGCGAGACAGAAAGCAGTAAGGAGTGGGGGGCAGACGGGGGAGCCCAGAATTTTGAAAACTAATAATTGCCTGCTGGGAAGGTGGCTCCCCTGCGTTGCCAATGACACTCTGGGTCAATATAACAAGCTGATCACAAGTACACAACGGCTGGTAGGCCCTGGGGCATAGCGAAAGGTTGACGCATGGGGCCTTGCAGATGACCCGGGGCGCTTGGGGGCTGCTGCACCCTGGCATGGTGAGCCACTAGATACACACACAGAGGTGAGACAACGGGAAGTGCGGAGTAGACTGCAGCCTGCAGGAGACTGCCGCAGCCACGCGCAGAGGCACAGGGGCACTGTCCAAAACTGGTACAGTGGACAAAGACCACAGGCAGAGAGCCTACGGAAAACAGCGTAACCAAGCCTGGCAATACAACTGAGACCTTGGTGATCCAGAGTACGGCAAAGCAGGAGGTATTGCACCCATGTTTGGCGCTGTGGCAGGGCACGGATTGGGAAACGATTCGCAGTGACCAAGTGCATGCAGCATTGCATGCAGACAGGAGACGCCGAAGCTAGCCACTAATCAACACGCCTACCCCGGGGCAACGGAACGGGAAAGACAACCTTGGCAAGTGGGGGCGCTACAGATAGAGGTTGCGCAGTGCACTGGAAGACTCCCCAGTGAGCACGAAACGGCAACACGTGCTGCGCCTGCAGTCATCAGGGGAGCACACTGCCCCTCCGTTAATGGAGCGGGACAGTGTACACCACAGAGGTTCCGGTGCACAATGACGACTAAGGGCAGCAAGGGAAAGCAGAAGCAAACCACATTTGAAACCTTTATGAAAGGCCAGCCCACCCACCATACAGAAGTAAAGGGAGAAAGATAAAGATCAAGCGATACGGGGGACAATGGCAGAAGCAAGGCAGCAACAGATTGTGGAGGCTATTGTGGCACTTCAAACAACGATCAATATGGCACTGTTGCATCAAGACGTCCGAGCCATAGCAGACTGCACTAGAAAACTGGAGGAGCAGGTCAAGAAAAATATAGAAGGGAGGGTGCAAACGACGACGTCTGACCCCACCACGTACATCGAGAATTTGTTGATCCAGGCAATAGGGGCGGAAAAGCTGACGCAGGGGTTCACGATCGAACAAGCACACCACTCCCTTATCAGGAAACCACCACCAGAGAAAAGATCCTTGCTTACTCCAGGTCAGGGGGGACTATACAGAGGGCGTTAGCAAAGGTCTCGGTGTACCCTGACTACACCTTCCACATCCAGAAGAGGAGAACCCAATTCATCACGATCAAGGCTAGGCTTAGGAAAGCAGGCCTCAAGTACATGTTGCTATATCTGGCAAAGCTGAAAGTGATACAAAATGGGAAAGTTTTCTTCTTCGAGACACCGACAGATGCGCAGGACTGGATGGATGATGCACAGATACCAGATCTGCCGAAGCAGAATGAACGTACCTAGACGGGAGATGGGGAACCCGGTGCAAGCAGCCATGAGAGAACTATGATGTGGGGGGTGGGGGGGATGTTGGAGCTGGGCCTGAGCAGGGTTACTGCACACAGCAATTGAAATGTATGTGTATTGTGGAAGCAATAGGATATGTTAAGTAGGGAACAGGAGCTACACGGTGGACGTAGACGCACGGCAGTGCGAACACCAGCGGCAGACCCACTACCCCCCCCCCTTAAACCCCCCCCGCCCCGAGTTGAAGTAGTAGGATTAGGGCCAGAGTATAGGGCCCGCCCGTAGGGCACCAGGAGCTTGGTCTCGCGGTTAAGCGCAATGGAGTGGAAACAGGGAGGTCCCTGCATGCTTTGCATAGCGGGACAAGTTGAGTTTGGGTTTGCTGTGGGGATGGGGGGGGGGGTGGAAACAGGGAGCCTGACACACATGACACAATGTTGCACCGTTCGTTTGTTGGGGCAGGCAATTGGCTGGGGGCCACATTGAGGCCCGGAACCCGATATTATGATGGTGGATAACGTTAAGATTATGACATGGAAAGTCCGGGGGCTTAATAACTATGTGAAATGTAGGAGAGCCTACATGTATATTAAGAGGAACAAGGTTGGGATAGCTTTGTTGCAAGAAATGCACCAAGACGCAAAAAGACAGCATATCCTGGCAAGGGCGTGGGGTAATGGTGGGCTCTGCTTATTATACATACGTGAGAGGGGTCCTTATATAGATAGACCCAGCTATCCCACTTAAAGTTCTGACCATGAAGACAAACAATGAAGGCAGGATGGCAATGTTGCATGGTATAATGGAAAACTGCGAGATATGTATTGTAAACACACATGCCCTCAAACATGACGCCACAGTATTTTTCAGGTCATTGTATGCCAGGCTTGGACCCTACAGGGGCGGGACATTGATTTGGGGGGGAGATTTTAACTGTATGTTAGACTCTTCCGTAGACAGGTCGGATGAGAATCACAAAAGGCTGTCTCCTCCGGCCAAGGTACTAAATTCACTGCTGACGCATTTTCAGTTACCGGACCTATGGTGGGCATAACACAGGGAGAGTAGGGGCTACTCACATTATTCTGCGCCGCACAAAGAATACACGAGGGTTGACTATGTGTTCGCTAGCGAAGAGCATGAGATTGAGTTCTCGAAGGGGGAATACCTAGCCAGGGTACTGTCAGACCATTCCCCATTGGTAGTGAGATGGCAGGTGTCGGACCAAGACCGCCCATACCCACATTGAAGCTGAAGAGTGAGGCACTGCTAGACAAATCATTTGCTGAGCACATCCGTAAGAAGACAGTCGAGTACATTGGAATAAATGAAGGAAGTGTTCAGAAGGTGGGTATGGTCTGGGAGGCGTACAAGGTTGTTATAAGAGGGGAAATGATAGCAGAATCTGGAGACGTACAGAAAGTTATTGTTAACGAACTACAGAATATGGAAGATAGGCTTAAGGTATTAGAGGGGGAAGCAAAGGTGCATAGAGAGCATGTGAAGGAAGTGATGGAGCTAAAACAGGCATGTCTTAAGCAATGGGAGAGATCGGGGAAATTCAATCATGCAAAATACCAGGAGAGGAGCCACGCCCCCCAGGTCGATAAACCGGGTAGGATGTTACCCTGGCTGTGTAAAAGAGAACGCCAGACCCCCCCCCCCCCTCATATGTTCCATCCAAAACGTGGACCGGGAAGAGAAACACGCAGGCGGAAATCAATGAGGTCTTCACAGATTATTATAAGGCACTCTACGTGAAACCCTTAGCAAGTGAGGGTGATGACCTGCAAGACGTGCTGGAACTCATTGCCCTACCCAGATTAGATGCTTTGCAGGCGGACTCCCTGGAGGAGCCCATAACCCCAGAGGTCGCCGTGACCACCATTAGAACGCTGCCTACGGGCAAGGCCCCAGGCACAGATGGACCCCCCCCAGTGAATTTTATAAGGCCTATGGCGAGACGCTGGCGCCACCGATGGCCCAAGGTGTACAACGAGGCATACACGGACCAGATACTCCCGGACAGTTTGAGAGAGGCCCTGATGGTGCCACTACTAAAACAAAACAAGGTAAGCACAGACTGCGGTTCCTATAGGCCACTGTCACTGTTGAACCAAGACCGCATGATCCTCACAGCAATCCTGGCAAATAGGCTTTGGAAAGTGATTCATGTGCTGATACACCGAGATCAGACTCGGTATGTATCGGGAAGGAACATTGCACAGAACCGGAGGAGATTGCATCAGGTAATGATCTACAGTACCAAGGGCTATGTGAGTGAGTGTGCGGTCGCCTCATTAGACGCAACCAAAGCATTTGACTCGGTACATTGGGACCGTTTGTACACTACCATGCCAAAAATGGGGATAGGGCCAAAGTACATGAAGTGGGTGCAGTTGATCTACTCAGAACCTATGTCCAGAGTCCGAACCAGCAGCACATATTCAGACAAGCGACCGCTACATTAAGGCACAAGACAAGACTGCCCACTGTCCCCAATGCTATACATTATAGCGGCAGAACCTATTGCGTACACCATCTCCAGGACATATGAACTACTGATAGACCGAAACGCAAGAACGGAATTGAAGTGCAGGGAGAGAATTGGGGAAGGTGTTTGAGGATGATGAATGGAAAGTGGTGAAGCTCTCTCATAAAGTCTCTAGGAATGCTATAATACAGCTAATACAACTATATATCACACAAAGAGCATACCTCACACCGGCCACCATCGCAACCTTCAAGGGGGCGGCAAGACTAGAATACCCTAGATGCAAGATGGTAAATTCTGGGCTAGTACAAATGTTCTGGGGGTGTCCATTGGTGCAGAGGTTCCGGGAAGCGATAGCATGGAAAGCACAACAGGGCGGCATAGAACTTGATATCCTCAACCCGGACATATGCATGCTAGGTAGGTACAAGAGAAATGGCAAAGATAAACCGCTGAACAAAATAAAATATTTGATGTGTATTTTGGCCAAACGTAGCATAGCAATGAAGTGGAAAGATGCTAAAGAGCCGAGCTCTGAAGGCTGGTGGCGGGAGCTGGGAAAGTGGGTCACAGCGGAAACCAGGGAATGGGAAAGGGCATTGAATGAGCAAAAATTTGAGATGGGACTGGATATGCAATGCTGGATAGAGTTGACTGTAACCTTGTTTGCAGGTAACGAGGAAAGGGAGACCACGCGGACCGCATGAGGTGGATCAGATGCAGATGATTAATAACACGTAATATAATATGTGTAGTGCAGGCTGAGTTGGGGGGAGTTGTGGTAGAGTTAGTGAAACCGCATAATGGATAGCTGCAAATATGATGTATAATGGGTGTGCTGTTTGTTGTGATATACAAAATGTAACAAAACCTATTTTTTTTTAAAGTAGATATCGTCCATGAAGACGATGGAGGCGACCCAAGTCAGAGGGGGAGACACAGTGGAGATGCACAACCAGGTATTACAAGCCATTGCGGACCTGAAAGCCTCTGTGGGGACAGAGATGGAGGAAGTTAGGGTGGATGTGGGCCTGTTATGCCAGGATGTAAGGAAGCTTGCGGAACGTACTAAGTCTGGAGCAACAAACCAAAGAAAACGCGATGCAGATCCAGGAGACACGCACAGACGTCCACATCTTGCAGCAGAGAATCAAGCTGCTTGAAGACAGAGCGGATGATGCGGAAGGCAGAGCCAGGAGGAACAATATCCATATTGTTGGCCTGCCGCAGGGCGAAGAGGGCTCTGACCCAACAGCATATGTTGAAAATATGCTCCTGCAGGAAATTGGCTCCCTGTACGCTAGAGGGATTTTAATCTGGATAGCGCCCATGGTGCACTTCAGAGGGACCCAAATTAAGACAGATAATGAGGAGAGGATAGTGTTAGTGCAAGGGCTCTGTCACGATTCCTGCCCCTCATGTCCCCAGCCCTCCAAGATGTCAGGCTGGATCCAGGCCACAATCACCTACATGGCCCTCAAGGGCCTCTCCATCCCTCCAAAGACCCACCAGACTCACTCACTCCCATAGGATAACATTGGGGATTGGACTTGTAGTGCATTGATGGGGACAAGATGGATGCCCCCACATATTTTGGTTCCCAGAACTGCATGTGCAGTCTAGTCTTTTGGGTGTGGTTCAGCCCAGAGACACCTGGGATACCCAGAGACTATTTAAGCCATGCCCAGGCTGAGCAACATGCTTTCCGTTTTCTGCACCTGCAGCGTGACACTCGCCGTGTTCGGATCGGTCTCCAGTAGGCCTGCATCTTTCTTCTGCACTCAGCTCCTGCAAGAACAAGAACACTGTTAGGAACAGCCTTACCTTGCGGCGCTTCTGCCCATCATTCATCGCTCCTTCTGTTCTGCGGGCATCTTCGGCGGTGTCATTCCCATCCCAGCATGCTGCATCCTAAGGAAAAGGGAAAAGAACAGAAAAAAGGCATTAGTAAGCTTTCAGCAAATCTTTGCTTATTTTTAAAGACTGTACGAGCTTCAAACGCTTACCTGAATCCCAGCCGCTCTGGGGAACTCTGTCTCCGGAACTTCTCATCCATCTGCAAGAGGGAAAAGACACTCCAGGTTAGCGTGGAAACATCTAGAGGCGCCGCATACCGCGCTTACTCACCGCATTTCTTCTTCATAACCGGCATCCACGCTGAAAACATTGCGGCACCTAAAAGACACAGAAAAAGAACTCAGTTCAATACAAATACGAAAAGGTTGCATCGCACTCTCACTCACCTTCAGCGCTACTCATCTCAGCAGCACGTCGCCATCCCCGGACGCCGGCCATCATCAAAGGAAGGAAAGGAACGAAGTTAGAGAACTGTTCAAAAGACTCATTATACTTACCTGTCTGACTCTTGCCAGTGACTAGGCAGCAACGAGCCTGCATCAATCAACGCGCCCCTGCGCTGAAAGCAGGACGGAGAGCACACTTTCCAAGAAAACAAGGTGAGCTGCGGATCAAAGGGAAGGGTTGGACCCCGGGGAAGTAGGGGTTCAAGCACACAGAGACAATAGGGAGTTAAACTCTACCAATCCTGTGTTTCAGGCCCAGTCTCCAGTCGAGTAGACTCCACAGAAGGGTTTGAGGTCGTAAGAGGTCAGAACAGGCTGAGTGACGTCCCAGTGGATACCAGGTGAGCGTTACAGGCTCTTTAGAAAATATTGACGCATGTATAGTCAACACATACGCCCCTAATCACAACACAGCAGCATTCTTCCAAACACTGTATTCAAGGCTTGGCCCCTACAGAATTAGCAACATCATTGGGGGGGGAGGGGTGATTTCAATTGAGTCATAGATAGATCCACTGATGGACAGATCGATACTAGGTTGGACAAGCCAACACCCCCCACCACCGTTCCTCAGATATTTGGAGGACGATTCACTACTCGCACTATTCTGCACCACATGCGGTCCACATCAGATTGGATTACTTCTTTGCAGGTAAGGAAATATCCCATCAATTTGTCACTGCAGAGCATAGAGGGAGGGTCCCGCTCCTGATGCAGTGGCAATATGTACCCCTCACGCCCCAATACCAACATGGAGACTCAGGAGAGAATCACTACATGATGTCCCCTTTCGAGAGGCTATCATAGACAGTATCATTGAATATATCACACAAAACTCTGGTAGTGTGCCCAGCATAGGGACCTTATGGGAGGCCCTCAAAGTGGGCATTAAGGGCGCCACCATTGCTAAATCAGGCGGCATCCAGGCTATGATGATCAAAGAGTTGGCCTCCACAGAAGAGGAAATTCAGAGGTTGACACAGACCCAGGCAGGCCAAGGGGAGGATGAGGCAGAAGTACTGGCACTGAGGCAGAAATGCCTGGAACACTGGGAGAGGTTGGGAATGTACAAGTACTCGAAATATATTGAAAGGCAGCATGCAAAGGGGGATAAACCAGGCAGGTTGTTGGCATGGCTGTACAAAGAAGAGGAGAAACGGGAGCCCATCCATGCAGTCCATACACAACAAGGTGCTACGTGTCACACACAAGGGAATTAATCCTGTCTTTCAAGTATTCTACCAGGCTTTATACCGAGAGGAGGCCAGGACCACACAAACAAATATAGAGGAAGTACAAGGTGAAATTGATCTCACCCATCTGGACGCCGAGCAGAGGATGGGTTTGGATGCCCCCATCATGGTAGAGGAAATACAGAGCATAATATGATCCTTGCCCACGGGCAAAGCCCCTGGCTTTGAAGTGAGTTCTACAAGGAATTAACGGAGGAGTTAACCTTGCACATCCTGGAGGTGTTCACTGAGGCATTTGAGTTCTCCAGCGCAGTCCATAATTATGCCCATTTTAAAACCCAATAAATCACTGCTGGTGAGTGGATCGTATTGACCCTTGTCCATGCTCAATCAGGACAGTAAGATATTCACAGCACTGCTAGCCAACAGGTTAAAAAAGGTGATTCCTAAATGTGTACATCCCGACCAGACGGGCTATGTACCAAGCAGGAGTATGCCCTGGAATCAGAGGCGATTATATCATGTTATACATAGTACTGTAGCCTGGGAGACCCCCTGTGCGGTGGCCATGCTGGATGCAATAAAGTGATTCGATTCAGTTAGATGGGAGTGGCTCTATGCTGCACTGGGAAGATTTGGCTTGGCTCAAGGGTTCATTTGGTGGGTAAAATTGATGTACGCCAAACCAATAGCACAAGTCTGGATGGGTCAACATATCTCAGATGCTTGGGAGCTCGAGAAGGGCACCAGGCAGGGTTGCCCGCTATTTCCCTTGCTTTACATCCTAGCAGTGGAACCGATTGCGGAATACCCAAGAACAGAATATATCACAGCAGGTATAGTCATTAATGGCACACCACATCTAATCTCTATGTATGCTGATGACACATTGTTATACATTCAAAATCCAGAAGATAACTTGGAATTGATGTGCAGTGAAATCTTCTTTGTACCCACTAGCAGGCCTCGCCGGAAAGACCCTCAATGAGCTGCCGGTCCCGGCGCTACAATGGAGCGTGGACTCGTTCAGATATTTAGGGGTACATATTTATCGCGATCCAGTGCTGGAACATGCCCATAACACGGAGAAAGCTTTAGAGGGAGTTGCGAACTCGATGAGATTCTGGACTAAAAACTTCCCCTTTCCTTAATCGGCAGAGCGGCATTGCTGAAAATGGTGGTCCTCCCGCGACTAGTACATAATTTCATACATGTCCCGTACAACATTCCCAAAGGCGCCTTCACAGCCCTAGCCAATCACTGCAGGGGATTTGTATGGTGGAATGCACGGAGCAGGATTGTGCTGTCCGCCCTATGTAGGCCCTACGAAGAAGTGGGCATTAGGATCCCACACTTAGAATTATGTTTTGTGGCAGGGCAACAGTAATTCATAGCGGGCTGGCTGGCAGATGACCCTACCACAGTCACGAAGTTACTGCAACCAGCCGTGCCGCGCTTCTTCTTAAAAGAAATTGAGTGGAACAAAAGGCCCCGAGATCGCCAACGTTCACACCTAGTGACGCTGGGTATTAAAGTATGGGATAGAGCGCACACAGATAGGGCTGCGGGACCCTGTCTCGGTGCAGGTCCCTTTAGTGTCAATACTCCTCAGTGGGACCCTAGGCGTATCTGGGTGTACACACAGTGTGGGAAGAATATGGGATAGCCACAATAGGAGACGTGCTTAGCCGCACTTAATTTGTGCCTTTCCAGGAGTTGGCATAACGCACTGGCTTACGTCAGGGCCAATACTTGCTATATCGCACAATTAGGGAGGAGTTCACATGCAGTTGGCCCACCTAGTGCTTGACAAACACTCAGCTATTGACATCCTGTATGACATTTCAGAGGGGGGCAGGGGGTACACGCAATCTCTGCGGTATATGATCTATTGCTAAAGGCGGGGCACTCTACTGAACTAGCAGCTAAGCTTAACTAGGAGGAAGATCTAGGCGCCCCATTTTCAGATACACACTGGGCTTAGATACAGAGATACCATAAGACTGTTCCGTAATGCACGGCTACAATTGACAACTATTTTAAACACACTGAGCATACATGCCCCGTTGAGAATCTCAAAGTTCCCGGGCTCCATTACACAACACTGCCCTAGGTGCGCTGCCACAGACGCAGGTATGCTGCATATGTCCTGGGCATGTCCCAAAGTACAAGAATATTGGGCAGGAGTGGAAGTGAGAATGAATAAAGAAGGGCTCCAGAGGAATGTGATATCTCCTGCTCCTTGTTTGTTAGAACGATTTCCGCGCCCCAAGCTCTCTCAAAACATACATAAAATGAAAGACTTGGCGTACATAGTAGCCAAACACGGAATTGCCATGGCGTGGAAGTCCCAAAGGGGTCCCATCATAGAAGACTGGTGGCGGGACCTTAAAAAGTGGGCCCTAGCTGAAAGTGGGCCCTAGCTGAAAGAGCTGCTTGGGGCGGGCGATACAATTGAGCCGGTCGGATACTAGTGATGATATTGCAGCTTGGAATGCTCTGACACAAAATTATTTGCACCGGAGGACACGGAAGTGGATATAGAGAACACACCCCAGTAAACATGACACAGATCAGCCCAGCAGTAGGCAGCAAGAATGTATGATTGGCGCTAGCAATTCAGGCAGGGTAGGGTGGTGGGACCAGTGGGAGGGGAAGATGGGATGGGCATTGTGGGCTAGATTTGTCGGTTAGGTTTTATTGTAATACTATGTGATGTAATTAAGTGCAAAGTATGCTTCTGTTGTAAATGCAAGTTAAAATCAATAAAAAAAACAACAAAAACAAATTGAGGTACAGATACACGTGGATGACCCCTTAATGAAGATGGGCTGCCCCAGGGGCCAAGCATTTGGTGAAAATCCTTGGGGGACACTTGAGGACGAAGCGGAGCACCTTGAATTTATAGTGCAGGCCTGCAATACTGGAAAAACATCCTGTGGAGCATAGAGGGACAAGAGAGGAATGCCCTTTATCATTGCTGTCATTTGGTTTGACAACAAAGGCACTAGCTGATTGTATAATGAGGAAACCAGTTCTAGAAGGGTTTTCACTGAACATTGGGAGAAGACTAGATATTACTTTATACAGATACATTATTCCATTAATTCTCAGCCCCTACAAGCAATTTAAATCTTACTAGAAATTGCCAGACAAACTGGAAGGAGGGTATGAAACAATTTAGATTCAGTGTTGTCAATTGGTACAGATATATTTTCAGATACTTTCAATTACAGGTAGGATGGTCCAGGAAAGGCTACATGGACTTGGCAATGCACCAAGCACTTAGGAGAAGAGAGAAAGATGTAGACACATTGTGCAAACTTGTTGCTGACCCTTATTGGGTGGGACATCATGTGTTGAGTTATTATACACTACTATGGAACAATGAGGCTCATGTAACTACAGTAACAACACAATATAAGGTAGTCCAGGAGAGGTTTCAGCAGGTGGGTGGACTGTAAGTCTCACACGTACAGGGGTATTATTTGTCATTTACATTATTAGTAGCAAATTAATGTAAATCTAAGGGAAGGTCAGACTCTGCAATAAGATTGGAATTGGCACTCTGGTGACTATAAGTGAGACCATCCTTTTTTACATAAAGTCGTGACAGGCTTCCATTTCTCATATATTATCCATATTCCAGGGTTTTACCCTATCCCTCATGTCTAATACAGAGGGACAATGTCATTGGCTTTACAATGCAAGGGTTCTTAGTTGCTGTGTATTTCTGATGAGGAACATCAGAAAGATGACCAGCTTTTTGTAGGTTACACTGGTGCCCGGTGCCGGCAAGAACGTTACTAAATAAATCCTGTCGAGATGGATCCTCTGCATCCCTGAATGTTGTGATCGAGCTGTGAAGCTCTGATGGTCTCGGGGCTCATTCCACTAGAGGCCTGGCTGCACAGGGTGTTCCTGCTCTTGACAAGTGTCAAGCAGCTAGGTGGGCTTCACTCAGTGCACAGATTTGCCAAACACTACTGCCTGGATTCTCGGTCAGGGCAGGACACTTACTTTGGCTGAGCAGTCCACCAGACTTTTCTGGTGTAGGTAGGTATTTGTATTTTATTGGGATATATATAGCACTTGCACCAAAGTGCTGCACAATTCTATAAAATGGTACACACAAAATGCAATGATTGAAATAACGCAACTAAGCAGATGATTTTAGAGTGGAGATGTAGAAGAAAGGAGGTGGGATTTGAAACGAGAGCAGAAGATGCATAGAGACGGAGAACAACAAATGTAAAGAGGGGAACAAATTCCATAGTTTAGGGCTGAGGAGAGAAAAAGACCAGAAACGAGACAGGGTTTAAGGGAAGAAAAGAGATTTTGTGAGCTAAGAGAACAAGCCTGATTGTAGGATGAATTGATGGCAGCAAGATAAGGAGGAGCCAGACCATGGAACCACTTAAAAACAGTACAGATTTCATTTCACATTTGTATTGCGCACATACTCACGGAGCCAAGCAGAAACCTGCATCCAAGCCAAAAGGAAAAAGAAAAAAAGCTGATAATCGTATGGGAGGAGGCAGATACTCAAGAGTGATGAGAAATGGATGAACACGGGGACAGTAAGAAAATATAGACAGTAGAGTTGAAGACTGAATGAAGGAGGGAAAGATGAGGTAAGGCCCATAAGAAGGGCAGAGCAATAGTCAAGCCGAGAGGAAATGGAGGTAATAAGGAGGTTTGCTGCATGGAAGGATGGAAAGGAATGATCCGATGACTGATGTATGGGTGGAAACAGCAGGAACAAGCTGTAGATTGAAAGACTCAATGGCTGAAAAGAGTGTGATAGTATTTATAGAGAAGAGCAAAGGACCACGTATGGAGCCTTGGGAAACACCATAGTGAAAAGGACGTGGGGATAGGAAGTTTGACCTGCCGAGGAAGCAGAACAGGTGCGATCAGAAAGATATGAATGAAACCAACTAGTTATAGAGTCAAAGAATACTTGGGTGGTGACGGCAGAAAGCAGAGTGAGGTGATCAAAAGTATCAAATGCTGCAGAAAGATCCAAGCGAACAAGTATAGAAGATGATTTATTGTGCCGAGAGGAAAGAAGAGAGTTAGTGATATGAAGAAAGCAGTTTCTGTGGAATGGCCGGGATGAAAGACACATTGAGTTAAAGGCAGTAGAGAGTGGAGAACGATATATCAAGAGATTTGGGAGTAGACAACCCCTTCTAAAAGTTTAGAAGAAAATGTAGGCGGTAAAATAGACCCAAAATTTGAGAAGGTTTCTTGATTATTGTAATGACAGTAGGACAGTAAAATGCTTAAAGGATTAGGGGATGGTTGAGGTAGACCGGGAGAGTTAAGCAGGGAATGAAGGTGGGATATACCGAGGGGATAAAAGGTGAGGACAGTGGATCAAGGAGAGAAGCAGTACGGGGGTGCAAGTAAGAATAGAGACAGTATCTGCATCATAGAGAGTATGGAATACAGAGAATTATGGGGATGAAGGAGATCTAGAAGGGGGGCAGAAAAGGGAAGGTGGTAAAGGGACAGAGGAGATTGCTGTGAGTAGGGAAGAAACAGGTTAGAAAGTCGGCAAAATCAGTGGAAGAGAGCTTAGAAACAAAAAGACCAGAAGGAGGGAGAGATCACGTGATTGATGACTTCAAGAATGCAACTAAGATGGTGAGAAAGAAGAAATGAGTGAGGAGAAAGATTTTTAGCAGAAAGAAGAGAATCGCAGAAAGCATGCAGAGCTCATGGACCAGCAAGATCATAAGGGTCATGGGTTTTCTTCCAGCTACGTTCAGCACGGTACAGGGTAGTTCGGACAGAGCAGAGGTTGGGTGACGGCCAGGATTGTGGTGGCTTACGGGAGGGAAGGAAGGAAGGAAGGGACGGAGGGACAGGGGGGTGGACAAAATTCTAGAGTGGCTGAAAGAATTCTGAAGGCAATCTGATGCATGATCAGGAGAGGTAATAGAAAAGAGTGTGAGAGAAAGAAGACTTGAGGAGAGAGAAGACAGAAAGGAAGCTAAAGAAAACTTGAGTTAATAAATGGAGAAGAGAGGAGAGATACGAGTAGGGGGAAAAGGAGAGAAGTGAATGATCAGAGGAATACATAGGAGAAGAGAGGAGAATTTTAATTCTAGAGACAAAGCGGAGATGTGAAAAGGAGGAATGGACAGTGGAGTAAGAGAAAGAAGGGGAGAAGAAGAATGGGTAGCAGAAAGGTGGAGACTGAAGTTACCTAGCAAAAAGGACTATGAAGGGAGCAAAGTAGCAAGGAAACAGTCCAGGCCATTGTAAAAAGTAGTAATAGGACCCGGAGGACGGTAAACAATAAGAAATGTGATTGAATAAGGTTTAGGAAAGTCAAAGATCTGACATTCAAGGGAGGGCAAAAAAAGAAGATTTGAAGGAGTAGTGGAGAGAAGCCAAGAAGAGTGACAGTATGCTGGTGCCACCACCTCGGCTAATTAATCGAGGGGTCGTTTTTCTTTCTCTTCTATCCTCATGTTTTACTATGGTTGTTTAAGATGAGGAAATTATAAGTTACTTACCATAGTCCCCTTTCCTCCATACTGCATGGGTGTCCCTTCCTAGGGATGGGAGACAGAACCTTTTTCACCAGGAAAAACTTACTTCCCCCTTTAAATTTTGAGGGGCACGGCCCTGGGAGCATGTGCTACCCTGAATCCACTCACCAGCACCGGACTGCAGTCTCCATTGATACGTCAACAATATTTACCATTGCCTAAGGACACCAGTATTATTAGGGGGGAGGATGGTGGGACGTATGGAGGAAAGGAGACTAAGAGTATGTTAGTCACTACGGTGAGTAACTTATAATTACTCTTCCCGTCCCCTTTCCTCCATACTGCATCGGGGATTACAACTGAACATAGCCCCAGGGTGGAGAGAAGGACCCTGCTTAAGCAAATTAGTTCCTAAGAACCGCCTGTCCGAAGGCCGCATCTGACTTAGAGCCGGAGTCCAAACAGTAATGCTTACAGAAAGCTGAAGGGGTGGCCCAGGTGGCTGCCCTACTTATGACTTGCCACGGGACCTACTGCTGGGATGCTATGGCCGTGGCCTTGGCTCTGACCGCTTGAGCGTGCACGTTAGATGGCAGCAGCCTGTGCTGCTCCTCATAGGCCTCCCTGATGGCCGCAACCATCCACCGTGCTATGGAAGCCTTGGATGCTTGATACCCAGGTCTGGAGCCCCCAAAGATGACAAATAGTGCATCTGACTTGCAGAAACCCTTGGTCCTGTCCAGTTAGAATTTCAGAGCGCGCCTGACATCCAGACAGTGCAAGACTCTCTGAGCCTAGTCCTTGGGGTCAGCGAACGTGAGACTATTTCCTCGTTTAGATGGAAAGCGCAGGGTACCTTAGGTAGGAACTCCGGGTGAGTCCGCAGGACCACCCTATCCCTGTGCAAGGTGGTATAGGGTTCTGAGGCCACTAGAGCCTGGATCTCGCTGACTCTGCAAGCAGAGGCGAGTCCCAATAACAAAGCTGTCTTTATGGTGACAAGCCTGATGCCCGCGGATGCCATTGGCTCAAAGGGTTTATGTGCCAAGGCGCCCAACACCACATTGAGGTCTCACACGGGGTGTGGCCTCTTGATGGGCGGGTAGAGCCTGAACAAGCCTGCCAGATGTTTGACTATCGGGTTGGAAGAGGAGAAGACTACCCTCCTCCGAATTTCTGTAGGCCCCTATGGCTGCATAGTAGGTGCGACATGTGTCCACCTGCACTCCTGAGTGCGCATGGTGTGCCGAAAAGGAAAGTACATTATCCAGCATGCACCTAAGGGGGGCGATCTCCTTAGAGTCCACCCAATGAAAGAACCTAGTCCATTTACTCCTGTATTGACTCCTGGTAGCCTTGCTCCTGGCGCCCTGAATTATCTCCATGTTAGCCTGTGATAGGCTCAGGTGCCCGAGGGTGACCTGCTCAGGAACCACTCTGCGAGGGCCAACTTCTGTGGGGCAGGGTGTATGACCCTGCCCCCCTGCTGGGACAGGAGATGTGCTGGAACCAGCGGAAGGTGAGCTAAAGGAATGGGAGGTCTGTCCGTGAGGTGGAGTATTTTGGAGAACCGCGGTCTCGCCGGCCACCATGGAGCTATCAGAATGACGCTGAGGTGACAAGTCTCCTTTATACTGTGGATCACCCCGTGGATCAGGGTTGTGGCCGGGAAGGCATAGGCCGTCATGCCCTCCCACCGTATCTGTAATGAGTCGCCCAGGGAGCCAGGGCCCTGCCCCTGCCAAGACACAAACTGACAACACTTCCTGTTCGTCCAGGAGGCAAACAGATACACCTGAGGTTGCCCCCATCTGCTGAAGACCTCCAGGAGCACCTGGCCGTTCAATTGCCATTCATAATTGTCTGCAACTAGTCTGCTGAGCCTGTCCACTTCCAAGTTGGCCTCCCCCGGGAGGTGGACGGCCTTGAGGTAGATGATGTTCTCCAGGGCCCATTCCCACATGCTGACCACCAGGCTGCACAGAGTAGGGGACCTGGTAACCCCCTGCTTCTTGACATAGTACATTCTGGTGGAGTGGTCTGTCTGGATAAGGACGGTCTTGCCCCCAATGAGCGGAAAGAAAGCTCTGAGAGCTAGACAGATGGGCCTGAGTTCGAGCCAGTTGATGTTTGACTCCTGATCCTGCCGGGTACAAACTCCATGGACGCTGTGGCAGTCCAGAGCTGCTACCCAATCCTCTAGGGAAGAGTCCATAGTGATGGTGACCTGCGGGGATGGCTGCCGGAAGGGCTTGCCTGTCTGAGGGTTGCAGTCCCTGGACCACAATGTGAGGTCCGAGTGGAGAGAAAGCGGTATGCTGACCAGCTCCGCTTGGGAGCCCCTATCCTGATTCCATGAGGTTGCGAAGTGTAGCTGTAACCTTCTCATCCTGAGTCTCGTGTGTGGCATGGCCAGGAAGACCGCTGCCATGATACCCAGTAAGTGCTGGTACCGCAAGGCAAAGGTCACTGCTCTGGTCAGGAAGTGAGTAGTGGCTCTCTTGATAGCCGTAATCTTGTCCTCCGAGGGAAAGACCACCTCAGCGCTTGTATCCCAGATGAGGCCCAGGAAGCCGACACTTCTGGAGCTTGATAGTAAACACAAGGTTGTGGAGTGTGTTCATAAGTGCGGAGGAAATGTGGATAACCCAATCCAGAGATCTCGCCCTGACAAGCCAGTCGTCCAGGTACAGGTAAACGTGGTGGCCCAGGCCCTGAGGAGGGCTCCTACTACATTCATGATTGTGGTAAATACCTGGGGCTGAGTTGAGGCCAAAGGGTAGCACCTTGTACTGGAAATGGCAGCCCATGATCCTGAAGCGAAGAAAGGAGCGATGTGGCTGCCAAATCGGCACGTGTAGGTAGGCGTCCTTCAGATCCAGGGAGCACATCCAATGTCCCTTGTCTAGTGTCTCTGCAATGAGTGCTGGCGTAACCATCTTGAATTTCTGAAGAGGGAGGGAGAGGTTGAGGGTGGATAGGTCCAACACAACTCTCATGCCAGGCTGTCTGTTCTTTCGTATGGCGAAAGTCCTGGAATAGAAGCCTAATCCTCTCTGGGAGGCTGGGACTTCTTCCACTGCATGGCTCTCGACAAGCGACCAGATCGCCGCCAACAGAGTTGCCGTCCCAATCTGTGAGAGTGGAGGGGAGGAGGGAGGAGAGGGATGTATCGGTAGGTGGTACCCCGTGGCTACTATAGAGAGGATCCCGGGGTCCATAAAGTTCTGGTGCCAAAATTGCACGCGTGAGGCAAGCCTGCCCCCCCACCAGAGACAGGTGGACCCGAAGGGATGCGTCATACTTTTTTTTTCCTTCTGAGGTTGCTGCAGAGGAGGGGGACTGTAAGAAGCCCTTGCTCCCTCCCCACTATTTGTTACTTGCGCCGGTGCTGACTCGGCGAGCGGTCAGGCTGCCTCGCCCTCTGTTCCAGGAAGCCCCGGAACCCACCAAAAGAGCCCCCACCCCCTGTCGGAGCATTGATGCGTCTGGGTGTATGCCTTGGGTGTGGCCTTCATTAGGATAAAGATTTTGCAGTTTGCGAGCTGTTCTTTTTATCCAATTCCTAGTCAGTGGTAGAGTGAAAGAAGTCACTACCCTGGAATGGAAGGTCCAATATGCGTTCCTAGATGTCGGGGTTAAACTTAGTAGCCCGATGCCAGGCCATCCTTCTCATGTCTGCGGCGATGCAGATGGTCCGGCCAGAGGTATTGAAGTGGGCCACAGTGGACCCCATGATGTCCTGCGCTACCAGCCTGGCTTCCCCTAGACCCACCTTGAAGCGTGCCTGGCTCTGCACTGGAAGGAAATCCGCTATTTCCCGCCAAAGCCTCCGGTTAGCAGCTGCCAACATGGCATCAGCTTTGCCTGACGCATGTGCAGCGAGGCGTTGCAGTACAGTTTCTTCCAGTACGCCTCCAAGATCTTTTCCTCCTTGCTTAACAGCACAGAGGACAACTGAGGCTTGGAGTAGAGTGATGCTGTAGCAATCACCGAAGAGTGCGGTTGAGGGTGCGTCAACAAGAGTGTATCCCCCCCCATCCGTCTATACATGGCATCAAGGTGCCGATTGACAGGTTGGGCTGAGTGCCGCTTGAGCAACCCCTTTTGGCCAGAGCCGCAACGTCCTTCTGCGTTCCTGTCTTGGTAGGGGGTTTTAGGGTGAGGACTTCTGCCAAGACCCCCTCCTCGGGCTGCTCGACCTCGGGTTGAGGAAAGCCCAAATATTCTGCCAGACCTGCTAGCCTGTCGTGCAAGGCCTTTGCTGACAACTGCGTGTCAGGGTCCTCCTCCTCGCCTGCATCCACCAGAGTGTCCAGCTGGTCTGGAGCTGGTGGAGGACTGCTGGGCGCCGTGGACTGCGGTGTAGGGACCAGAGCCAGAGGCTGTTGCAGAGCCTCCTGAATTGTGGGAGGCAGGGGAGCCAGAATCAAACTATATGCGCGGGTGGAGTGACTGGAGGGAGCAAGTCCCTGACTGCATCCCTTAGGATGGCCCCCATCTGCGGGGTTCGCATCAGCGCCAGGAACCTTTCGAAGAACTCGTCTTCGGAGGCTGAAGAGGTGGCAGGAGATTTTGACGGCGTGGTTGGGGTATGCTGGGGCCGGAGCGCACCGTCTAGTTTGCAGGGGGAACCTGCCCTGCGCTGCTGATCGATAAACTGTAAGCCACGTACTCGATTGACACCGGTCCCACCTTGAAACTCGTTCTTCCTCCTGCTCCATTGCTAGGAGTGTCATCGGATGAGCCGCCATTTTGTCTGGCGCAGCGGCCATCTTGTCGAGCTGCGTGCCACGTGCAGACGTCGTGCTCCTTGGCTCCCTGGGCCCAGCCTCCTCCAAGACTCTTGGTGGTGGAGCATGAGGCCTACTCTGCACCTCAGGCTGCGGCCTGGTAGGCGTATGGCCCTCGGCAGAGATGTCGGTAGTGCTGCATGCAGGCGCCCCCTGAGGCATTGCCCCTCGGGTGAACACCTGGTAAAAAAACCTTGCAGTCCCTCTGCACCGCTTCCGGAAGGATCCGATGACTCCTCGGCCGTAAGCTGGACTAGCCTCGGTGTGTGTGCTGGTGTGAGAACCCGAGGGGTTCCTCCCGCTTGGGCATTTTCTCGGAAAGGAGTCGCCTTTACGGGGTGTGATGGAAAATAGCGGCCCTCCTTTGGGCCTCGATCTCTGTCTGACAAAGTCCTTCAAGTCCTCTGGAGGCGACCTTTGGAAGAGCTCCCTCCACCGAGCTAGTTTGTTCTTCAGTGCACATGGAGTCAGTGTGTCGCACGTGGTACAACCTTCCCAACCGTGGTCGGGGCCAAGGCAGCAGAGGTAAAGAGCGTGGGGGTTGGATGTAGGGAAGAGCCACTCGCAGGCTGGACACCTGCTGAAGTCGACATGCGCCGGGGAGGAGCGTAACGCCGGAGGACCAAGTACCGGAATGACAAAAAGAAGACAAAAAGATAGAAGAATCTGGGGAAGAGCATGTGGAACTACATGGCAAGGCCAAACCCAGGAGCGCTGGTGAAATCGGCCGTTCCCGTTGATGCAGAAAAAGGGACTGAGGTGTGGCGCTGGTGGGCGGAGTCTGGGTAGCGCATGCTCCCAGGGCCGCGCCTCTAAATTTCAAGGGGAAGAAGGTTTTTTTCTGGTGAAAAAAGCTCATTGTCCTGTTGTTAGAAAGGGAAGCCCATGCAGTATGGAGGCAAGGGGACGGAATATAATAGTAACTCTGGGAAGAAGGAATCCAGTATAACAAATTACCTCTCACAGTTATATTATTTCTGATAGCTTAGTCCTTCCTCCCACAGATCCGTATTGCCCTGCTAACCTACCAATCTTGGAGGATATCTCTTACAGCTTATCTGTTGTATGGTCCTGTAGCTTCTGAGAGTTGGGTAGAAATGCAGAACTGAGGTCATAAGCTACAACATCTCCTTAGATACTAGCCCAGATGTCACATCTGGCATCAGGGGGCATAAGATCCCCGGGCGGAGCAGTCATGCAACCCCAGTGTGCCCTGAAAAGGTTTTGCTAAGACAGCTGGCACTAGAAGAAATTATCAGACACGAGCAATCGGATGGAGGAAGGAATCCAATTGAAGCAGGCCACACTGAGGATGGGTTGGACAAGCAAAGTCATGCTGAAACAGATTTAGTTGAAGGGAAGATTGAAGGAAGCCAAAAAACGAATAGGGTGCAAGACCCTGGACAGCAGAGTCAAAGATTAGCAAATAAATAAAACATGGGTCCATGTGGTACCTTTGCAGAACTATGAAGAATGTGTACAAGGGCTTGTAGACAACTATAAATATTGCCAATGGAAGTCTGTGTAGACAGTGCAACTACAGAATAATTATGACTGCTGTATTACTCCCAAATAAAATAATGTATTAGAATCACTGCATCATTGCAACCAATTTCCAACATACAGAAAGCTGATAAGCCACATTAATAAACAGAATATCTTGCCATCAAAACCTGAAACATTTGATATTTGACTTGTTAAATTTGCCACGGGCACTGCCTGAAGATTCTCAGTGTAAAACACTGAGCTACAATGTAACTATTTAAAATATTATCTCATAACTGTTTTAACATAATGAAGTTTCCACAGTTGAAGCAACATTTAACAGAAATCACTTCTGTTTTTGAAGTAATGAAACTCTCAAATTCTTTGAACCTGAAGTAATACTTTTTAATTTATGACATTTCTGTTTTGTAAACATCCAATGAAGCATTTTAAGAGTGATCAGCATTAATAATGTAGAACAATTCATACATTACCTGTTTGAATCCAAACTTTCTGGAGAGGATAGCGTACATTCATTTGTGTAGGTACCAGTGGCACTGCCAACAACCGAAAGGAGAACTCTTTGCATAGTTCCATAAAAGAGTTGTATGTCATTTAGCCTTTGAGGCAATTCATATACTGAAAAATAAAATAAGACGTTTAGCACTGTTTCTGTGACAATGGTTGCAGAGAGCAGTGCAAGATTCTCAAATGGGACCAAAATAGGTTACTCTTGTACTGTTGCCTCCAAACGACGCCACAAGAGGCCTTAAAGACCAACCTGATTAAATTAGCCACTAAAACAAAAAGGGGTGTCAGGACAACTTGCAGACCCAACAAACAATGGTGTGCCATGTTCTGCCCTGTTTAAGAGTTGACATCAGCCCACTGGCAAAAGCCCAGTCTGCGGTAGCCTCTTCAGGAAGGGAGGTGGCAGTGTAGACTTCCGTTTTCCAGAAGCTGGGTGTGGATGTCCAGATAAGGGGAGGCCTATGGCAATTAACACATTTCATACCTTTGGTAATGTTTTCTTTATTGATTGATAAGGTAATTCCTTTGCCAGATTCCTAATCTTCTAAAATCCCTTTCCAACACTTGTGTGCAGAAACCTTTTAACATCCACGGTGCACTTCCAAGGTCAGCCCCATCATTGTTCCCTGCAACACTTTCGTGCCAAAAGCCATCTGTATATACCAGAAGCCACCACTCCATCTTCCCCAGTTCCATTTTGACCACTGACAAGCACAAAGAGCATCAGAACTGTTGCATACAAAAAGGAAAATGCAAAAATGTAATCATACAATATTAGAGTAGGTAACGTAGAAGGATGGGTGGGAAGTCTATGAATTATGTATTAGAAGAGGTATTATATCCAACAGAAAGAACATGATGGGTTGTAAGTGTTAGGAAAGTGTTTTGCAACTTTCCCCCCTTCGTTATTAAGGACCCACAATCTTTGTTTCTCTGTTTTTGAACCTGATCTGACTTTTTGAAGGGAAGTAAAGCTTTCAAGCTTCACTTCCCTTGCTTTTTGCTCATTTGTATGGAGAAACTGATCAGTCCTTCAGACTATCAGCACTGGGAAATTAGGTTTTCCCTTTTGCATTTTTGTGACTTTTTAACATTGTGCACAGCATCTTACCATGCAAATGGTTACTTTCATATGTGCCTAAAGACAAGCTGATGGCAGCAGATATATTCTTCCAATTTTTGCATTATTTTTAGCATGCACATTCGCTTTTATCGCGTATGGCTACTAAACGTGGCCAATGCCCTAAAATGGCGGTGTCACAAGTTTTTCGTTTGTTCTTTGGCCATATTGTAGTTTGGCCTTCTTCCCGCCTTGCCAGGTCAGGAAATCCATTTCAAGATCTTGCACTTGCCCAGGAAAGCTGCTGCTTTCACAGGTTAGTGATGCATGTGTGTGTGTATACAATGTGTGTTCGTGCGTGTATGCATGTGTGACAAAGGAAGAGGGTGGAACTGTCAGTCTAATTCCACATGCTTGGTGTCAGAATCTGGGTGTGGGACATGGGTGAAACCAGTAGTTGACCCTGATTGGGCAACTACTGTCGGTTTGAACGGTGCAGATGCTTACCATTGGTGGACTTCATTCCAGCATAGATTTTGGATAAGAAGAGGCCTCCTGCAGCCATTTCTTCAGATCAGTGTTACAGCCAAGAATCCCTCATAGAATAACAGTCGGTTGAAGATCCGCAGAAGACTCCTGAGGGAGCCTGGCATCCCTTTGTGCCTAAGGCACAGTGAAACCCAGCTGGACTACCTGATCTCCGAAGACCGTGATCAGTGATTCAGCCCTTGGACTAGTGGGAACAACTACTCTAAATGCCTTTTAGAGAATCCAGATGACCTGAGCCTTCGGAAGTGTGTCTGGACCATCTGGATTGACCAGCTCTCTCGTGGGCTACCTCACAAAAACAGTCACTGTGCGACGGTTGCAACCGAAACTTTGGTAGTCACCAGTTATTGGCACAAGTCGGCTTCACTGCGAATTCCAGCATCAAGGGCCCCTGTCCATGAGAAGCTTCTGTGGCAGCGACTGGAAGGACGCTGGTCGTGGCCACGGTACAGAGACAGTCACTGGAACTCACCTTTGCCTGTCTAGTGAAGTGCCTTGACGAGGCCTGCACAGTGAATCATGCATTTCTTCATCGCCAGGAGTTGCATCTTGCTGCTGAAAATCACCAGAAGAGTCCTTGCACTTGTAACTCACAGGGACCGCTCACTGGAACCAATGGAGGGAAATCCAAACTCCAGCCACACCCAACAGACCCACAAAGTCATCTGGGAAAATGAGAGTCGGGGGTGGGGGGTAAGTAAATGCAGTACATCTGTTCCCCCCCCTGTCCTCAATAGGAGAACATTGGAAACCAGTCCCTTTCTCTTTTAACCTTCCACTATACTACCTTTTGGTCATTGTAGTAACTTCTGAAATACAAGAGCCTCTTTACTTATCTTAGTAAAAATGTTGGAGTATTTAATTCCCTCATCAAAACAAGTACATTCTTACTTAACTGCAAACAATCATTCTGGTCAGAAGCATTGTCATTCTTGTGACTTTTGGCCACAACTGTCATGGCCCGCATTCCTGCTTACAGACGTCCGGGGGGGTCTATTTCCATGTGGAAGCTGCCCTGGCGACTGCTTTCAGTTCGTGGGATACGCAGCACTACATTATCCAGCATTCTTTCTTCCCGCGTTCACGTGAAGCGCACGCAACGTGTCTTGCGTCCTGGAAATGATACCAGTATTTATTACGGCGTATCCCTGCAACTGGTGCTCCTAAAACTAAGTAATTAGTTTGAGTGCCCGATTTATTGATATCCTGATTCCTGTGTTTCCTGGACCCGGCTCATGCTTTAAGGATTATTCTTAAATGTTTTTTCCCCTACGACTCCTGGCGCATTTTCCCTCGGCTGTTTCCCTTGGTAAACAAACTCATGGCTTTTCCAAACGGACCGTTTCCCTCTTGCCCTTGTTTGTTGTGATGCCTTGGAATTTGCTAACCTCAAGTTCAACGCAATTCAGAACATTAGGAAAATCTGAACTGGACTTCTATTCACAATTTTCTTTTCTCTCTACTGGCTGCTAACTCCACTGGCTTTCTGAAACCCTTCACCCTCACGTATTTCACAAGCCCACAAAAATACTCCTTTTCTGGATCTATCAACGACGCTGCTCTCATCACAAGAAACATTGCTCTACACATCGAAGTGACCGATTGGACGCTCTCCTGATTTGGTTGTCACTACTTGGATTGGCTATTTTCACTTTGGGGACGCTTTGCTGAATTCCTTGGGGATTATTTTTGGACTATCTAGTTGCGCCCTCGTGCCGTTCGGGTTAGGTGGATTATTGCACAGACTTCCTTCACCTGAGACTTTCTTCCTTCTTCACCTTGTCACCACTTTGCTGAACTTTCGTAGGTTTACGGGACTGCTTTTGGCTAAGCAGGTAAGAGGGTAATTGCGGGTGGGTGATTGGTGCACTTTAGTAATTCTGGCTGCTCTCTTGAACCATCGTTTTGCTTTGTTCCCTTAGCTCTGTTGTCGCTGCTCCTGCCTTTTCACTCAAGCCCCTGGCCTGTTAGTTATAGTTTATTTCTACAGGCTGCGCTCTTGGGGGGAAAGTCTTGTTAACATTGCGTTCAAGATATCCCAGAGCAAAGGGTCTCCCAAGGTGGATGCTGATTCTGTATCCTTTATAAGTCTGTATCCTTATTCAAGTTGTGTTAAAGTGTGACAACAACGCCCCATTGTTCTTAGGGAATGGACTGCTTCAGTTAGGGAAATCACTTTTGAGTTGGTATTCACAGCATTATTTTACTTACCTCTTAAGTTGAATAAGTCATTTCTTTTTCCATTTACTGTGCACATGGTTTTTCATTTGAAAACCTTACACAAATATTCCATTTTTATACATATAATGAATACATTCCACTCTTGTAAACCAGAACATTTCTTAGAAATTCAACAAATGTTTATCACAATAGAATCCATACATAAAATTATTGACTAAAGAATTCATTGCTAATATTTAAAAACAGCTAAAACAGAAGTAAATAAGAGATGAAAGCATATTTAAACTAATTAAAGAAGGTTTACATCCATTAAAAACTGGCAAAATGCTTTTCTGAGTGCTCTACAGTCAGACCTGTAACCTACTGCACATGCTCAACACTCTCATAAAATATATCAAACACAAGAACCATGAACAAGTCTTTATGTAAAGGTCCCCTTTTGTTGGACCATGTTGGAGTTTAATGATGGGATCACACCAAATGTAAATCAAGATCACAAGTAATTACAAAACTAAGTTGTGAGTAACGAATTGATTAACATTCATTAATGGCAAATTCAAAAAAATCTGATTTTTTTTAAAACTGACCTCGCTGTCGGAAACACAACCTATTTAGACACACTCTTTGGACAACTATATGCCATAGAATACTTGTTAGTGCCAATTTGACACACTCTTTAGACAACTAGATACCCTTCAAATGCTTGTTAGTGCCGACACGTGTTTCAACCCCTAAAGTCCTCATCAGGGCAAGACTAATACACACATATGCTAATCTAATACATGCATTTAAAAAATGTGGTGTTCCAGTAAATTCTTTGAGAAAAACACAAATAAAGGTAAAAGGGGAGGGGAAGAGGAAGAAAGAAGAAAAAAGGAGAAAACAAAGGAATATAAGAGAAAAAGGGGAAAAAAACAGAGCCACAGAGTATAGCTACAGAGTATATTCTCTTTGCAACTATAAATTCCACATTATCATTATAATTTATAACTAGTGACTTGTGAATAAATACACGACAAGTATTTTGTGCAACTGTTAAATTCACATGGACGTTTTCATTTGTAGATAATGCTACTTCATAATACCCAATTAGCCCTAAATAATATGTACGATGCCTATTTGTAAAAGCCCCCAAACAGAGTCTTTGTCGAATAAATAACGTATGTACTAATTGACATAAATATAATTCATGCAACCGGAAAGTACTCCACACAAAAAACATCAGGAATCAAATACCGATTCTCTAATTTGTACTCCAGTTGTACTAGCAAGATGTCATCCTACTTTAAAAATTGTTCATAACTACCTATTTTCCAGAGACGAAAATCTAATAACTCCAGGCCTTGTCCTTATTTACTATGCTTTCCAGCAAAGAGAACACAAAGGAGGGGCTCTGCGGCTGTTAGGGTCAAACACCAACACTTGCAGCACGAAACACTGCAAATTAAATAAATACCACAACAGGTCAACTATTCTGTTTCTTTTCACCACGTATGTTAATGCAAGAAAGGTAAAATAGATGTGGAAGTAAATTAATGCATCTTTCCTTACCTAAAGGTGATTTTTAAAAGCACACACAATCCAAATAGTTTGAAAGTCCCGCTTTTTCGTCAGCCTAGAGATTTACAGGGTCTGATCTACAATAAACATGGAAAAAGAAACGGACTAACCATTTTTCTCGCACTTGCTAGTCATAACAAAAATGCCTGTACAGGCACACGTTTAACGAAACCAAGACACGGGAACGTTCGCTTGACTGAGAACATTTTAAATGAGTCAAAAGCATCCCTACTTCAAATGCTGTAACGTCTTCTGAAAAGCCAATGCTACATAAACAAATACAAGTAACCATAAATCAACCCTTGCCCCCAAAGGGCATGCCACCATGAAATAGTTCACTGGGCCCATCCCTCCTTACCTCGCGCTGCTTCCCGAACATCCAAAATGTGTCCGCTTCAAATGCGCACCCCACAAAGACCCGACAAAGGGCCGGTTACTAATCTAGTCCTTTCATTTATACGTGCAGTTAGAAGTCACGTGATCAGTCACATGGTCAGATCACCACGAACCTCACTTCTACATCAATCCATCTCCTTAAGGCAGATAAATTACCCTCACAGATAGCCTGCGCAGCATTACTGTTCTAGCCTAGATCAAACATATTTGGAGAGCCTTTTTATGTGCATTTCGCCTCATTTTACTCGCTGAAGGCAGCATGAAACGTGATTTCGCCAAATTTGAATTGCAACCAATAGATGGACAACTCAGAAAACCCTCCCTGCAAGAACTTCCAAAGAGATCCCAATCTTTGTAACTCAACCTTTAAATAACCAGGAGTGTTGGCTCAGCTTCCTGCCACTGGGCTGACAATCTGCTGCAAACCTGTGTCAGAAGAGCTTCCCTCCAAGGGCAAAAAAGTATGGTCAGCAGGATTATGTACCAGCTCCTCTGTGCACTGACCGGACCAATCAAGATCAATGTTTGTTTTGCTCTGCTTCAACAGCAAAGCAATCTGAGAACAGAGGGAATGTGGAGACGTGGTCGATAGTGCATCCCACAGGGTGCCTCCCCATCCCAACAGGGAACTCCCTGGAGAAGAACATCTCAACTTCTTGTTCTAATTGGTAGCAAGCAGGTTGGACCACGTGGATAAGCTCTGCTCATTGATCTTCAAGTTCAGCTACCACTAACTAGTGGCAGAATTCCAAGATCCAACTCAGCCTAGAGTGTTCAGACTGCCTGAAAATGTCATTGCAGCTTTGTTCGCCATCACCCAAAACCAAGGGAGCATTTCCTCCCTACACTGTTTGAGCGACTCTGCCACACATCTTCCTGATGTAGCGCATGGTGGTGGGGTATGTGAGGACCACAAGAGTAAAACCTCTAATTGTAAAAAGCATAGCAACGGCAGAGGAACTGCCCTCCAAAAAGTTCACATATGTGGACTTTCAATCCCCTCAGGGACATTTCCTTGACCAATGTCACTAACCCCTACAGTTGTCAGAATAGGGTCCCCTAAAAGAGGTTGGCTGTGGATGCCCACAAAAGAAGGACCAGGTCAGGTGAATTATGTGCAGGAGACATTTGCGTAAAGAAAGGACCCATCTTTATGAACTAGACAGTGGAGTGAGGCCCAATTGTAACAGATACGTTTAGTTAAAGGAAAATCCTTGGATAGATCTGATTTTGTCACAAGGGCATGACCAACAAAGTCGGTGGTTTGGTAGGTGGGTCAGGTTGCTCACGTTTTCTCTGGAAGAGAAAACATATTGCTCTGTGGATTGTCTTACAAGAGAATAAAGCGGTCTCTGATGCTACTGCTACCAGAGAAAGATTTCCTAAGCTGGATTTCAACAACAGGAGGGACTGGACAGCAGGTATGCTGAGCCTCCACAGTAGAAGGCTACACCACCAAACTTTCCAGAGCAGGATGTTTGGACAGAATCACCTCGACTGGTCTGCTGAGAGATCTTCTTGGAAATTTCCAGAATAGAGACCATGGTATTCAAAATAGTCACGATTGGCATTTTCAGAGCTCCACTAATGGACAAAATGGCTACCTGTGAGGCCTTAGCTACCGCTACCAGGACAAAATTTAGAGCAAGGACCCTACGGCCATACGATCCACCGAAGTAATGACAACATTGGGGACCAAATTCAACAATGTTGATATGGCAATTTAAGAGCCTGTGGAGGTAGGATACCGCTAGGATATGTGAGCCTTTCTACCAGATACAGATAGGGCAAAGGCACTATTCATTAAAAACTCATTGGGGGACTAAAGTTCCCAAAACTCCTTGATGGTCCTATTCCAAAGGAGATGGTTAGGTCCCCCTCAAAAAAGGACTCAAAGTGAGTTAATGAGGTACACAATCTTCAAAATAAAAAAGTGGGGTCTCGGCAAAGGTACTGGAGACAAATTGAGGGGTGCAGGAGGGTAGCAGAAGGAATGGGGGGAGAATTGTGACCTGCAATGAGAATGCCCATGAGATAAGTAACATGACTGTTTCTAGCTCTGAAAGCTACACTGGCCAGAGGGAAGTAACCTTTCCAAAATGTATAACTCAAGGCATTTCACTTTGTACCACCATTTTTTTTATATTTCTAATTTTGTAAGAACACTTTGTTTATGCAAGAACATAAAACATCTTTTATGCTTTGGCGTGAGGTTTTCCCATTGGAGGGAAAAAAATAATTTCGGGCCAAATATCTAAAAATTGGCCGCTTGAATTTTTTGCAGGCACCTGGATATAAACTGGAATTGCTGCACTGAAAAAACAAATTTTTATTGACTGCCGATTTTGGGATATTAATGATTGAAAAGTATCTATGTATGACGCATGCACAGAAATAATGTGCCTATTTTATACGAACTGCGAGTTTGAGTTTTACAGTTCATACATTACAAACATCTCCCAAAAATTCACAAAGGCAACTCTGTTGACATCAATGTCAGTTTTAAGGTGATAGAATAAATATACAGTTTATGACCCATACAATGTGGTATTAACTAACAAAAACTATAACGCTCACTCCTACGACAGGTGCTCCTGCAACACATGGTCAAACGGGACACTCTTTTAAAGCATACTCCTATGATGCGTACATCTACGACATCCGCTGCTAATATTCACTATTTTACCACACACAATGTTATCACCCAGGCTACCGACACATGCATCTTCGACACGCACTCCACTCCTACAGAACATGCTCCCGTAACATGCCATCTGACAACACACTCCAACAAACATAAACTTACGACACACGCTCTTACAACAAAGAAACATTCAACACACACACACACTTATGGCATATACACTTATGCCAATTTGTTATGAAACATGCTCTAATGCCATACAGTTGTATTACACGCTCTTAATAAAATACACTAGTATTACAACAAACATTCAAAATCAATTGTCACGTAACTGTAAAAAAAATATATATATTTTAAAAAATGTTTAACAACACTTAAGGTTAAACCAACAAAAACTTAACTCTACAAACATCAGAAATAATAACAGTAATGTAATATCATAAAATGTATTAATATATCATAAAGTATCATGGTAACCTTAAGACACACACACACTAAGAGCAACATTACCATATTGATTTTCTCGCACCCATGCTTGGTTAGTTCGCTTGGAGAGAGCTCATCGTTGCAGCCTTTCTGCTTTATTTTTGTAAATTTGGCATCCAGCGCTAGCCCCGCTCCTTCTTCCAACCATTGCATCTCCCAAGCCCTTCCCCTCCTCACAGCCGCCTCCCCCTGCAGTCAGATTGGTCGGTGAGCTGAGCCCACATGACCCGGAAAACCTCCAGGTGCAGTCCACATGACCTGGACTGGGAGAGCCTTTCTTGCACCCACGCTTGGTGAGTTTGCTTCAGGAGCTCTCCCTTCTTCCACCCCTTGCATCTCCCAAGCCCTTACCCCTCCTCACACACGTTACGCTCACCTGGTATCCACAGGGACGCCACCCAGCCAGGTTACTCGCTGGTATTCTTCTCAGCTTTGCCCTGATGTGGTCTGCGGGGAAGGTTCTGCCTGAAAATACAGGAGAACTGTCTGTTCAAAACTTACCGACTGGGGTAAGTATCCTCCCTCCACCCCTGTATGATTTCAGTCCCTCTGGCGCCCTCTCCTCACCTTGTGGTAGAATTAGGCATGCTCTCCGTCCTGCCTTCTTTGCAGGGGCGCTGTAACACTCACCTGGTATCTACGGGGACGTCACTCAGCCTGTTCTGACCTCTTACGACCTCGAACCCTTCCCTGGCGGCTATTCGACTAGAGACTGGGCCTGAAACACAGGATTGGTAGAGTTTAACTCCCTATTGTCCCTTTGTGCTTGAACCCCTTCTTCCCCGGGGTCCAACCCTTCCCTTTGATCCACATCTCACCTTGTTTTCTTGGGATAGTGTGCTCTCCCGTCCTGCTTTCAGCGCAGGGGCGCGATGATTGATGCGGGCTCGTTGCTGCCTAGTTACTTCACTGGCAAGAGTCCGACAGGTCAGTATAATGAGTCTTTTGAACAATTCTATAACTTCGTTCCTTTCCTTCCGTAGATGATGGCCGGTGTCCGGGGATGGCGGCGTGCTGCCGAGATGAGTAGCGCTGAAGGTGAGTGAGAGCGCGATGCACCACTTTCGTATATGCATTGAACGGAGTTCTTTTTCTGTGTCTTTTAGGTGCTGCGACGTTTTCAGCGTGGATGCCGGTTATGAAGAACAAATGCAATGGGTAAGCGCGGTATGCGGCCCCTCTAGATGTTTCCACGCTAACCTGGAGTGTCTTTTCCCTCTTGCAGATGGATGAGAAGTTCCGGAGACAGAGTTCCCCCAGAGCGGCTGGGATTAAGGTAAGCCTTTGAAGCTCGCACAGTATTTAAAAATAAAAGAAGATTTGCAGAATGCTTACTAATGCCTTTTTTCTGTTCTTTTCCCTTAGGAAGCGGCGTGCCGGGATGGGAATGACACCGCCAAAGATGCCCACAGAACAGAAGGAGCGATGAATGATGGGCAGAAGCGCCGCAAGGTAAGGCTGTTCCTAATAGTGTTCTTGTTCTTACAGGAGCTCAGTGCAGAAGAAAGATGCAGGCCTACTGGAGAACGATCCGAACACAGTGAGTGTCACGTTGCAGGTGCAGAAAACGCAAAGCATGTTTCTCAGCCTGGGTGTGGTTTAAATAGTCTCTGGATATCCCAGGTGTCTCTGGGCTGAACCACACCCAAAAGACTAGACCGCACATGCAGTTCTGGGAACCGAAATATGTGGGGGCATCCATCTTGTCTCTTTCAATGCACTACAAGTCCAATCCCCAATGTTATCCTATGGGAGTGAGTCTGGTGCCACAAGTGCCAAGTCTGACTCCAAGTGGGTCTTTGGAGGGATGGAGAGGCCCTTGAGGGCCATGTAGGTGATTGTGGCCTGGCTCTAGCCTGACATCTTGGAGGGCTGGGGACATGAGGGGCAGGAATCATGACAGGTGCCTTGTCTTTCATGGGCGAGTGCGGTCCAGTTACTTCACTGTCACTGGCCCGTTTGATATTGTTCAGGTAGGTCTTATTGCTGTTCTTTAGTTTTGTTGCTATCCTGCATGCCTTTCTTTGTTTAAAATGTCTCTTTTCTCCCTTAGGCATGCAGAGCTTCAGCGCGGCGAACTGGCTTGGTTGAGCCCCGCTTGTAAATGATGGAGCTTTAAGAGCGCTATGATGCGGTAAGTAAGCGGCATGCGCAGCGCTGCGAAGTCTTGCCTTTGCTAACCTGTGTTTTCCTTCCTTGTAGGTCGCAGTGTTCTTCAGCGCGAGTGGAATGTCCGGAGTGGTGCCAGCCGAGAGGCGACCAGCCAGGTAAGCCTTTTGAGCAGTTCGTAATTTGTAAATGTCTCTACTGCTTTCTTTAATGTTGCCTCTATCTTCCTCTTTCAGGTCGTTCTGTCCGGGAGGCATGCAGATTCGAGGAAGTTGTTCTCAGTAGCAAGTGTTTAAAGATGAAGACTGCACGTAAAATGCTGCTGCTAATGATGTTCCTTTTGTCTCCTTGCAGGTTCTGCTTCTCCAAGGTTCGAGGGAATAGCAGGACACGGTGAGCGCCACGTTGCAAGCTGCAAAGTATCGCGAAGCGTGTTGTCTTGCTCGGGTGTGGTTTAAATAGCCCCAACAAAATAGTCCAGGTAAAGTAGTCCCTAGGCTACCACACCCAAAATACTAGACCGCATAGCTTGGTTCTTAGGAACGAAGCTGTGTGGATGCCTCCATGTTGGCTGACAATACAATAAAGTAGTTCCCAAGCACATTGTTTTTTCATGGTGTATGAGCCTGGCGCCATAGGCGCCAGTCTGGCCCCATGAGGGCTTTTGAAGAGGATGCCAGGCTCTAGAGGCCCGAGTCCTGACTCCACCTGGCTAATGGGTTTGCCAGAGGGGGTTTTGGGCGAGGGTCGTGACACACGCCTCTCCTTCCCACCCCCTGCAGTCGTATTGGTCCATGGGTCTAGCCCACGGGACCCGGAAAGGTGTTTCAGCTATCCGCCAAGGGCAGCCTCTGCCCGCACTGCCGGAGGAGGGCAGAGGGCAACTCCAAACCCCTGTTTGCCTAGGACACCTGATGCATACAACCTACAACAACAGAAAAGGTGGTGTGGGCGGGGAGTACAGCCATTACTGTACTCCAGTAAAACCCCACCACTCTTTCCACCAAACACCATATACCCACTTGCATCTAGCCTAAAAGTGTAATCTAGCTGTATTTGCATTTCACATAATTGTTGAATGTAAGCCCCCTGCAACTGCTGCGCGGCCAGCCTTTCAGGTGATCCCTCTTCTGCCTCTTACCTCACCTTGCCCAAGATTTCTGTACTTCACTAGGAACCTACAACATCCTCCTCCCACCGCCCTTCTTGGCCCACCCTCTTCACACCCTCCTCCAGAGTGCGAACATCTTTCGCCAACTCTGGCTACCCATCCCTAGCACCTGCACAGGCCTGCAACCACTTCCACTAGCGTCCAGACAGTGCCCTAAACAAGTCTACTTGCTAGCCCGCTGCCCATTTTTCGATTGGTTTCTGCATTACAATCCTGATGCACGGCACCTCTGAATCTAGGAGCTTTGGAAAGCATTGTCCTGCTTTTAGACCCAGGGCACTTCTAAAACTAGGTGCTTTTCAAGCAATATTCATATTGTTATTGACCTCTACATTTTAGGCCCTGTGCACCTTCTGAATCTAGGTGTTTTTCAAACTGTTGCATATTTGACTGCTTGGGAGTTTTCAGGCCGGTGCACCTTTTTTATACTTGGGTGCTTTTCTTCAAAACTGTTGCTCTTCTGTTTCCACAGGAAATGTATTGCACTTAGCTGTATTTTGGGCATAGGAATAGGAAATGTATTGCACCTAGCTGTATTTTGGGGGTAGGAAATGCATTGCATCTAGCTGTATTTTGGCCGTAAGAAAGGCGTGGCACTTAGATGGTTTTTTGGGCGTGGGAAACATATTGCAAATAGTTTGATTCTGGGGGTAGAAAAATTACAAGTTACTCACCGTAGTGACTAACATACTCTTAAGTCCTTAGTCCCATTTCCTCCATACTGTATGGGCGTCTTTTCCAGAAAAAACTTCTTCCCCTTTAAATTTAGAGGCACACAGGGGTGCAGCCCTGGGAGCATGCGCTACCCTGAATCCGCCCAACGGTGCCACTCCTCAGTCCCCAATGACGTGTCGACAATATTTATTATTGCCTAATGACACCAGTATTATTAGGGGGAAGGATGGTGGGACGTATGGAGGGAAGGGGACTAAGGTAGTCACTACGGTAAGTAACTTGTAATTACTCTTATGTCCCGTCCCCTTTCCTCCCTACTGTATGGGCGATTACAACTGAATGTAGCCCCAGGGTGAAGAGTAGACCCTCCTTAAGCAAACAAGTTCCTTAGAACCGTCTGTCCGAAGGCCGCGTATGAATTACAGCTGGCGTCCAAACAGTAGTAGTGCTTACAGAAAACTGAAGAGGTGGCCCAGGTAGCTGCTCTGCTTATGACCCGCCATGGAACCTGCCACTAGAATGCGATGGCCGTGGCCCCGATGGCATAGACGTGCATGTTGGCTGTCAGCAGCTTGCGTGGCCCCTGTTGGGCCTCTTTGATGGCCGCAACCATCCACCTTGCTATGGAGGCCTTGGATGCCTGATAACCGGGGTCTGGAAGCCCCGAAGGTGACAAAGAGTGCATCTGACTTGCGGAAGCCCTTGGTCCTATCCAGATAGAATTTCAGAGCGCATTTGACATCCAGACAGTGCAAGACACTCTGAGCCTCGTCCTTGTGGTCAGCGAAGAATGTTGGAAAGTGGTATAGGGTTCTGAAGCCACAAGAGCCTGGCTCTCGCTGACTCTGCGAGCGGATGGGAGACCTACTAGCAGAGCTGTCTTGAAGGTGAGCAGCCCGATGTCCACGGACGCCATTGGCTCGAAGTGTTTGTGCGCCAGGGCGCCCAACACCACGTTGAGGTCCCACACAGGGTGTGGCTTTTTGATGGGCGAGTAAAGTCTGGACAGGGCCGCCAGATGGTTCCTGACTAACGCGACGACATCCCACTCCGAATGTCTGTAGGCCCTTATGGCTGCGAGATAGGTGCGACATGTGTCCACCTGTACGCCTGAGTGGGCAAGGTGCGCCGAGAAAGAGCACATCGTCCAGTGTGCATGTCAGTGGCTTGATTTCCTTAGAATCTGCCCTCGGACAGAACCTGCTCCATTTACTCCCGTATTGACTCCTAGTAGCCTTGCTCCTAGCACCCTGGATGATCTCCAGGTTAGCCCAAGAAAGGTTCAGGTGCTTGAGGGTGATCTGCTCAGGAACCACACAGCAAGGGCTAGCTTCTGAGGAGTGGGTTGGAGAACCCTGCCCCCCTGCTGGGACAGGAGAGGTGCTGGGCCCAGCAGAAGGTGAATGGGTAGTCGGTCCGAGAGGCTGAGCAATTCGGAGAACCACGGTCTCGCCGGCCACCAAGGCACTATCACTATGATGCCGAGGTGACAAGCCTCCTTTATCTTGTGGAGTACCCTGGGGATCAGGGGTGTGGGCGGAAAAGCAAAAACTGTCATGCCCTCCCACTGAATCTTCATAGCGTTCTCCCTGCCAAGACGCGAACGGATGGCACTTCCTGTTCCTCCAGGAGGCAAATAGATAGACCTGAAGATGGCCCCATGTGTTGAAAACCACCTGCAGCACCTGGTAATTCAATTGCCACTGGTAATTGTCCGCCGACAGCCTGCTGAGTCTGTCCGCCTCCAAGTTGGTCTCCCCCGGGAGGTTGACGGCCCTTAAGTAATTGTTTTCCAGGGCCCAGTCCCACATGCTGACCGCTAGGTTGCACAGCGGAGGGGACCTGGTACCCCCCCTGCTTGTTGACATAGTACATGCTGGTGGAGTTGTCCGTATGGATCAGGATGGTCCTGCCTTTGATGAGTGGAAGGAAGGCCCAGAGAGCTAGCCAAATGGCTCTGAGCTCCAGCCAGTTGATATGCGACTCCTGCCGGGACTCCTTAGGATGGCCCCCATCTGGGGCATTCGCATCAGCCCCAAGAACGTTTCGAAAGAACCTGTCCCCGGAGGCCGGAAGAGGAGGCAGGGGACACTGAGGGAGTGGCTGGGGGCTACTGGTGCCGGAGTACACTTAGTGTAGGTTGCAGTGGGAACCTGCCCTGCGCTACTGATGAATACACTGTCGGCCACATACCTGGTTGACACCAGTCCCACCTTTAAAACTCGTTCACCCGCCTGCTCTGTTCCTAGGAGTGGCATCAGACAAGCGGTCATGTGCCTGGCGTGGCAGCCATTTTGTTGGGCTGCGTGTCACGTGCCAGAGTCGTGGTACATGGCCCTCGGGACACAGCCTTGACCAAGACTCTCGGTGTTGGAACATGAGGCCTATCCCGCACCCCAAGTTTAGGCCTGGAAGGCGCATCGCCCTCAGTATTGTCGCCAGTAGTACTGTGTGCAGGCGCCCCTCGGACATGGAGCCGGTACTAGCGCGTGGCCCCTCGGGTGCAGACACAGTAAGAGAAGCTTGAGGTCCCTCAGCACTGATACCGGTAGGGTCCAAAGACCCGTTGGCCGCAAGGCCGGTAGCTGTGTTAGCCTTGGTGCGTGTGCTGGTAACAGAACCCGAGCGGTTCCTCCTGCTTGGGCGTTTCCACAGGAAGGAGTCACCCTTACAGAGTGTGATGGAAAATAACAGCCCTCCCTTGGGCCTCGATCTCTGCTGGACAAACTTCTTCAAGATGCTTCGCAGAGTTCTCTCCATCTAGCTAGCCTGTTCTTCAGTGCGCATGGAATCAAAGTCACAGGCGGTGCAACCTTACCAGTCAGGGCCAAGGCAGCAGAGGCAAAGAGCGTGGGGGTCAGATGCGGGAAAGAGTCCCTCGCAGGCTGGACACCTGCTGAAACCCGATGAAGTCGACATTCGCCGGGGAGGAGTATGACGCCAGAGGACCAAGTACCTAGATGAAAAATAAAGGCAAAGAGATAAGAGAATAATCCAGGGAAAAGCGCATGGAATTACATGGCAAGGCCAAACCCAGGAGCGCTGGTGAAATCAGCCCGTTCCCGTAGACGTGGAAAAGGGAACTGAGCAGTGGCGCCGGTGGGCGGAGTCAGGGTAGCAAATGCTCCCAGGGCCGCACCCCGTGCGCCTCTAAATTTAAAGGGGGAAGAAGGTTTTCTGGTGAAAAAGGTTCCATCTCCCCTCCCTAGGAAGGGACACCCATACAATATGGAGGGAAGGGACGTGCACTCACTGTATTTTGGGGGTAGCAAGGAGTATGTTGCTTACCTGTAACTCCTGTTTTCCAGCATTGGTAGCTTTCATGGATTCATTGGCTTTGAATATTCCCCGCCGTCGGGCTGGGAATCCTCGGTAAAAAAGAAAAACAGTTTCACTTTAGCCTGAAAACTGCATTTCTCCTCTAAACCAATCACTGTTATTTGGGTCGTATTGCCCCCATCCAATTACAGACATCTCCCTAAGCTCCACCCCTGGTGGCAATCTTCTGATTTGGTATAGCACGTAAAGTGGCAGTATGAACCAAGAAGAGCCCCACAGGAGGGGGGGGGGGTGAATCAGCATGTGCATCCATCCATGCCAGACCCATGCTGGAGAACCAGAGTTACAGGTGTGAAGGCATCATGAAGCAAGACACAGATAACAAACAGACTTATATTTGAAACTAAAGTACTTTATTAAATCAAATGTCAGGATGGTGGAAAGCCCATCTTGCCCTATGCGAAGTTGGGATTTCCCTAACCGAATAAAACTAAGGAAAGTCTGAGTCAAATAGATCCACTTGTAAGTCTGTCTGTGACCACAAGCTATGCTTGTATTCACTAAGCAGACTAGCAATGTGTAACCAAAGAAGCAAAGTTCAGTGTAAAGTTTGGTGCTTCTTCTAGCTCTCCACTTTCGGCCCCTCACTAAAGTATAATATAGTCCCACGAAAGTCACAAGACCACCTCTCTAGAGCTTCAAGCAACATAGTTCAAGATAATCCTCGGGCATCCCTTCCCAAAGTGTCATCAACACAATTCTAAACAAAAAGAGGAGGGTCTTGAGACCTCGCTCTCAAGACAACGTAAACAGGTTTTCCAGTCTCAGTTGTTAGACCACACGGTCCAACCATTACAGGTCACACAACTAGGATCCCTGGGCCCTTCAGCCCCTTACTGATTCCTCGGCACTTGCTCCTGTGCGCCAAGAGTTTCTTAGGTGCTGGTTCCTGTACCCCATTGTGTTCTTGGCACTTACTCCTGTGCTGTGCACCAAGGTGGTTCTTTGCACTTTCTCCTATGCGCCAAGGTATTTCTGCTCAATGTCTTTAGGTGGGCCTCCTGGCCTCATATTCAACGTCCCACTCTTTTTGGCTTCCCGTTTGTCAGCCTCTGGGGTTGTACTTCAAAGTTCTTATTCAGATTCACATGTAAATTGCTCATTTGTTTTAATGTGCTTTGAAGATGAAATGCTCTCGATTCAAAAGTTGTGTGTGTTGCTTAAGGTTTAAGTTTCTGTTAGAGAGAATTCTCTGTTAAGGCTAATTTCCCAAACCTAGTGAGTCCCCCAGCAGCTTTGCTGGAGTTTAGGGGTTTATTTTTTCTCCTGCTAAGAGTGAGACTCTTTTTCTCCCACTCTTAGACATGATTTGAGATATCCTTTGACTTTGTAATGTGTTTTATGGGCTATGGGGTCTTTTACTCCATAGGGTTTCATGTGGTTTTTGGTAAGTGTGTTAAACAGCACCCTCAGTGCAGTAACACAGGGGTGTCAGTGACCCCCAAACATAGACTCCATACCCTGGGACTGACTACTGTCTCCCAGGGCATGTAAAGTCACCATTGACTTTACTAGTCTTAAATTGGGAACAGAACCAGTACAAACCCTCATATTGTGGAAGTACTGGTAGGGGTAATTAGATTGCCCGTGGGTCTATTTTTCAGGGGGCACTGTGCAGTCCCCCCTCGTCGAGTTTCTGGCTGGTGGCAGTGGTTACCACGCAAAATATTCCAACGGAATATTTACTATGGGATTTTCCCATTCATTTTAAATGCACCACTTTTTGATGCAATGTTAAAGATACCGCTGGGTTATTTGTTTAATATTTATTCCCCGGTTGGGTCTTTTTGCCAGGACTCGGTTTTAAAATGGCGTTTGTGTTCGCCTCTGTAACTCCAACCCAAGTCGAGCCCTTTGTTCCACTTTTTGGCGGGCTTCTCCACAGAAGCCTCCAAAAGTGGTGCCCCTCTGTCTGGGTCTAAAGGATGTGTGGGAGGGGGGTTTAGGCACCCTGGACTTAGTTGCCTCAGCAACGCAAGTCACACTCTTGTGTGATTGGCCCAGTGGTGAGCCGCCCGGCTCACCCCTTAGCATGTTTGAGTGACAGCTAGGACTGATGAATGGGGGTTTTCTGCATAAAAGCAGGGCTTTGAGGACTGGAACTTCAGAAGTCGCCACAGGACCAAAGAATCCAAAGAGGGAGAAGCTGAGCTGACCTGCAACGACGACACCACTGGTGGAGCCCTGCTGAACCGCCTCACCACTTCTTCCGATGACAGAGAAGATCTTCATCCGAGGAGTCTTCTTCCTTTGACTGGTGGGGATAACCAGTTTGCCCGTCTTTTCGCCTTCTCGGATCATCTCGTGGCCGCCTTGCCTGTGCCAAGCACCCCGGCAACCGGATTACCAGTTTTACCACTACTGTGATTAAAAGGGTAGTACCTTTTAACCGGAGAACTCCGCGGCTGGTTTCTTCCCTGGCAGTGCAACGACCTTCAGCTTTCCTCCACGTCGAGATCCTCTCTTCCTCTGGACGCCGCGACTTGCACCCGCTGCCAGGAAGAACTGCCCCCGTTGGAGGATTCTCTCCACTTTCAAGGTACTGTGTCCGCCTGGCCTCCCTTCTAACGGTCTGTGTGGGGTGTCTCTTAAATCCTCAATTTACCACTTGGGTTGGCCCTAGGCTGGCTAACTGAACTTTTCTGAGCTGAACTAATTCCTTTCTGAACTCTCTGCAAGACTTTTTCAAGCCTCTTAAACTGTGTGATCTTGGGCGCATCAGTGTTCTAGTCTCTCTAAGAGGGAGCCTGGCCTCTGAACATTTTGCTCACAAGTAGACTTTGACTTTCCTGCCTTGCTGGGTGCTTCTAAAGTATTAGTGTTGTGTGCTTTCCTAATTTCTGCCTTTTCCCTCCCTTTTTCTGATAACTTATTAGAGTGCCATCTTTAGTTAAGCGCTCACCTCTGTCTGAAAATAAGTGGTGTTAACTAAGACTTGTCTAATAAGGAATAAGGGATGTATGTATATTAATAGTGGCTGTGTTTTGAACTTGCTTACATAATAGTGCTGGAGTGTTTCTATAAGTGTGTCTTTAAATAAATAATTATATACTTTGATACCAAAGCTCTGGTCAGTGTTTGCTTGTGCTACTGTATTTTGGTACCCATCTTGTATACTCTATATACTGTCTAGCTCTTCTTGAGAGAAGTCTGGCTGCTCAGCCACAGCTACCAGGTAAATCTGGGTGGTACAGACTGATACCAATTGGGTTTACTGCCAACACCTGTAGTCTTAAGCCTTTTGGAGTGGTCCCTAAGGGAACTACACAGGTTTCTGCCTAACAGTTTCATTCTGAAAAAAATCCACTTGTATATTTGAAATGCATTATTGTTTTTGAAGTTCAAATATACATTTGAAATGCACTCTTGCAAGTTAAATAGAAGTTTGCTTTAAGTTCGGTATTTAAAATGCACTTTTGGTGTTAAATGTAGGTTTACTTTCAGTTCGGTATTCAAAACACATGGACTCGCACTTTCCTGCAGTACGTTTCGGAGCTCCCCGGTGTCCGCGTGTCACACCGACACTCACCAGCGGTCTGCTTGCTCTCCCGGTGGCTCGTGCCGTTTCCGCTGCACTTCTGGAGCCGGAAAGCACTGCCGTTGCGAGCCCTTCTCAGCCTGTCCGATACAGTTACATGTGATTTCATCGAATGGAAAAACTGAAATTTTAACAAATAAAAACCACCAAAATAACGCATTTTTTTGTAATACTTTTCCCCCACCTCCAAAACCACTATTTCCACTCTCAACCCCATTTTTAGTTTTTTTCCAAAATTCATTGTTTTTGTTTTCATTTTTTTTCCATTCGTTAAAAGTTCATTAGTTGTTTTCTATTCGATGTAATCACTGCATACCCTGGTATGCTTCTTGTTCCGGTTCTCCTCATGCTTTCCAGTGGACATCGTCCTCTATGGTACTGGACTGCCGGCGTCCTGGTTTGGCATTCAGTCCCACCATGGCTGCTCCCACGAACAGCGGGTCCCCTACTGGTCGCTGCCATGTCGGACTTCCTGCTTCTCGCGCTCCTGGAGCTTCTCTCTCATTTTATGTACCTGCAGCCTTCTAACCGGCTGCAGGTGTGCCTGGTCAATTAGATCTGCCTGGCCATAATGAGGATGACATGCCTGCCATTCTCAGTGCTCGGGATGCAGCTTCCTCGTCCCAGTACCTAAGTGGCGACAATGTTTGGTGTTCATTCCTCTTAGTCTCCTCTTTCTCGTCACAGTACCATCATATGTTACATTAGGGAAAGTGAGGGAAACTGGCTTACAATAGCTCATAAAGGTTGGGTCAGGCGGTTTGTTGGGAGGGAAGGTGGGGATACCATGTCTCTCCCAACGACACCCCACTCCTAGTCCCCAAAGATCATCCAGCCAGGTGATCCTCCCTCGCTTGCCCACCCCCACGGTCAGGATCCAGCCAAGCGCAATGGCCTTTCCATGGCCACCTGCGTAGAGGATCCATGGGGAATAGGAGCGAGTACCCTCCAGTTTCTCATACAGGTAAGTAACTTGTTCCTTCTCCAGGATGGGGTCTGGCATGGATTCACATGCTCACGAGTATGATTACACAGCAGTACATACACAAAACCACAGGAGGTGGGGGGGGGGGGGGGGTCAAGGCTCAACAGAAGCAATACACTTAGCCCCAGAACAGATTCAGCTCAAGCAAACAGGTTCGTAGCACTGAATGACCAACCCGGGACTCATCAATGGAATCCCTGTTGACGCAGTAGAACCTTGTAATGGTGTTTGTGGACCTCCATGTAGCAGCCCTGCAGATGTATTGCAGGGGAACACCAGAGTGAAACGCTGTTGTTGCTGCAATAGTTCTGGCGGAGTGGGATTTCTGCGAGCCTGATAGCGGTCCACTGGCCAGACGATGACAGTGCATGATGCAGTCAGAGAGCCACCTGGATATGGGAAGCCTTCTACAGGTGCAAAATACATAAAAAGTTGAGATGTCTTCGGAAAGTCCTTTGTGCGTGCCACAAAGCTTCAAGGCACATGCAACTTCCAGCAAATGCAACGCCCTTTCAGTAGGCGAAGGGTTCGGGAAGAAAACTGGCAGACCAAAGGCTCGTTGAAGTGGAATTTTGAAGGAACCTTCGGGATAAAGGTGGGGTGGGTCTGCAACAATCCGCCTTGTAGTATGGAAAGACAGGTACAGCTGCTTGCAGGAGAGTGCCTGGACCTCTCCGCCCGGCCCGGACAAGGCAATGTCCACCAGGAAAGCAGTCTTCCACGAGAGAAGCTTCAAAGGGGTTCGGACTTATCTGATGGAACGGGGATCCCATGAGCTTAGTCAAAACCACGTTGACTTCCCAAGCCGGAGCAGGAGCCTTCACTGGCAGAAAAGTCCTGAAGAGGCCTTTAAGGAACTCCTTGATGAGCCTGTGCCACCACAGTGGGGGCTTACCAGGCGCCCCAGTGTGACGGGCTATGGCAGCCAAATGCACCCTGAAGGAGGCATGAGCCAGACCAGCCTTGGCCAGGGAAATGAGTTCTGGCAGGAGCTGCAGAGCTGTGATGCGCAGCAGCGTGATCTTCTGAGTCCTGCAACACACTGTAAAGCGTTTCCATTTGTGGCCATAGCACAACAATGCAGAGGAAGCTCTGAACCTGGCCAGGATCTTCTTGCACTCCAGTGGCAGGAAATAATGGCCAAACTCTAGGGCTGCAGGAGCCAGGCCAGCGACGCTGGGTCGTGATGCAGTATCCTTCCATCTTCTCTAGAGATAACGAAGGCAGCTTGATGGACAGAGCCACTGACAGACTAAGCAGGTTTGGGTACCAGATCTGCTGTGGCAACGCCGGAGCAATGAGTATCATCCTGCAGTGACATTGTCTGAGTGTGTTGATCACACGTAGCAGGATCGGAGGGAAGGCGTACAGGAAGAGCCTCCTCCCACAAGAAGGATTCTGTCCGGCTCCTCGGCTGAGGAAATTTGCTGGCGAATCTGTGGCACTTGGAGTTTTCTGCTGTCGCAAAGAGGTCAACCTGGGGTTGACCCCACTTGCTGTAGAGAAGAGATACCTGATCCTGACGAAGCGCTCACTCGTGGCAGGACCACAGCTCCCTGCTGAGAGTCTGCAATGGTGTTCTTGGTGCCTGCCAAATGAAATGGCATGAGGAACATGTCCTAAAGAAGAGCCCACTACCACAGGGACTGTGCATCCAGGGAGAGCAGCAGAGATTGCATCACACCCTGCTTCCAGATGTAGAATATGGTGGTGTTTTTCCATGAAGATCCTCAACACCTTCCCCTGCTGTTGAGGCAGGAAATACTTTAGAACCCAGAAGACTACCTAGAGTTCCAGGATGTTGATGTGAAGGTTTGTTTCCTCTGGGTGCCAGCGGCCACTGGCATGCGACTGCCCGATGTGGGCCACCAACCCTTCCAGGGAGGAGTCTGGTGACCGTGGCCTGGTACGGTGGGACTCGAAAAGGAGATCCCTGCGTCAGATGCAGGCACACTCCCCACCACCATATGGCTTGCCAGAACTCTTGGTTGAGGGTGATCTTGTCCGTCCAAGAGCCCCTGTCCTGCAGCCACCACCCAACCAGGACCTCTTGAAGGTCTCATCAGAAGCCTGCAAAACGGGACGAGGTGGATGTAGGAGGACATTATGCCCAACAACGAATTAATGGCTCGCACTGTTGTGGATTGCGCCAACCACAGGCGCTGCGCCTTCCCCAGGATGATGGACACCCTCTCCTCCAAGGGGGTAGCCAGGCATGCCACTGTGTTGAGACGGGCAACTCAGAACAGAGCGTTCCACAATGGCTCCATGCAGGATTTCGGATAGTTGGAGAATCGGGAGCTCTGTCAGAAAGTGGATGGTCTCCACAGTGTGCAAAGCTAGCACATGAGAGCAGGAGTGGACGAGCCAGTTGTCCAGATAAGGGTAGATGTCGATGCTCTGGAGTCTAAGATGCACCGCTACCGGAGCCAGACACTTCGTGAACACCTTTGGAGCCGATTTCAGTCCGAAACGCAGGGCCTTGAACTGATGGTGCTGTCCCTAGACTACAAATCAGAGGAACATTTGATGCTTTGGGTTGATGGGGACGTGAAAGTCCCCAGGAAGTTCCCATTCCACCAGCTGGCTGAGCACATGTTGCAACGTGACCATCCTGAACTTCTGGAACTTAAGTACTTGTTGAGGTGTCTTAAGTCCAGTATTGGTCATCACCCTACTGACTTGTTTTCATACCGAAAAGTATCAAACCTCCAGCACCCATTTGTCCGTAGTGATGGTCTTCCACTTGTTGACAAAGTTCATTAGCCAGCCTCCCACTGGGGTGCGTAAGTGGGGGCCCTGATCACTGGCCGATTCAGGCCTGCTTGGGAATCTGCATCCTGGCTTGTGGGCGACGATGCTGTCCTCTGCTGCCATAGGCCTGTGAATGGCCCCTGTAGGCTTCCTGAGTCGTGGAACAGGAGTTTTGACAAATGTCCAAAGACTCATCCCTCGGCTGAGTTGGCGGGATGGGAAAACTAGGTCCTGTGCTGTCTCAGTCATCGCCTCCGTCGTTGTCCTCTTCCACATCCTTGTGGAGTGTGTGAAAGGACTCTAGGTCCTAGTCTGTGGACGAGACCTCCATGGCTTGTGCCACGGCCTGGAAGGGCTGTTTCAGGGCCTCATCGTCCCCCCTGATCCTCCCGGGGTGCTTGAACCTGGGCCTGATCCGGTTTCCCCCTTCTGGCGTGCCAGCAGACTTTGCTAAAGTCACTGCGGCAGTGTCACGCATAGGTGGCAAAGAGACTTTGAGCTGCAGGCGCTACCCTCACAGGGTCAGCTGCCTTAGCCGTCGTTAGAGCAGCTGCCACCAACTATTGTCAACAAAGTCTTAGCCTGGACGATTGGGCCTGCTTTAGCAGTTTGGCCTTCTTCTCCTCCGTCTGCAGCCTCTCGGATTTCTCCCACAGTTTAGCCAGGATAGATGATTTCCTTTTTGAGGAGGAGCTTGATTGCCGGCTGGCAATGGAGGCGGAAGGTGACGTTGATCACGCCTTATCCAACTTGGGACCCGCTTCCGTGGAGACCCTGGTAGACTCAGACTTGCAGTTCTTGGCCTCGTCTTGGGGAGCCACGGATGAGGCGCCCTAAAAGGCCTTAGAAGAAAGCTCCTCGGACCAGCCGGTCCTGGGTGAGGCATGACCCTGCTCGGGGCATTCGGCAGAGGCCTTAGCGTTAAGCCACGCCGCCAGTCTACTGTGCCTGTCTGTCATCGTCTTCTTCAAGAACCCCAGGCATATCCTGCACTCCACCTCCTTATGGTCCACGTGCAGACAGTAGAGGCATTATAAGTGCTTGTCTTCCACTAACACGTTCAGTGGCCGGCACTTGGTGCAGGGTTTGAAGAGAGACCTTCCTTTCTTCTTGTCCACGGTCTTGGTCGGAGGGCACGAAGTAGGCCCGATAGCCTTCTGGAAACTTCTCCGATCTTCGCCATTGAGGGGTGCTGAAATTCACTGACAACAGATCCCCCGCCGTCGGCAGATGGAGAAAAGAGCACATAGGCTCTTTTGAAACAAAAATAGAACCTTTTCCCATCAAAAACATGAAAAAACATAGAAGTAGCTTGCAGAGCAATCTCGAGGACTCCCAACACTGAAGCGTGCGGTTAAAATCTGAAGATTCTGCCAGAGGAGGGGCTAAGGGAGAGGGCGGTCATTGGATGAGGGCAGTATGACCGGGAGGACTGATTGGTTTGAAGGCGAAATACACTTTGTAAGTGGAAGTGAAACTCTCTTTTACCGAGGATTCCCAGCCTGATGACAGGGAATAGGAGCATGTGAATCCATGCCAGACGCCATGCTGGAGAACACAATATTACACTTGTCAAACTAATGAAACAATCTCTAAGGCCGTGAGGGATGAGAATGGGGTGGGCTATGGCTATAAAAAGCCAAAAACGTGGCGTTTTTCTTCTACAAAATACACGAACATCTCAGATGGTCGGGGACATTGATGGGATGTTCGCAACTTGACAAAAGTTCGAGGACATCCATGCATGTTTCTGTATGAAAGGGTCAGTTAAAAGCAATTTTTGGATGGTTTATAACTTTGGCACCATTCAATGAAACAAAATTATGCAATACCATTTTAGATCTTCAAACGATTCTGCAACAATTGGTGCTGTTTCGCCAAGAGGGGGCGAAATTGGAGGGGGGTCCCAAAATGTTTGAATGGCTTATAAATTTGGAGCCATTTGATGATTCAGCCAACAAGTTTGCAAAACGATTTTAGACACAACTTTGAATGTTTTTCCAAAGTTTGGTGGGACTGTGTCAAGAGGGGGCAAAATTAGAGGGGGGGGGTGGAGGGGGGTCTCAACATTTTTAGATGCCTTATACCTTTAGTGGCATTTGACGAGACTGCACGCACATTTGCAAAAAATTATAGACCCAACCTTGAACGTTTGTGTAAAGTCTGAATGCCAATTGGGGGCTTGGCAATCACTCTGTTTTGCATGTTCATTTTGACACGTTCCAAAAATATAAAACAGACGGATTTGCAGTAAACTTGTGCAAGGAGCACTGGCAAGGACCGGAAATCATTGTTTCGCAAATGTGTCTGTTTTATGTCATAATGTAGTTACAAAAAATAGTGATCTACCTTTCGGGACTGTGGCCAAGGCCAGTGGTCTTCGCTCATGACCCGGAAAACCTGGCTGCTGGCTATGGTCACGAGTGGCTGAAAATGGGGTTAAAGTGGGCATGGCCCCCAAGGAACGGCTACGTGGTCAAGTCTTTCAAAATCAGAACAGGTTTGAATGGAAAAAGAAATTCTGCTCACGGCTACAACGCAAAGTGCTGGACGGCATTGCAACAAACTTGCGCAAGAATCATCAGCAGGGCCCTAAAAGCATGCTTTAGTAAATCTGTCTTACGTTGTATTTATCTTGTCATTTATAAAGCGCTCTAAACCCTTTGGCATCAAGGCGCTGGTTACATAAAAATACAACATGCAGGCAAGGCAGTAGAGCAATATTTGCTTGTTACAAGCATGTTTGTCAGCTTAATAGTTAAGGTAACAGTAAGCTCTAGTTTCACGATCTTCACAGAATAGCCATATTTTTAGGTGGTTACAGAACTCCCAATAAGATAGTTCAGATCTTAGTGATGACAGCATGGCATCCCGGTTCTTAGTCGCAATCACCGGGAAGTCGAGACCTCCAGATCTTTGAATTTTAAATGTTGGAGTGGTGAGGCGTTGCGTGTAGGTAGAGCGGGTGGGTCTGGTGGATTAAGAGTTGGTAAACTTTTGAGAGAAATATTTTGGGGCAATGTTAGCGGTGCACTCTTGGGTGATTAAACAGGATGCAATAGCGAATCTGCAGCCATTGCACTTTTGTTCTGAAAAAATATGTTCTTTTTTAGGAATGTTCAGGGCTGCTCTCAGGGCATTGTTTTGAATAATTTGCAGATTGTTGATGTTATGAATACAAGTGCCAGCAAATGCAGCTGTCAGAAGAGAGGAAAGGTCTACAAGCATTAATAAGTTTAGTAGTAAGACTGCAGAGGATGCAATTGCATTTGCTTGCTTAGTTAGAGACAGGTTAGAGTCCAAATAGACCCCAAGAGTTTTGACTTCCTGTGAGACAGGGTTAGTGTTGCCATCAATAAGACTGATTTGGAGGCTACATCGAGTTTCTTCAACTGAAGTTGCAATCCAACCAAGAGCAACTCGGTCTTGTCGTTAAGGCATAGTGAGTGATGTGCCATCCACGCCTGGATGGCAGGGTAGACCTCATCTAAAGTGTTTGTGTCAATGGAATAGTCTCCTGTAATGGGTAGTACGATCTGGGTATCGTCTGCATAATTTGTATAGTAGATACCCTGAGAGTCAAGAAGGTTGAAAAATGGTTTATGAAGACATTGTAAAGAGTGGGTGAGACACAGGTGACAGCATTTGCTGGGCTGCGGCTGAACGTGAGAATGCTCTCATAGTTCTGCTGGAGAGGAAAGATGCGATCCAGGCAGCTGAAACAACAGAGAAGTTAGCTGCTGAGGAGAGGTACTCGCAGAGAATTTGGTGATAAACTTTTGAAAAAGTGGCAAAATGGAAGTACAAAAATTAGTGATATAACTTTGGTGTCTGGGAAATGGGCCTGGCCCTCGGCAAGGACAAATGTCTACCCGGATTTGCTTATTGGGGATGCAGCATGTCCGTAGCCCATGCCCAATGGATTTTGGAGAATGGCCATGGCTGCAAGCCCTGAGCACTGGCCATTGGTCACATTATGAGGGTACAGTGAACACTAAACTAGGATGCAGGGTACGTACTGTGGATAAATTATAAGTTACTCACCGTAGTGACTAACATACTCTTAAGTCCTAGTTCATAGTCCCCTTTCCTCCAAACTGTATGGGCGTCCCTCGTTAAGGACGGGAGATACATTTAGATGCACTCTGGGGCGTGGTCTTGGGAGCATGTGCTCCCCTGACTCCGCCCACCAGCACCTCTCCTTAGTCCCCCATTGACGCATCGACAATATTAACATTGCATAAGGGCATCAGTTTTCTTGGGGCAGAGGATGGTGGGATGTATGGAAGAAAGAGGACTAGGTACTAGGAGTACACATTAGTCACTACGGTTAGTAACTTAATTACTCCTACGTCTTGTCCCCATACTCCATACTGTATGGGCGATTACAACTGAATGAATAACAACTGAATGAAGCCCCAGGGTGCAGAGTTGCCCCTCCTAGGAAAACAAGTTCCTTAATACTGCCTGGTCAAATGTTGCCTCTGACCTGGAGCTGGCATCCAAGCAGTAGTGCTTGCGGAAGGCCAAGGGAGCAGCCCATGTAGCCACTTTGCTGATAACCTGCCATGGAACGGGCCTTTGGAAAGCTACCACGTGGCTTTAGCTCTGATGGCATGGGCATGCATGTTTGCTGCCAATGGTTTGTGCTGCCCTTCATATGCCTCCTTGATGACCATAACCATCTACCTATGGAAGCCTTGAAGGCCTGACCGCTTGATTTTGACCCCTCAAAGGTGATTAAGCGAAAGTCTGACTTACGGAAACTCTTAGTTCTGTCCAAGTAGAATCTTAGCGCATGTCTGACTTCCAAAAAGTGCACTACCCTCTGAGCGTAATCCTTGCGGTCCGCAAAGAATGTTGGTAACACTATCTCCTCATTCAGGTAAAAAGAGGAGAAGACCTTACGTAAAAATGCAGGGTGTGCTCTGAGCACCACCTTGTCCTTGTGAAATGTATACAGCTCCAACGCCACCAGCACCTCAATTATTCCGATTCGGCATTCCGAGGTTAAGTCCACTAGTAGGGCTGTCTTAATGGTAACTAGCCTGATGTCCGCGGACACAATAGGCTCGAATTGTTTGTGCCCCAGGGCGCCCAGGACCACATTGAGGTCCCACATGGGGTGTGGTTTCTAGATAGGTGGGTATAGTCTAGTCAGGCCCGCTAAGTGCCATTTGACCACCGGATTCGAGGATGCAAATATTTCGTCTTCCGAGTTCTTGTAAGCTCCAATGGCCGCCAGATACGTGCGGCATGTGCCTACCTGCACACCTCAGTGTGCAAGGTGTGCAGAAAAGGATAGAACGTCATCCAACTTGCACTTCAATGGATTAATTCCCTTTGATTCTGCCCAGTGACAGAATCTGGTCCACTTGCTGTTGTACTGGCTCATGGTAGCATCGCTCCGAGCCCCCTTTATGATGGCCAAGTTAGCCTGTGACAGGTGCAGATGTTTCAGGGTGATCTGTTCAGGAACCACACTGCGAGGGCTAACCCCTGCTCAGAGAGTAGGGCTGCTGGGCCCAGCTGGAGAAGTATCAGGGCCTGGTCCGACAGGCTGAGAAGTTCTGAGAACCAGGGTCTTGCTGGCCACCATGGAGCTATATGGATGATCCGAAAGTTCTGCGACTCCCTGATCCTGCAGATGACCCTGTGTACCAGGGGAGTGGGAGGAAAAGCGTACCCGTTCATGCTGTTCCACAGGATCTGCATTGCGCTGCCTAGGGAACACCTGCCCTGCCCCATCCAGGAGGCAAACTGAGGGCACCACCTGTTGGTACTGGTGGCAAAGAGGTCCACCTGCGGCTGCCCCCACCTGGCAAAGATGCCCTGAAGGACCTCCTCGTTCAACTGCCATTCGCAGTCGTCCGCGCCCAGCCTGCTGAGCCTGTCCGCCTCTAGGTTTGATTCCCCCAGGAGGTGGACTGCCGAAAGGTGCATGTTGTTCACCAAAGCCCACTCCCAAATGTTGATTGACAGTCTGCATGGGGAGTAGACTTGGTGCCACCCTGCTTGTTGATATAATACATGCAGGTTGATCTGTCTGTTTGAATAAGAATCGCCTTGCCGGTGATCATGGGTAGGAAGGCTTTGAGAGCGAGCCAGATAGACATCATCTCGAGCCAGTTTCTGTGCGCCAGCTGCATGGAAACTTTGGCTGTCCAGGGTAGCCCCCCCATCCCTCTAGGGCTGAGTCTGTGGTAATGGTGACCTGAGGTATTGGTTGCCGGAAGGGCCTACCTATCCGCAGGTTTTTGTCTGTACCCCACCAGACTGGATCCTGGTGGAGCTGCCGAGGTATGCCGTCAGCTCTGCCTGCGATCCCTTATCCTGGTTCCAGGAGGCTGAAAAATGTAGCTGTAGTCTCCTCATTTTTAGCCTCGTATGTGGTACTGCAAGCAGACATGCGGCCATGACTCACAGTAGGTGTTGGTACCACCAAGCAGAGGTCACCGCTCTGCTGAGAAAATGCCCAGTGGCCCTCTTGATAGCTGGGATCTTGTCCGCTGAGGGGAAGATCCTCTCGGAGCTCGTGTACCAGATAGGGCCTAGGAAGGTCAGACTCTGAGTGGGCAATAATTGTGACTTCTTGAGATTGATGGAAAATCCCAGGTCATAGTATCCATGAGGGCGGAGGCCATATATTCTGGACCGCCTGCGCAGATCTCACCCGGACAGGCCAGTCGTCTAGATATGGATAAATGTGATGGCCCTGTGCCCCGAGTAGGGCTGCCACTGCATTAATTAGCCTTATAGGGACACTGGGGGGTCGAATTGAGTCCAAAGGGTAGAACCCTGTATTGAAAGTGAAAACCCAAGATCCTGAACCTCAGGAAGGACCGATTGGGAAGTGTGGGTAAGCATCCTTCAGAACCAGGGAGCACATTCAGTCTCCCACGCAGTGTCTCCACTATGAAGGCTGGGGTACCATATTGAACTTTTGGAGGGGAAGGGTAGAAAGGTAGACAGGTCTAACAACTCTCAGGCCAGCCTGGTTCTTTCTTTGTATGGCGAACATTTGTGAATGGCAGCCCAGGCACCGCTGAGAGGCTGGTACTTCCTCCACTGCCTGCTCGCTAGTAGTGAGCGGATTTCCACCAACAGAGTTGCTGTACCAATCTGATGGAGCGGAGGGGAAGAAGGAGGCGAAGGATGAATAGAATGTAGAGTTCTTGTGTGCGAATGAAAATGGAGACCACATCAGCGCGTTGAATCACAGACCACGTGTTCAGAAGTCCGACATGCAGTCAAGGGTTGGGAGTGATCCTCTCAACAGAGGGACTCATAAGTAGTGATGTTAGAATAGGCCAAGCGAGTAGGGCAATCCCTAATAATGAGTAGCCAAGCTATCAGTTGTAAGAAAGTCACAAGGACATCCAATTTTGAGCACTGCAAAGCAGGAAAGATTTACGGTGACACCTCTTACCTAAAGTCTGACAGACAATAGGCAGGAGAGCACTGAGAGCTGCAGAGAACTCCCTCCAGCCGAGGCAGCAGAGCAGACCAAACAGACTGTCACAGACCGGCCTCCCTCACGCGGCGGTGCTGACGCACCTGGTTGCGGAATAAGAGGTACAATAAACTGCAGGTTAGATGGGAAATTTATTTTCCACGGCAAGCGCAAAAATGCACAGAAGAGGTGAAATGACTAGAGTAGCTTCTATAAGCAGAGACACAGAGCTGCAAGTAATTGATTGTAACTAGCAAGCCCTGACACAATCAACACGGCAGTTAAGTAAAATCAATTAACATAAAAAGCATAAAAACAAAGTTAAAAGCATGCAAAGCAAGTGCAGAGTCATAGACTGGCATGAGCCACAATCTTCGATGATGTGGCCCACCCCAAAGCACCAGAGACATGCTCAATGAGAATCAGTTATGGACATCTTAGCCAAACACTCAGCCCATTTCTTGAAGCCTGTTTTTGAGGTACAAGTAGACATTTTTTTGAAACAAACTCTTAACTACGCAGTAAATGACACACCGCAGCAAAGAACCGTTTCAAGTAGCTTTGGGGAAAAATGGAAATGAGGCAACGGGCGCGGTGCTTGCCATATATACCAGTGGCTACGTCATACTCTAGGAGGACAGAGGCTCTCGAGGGACAAAAGGTTGACAATGCACAGCGCCCTCTGCTGAGAAAACATTTCCGAGCTGCAAGAAGGATATCGGAGTATATCAAAGATGAGGAATACGTGGGAGGACACAATCCATTCAAAATGGAAGATTCTTGTGGGTGTATGTATGTTAAGAGAATCCATCACAGGCTGGTCCAATCAGAAATTGCTGCATCAAATGATGCAGCATGGGTGGAGAATGGGTAAAGTTAAATACATAGAAAGTTGATGGAGCTATTGAGAAAGCAGCAGAGGAAGAGAGAGCCTGTCCAACAGGAGAAGAGCTGCTTGGGGTTCCACCTGGAGATAGCTCCTGGAAATCGTCCATAAGAAGACCTTCTCAAGGGGGTGCTGAATGGATAAGCGTTTCCCAAGACAGAACCAGATTGCCTCAGAGGGATTTGGGATAAGGTGGTGTGGTGGGTCAGAAGGACACAGACTCTTGTAAGACTTTTTAAACTGTTCTTTATTAATGAAAAGATAGTGCCTAGTTGTCCATACTTCTTATGGGGTGTTTCCTACAGAACACCAGCTAAGGAGCTCACCAGTCAGTGAATGTCTTCAAAGAATCTGTCCACAGTCCAAACTAACCACAACTGATCCTACCACTATGAGAACAACCAAGGACCAGAAAAGGACTCCCTTCTCCTGGTTTTGCTTCTTACAGGCTTCGGTTCATTTGCTGATTTTCAAATAGTCTCATGGCTTCTTTGATTAGTTATGGAATATTACTCACCATAGTGACAATAATATTCCTAGCCTTAAATCCCCTTTCCTCCATTCTTGATGGGCGTGCCTGGAAAGGTACACTGGACCTTCCAGTAAAAAAATGGAGCTTTCCTTTTAAATTAGATGCCAGGCATGGGGCACGGCCCTGGGTACGCAATGCATATAGCCAACGTATCCCTACTATTGAGAGGAGGATATGAACCACCTAAGAAACAGCTAACAGATTTCTCAGAACTGTCTGTCCGAATTCCACATCTGCTCTCGTGCCAGTGTCTAGTGAGAAATGTTTGCAGAAAGCTGATGGTATGTTCAAAGTAGCTTCCTTGCTGATGACGTCCCAACGGGCACGCCTCAAACTCTACTGCTGTGGCCGTTGACGTCACTGCATGAGCGTGAATTCCAGATGGAGCAGCATTGCCCAGTGTATTGTAAGACTCCTGCATTAGAGACCATCCACCTGGCGGTGGATTTTTTCGACTGTGTACCCTTGGAGGTTCCTCCAAAAGTAAGCAGGAGTGCACAAGTCTTCCTGATGTCCTTTGTGCGGGAAAGGTCTAACATAAGCACTCTCCTACGATCCAGCAGGTGCAATGTCTTCTCCACATCAGACTGTGGATTCGGGGAAAAAAAGGTAGTCACAGCTGCAAATTGAGGTGGAAAGTTGAAACCAACTTTGGGAGAAATTTGGGATGAGTCCTTAATACCACTGTCTTTGTGAAAAAACTGCAAATACACCGATAGCGCCTGGATGTCACTCATGCGGCTGGCCAACTTGAGTCCCAGCAGAATGACCGTTTTGAGCGTGACCCACATCAAGTCCATGGATGCCAGTTTTTTTATTTAATTGTTCTTTTATAAACGCACTTAATACTAGAGTTGGGTTTCTAAGAGGGATCCGGGATTCCAACCTCGGTTGCTCTGCGTGGTCTTGCTTCCAATACCAGAAAGTTGCACCTGTGCTGTGCTCCTTGGATCAAATGGCTTACGAGTCAATGCTGACAACACAACATTGAGGTCCCAAACCCTGTGCGGCCTATGCACTGGTGGAAAAAGTCTCTCCAGCCCCTTCAAGTGACTTCACTACTGTGTTGGCGGCTGTGAACATATGATCAGATGAATTCTTGTAAATGACGATAACTGCTAAGTACGTGCGGCAGCTGTCGACCTGCACCTCTGAATGCACCAGATGCACCACAAAAGACATCATGTTGTTTAGGGGATACTTGATCGGATCCATTTGGTTCTCTCTTACCCAGAAACAGTACCTGGTCCACTTGCTCTTGTACTGTGTTCTGGTGGACTCTTGATGCGTAAGTTGGCCTCAAAGCTGGTACTGCTGGGGCTTTAGTTGATCAGGAGCCAATCTGTGAGAGCCAGGCCCTCCTCTGGGTATGGGTGCACTACGGCCCCCTCCACCCGCCAGCTGAGAGAGGAACAACAGTCGATCGGGAGGGTCACCGGTCCCATCACTGCTAGGTGGAGTAGGTCCGAGAAACGACACCCACACCCGCCATCTGGGGCGATAAAGATCAGAGAGCAGTCGACTGGTGCCCTGAATTTACTCACTACCCTCAGCAGGAGTGGTGTCGGAGGGAACGTGTATGCCCGAAGGTGGCCTCAGACAATCTGAACTGCATCCCCCATAGAGTTGGGACCAGGCCTTAGCCAAGAGGCATAAAGGGGGCCGTTATGGTAGTCCTCAGACCCAAACAGGTCTACACGCAGCACCTCACATTGCCTGAATAACCAGGTTACTCACCGTAGTGACCACCTTAGTCCTAGTCCATAGTCCCCTTTCCTCCATACTTATGGGACATCTCTCCGTCCTGTGGGACGGGACCAGACCACTTTGTAAAAAGCATCCAAAATGTTTTTTCAAAAATGTGTCCTTCCTCTCTTTCTTGCGCGGGGCCCGGCACGCGGCCGTAACCTCGCCCACCTTGGTTCCGCCCCGCACATCGCCCATCAGTCCTTTTCTATCGCCAGGTCAGAGACCTATTAGCAATAACAGAGGAACCTTATTAGAGGGGACGGCAGACGGGCGTATGGAGGAAAGGGGACTAAGGACTAGGAGTAAGGTGGTCACTACGGTGAGTAACCAGATTATACTCCTATGTCCCATCCCCTTTCCTCCATACTTATGGGAGATTCCCAAGCACTCCTAACAGGGACTACGGGTGGATGAAAATACCCCTTACTGAAAAAGGTTCTTCAGCACAGCCTGACCAAACTGAGCATCAGCTCTTGAGCTCATGTCAAGACAATAATGCTTACAAAAAGCAGATGGGGAGGCCCAAGTAGCTGCCCTAGCGATGGACTCCCAGGGGACATATTTCTGAAAAGCAACCGCGGCTGCCTTGCCCCGCACCAGGTGTGCATGAATACCCTTAGGAGGTTTCAGCCCTTGGACGGTGAAAGACTCCGTAATGCAGGCGGCGATCCACAGAGAAATGGTCGCCTTAGATGCCTGCTTACCCTGAGGGTTACCAAAAGTCACAAATAGTTGAGAACTCCTCCTAAACTCGGAAGTTCTCTCCAGGTAGAACTTAAGAGCCCTTCTGACATTGAGACAATTCAGAACCCTTTCTGCCTCGGAGGTAGGGTTCGGGAAAAAGACCGGCAGGGAGATCGACTGATTCAGATTGAATTCAGTTACCACCTTTGTCAGGAAAGCAGGATTCGTCCATAAGACTACCTTATCCTTGTGAAAGACCAAGAAGGGATGCTCCTACGACAAGGCCTGGAGCCCGCCTTGCTGACGTAACAGCAACCAGGATAGGTACTTGAGGTCCACCGTGGCCATGGGTTCAAAAGGCTTATGGCACAACGCTGTCAGGACTACTTTTAGAACCGGCGGCGGGTGCGAACTACGAACTGGGGGGTAGAGGCGTGTCAAGCCTGCCAAATGCCTCTTAACCACTGGATTACAGAGTAAGAACATTGGTCCTTAGAAAGATAAGCAGAGACCGCTGAAAGGTAAGTTCTGCATGACAGAACGGGAACACTCGACTCTACTAGGAAGGATACGAAGGACAGAACTGTGTCAATCGTAGCCTCCCTTGGGTCCAACTGCTTTCCCAAACACCAATGACAGAACCTGAGCCATTTACTTCTGTATTGGGATCTAGTCGAGGGTTTCCTGGCTGCCTGGATAATACGCATTTTATCCGCAGACAAGTTAAGATGTTCTAAAGACTTGAACTCAGGCACCATGCCGCCAAGCTGAGCGATTGTGGGGAGGGATGCCACATCTGCTGTTCCCCCTGATGAAGAAGATCGGGGGTCACTGGTAACCTGATCAGCGGATACATCGACAGGTGTTAAAGTTCTGAGAACCAAAACTTGGCCAGCCACCACGGGGCTTTGAGTAGAAGGAAACAGTTCACAGAGTTCTTCAGCTTCCAAAATTGCTCGATGGACTAGAGGCAGAGGCGGGAAGGCGTAAGCTCTCATGTTGTGCCATGGAATCTCGAGAGCATCCCCCAGAGAGGAGGCTCCCAGCCCCCCTCTGGAGGCATACTGAGGAAGCTTCTTGTTTACCACCGTAGCGAAGAGGTCCACCTCCGGTGGGCCCCAATGCAAGAAAATCCATGAGAGGACCTCCGCCTTCAACTCCCACTGGTAGCTGACCACTGTCCGCCGGCTGAGGGCAGCCGCTGTGACATTCAGCTGGCCCCGGATGTGCACTGCAAGCAGCCAAACCCCATGAAGCACGGCCCACTCCCAAATCTGGATGGACAGGTCCACGGGGAGGGGGTGGAGGGGGGTGTGGGGTGGGGAGACTTCATTCCCCCTTGCTTGTTGATGTAATACATCGACACCACATTGTCCGTGCGTATGCGGACCACCTTGTTGGCTATGATCGGTCTGAATGCCCTGAACGCTAGGAAGATCGCCAGAATTTCTAAATGATTTATGTGGAGGAGCTTGTCCTGAGGCGACCAGAGATACGAGACCTGAAGAAGATCAAATGTCTCACCGCACCCCAGGAGGGAGGAGTACGTCGTGATCGTCACCGTGGGGGCTGGGTCCTGAAACCCTGCACCCACCGACAGGTTGCTGAGAGATGACCACCATTCCAGGTCCACTCTCATGGAAGCTGGAATCATTACCAGCTTGGAATCAGGGTCCACAGCCTGACGCCAAGAACTCCGAAGAGCCATCTGGGTCTGTCTCATCTTGAGACGAGCAAGAGGAAGAGCCAACACGCACAAGGCCATGAGGCCCAGAAGCCTCTGGAACCACCAGCCCGACATGCTCTCCGACTGCGCAAACATCTGACACGTGGCTAACAGATCCGCCATCCTATCCCCAGTCAGGTATACTCATCGAAGATTTCTACCAGTTCACCGACAGCCCAAGATGGAACAGGAGCTGAAGGAGAGACTGAAGATTGACCGCTGCTTTCAACGGACAAGGGCTGCGTAAGAGCCAGTCGTCCAAATATGGATACACATGGATACCCTGCAGACGAAGATAGGCCGCAATCACAGACATTATCTTCGTGAAGACACGTGGCGCCGAGCTGAGGCCAAAAGGAAGCACTCGAAACTGGAAGTGCTCCTCTCCCAAGGAGAAACGGAGATATCTCCTGTTTGGATTCCAAATCAGAATATGCATGTACGCATCCAGAAGATCCACCACGCTGAGCCAGTCGCCGATCTGCAAGGAAGACCGTATCTGGCTGGGTGTGATCATCTTGAATTTCTCTTGGGCTAGGAAAAGATTGAAATGGGAAAGGTCTAGGATGGTGCGCAGGTCAGCCTGGTTGGGTTTGGGCACCGTAAACAGCCAGGAGTAGAAGCCCTCCCCTCGTTCCCCGAGGGGAACGGGTTCCACAGCTCTGAGGTCCAGAAGTTTCTGAACCTCGGCTTTGAGGGACAGCTGAAAAGGAGGGTTGAAGGATGGGGTAGGGGTAAGCGGAAGCCAGCCCGAGCGACTGACAAGACCCATCTGTCTTCAGTGATGGTCTGCCACGCCTCCCAATGAGACGCAATGCGTCCTCCCACCGGGGTCTCGTGTGAGCGCAGAGAACCCTCATTTAGTAGGTTTTTCGGTGGTGTTGCCACCTGAACCTGAGGAGGAGGCTGAGGAGCGGGAGAAAAACCGAGTCGGTTGTTGCCTACGGCGGTTATTCCCCGAAGGGGTATCCACTCTGCGAGATTTCCGGTCGAGGAAGCCCCTAAAGCCAGAGGAGGGTCGGCTTTGGGACAACGGTCTCTGGGTTTTGAAAGGGGTCTTAACAAGGACCGACAAGTACTTAGCTGTCTGAGTGCTATTCTTCGTCTTGGTGAGCTCTACATCGGTTGTATAATGAAAGAGCTCCTTAGCATCGAACGGAAGGTCCAACACCTTGTCCTGCACTTCTTTTGAGAATTTAGTGGCATGCAGCCACGCCTGCCGTGAGGTATCAACCCCCAGCATAAGGCCCCGAGCCGAGGTGTCTACGTGATGAGCCGCAGCCTCCAGGAGATCCTGGGTCAAGACCCTGGCGTCGGATAATCCCCCCTTAAAGTCTTCCAGCTTCTCGACCGGGATGAACTCCTCAAACTCAGACAGACCTTTCCACATCCGCATATTAGCCCCCGCTAACACCAGTTCGGCATTGGCCTGCCTGAGCTGCAAGGCCGAGTTGGCGAAGATTTTTCTCCCAAGGGAGTCAAGGAGCTTGTCCTCCTTTCCCAGAACCGGAGTAGCCATTGTGGAAGAGGATGCTGCAGGCCTGGACTGCAAAGTGGCTGCAGCCACCACTGTGGAGTAGGGGGGCGGACAAGACGACAGGGCCACCTCTTCCGAAGAATGCAGCCTGTATCTCGTGTCAATTTTCTTATTGACGAAAAGTCCAGAGTGTGGCTTTTCCCAGACCCTGCGGACCTTGGCCAGAACGTCCTTCTGCAAGAACAGGCCGGTACGATCCAAAGGAGACAGGGTGAACGCCCCAGAAAGCACGCCCTCCTGCGGAGCGGGTGCCCCAGGCACCGGAACATCTAAGAAGCACATCATGTCCAGTACCCGGTCACGAAAAGCTCTAATAGAGCGGGGCAGGTCCTTGTTATCCTGATCGCCTTGCGCGTCATCTGACAGGTCAGGATCCTGCTGTGTCGGGCGCTGCCTTGTCCACAGGGGACAATGGGGGCAAAGGCGGACGAGTCGGGGAAGGCACTGTAGGCAAGGGAGGTGCCGGCGGAACCACCGGAGGAACGGGTGGAGCCGGAGGCGCGGGCGGACATATCTCCCTAAAAAGCCCTTTGAAATACTCCCTCATGGGGTCAGTACGCATGAGCGTTTGAAATTTACCGATCTTCGGTGACCTCCGGGGACTGTTTTGGAACCTGAGGCGGCATCTCATGAGGAGGACAATTCCAGGGACGTAACGGGGAAGGGTGCCCCACCGACGTATCCACATAAATCTAATGTGCCGACCCCGCAGGCAACGAAACATTGTGCGGAAGGGGCATCCGGGCGTTCCAATCGTAAACTGGCCGATAAGGATGCGCACAAGGGACTCTATGTTCACCCAAGGAGCCAACTCTACATCTGACGCCAATGGCGTAGTTGTAGGGGTTGCACCCAAAATGGCTGCCGCGGTCGTGGCAGGAACGGGTGCCATTTTGTCATCGCCTGAGGGGAACTGCGGCGCGTGAGGAAGTGAGGCAGGGGTCCCCGTCGATGGATCAGGGGTCTTAACTTTAGCCTTAACATAAGGAACCTCGGTAGAGCAGGTACTATAAGGCCTGGAATGTTTCTGCGACATACCAACCACCAAATTAGCCTTCCCAGGAAGGACCTCGGCACTGCCGGTAAAATAATAACTTTCCTTCTTTGCCCCCTCAACAGATCTGGTGACGCCGCAAGAGCGGGAATGGTGAGAAACAGCCTTCACCGGTAAGGACTTGTCAGGCCTCTCAGAAATGTTGGCAACTTTAGCCTCTGAAAGAGGGACCTCTGACCCACGTCCGGTAACAGCCTTAGCCGCGCGGGCCTCGAACATCCATTCGGTGACAGCAAGCCCCGCCAAGGCCTCGGGGCGCACCCCGGTCTTATTTTTGAGGGAAGCCGACCGTGGCCTCAGAGCGAGCTCCGGTACCCCACGACTCAGTAGAACTGGTTCTACAAACAGCCCCCACAGGAGGGGCCTCAGAGAGTGCTCCGGTATCCACAGGCCCCTTATGGAGACCCTCGGAGAAAACCCCGGTACAATTATTAGGCCCAACGGGCACCTCAGGGTATTCCCCGGTGACAGAGCGATCAACGCTCCTCCCGGCCCGAGAGGAACCTGGAAAGGTATCCCCCGGCCGGGGTGCTCTGAAAAGTAAAGAACTTACCGGGCGTTTTTTCTTCTCGTCGATGAACGCCTGAAAATGTGAAAGAGGAGTTAGTCGGAACACCTAATCCCACCGTTCCAACCGACATTGAAGTGCCCGGACCGAAAGGGAGTCGCAGTAAAAACAGGGGTCCCAACGGTGATCCGGACCCAAACACTCTAAACAAAGAGGATGGGGATCCGCACTCGCGAAGCGACGGTGACACGATGAACAATCTGGAAAGTCTAGTTTGAACGACAGACAGACTAGTACATGATCGCTAGCGAGAGCCAGAGAGGAAAAAGGGAAGAAAATCTTCCGAGGATGCAAGTGTGTCCAGTCCCGAAAGACCGGAGAAAAGGACTGATGGCCGATGCGTGGGGCGGAGCCAAGGTGGGCGGGGTTACGGCCGCGTGCCGGGCCCGCGCAAGAAAGAGAGGAAGAACACATTTTTTTTAAACAATTTTTGGATGCTTTTTACAAAGTGCTCTGGTCCCATCCCACAGGACGGAGAGATGTCCCCTAAGTATGGAGGAAAGGGGACGGGACGTAGGAGTATATTGGGGCTAGCGTTGTTAGGTCCAGTTCCAATTCGTAAGTGATTCTGCACATCATGCTTAGCATGTCTGCTTCTGTATTGCTGTCCCTGGGGAGGTGGACTGCACTGAGGTAAATGTGATGTAGGGCCCATTCCCAGATTTCTACTGTGAGGAGACAGAGGACAGGCAATCTGGTGTCCCCCGTTTGTTCACATAAAACATTGGAGGTGAAGGAGTTGGTTCTCACTAGTACTGACTTGCTCTCAACTTGAGTCACAAAAGCCTTTAGCGCATGGCCAATAGCCTTGAGCTCTGGTGCTGCTGCCTCTCCAGCCCATTCAACATTATGTAGATGCAGTTCTCCGTTCTCCCCCAGCGTGGCTCCCTAGCCCTGCAGGGATGAATCTGTCATGACCAACAGGTGTTGGGGACCACAGGGACATAGCCCCCTCATCGCATTATTTGCAACCACCACTGGAGATCCCGATGCATGACCGTTGGTATGGGCAATTTGGCTAACTGGATTCCTTTTTTGGTCCCAGCTTGCCGCCAGCTGCAGCTGGGTGCGTCCCATCTTTAGTCTGGCATTGGACACCGTTAGCAAGAATAAGGCTAGCAGCCCTAAAAGTGCTGCAACCCCCAAGCTGTAGTCTCACTCCTTGCTAGGAAGTGATGCACCACCTTCGAAATGTCCTGAAGCCTGTCCTGTGTGGGGAATACCCATTGAGCCCTGTATAAGAAGAGATACAAATACCCAGGTTTGGAAGGGTGGTCAATCAATAAACCATCGAAAGAAAGAACAAAAGAGGAAAGCCTTACTGGAACCAAGGCAAGGACGAAATTTAAGAAAGAAAAGTAGTCATGACCCAGATAGAGAAAAAGACACCCACATCCCATACAGTAAAGAGCTGGGTAGTGAAAGGACTTTTAAATTGGAACGGGTGGGTGAGATCCGAGATAACTTGATTTTGAATAGGAAAAACATCTTGGCCCTAATTAAATGCATTCCAAATCTGAGGCAGATTAACTCTGAAGACATCAAAATCGTTGAGTTCAGCTCCACCGGCAAAAGAGATTTTGTTTATTTACACATTCCTTCTCCAATAATTAGGTCAACGCTGATTTTGGAACAGGAGAGTTTTCAAATGATGGGCTATGATTTGAGCGATTGCTACACAAGAGATGACAAGATACAACAAGAAAAACGACAACAGGCATATCGAGAGAACACACTTAATGCAAGGGAGTATATTAGCTTGTACCAAAGAGTCATCAGCTCGATCAATTAAAGTCTTGACACAAAAAGAGGAAGAGACCGCGACTGTGAAGTTGACTAGATCCCTCGGGAGGTCTGGTCAAAGAGCAGAGATGAACACTGTGGGACTGGAGGGAACCATATACTTGGATCCTTTGAATAATGGAAGATATCCAAAAGGGACCTCTCCAGAGGTTAACAATTACATTTGCACAAGAAACCCCAGATACAGAAAATGAACAAACATCAAAAAAATGTAAGGATGGGTAAAAAGGTGACCATTCCAGATGATCGTGGATTTCGAAAGCTCTAGTAAAAAAAAGCTAGCCATGCAGGGTACAGATGGACAGAAGGGATGATGTCTGGAGTGACGTAGCCAAGGATCCGGGGAAAGACACCATTGTAATGGGCTGCTGGAACACTCAAGGTTACAGTCACCTCCTGGCCACAAGTGACGTCAACTTAGGGGATTTTGACATCTTATGTCTCCAAGAGACGTGGCTAACTAAAAAGCCATTTTTGGAGGGCTACGAAACTTACCTTTCCCCAGCGATGTGATCTGAAAGAGGCTTACCTTCATCAGGCCTGCTGACCACTATTAGATCTGGATCGGGGCTACATCATATATAAACAGTTGTTAGGCAGAATCCTGTGCAGTGCCCTTAGGGACCACTACACACAATTAAGACTACAGGTGGCAATACAAGTTTTACCTTTGGTACAAGCCTGTACTACTAAGTTATAGTGGTAGCAGAGCAGCCAGGCTTATATCAAGAGTATATGAGCAGTAGCAGAGATTACACAACGGGACCACAATTACTGTGGAACAAGCAAACACTGACTCAAGGTTTCAGGTAGAAAATATAAGTACATTTATTTTTAAACCATCAGTTATAAACACAACACTTCTATTAAAATTTAAACAAAACCACACGTTAAATATACTACAACTAACCAATTCACTTTGTACAGTATGTCTCAAGGTAAGTACCCTGTGTTTGAATGAACCGGTGTTATGAACAAAACACGATACCGCGGATACGGTTGCGATCACTTTTTGACAGTTCGGTCTACTCAATAAACGCGTATCCGTGACATGAAATGCTACAGGGGCAAAAACACACTTAGCACCCGAGATACCCAGAGGGAGTTGGAGGCAAAAATCACAGGCAATATTTAGGTTAGGCAGACAGTAAATGTTCAAAAGTCAAAGGGTCGGAGCCAGGGTTAAGTGACACCAGAGACCTGTTGCCGAAGATCACACCGTTACACAGTTCACGATTCAGCATAGCCCAAAAGTACTTTGATATTGTCAATGTTCGGAAGGAAAAGTTATGAGAAGGGGGGGAAGACAAGAGCACAGTACCTTATTCCAATGATGCAGCTTGTGCCCTGGCAGTTGTTCCTGTTGGTTTCCCGCAGACCCACGATTCCTGGAGCTTCGTTGTGAAGGAGGACGTCTGAAGGGGGTCTGCACCACACAGGGACGAAGCCGGCAGCAGCGACAACGAATAAAAACAGGAGGCTCGGAAGGTGGCTATCCGGACCACAATAGCAGTGTGCAGCGATTTCGACCACGGCAGAGATCTCTGGCTGAAGATGAGCTGGTCATCCCCACCAGGCTCAAGGGAAGACAACTCCGGACTGGATATCCTCTTAGTTGTCGAAGGGTACGTAGCTCAGGACTTCATCGGGACGGGGTAGTTGCAGCAGCCGTTGTCCTCTCTGCTTCTCTTCGGTTCCTTGTAGTTCCAGAGGCGACTGACTTCTAGCCCAAGAGACCTGACTTTTATGCGCAAAACCCCCATTCAAACAGCCTGGGCGTCAATCACGCAGCAGGGGGGGTTGTCCAGCCGGGACAACCACCTCAGCCAATCATGGCAAAGTGCGACTTGGGTTTCCTAGGATACCCTGTGCAGAGGGTGACTACACCCCTCCCTCACATTCAACCCACCTAGACACCCAGGCGCCTTGAGGAGGGCTTCTCTGCAGAAGCCCGTCAAAAGACGGTGAACAAAGAAGGTGAACCTAGTTTGCAGCGCAAAGTAAAACACAAGAAGGACTTTAACAAAAAGAAATGGCGAATAAATCCAACCAGAGCCAAAAGAAAGATGGTTTGGTCAAGCGGGTTTATGTTCGAGGCTAATATAATAGCCAAGAACAGTACCACGTTTATCTAATATAATCGCGGTAGAAAAGTTAGGGTAGATACCACTGCCACCAGCCAAGTTTAAATGTTAAAAGAGCGAAACAATGCTCAGGGATGTACAGACAGAAAATGGGTACAGATTAGCCCTTTCCAGTACTCCATGTAAGATGGGGTGTACTGGGTCTGTGCTAAAAATGACTATGTAAAGTAAATGGCAACTTTACCTTTCTCTGGGGGACAGTAGTCAGCCCCAGTGAAATGGAGTCAGAGGGAAGTCTTAAAGACAACCCTGTTTTACTACACTGAGGGTGCAGTGTAACCCATACATGAACAGGGGCACCTGAAGTGGTATGCTCCAGTGCCCAAGATCACACAATGAGTAAAAACACATAGGCCAAAACACATGTAAAAGTGGAAAAAAGATGTACACTCTTACCGGGTGGAAAAAAATAAACTCCAGAAATCCAGCAAAGCTGCTGGGGGACTCCCTAGAAGAGGGAAATTAGCCCTAGAAGGAGAATTCTCCCTAACAACAGTGACATCAAACATCCACTTCCAAGTGTCCCTTTTGAACTGGTCCAAGCAACCGACGGAAGAAAATAAAAATAATTTAAAGGAAGGAGCTGTGATTCTGATAAATACATATTGTAATCCTGCAGTGATTAAGAACAAGGATTATTTAGAACTGGCAGATAACATCTTGGAAAAAATACATCTGGATTGGACGCCGAAATTCATCATTTTATGTGGAGACCTTAATGCGGTTTGCCCTAAATCCAAAATGCGTGAAGGAACTAGGGAAAAAGTCCCTTTAAACATGGTCCGAGGATATTTATGGGTCACGACAATGTCCTCTTGGGACTTACAAAGCCTAGAAACATCAATACCTAGATCCAGTCCTACAATCCTGACATGGGGAAGAAATTACCAGAGTGCAAATCTAGATCATATATTTGTCTCAAATGAGATGTTGAAGATTGTAACTGATTTTGAGGTCGTGAGAACAATCAATAGCGATCATAACCTTTCAAAGGTAAAATGGGCCTGCACAAGGAACTCCAGACCAAGCATGGCAGCTGAGACTGAGGCATGCAAGGGAGGAACAATGCTAAGATTGTCCGCAAATGCAGTTGTAGAATTGACTGATACATATACCAACATTTGCAAGATAAACCAGCAAGCAGGCTTGAAAAATAACATCGATTACCAACCTTTGTTAAAAGTCTACGAAATCAAAAGAAAGGCCTGGCCAAATAGTGAGATAAAAATCCATCTACATAAATTTAACCAACGTATCGTGGAAGAGAGAAAAAAAATTAAGGAAATGAAAACGACAAGCTAAAAAAGTAAACACTCTTGAGCTTGCGATCTAGGTAAAAGCTGCAACAAGGATATATAAAAGCTGGTTACAACAACAAAGAGACTATTAACCAAGCCAACGCAGCTGCAATGCTAAAGACAGTGTGCAGTAGAGAAACGAGAGACTTCTGGACCCTAAACCTAACTTAAGAACAACGTCATGGATTCAAAATAACCCAATAAATTTTGTGGGAGAAGCCGCCTTGTCAAACCATTTCACAAAGTTATTTCAGAAAGTTGGGCATATTAACCCACTTATACAACATGTGTCAAATACATCATGGATGAATACCTGGGACCTAGATGACATTAAGAGAAAACTTGCTTGCCTGAACAATTCAAGGGCTCTGGGGCCTGATGGTATTACGAACGCAGATCTAAAGAACAGCTGGTAGAATGGGCAGATTTCATCTACGAGGTAATAAAAAACTGCACAGAAGCTAGATCTATACCTTCTTCATGACAACAGCAACAATCGTACCAATCTATAAATACGAACCCAAAGACCAAGCTAAGAACTATCGTCCAATCGCACTTTTGGATGTTGCTGGGAAAGTGTTTGGATCGATACTGCTGGAGAACTTTCAAAAATGGGCAAGGTCTACTGGACGGAGGACTCACTTAAATCTGGGTTTTTAAAAGAAGCCGGAACAGCACCAAATATACTTTTACTAAGCACTTTAAAAAGTAAGATTCGGGAAGGAAGTCCAAAAATTCACCTTGCTTTTGTTGACCTGGTCCAGGCTTTCGACCAGGTCAACCGTGAAATTGTCTGGGATAAATTAAGAGCAAGAAATTGCCCGGAAAGTATTCTAGGATCTATCAGAGCTCTCCATCAAGACACCTCCATCAGGGTACGTTTAAATCAAGGAGGGATGTTATCAGAGCAAATCCCTACGGCCAGAGGAGTTAAACAAGGGTGCCCCCTTGCACCGACACTGTTCCATTCGTACCTTTGGGACATTAAAGAATGCGAACTGGAGGTCCGTTCATTCCCTCCAACAGTAGGGAAGACTAGGATCCCAAGACTTATTTTATTGGATTACACCCCAATTGGCCTTCAGCACCAATTAAACAAATTGGCGACCTATATAAAGAAGAACAATTTGGAAATCAATAAGGTTAAATCTAAAGTCATGACTATGGAGAAACAAAGCAACTGCACTGAGATCTTTAGCTGGACCCTGGAAGGGGAGAAGATTGAACAAGTGAAGGAATTTAAATACTTGGGGGTAATCTGAAGTAATAACAAACAAGAGCATCCAATGCAAAATCATCTCTTGGAAAGAGCGAGGAAATTGGCAAGTCAGGCGAAAACAATAGACAGAAGATTATGTCGATTTACAGTAGCTCCCCAGGTTCAATTCTATAAAGGAAAGGTGGTTCCCTCCTTAATTTACAGTGCAGATGCTATGCTGATGATACCACAAGAATTTTGGAAACGCATATAAGGTCACTTCTGGAAAAATACTCTGAATTTACCAGCATCAACACCAGTAGCGACTATACGTCAGGAACTGTGTTTGCAATCACTGGAGTCGATGGTCGCTAGAAATACAATAATGCTATACAGGAAGACCATAATTAGCAACTGTCCAAATAGAACGTCTATCATCCACACAGAGATTGAAGAACAAAAAAGCAATCTATTGATGACCTGGGTGAAAGAGAATCAAAAACTCCTGGAAGAAATAGATAGCTCTGAAGAAGAACTCATTCAAAATCCAAACAAAGTAAAACAAAAATTGTGGGAACGAGATTGGATACAGACAACATCCTTAAAACACAGAAGTAAATTGATAAGCCACCTGCCACCAACAACAAGAGGCCTAAATGATCTACTGAAGTACTTAAATAAGTTCCCAAATAAGACCCAGAGAAACATCTTTTTACGAGTTCGAATGAATCTCCTTCCAACTAATGAGATCAGAGCTATAAGAAAAACAACACTTGCTAACAGTTGCAGTTTATGTAAAAACAAGGACCAAACGGAGACACCTCGACATATTTTACTGTCATGTACAACATTGTCGAAGTTGAGAACCACACATTTGGTACATCTATTTAAAGAGTCGAGAACATGTGGAGAAGTGGAGTGGTGGAACTTATTAATAGAGGGGGACAATACTGGATATGTGATAGCGGTTTCCCAATTCTTTATGAACTTGAAGCTTCAGGATTGTAATTGATAATTGACCGAGATCTGGATTGGGAAGTTTTCTAAATTTCGTTTTGTTTGGACTTAAGGAACTTTTTCAGCTGGTGAGGAGGGAGGGATTTCTTTTCCTTTTCCTGTAAAAAAAACTTTGTAAATTGAAACAAGTAAAATAAAAAAAATAAAAAAATGTAATCAAAGCCTTTAACATTTCTTTAGCGCCTGCTTGGTATAGATTTGCTCTCTGTCGCTGTATCCACGTTTTGTATTCTTTTTCGAGCTTAACTGCTTTTTATGATTTCACAGCGGTTTTTCGATTTTTTTTTTGCTACCCTTTTACTTTGTCGGACTATTCTCCTTTTTTCGACTAGTAGATGGTTATAGACATGTGGTTTTGGCTTAGTAAAGTCTTTACCAGTTTTAGGCACATTGTATACTTTTAGAAAAGGACGGTAATCAAAAACGTCTATGCCACTTTTTCCCCATCTTTCTTTGGCTTGTTGGTAGCTCGTAGTCAGAGAGATTACTTGACTCTCCTTCAGCCTCCGCCGTGAATTCCTACTGCAGGGTTCCAAATTATTGGGCATGAAGTCTCCAGTCCTTCCCGTACAATTCCGGGTAGTGATGAGTGGATTATGATCACTCCGAGTGTCTCGTGAGTGTTGTTTCCCCTATCCCTTTGACTTTTTTAAAATATTTTTTTTAGGGGGTCAGTTGACGGATTTAAGATATTGGTCTTTAGCAGTTCGGTCGATTTCTGTTTTTCCTTCTCTTTGGGTGGTATCATGCCTTTCCACTCTGGCTCCCCAAGTTCCACTAGGCTTTCTGATTGTATAGGTTGTTTATCTGAAAAGAAGACCTTTAGCCCACTTTCCACATCTGTTCCATCTTTCACCCAATCATCACGAGATCCAATATTCTCAGTGGAAGTTTGTAGGTCGTCCGTATCTGTGTTGTTATGGACCTCAATGTTTATTTCTAAATTTGATTTCTTGTTCTGTTCATCTGATCCACACCTTGTTAAGGTCTTGGAGGTAGTGTCATCCATCCCTAGAGGGCTCACCAGCCCTTTCTTATCAGAGTTTATGAAGGGTGGGGCTGCTTTGTCTGCAAAAGGTAGGATTCCCACCTCCCCCACCCTCGGTGAGCTGTAGCTTTCCTCAAGTTCGACAGCATTAGGTAAATTGATGTCGGTAGGAGGGTTAAAGGGTGATTTGTTAGAAAAGTGCTCTAAAGTACTTTGTTGCCGGTCTATCAAAACCCCCTTTATCTGGGGGGGACAGACCGTTTATCCCCTTTTGCGTAGTTGCAGTCTCGACCAGGACATCCCCATTTGGGACACCTGGCCCAATCTCTGTTATGTTTGTCCCACCGTAATTAGGGGCAGGGCAGCTCTTACCTTCTCTCTTTCCACGGTCCTGCTTCGCCGCTGCAGCAATCATGGCTGGTGGAGCTTTATCGCTGAATGGAACCACCTCTCCATCTGTTCTTCTTTGATGTCTGCTGCGGAGACTTCTGCTGTCTTCAATGTTGCGGAGTTCAGATTCACAATCTATACCTGGACCTTCGTAAGATACAGAAATTACTTTTCTCCACCCGCCGACTACGCTGAACAGCAAAACAGCGCCACCAGCCCTTTTGCACCAGGGCTTCCGCCACAAGGGCACAGGGACACCCTTTTTAAGGGCGTGTCAGATGATGTTGCTAAGTGACGTGCTGACTCCAGTCAGCTGATTGCAGGCTTCGGTTTCCTTAAGGGAGCCGCTCGTTCTGCTCTGACACAGCAGAGCTCAAGAGCAGTTCCAGGCAAGTAGAGTAGTTCACACACAGTATTTCCGCGTACTAAGACAGCAGATAAGCGCCACCAGCCCTTTCGCACCAGCGCCACTTTTGCTCTTTCACTCTACTTGCATTTAAGCAGTGGAATGTCTATTCTTTCCGCTGTGTTTTCTTTCCCTCTCTTCAGGTCCTGCCTCAACGACCATCTCTCCTCTGACTGAATTTCCATTGATTTGTTTACACCGCTTTGTATCGTTATTCCTTTTGTGCAGTGCTTTTGTGTACCTATGTCAACAGGAGGCCACAATTAAGGTCAAATCAGGGCCATTATTCAACTAATTCTTAAAAAGTACCAATTCATGGCCGATCGAGAGCTAATGAATTGACAGGGTGTGTCTGCGAAGACCTCTTGGGTAGGGCCAGAAAACCCTGGGATATATCCAGGTTTTAGCCTCTATTCGATGTCCAAGGTGGCCGAGAGAAGTAGATGAGCTCCAGGGAGTCCTGCAGTCCCCACAAGAACACTACCACTTCTGCTTGGAACCCAGAAATAGTGACATGCCAGAACAAGTGAGGGCCCCCACTGGAGAAGCCCATGCAGCCTGACAAGACAGAATGATATGAAGGGTTATTCCCCGTCCATGGGTCGAAGGGGGCTTAGAGTGACATCTCAAACCCCAAGATGATCCTGGAAAAGGACTCGCTGGGGCTGGCAGGGGCCTAGCCGAGCAGCAGGATCATGCCTGAGAAATGCCTGCACACCTTGGTCCGACAGAGGGCCCATAGTGGCATTTCAGATCAAGGCAGAGGGGTGGCTGATCTGCTGGAATCCTGCGAGGGCTGCCTGGGGCAGGTGGTGGATGTCCAGCATTTTGGTGTTGGTATTACAGTGCTAAAAAGTGAAGTGTGAACCAGACAGTGTTTAGAAGATAGAGATGCAGTGCTTCAGGCAGCCAGAAGCAGACTGTTAGTGGATGGTGCTCAAGTCTCAATCTTTCCCTTTAACTGAGAAAGTGATGAAACTGATGCAATCTTAAGGGGTTTTAAAGAAAGAAAAGAAATACATAAAAAAGGTTGCGATCCATAGTCACCAAATACGTTGTATATTTTTCAGAAAGTCATGATCAATGGTGTGGGGTACATTTATCCGCGCAGCAGAACTGCTGCATCAGCAAACTGCATTTTCCAGCAGTACCAGCAGAATGGCTGCGCTGGCTCTGTTGAGCACCTTTGCATTGTAACAGAACTGCATTTTGTAGTCACTGAAATAATGGCTGTGCTGTCTTTGACAAGCAAGATGGAACATGGAACACCCCGAGAAAGGCTGCCAGTGTATTCCTTATGTGCACCAAAGAAAAGAATTTAAAAGCAGCGCTGCTATGCTTCTAGCTCAAAATTTCCCATTGAAAAAGGAAATATTGTGCATTTAAAATGACTGCGCCCTGATGCTCTTTTCCACCGTTTCAACAGTACACAGTTCTGTTCCAGTGAGACCCAGCTATATCCATCCATAGTCAGGCTCTGCTCCAACAAAAGGAGGCATTTCTCACTGAATGACAGGCTGTGTCAGGCAAGATCTGTGAAATAAAGAACTTCACTCCATGCCGTATGGAAAAACACAACTTTTTGCAACAAAATATCAAAGCTAAACTCTTCACAAGAAGCCTTATCTCTCTGTGCTTGTGTCCGTTTCAGTGGACCCTTGCCTTGAACAGATTTCTGTGTATGAGAAACTGACTAGTGCTACAAATAATGTTTAGAATCTAGATGTAAGAGAAAACCGCATTGTGAAGTGACAAAGGAAAATTAACCACGTGTACAATGGTGCTTTTTAGAAACAAGGAAATGTCTGTTTAAAAGGAAATTGTTGATTTAAGGCCCTGTCATTGCATAGAAAGGTGAGGGTGGTTGATTTAAAACCTATGTAGGATATTTAATTCCAACAGTTTTGCTTTCTGGTTCAGGAAATAAATAAATATGCTGAAGCCACAGAAGGTTTTTCCTGGCCTGGCCCCAAAGGATTTTTCATGCGTATCCTGGAAGTGCATGAGAAAGTGCACTGACTGTTTGACTGTTTGAATGGGAAGGGTCGGTGTTGGCGTTTGTAGATTGTGTAAGTGCTAAGACTCAAGGAAGTAACTTGCATAAGCTCCAGGGTGGTGGCATTGCCCCATCTCTGAGTTTTCCCTTTCTTTATCTCTTGTACGTACACCCTTTGGGAACACCACTACCAGCAAACTTTAGCGTGTGGAGGAGTGGAGGCTCTCCACTGTGCTTGAACCTTCTTGTTGGGGAGGTGGTTTTTTCGTGCATGCCTGTGTGGGAGATTGTGAGCGACTGCAGAGAAGAGCAGAATGGTTAACGGACTCTGTAGCGGCCACAAACTCCAATCTCCGCTGCAGCCTCGCTTAGGTTTGTCAATGGAGACAGCTGAGGCTTCATGTGCGAATTTGTTGTGCCCAAATTCCCATGAGGTGACCAATGAAGTTGACACCTCTATATGTGATGAATTGACGCCTGCTTCAAGCTTGCAGGCAATTAATCTAACCGAGGCGGCTGTAAGCGAGTACAAGCAGTGTGTACAGATGCGTGACCAGGTGGAGAGGAACTTAGAGATCCACACCCCATTAAAGACATTTAAATTGAAAGATATGAATAAAGTTGAACACAAGAGGGGTAATGGAGTACATAGACCTGAAGTTGAAACGCTTGAGCGTTCAGATCTATTAAGAAAAATGGGAATCGAGACGTGTGGGTCCAAAATTACAGACGTTTCCACGATTGCCCCTGCTATAGAGGCAGAGTTAGGAAAACATATGAGGTTTTTCCTTGGCCCCTCCCCCCAGTTAATCAAAGTAGGTATGGAATAGAAAATGTACATATGTTTAGTAAAATACCTGCGAGTATTGTCCCTATGGGGGAGAGGGGGATCTGTACGGGGACCCACAAGGTTGATTACTCTATGGAGGATTTTAGTAACTTAAAATCCCGCTCTCCAACTGATGCACAACTTAAGTTAAAGCTGTTGGTTGCGTTACCACTCTGCTATCACGTTATAGCTATGTCCTTCCAAAACTCTGGGACAAGGACTTTTGAACTAGGTGCATCAGTGGGACAGCATCTGTTGGATTCTGCAGCATTAGGCACCAACTTTCCTGTGCTGACTAGGATCTTAAACTTCCTTGACAAGTGTCATGAACAGACCCATTGTGAAATCGCAGTCATGAAGAGATCACTTGTGGAGATGTTATCCAAAGTGAATCGGACTGAAGGCTTTCTATTTGCTTGTGATGCAGTTGCTGCCCTATCTGTTGGTAAAAACAATTAATGGGTGTCTGATGCGGATATGGCCACGCAAACACCAGCTGACCCTAGGATGGTTGGAAATTCTATCAAGAACTTTGCCGCACTAGTCGCCTCAAATAGCCTGGGGATAAAGATCGGTTTTGCCGATGATCGAGTTGGCCCAGGTGGTTACATCAAATTTGTTGGCCATTCAGCAAATCCTGCAGAGGCATTTAGTTAGGTAACAAACAACCTATGGTGAGCAAGCACTCCCCTTTAATGAGGGACAGGTGGATTTGAATGACTTACACCCAAATCAGGAGCCTATGGACAGTCCCTCTGCACTCACCAATCTAATAGATCTGGAGGACGACTTGCAGGCAAAATATGGGTAAACTGTACCCCAGATGTTGATTAATGAACAAGAACCTAGCCCAAAGCTTATGTTAACTAGAAAACAAAATTGGCAGCTAGGGTACAAAAACGAAGGGTCCATCAAGCCAAGACTCAGTGTCATTGCAAAAAAGTATTTTCTTAAAAGCTAAATGCCAAACCGGGATTACCTAGTAAGGACATAGGTTATCTCACTAATGATGATGAGATCATAGATCTACAACAGCTCAACCAAGAATTTAAAGCTTTACTAAACTTTGATTCGGCGAATGTTGATAGACCACATTGGTCACCTAAGGTGAAAATAATCACAAACAAATACGGGAACAAGTGCCAGAATTAGGGCCTAATGCCAAAATGAATGCTGTGTCGCTTAGTGATGATCCATTGGGCTTTAGTAAACAAAAGCAATCAGACTTACTAAAGTCTATCCCTCACTTCACATTAAAAAAGTGACAAACAAAATTAAAGGTTCTGGTGGGGTAAAGCTGCCTAACATGATGCACTCAGGAAATGGGAAGGTGAGGCATGTCCCTTCAGAGATGCCCCCGTCTAATCGGATAGGGGGGGTTTTGGAAAACCAGTCAGTTGAAACTAGGCACGTTAGGAGTCATGTAGGCAACCCCATTGCCCCAAAGGTCAATGAGGGGGGTGTAAAGGCGGGGGTCGCAGCCAGTGAGCTGTCCAAAGGCACTTTCCAAGGTCGCTGGCAATATTGGTGACTCGGATTCTAGTAGGGGTCATATGGAGGTCGTCCTTCCTCTTGGAGGTAGTGGTCCTTACCCCAGAAATTCTGTCTATCATGGGGTGGGAATGTAAGTCTTCACCAAATGGGAAAACTAGCTTAAACCACACTGCTATCCTTAAGGCCTTTCAGGCTATCCCTTCTTTAACCCTTTAAGTGCCAAGGACGAGGTATCTCGTCCTTGGAAGTGCACACGCAGTGCCAAGGACGAGATAGCTCGTCCTTTTCGGCACCTTGTTTTGAGCGATCCCTGCAAAGCAGGGATCGCTCAAAACTGTAATCCAACCCCCGGGCTATGTGAGGGGGAGGTTCCCCCCTCACTGCCCGGGGGTTGGATTTCCTTCAGTTTCACGCCGACGTGCGTGACGCACGTCGGCGTGAAACGGAAAGTAATTCCACCGCAGCAGCCATTTTCGGCTGCTGCGTTGGAGAGAGAAGGTGAGTGCCCTTCTTGTTCCACCTCGATCTCCGGCTGTATTTCAAGCCGGAGATCGAGGCGGGTATCGTTGGAAAGGGGAGATCTTCCCTTTTCCAACGATACCCATTGTGTGGCTTTGCTGCCCGCGGATCGGGCGCAGGGCGCCTCGATCCGCAGGCAGCAACGTCACGGATCAAACGAAGATCCTTTTGTGACGCGTGGGGGAGGGGGGGCTGCTTACTAGGTAAGCGGCCCACTTCCCCCGTGGCCCGAAAGCATGGGGCCACAGCGCCAGGGACCCCTGGGGGCAGATGATCACTGCCCCCAGGGGTGGGGGAAAAAAAAAAAAAAAATTCGAGGGAAGGAGGGAGGTGGGAGGGGGTTTTGGGTCCTGGGGCCCACTGGGCCACCAGGGATTGACCTAAAAGTGGTGTCCCTGGAAAGGGGACTTTCTCCCCTTTCCAGGGACACCACTCATATGCCGCATTGCTGGTCACGGATCAGCGCAGAGCGCTGATCCGTGACCAGCAGCCCACTGAACCACCATGGATCTGTTTGTGAGTTGGGGGGGAGGGGGGCTGCTTCAGGTAAGCAGCCCTCTCTCCCCCCCCGGCACCCAAAGCATGGGGACACATGAAAATGAACCCTGGGGGCAGATGGCTGACCACCTGCCCCCAGTGAAATATATAAAAGAAAAAATAATAATAATCCGAGGGATGGGGGAGGTGGGAGGGGGTTTGGGGTCCTGGGGCCCACTAGGCCACCAGGGATTGAGCAAAAAGTGGTGTCCCTGGAAAGGGGACTTTCTCCCCTTTCCAAGGACACCACATATGAGGCATTGCTGGTCACGGATCGGCGCAGAGCGCTCGATCCGTGACCAGCAACCCACTAGACCACCATGGATCTCTTTGTGAGGTGGGGGGGGGGAGGGGGCTGCTTCAAGTAAGCAGCCCTCTCCCCCCTCCCGACCCCAAAGCATGGGGGCACGTGCATGTGAACCCTGGGGCAGATGGCTGACCATCTGCCCCAAGGGAATGTAAAATAAAAAATGAAAATGAAATGATGGGAAACGGGGTTGGGGGAAGGGGTGGGGGCCACTAGCCACCATGGATTTTTTACTGAATGAAAGGGGGGGGTGTCCCCCCATGGGGAGGTGCCCCCCAACCGAAGTAGAAAGGGGGCACCCCTTGTAACCCTCCCTGGGGGCAGATATCTGTTTCTAGGAAGGGGCATCTGACCCCAGGGAGGGATGCGTGAGGTGGGGCCTTCCATTTGGGGTGGGGGGGGGGTTGAGGGCCACCCCCCGTTGCGGTACATCATGCGCTGCCAATTTTGGGTGGCCCTCAGCCCCCCCTAAAAAGCAGCCTGTGAATTTGCATTTTGTTTTTTGTTTACCCAACTTTGCTTGGTGCAGATGGCCACATTAGTGTGGCTATCTGCCCCCAGGGTGCCCAAACCCTACTGCCCCATCTATTGGGGGTCCTGCCCCACCTTTTGGGGTGGCCCTCTCCCCCCTCACCCCAAATGGAGGTGGGGTGTACCTCACGCAGCCGTTTGGAGGAGGCCCAGGGAGGCCTGCATGAGGTGTGTCCCCCAGCCATTGGGGGTGGGGTGGGGGGGCACCCCAAAAGGTGGGGCAGGACCCCCAATAGATGGGGCAGTAGGGTTTGGGCACTCCGGCGCCAGATTGGCACACCAATGTGCCCCTGTGCACAAAGGGGAGTTGGGTTACCAAAGGAAAACAGTGAAATTGTTGGAAGGTTTTTTAGGGGGGGGCGGTGGAGCACCCCAAAGGGTTGGGAAAGCTTCTAAAGGAATGGGGCGTTAACCCCCCCCTGCCCACAATGGAGTGGGTGCCATGTCATGCAGCCCTCCCTGGGACCAGATATCTGCTCCTGGAAAGGACGCCTGAGCCTAGGGAGGAGTGCAGGACAGCCTTCCCCCTTATCTGCCCCTTGGGAGGGCTACATGAGATGGGCCGCCCCTCAAATTGGGGTGGTGGTGGAGAGGTGCAACCCCCCTCACGTTAGGAAATTCCACAGCGGTGTAGGGGGCCCCTCCGCCCCCACAAAAGGGCAGCCTGCCATTTTGAATTGGGTTCTTCGTTTACTATACCTGCCTTGGCGTAGAGGGGCACATTGGTGTGCCAGTCTGGCGCCGGGGTGCCCAAAACGTACAGGCCAATGCAACAGGGGGGGGCCAATATGGGTGGTCTGGTATTTGGGTGGGCTGACACAGATAATATATGTTTTGTTCTTCCTTTACAGGTCTTGAGCAGTTCAAGCTTCTCCCTTGTTATGTACGTATGAAATTTTGCTTATTCCAACATTTTATAGTGGGTGGAGGGCACATTGCTATTGGGTTGGGGGTGAACAGGGCCTGTAGTGTTCTGTTGTGAAGGAAGTGGGTGCTTAGGGGAGGGATTGGGGTGGCCAGGAACACACTTGCCCGGGTTGCGGACAAAACGCCCCCCCAGTGCAGCTGAACAGTGCTGTTTCCCTGGGAGGGAAGTTTGCCACTTAGCCATCTGTGCAATGTTTTTTTTGTGTGCTGGGGGTTGCCATACACCCATTGGTCTTAGGCCAGTTTGCTATCACTGTGCAGTCCAGCCTTCTGTGGAGGTAGATGACTGAGAAGTTTCATGTATGTGGTGGAAGGAGCTGAAAAATGTACAGATATATGCCAGACAGTTTGGATGTGTTATTGGTAGGCAAAGCACTGAATGTAAATCTTTTATGTTTCTGTTGCAGTTGCGGCTACTGAAAAGCTTATGCTGACTTATGTAAGTACCACATATATTACTTGGTAATGTGCGGGTGGAGGGTTACTGTGGTGGGAGAAACTGTGGCTGCAGTGTTAGTGGTATGGGTGAGAAAGGGTAGTAGGGCGGTTCGGGGGCCAGTGATGGGAGTGCCTTGCATTGAGGAAGGTGGCTGCTTTGCAGAAGGAAAAATTGGCCGACATAAGTAGCAGCTCATTTTCAAAAATGTTGCCGGTAGTAATGCAGATGGTCATTTTGTTCTGAGCATGGTACGCGTACTTGATACAGAGAACACTACTTTTACTGCAACGATCACCATTTCTGTGGTCCTTTTCCAGCAGTCGTCCCAGTGAGCCCCGCCAGGCTCCCCATCCTTTTGCAGGGGGAAAAGCTGTAACGCAGGGTAGCTAGAGGGGCAGGAGGGGTGGAGGATGAAGTCATTGCCCTTGGGCGTCCATATCCCAGATGGATATTTTGTCCCTCAAAAGCAGCAGTGGGTGCAGGGTGCCCCGGCACGGTCCCCATCCCGTCCTAGAGGGGAAAGCTGCAGTGCTGGCCAGGCAGAGATGTAGTGTGGTGGTGGTTGATGTGTGTGACCTTGGCTGCCTCTCTGCCTTGGTAGTTGAATGGCCCCAAGTTCACCAGTACTTTAGGAGCTGCGCCCCAATTTCTCACAATCAAAGTGTCCAAATTTGCATGCATGTGTAATGAATGGCGCACATTCTGTCAGAGGAACTATATTCGGAGAGGTTACAAAACACCCTTGCTGCACAGGTCATATCCTCTGTCAGACTAGTCACCCTGCCAAAGTGTAATGGTGTAGCATGTGGAAGTCACCTTACCACCGTGCAGTGCAGGCGGTGGGCCACAGGAGCAGACAACCTTTACTGATTACAATTGCCCCAGCAGAACTGTATTATTGGCACAAGGTGAAATACTGTCTTCCTCACCTCCTTCCCCTAAAACACAAGTGCCAATTACGTAATGACCTACTGTAAATTCACATGAGAGGTGCATGTCCGAATGGGTGAAGTGTGTGTCTGGGATTGTTACAAGAGCCATGTGTTCACACAATCATTCAGCTAGTTGGTAAACTGTATGTATAGGCATATTCATGGGGGTTCACTTGTTTCCATATCATAGTGACGATGAGGGTTGTGTAGATAATTGCCTACTCTTTCACCCAAAGGGCTGCACGATTTTCCGAGGGCCAACCACATCTGGCTCTCAAAGGGATGCCCTCCTGGTGCATTGGTTTGGGGTTAGGGGGAAGTGCTTTCACCAGCTCAGAGGAGCCATCAGCGATGTCCATGCAAAAGGAGATGCAACCCCAACACCCTACAGTGGTGCACCTGGGAGGAAAAGATTTAGCGTCTGTGGGAGGGGAAGGGATACATGAGCTGCTAATGGAGGAACTGGAATGGATAGCACAGATGTTTCCAAACAGTGATGGTTTGGTGCCAGATTTCCGGGATTTATTTATTTTTATGTTTTTTCTGCAGGATGCCATATGCCCACTTGTCTTATTTCCATTTCCAATCCGTGTGCAGTCTAGCCTTCCGTAGTGGTAGATGACTGAGAAGTGTCATGGAACTGGTGGAAGGAAGTGAAAAATGTACAGATAGTTGCCAGACAGTTTGGATGTGTAATTGGTAGGCAAAGCATTGATTTTAATTCTTTTATGTTTCCTTTGCAGTTGCGGCTACTGAAAAGCTATTGCTGACTTATATAAGTACAACATTTATTACTCGGTAATGTGGGGGTGGAGGGTTACTGTGGTGGAAGGAATTGTGGCTGCATTGTCAGTGATAAGGGTGGGAAAGGGTAGTGGGGAGGGTCGGGGGCCAGTGATGGGTGTGCCTTGCATTGAGTAAGGCAGCTGCTTTGCAGAAGGAAAGGTTTGGCCGACAAGTAGCAGCAAATTTAAAAAAAATGTTTCCAGTAGTTATATAGATGGTCATTTTTTCTGAGCATGCTATGCACACTTGTTACAGAGCTCATTCCTTTCACTGCAAAGTTCACCATTTCTGTGGTCCAATTTCAGCAGTGGTCCCAGTGTGCCCTGTCAGGGTCCCCATCCTTTTGCAGGGGGAAAAACTGTAACGCAGGGTAGCTAGAGAGGGGGGTGTCATTGGCCTTGGGCGTCCGTCCCCCAGGTGGATATTTTGTCCTCCAAATTCAGCAGTGGGTGCAGGGTGCCCTGGCAGGGTCCAATCCCTTCCAGGAGAGGAAAGCTGTAGTGCTGACCAGGAAGCTATGTAGGGTAGTGGTGGGTGATGGGTGTGACCTTGGCCACCTCCCTTCCTTGGTAGTGAAGTGCCCCCAAGGTCACTAGTGGTCCTGGAGCTATGGCCGAAACACTCACATTGAAAGTGTCTGAAGGTGCACCCATTTGTGGTAAATGTGGCACATTCTGTCAGGGTACCTATATTCAGAGAGCGTACAAAGCACACTTCCTGTGGACTTCATATCCTCTGTGAGACTAGTCACCCTGCCAAATTGTAACGATGTAGCATGTGCAAGTCACCTTACCACCGTGCTGGGCAGGCGGTGGGCCACAGGAGCAGACAACTTTTACTGATTACAATTGCGCCAGCACAACTGTGTTATTGGCACAAGGTGACATACTATCTTCTTCACCTCCTTCCCCTGAAAATAATGTGGCAATTATGTGTCGACCTACTGTTATCTCAAATGAGAGGTGGTTTCCGAATGGGTGAAGTGTGTGTCTGGGATTGTTACAAGAGTCATGTATTGGTGCAATTGTTGTGTAATGTGGTAAAATGTATGTGTAGCCATAATCATGGGGGTTTTCCTGTTTCCATTTCCTAGTGAGGATGAGGGTTGTGTGGATTTTCGGCCACTCTTATATCCAAAGGGCTGCACGACTTTTCCGAGGGCCACCTACATCTGGGTCTGGAAGGGATGGCCTTGCAGTGCATTGGTTTGGGGTGGGAGGGATGCGCCTTCACCAGCTCCGAGGAGCCATCATCGCTGCCCAAGCAAAAGGAAAGGCCCCCCCCCCCCTGACCTTATAGTGGTTCACCTGGGAGGAAATGATTTTGCGTCTGTGGGACGGAAGGGGGTACGGGAGCAGCTCATGGCAGACCTTGAATGGATTGCACAGAGGTTTCCAAACACTGTGGTGGCCTGGTCCCAGATGATTCCCAGGATGGATTGGAGAACTCAAGGGAATAGAAGGGCCATCAACCGCTCAGTGTGGAAAATGAATGGCGAGTTCACTAGACTGACAGAGGGCAACACCAGAACACGGACCATTCACCATGGCAATATCAAAGGTGCTGTGATGTTTCACAGAGATGGGGTGCACCTTTCCAAAACAGGCATGGAGCTGTTCATTGGAAACATAATAGATTTTGCCCAGACGCTATTTTAGGGGGAGTTTGCCCAGTGACTGATGGACACACTGGAAGATGTGAAAAGTGAATAGAAATGGTAGTAAGTATGTTGGCAGTGAGACTTCCACTTTCTAGCAATTGTTTGCAATCATGGCATGTCAAAGCATTCAGTATGTTTCTGCTACTTATTTCTTAGGTACCCATCACTACTTGCTTCAGCCTACATCAATTTGCTTGGCCTTGCAATAATTTTGTCCTTGTGAGCTTTCCCCTTACAATAGACACCCCTATATGAATGAGCAGGTGTTTTTGTCAAAAGTGTGCCAGCAGTTGCCCGGAAGGGCCAGCCGTGTACTTTATTTTTCTTCCCTTTCTGCTTCTTCATTGCCTATGGCTTTTCAACTCACCCAATTACTAATACGTTGCATGGTTCCTTCTCACCTCGATTTCCCATCCACAAGCATCCCATGGAGGAGGGCATGGTGCAAAGCATGTTGGCTGTTTCTGAATAGGTAGTGTGGCTGAAATCCTCGTCCCCACGCTTGTATTTCTGTACAGTTTAGCGGAATAGTACATTGTCCATAGATTTTTTGTTCTCTTTCTTTTAGGTGCAGGTGTGTTGTAGCTGTCTACCCACTTGTAGGAAAGCAGTCAGCTGGTCCTTAGCATTTCACGTGAGTGTTTGCAAAGTACTACTCCGTTTATTGTAGAGTGCAGGGAGTACGTCATATTGCAGAGGGCTGCTACAGTTTGTGAGCAAAGTCTGGACCTTTTGGTGTACTTGTGTGGAGTAGGTTTGTGGCACTGAATACCACTTACTGTGCTACGTTCCATACTTTCAGAAGCACACATACTTCTTGTTTCAGCCTTCATCTGGTCTTTGGGCAGTGAAGGGTTCCATAGCGGAGGTACTCATGGCTTCTCGGCGATCAATGTCTGGTGCGGAGGCATTAGCTGCAGTGATGGAGTCTGGCTCAGAGCAAGGCACATATGTGTACATGCATTCTGAAACAGATAGTGCTTCTGAGGGGCACGAGGGAAGTGATTGGGGAAGTGAGATGGCCATTGACGAAAGTCCCTCCTCCCACTCATCATCGTCATCATCTGATGATGAAGAGGAAGGAAGAGTGCGTCCACCTTTTCGCACACTTCCCACACGCAGGGGACCTGTAAGGGGGAGGGGACGTGCAAGACGGCCACGCAATGTGGCAGTTCCTGACATGACTCAAGAGTCGCTCTGGGTGCCTCCAGCAATGGCTCAGCCTGTTGTGCCCCCTTTCACTGGTATATCAGGGTGCACAGTGAATACAGAAGGGTTTCAGCCTATTGATTATTTCAACCTTTTTGTTGATGATGGGTTCATTGCAGATGTGGTTGAGCAAACCAATTTATACGCTGCACAGTTCATGAGGTCTAGGGGTCCCACTCTGAAACCCCACTCCAGAGCACAAGCATGGGTACCCACAAACGATGTTGAAATGAGACAGACCACTTCACTCACCGATTTGCAGAGGTGTATGTTCCTAGCCAGAACATATCCATTGATGAATCGTTGGTGTTGTTCAAAGGTCGCCTTGTATTCAGGCAATACATTCCTAGCAAGAGATCACGATATGGGATTAAAATGTACATGTTGTGTGAAAGTACCACTGGGTATGTCAGCAGCATGAGAGTCTACACCGGTAAAGACTCTACCCTAAACCCTCCGGGCTGCCCAGCCCATTTAGGGACAAGTGAGAAGATTGTTTGGGATCTTCTCACACCATGGCTCCACAAGGGACATCATTTGTATGTAGACAATTTCTACACCGGAATTCCACTGTTCAATGAATTGTTCAATGAGGGCACACTGGCATGCGGTACAATCTGCAGTAACCGCAAAGGCTTCCCCAGACAACTTGTGTGTAAGAAGTTGGCCAAGGGACAATGTATGGCATTGCGGCAGGATGAATTGTTAGCAGTGAAATTCTGCGACAAAAGGGATGTGTACATGCTAAGTACTATTCATGATGAAAGTACTTCAGCTGTCCCTCTGCGCAGGCAGACTCAGCAAGTGTTGAAGCCCAATTGCATTCTGGATTACAACAAGTACATGGGTGGAGTAGACAAAAATGACCAAGTGCTTGAGTCATACCACGCTGAACGCAAGTCGCGTTTCTGGTACAAAAAGTTAGCCACACACATTGTGCATATGGCAACGTACAATGCTTATGTGGTGTACCGTGCAGCTACTCCACAAAACAAGCTCTCCTTTTTGGATTTTGAATTAGAAATTGTTCAATCTCTGGCTAATGTTCATGTACAAATTCCCTCCTTTCCAGAGGTCGAAGATGTGGCCAGATTGCAAGAGCGACACTTTGGTGATTATGTTCCTCCCACTGCCACGAAGGCACAACCGTACCGAAAATGTAAGGTGTGTACAAAACAAGGAAAGAGGAAGGATACTCGGGTGTACTGTTCCCAATGCCCTTCCCAGCCTGCCCTCTGCTTTCAGCCTTGTTTCCTTTTGTATCATACAAAGGAAAATTATTGGGAGATCGACTGATTTCCGAAAATGCCCATCATTCCTTGAAAGGGACCCTTAGCCACTGAAATCGTGTATGTCTTGTAAAGGAATGGCACTCTTGCACCCTGCCCTGGAGGAGTACCTTCAATGAAAATGCAACAGGATGTCAACTCACTTCACTTGATTTAGCGTGCATTCACGAGCATCGCTAGTCCTGCTTCCTCCACTTGAGGCCTGCCTTGGAAAGGCAACCACAGCCGTAGCTTTCCCTTGAGGCCTGCCAAGAAAATGTACATCAGTCTAGATCCCTCAGCTCAAAGCGTAACTTGCAAAGGAACGCTAATCAGGCTCCTTCCATTGGAGGCGTGCCTACGAAATAGTAATCATTATGAGTCCCTGTACTTGAGTTGTGCCATGCGGGTCTTTCCCCTTTGGCGTGCTTTGGCAAGCAATGCTAGTCCTGCCCCCTCCACTTGAGGCCTGCCTGGGAAAGAGACATCACCCCCGGTACCTTTCACTTCAGGTCTGCCTCATAAGGAAAAGGCAGTCTAGCTCCCTCTGCGCGTGGTGTGCCTTGCAAAGTAACGCAATGCTCGTTTCTTCCAAGGCAGGCACATCTTGGAAAGAAATGCCACTCTAGCTCCCTCCACTTAAGGTGTGCCTTGGAGTAGGTGGGGACAGCACTCTGCTTTACTCCCCTTTGGCGTGCTTTGGCAAGCAATGCTAGTCCTGCCCCCTCCACTTGAGGCCTGGCTGGGAAAGAGACATCACCCGCGGTACCTTTCACTTCAGGTCTGCCTCATAAGGAAAAGGCAGTCTAGCTCCCTCTGCGCGTGGTGTGCCTTGCAAAGTAACGCAATGCTCGTTTCTTCCAAAGCAGGCACATCTTGGAAAGAAATGCCACTCTAGCTCCCTCCACTTGAGGTGTGCCTTGGAGTAGGTGGGGACAGCACTCTGCTTTACTCCCCTTTGGCGTGCTTTGGCAAGCAATGCTAGTCCTGCCCCCTCCACTTGAGGCCTGCCTGGGAAAGAGACATCACCCGCGGTACCTTTCACTTCAGGTCTGCCTCATAAGGAAAAGGCAGTCTAGCTCCCTCTGCGCGTGGTGTGCCTTGCAAAGTAACGCAATGCTCGTTTCTTCCAAAGCAGGCACATCTTGGAAAGAAATGCCACTCTAGCTCCCTCCACTTGAGGTGTGCCTTGGAGTAGGTGGGGACAGCACTCTGCTTTACTCCCCTTTGGCGTGCTTTGGCAAGCAATGCTAGTCCTGCCCCCTCCACTTGAGGCCTGCCTGGGAAAGAGACATCACCCCCGGTACCTTTCACTTCAGGTCTGCCTCATAAGGAAAAGGCAGTCTAGCTCCCTCTGCGCGTGGTGTGCCTTGCAAAGTAACGCAATTCTTGTTTCTTCCAAAGAAGGCGCATCTTGGAAAGGAATGCCACTCCACCGCCTCTAGTTTAGGCGGGCCATGGAGAAGAAGGGTGGTGCACTCTGGGTCACTCCCCTATGGGAGTGCAGCTTGCTCCTGTTCGGGATCGCCTTACAAAAAAAAACGTCTGGAAAACCCCATCCGCTTACGGCGTACTTTGGACAGGAACCCAAATCTGGCTCCTTCCACCTAAGGTTTGGCAAGCAAAGAAAGGCCAGTCCCGCTCCCTCTACTCAAGCCGTGCGTTGTGGAAGACCAGAACACCATTCAGGTTCCATCCACTCAAGGGGTGTCTTTTCAAAATAATACACGCCACTTTGGCTCCCTCCCTTGAGGTCTAAGTGTCATGAAAGTGGTACTTGGACACCAACTATATGGCAGCGGTGTCTTGCGTACCTCGTAAGATCCTGCCTTGTTTATTGTTTTACTGCGAGTAATGTTATGTGTGGTGTAAGTGACACGTCTTCTGTAGGAATGAATTGGATATGTTTGGTATGTGAATTAGGTAAAGATACAAAGAACATGCAGATGCAATTTCTGTGAATGGACTTTTCCAGCACTGCCGAAATGATTGTCATGTTGCAGGATGGCTGTTTTGTGTGGGTACGGTGGAACATAAGAATGTTTGCCCATAGTTGCTATGGGCATACTGAAAGCTGGTGTGGAAGATAGCGCCTGTAGGGCAGGGTAGCGAAGTCAGCCAGTATGCACTTGCTATCACTGTCTACATGTGATTGCCGGCACATAAAGTTTGCATGCAGACACAGTTGCTATGAAATTGATGCCAAATGATAGTTAAGATATTGCTAGAGACACAGTTGCATTGTACACACATGTCCATGTGGTATAAGTGTGTAGATATGCTCATGTGTAGATACACTTGCTCTGGTGCTAGTGATTTGGTAGAAGTGCAACTGCTGAAATGGATGCCAACTGACTGCAGACACGAAAGGGATACGAATGGCCAGTGATACGGTGGGTGCCTTGTCGTGGCATCACTGCTCACAAGGACAAACCTTCTTGTGCAACACAAGGAGGTTTGTCCTTGTGCTAAATCCCACCTTGCGTGTCTAACTGCATTGCGTCTGGTATGTATGGGAAGTGTGAGGAAAGGTGCATGTGAAATGGCTTACTGCCAGTACTTTACTGTTTCCTAAGCGCACTACAGCGAAGTTACTATACTAAAGATGTACCCATTGTCACTCAGGTACCACACCTGCACACAAGAGGTCAGCCTCTCATTGGGACACGTGTGGCGATGCGGGAAGGTAAGCCACGTGTTGTTGGCGGTGTGTTTCGGTGAGTGGCCAGAGGGAAATGTCTGAGATTTGTCTTCATTTCCGGACAATTTCAGAGACATTTCCCTGTGTCCACTCACCGAAACACGTTGCCAACAGCAGATGTCATACCTTCTCGTGTTCCCACAGGTGTTCCGACGAAAAAGGTACCTTGCATGTGTGGGTGCACCTACCGGGGTCGCAAAAGGAAAAGGGTAACCCGCTGGTAACCCCAAGCCTTTCGCCACAGCACAATTTGTTCATGTGGGCAACCTACAGATTTGGGCCTAGGGTGTCGAAGCCAGCAAGGAAAACAGGGAACCCCATGCATTTCCCAAAAGAGGACACCCGTGGGAAAGCACAGAGGTCTGATTTGCGCGAAGCGGGCCAGAATTTATTACCCAGACACCCCCGCAAAGTCCGAAATGTGCCCCGGACTTTGCAGGGGTGTCTGGGTAAAAAAATCTGGGGCGATGTGCGCAAATCACACCTCTGCGGATTCCCACGGGTGTCCTCTTTTCGGAAATGCATGGGGCTCCCTGTTTTCCTTGGTGGCTTGGACACCCGAGGCCCATATCTGTATGTTGTGCCGGTCGGCAGAATGGCTGAGATTCCCCTCTGCAAACAGACTGGGGGTTGCTTGCGTTTTCGGCTTGCCCCTTGCCGGCCAGGTAGGTAGGTGCACCCACGCATGTGAGGTACCGTTTTCATCGGGACACCTGTGGGAACGCGGGACGGTAGGCCATGTGTTGTTGGGGGCGTGTTTCGATGGGTGCGTCGAGCGAAATGTGCGGGAAAAGCGTTTTTTTCCCCACATTTCGGACTTTGCAGGGGTGTCTGGGTAAAAAAATCTGGGGCGATGTGCGCAAATCACACCTCTGCGGATTCCCACGGGTGTCCTCTTTTCAGAAATGCATGGGGTTCCCTGTTTTCCTCGGTGGCTTGGACACCCGAGGCCCATATCTGTACGTTGTGCCGGTTGGCAGAATGTCTGAGATTTCCCTCTGAAAAAAGACTTGGGGTTACTTGTGTTTTAGGCTTTCCCCTTGGCGGCCAGGTAGGTGCACCCACACATGTGAGGTACCGTTTTCATCGGGACACCTGTGGGAACGCGGGACGGTAGGCCATGTGTTGTTGGGAGCGTGTTTCGATGGATGAGCCGAGCGAAATGTGCAGAAATTGCGTATTTTTTCCCACATTTCGGACTTTGCAGGGGTGTCTGGGTAATAAATTCTGGGGCGATTTGGGCATATCATACCTCTGCGGATTCCCACGGGTGTCCTCTTTTTGGAAATGCATGGGGTTCCCTGTTTTCCTTGGTGGCTTGGACACCCGAGGCCCATATCTGTATGATGTGAGAGTGTGACATTTCCGGTGTGAAAACAGACTTGGGGTTACTTGTGTTTTAGGCTTTCCCCTTGGTGGCCAGGTAGGTGCACCCACACATGTGAGGTACCGTTTTCATAGGGACACCTGTGGGAACGCGTGACGGTAGGCCATGTGTTGTTGGGGGCGAGTTTCGATGGGTGAGTCGAGCGAAATGTGAGGAAAATGCGTATTTTTTCCCACATTTCGGACTTTGCAGGGGTGTCTGGGTAATAAATTCTGGGGCAATTTGGGCATATCATACCTCTGCGGATTCCCACGGGTGTCCTCTTTTCGGAAATGCATGGGGTTCCCTGTTTTCCGCGGTGGCTTGGACACCCGAGGCCCATATCTGTACGTTGTGCCGGTCGGCAGAATGTCTGAGATTTCCCTCTGAAAACAGACTTGGGGTTACTTGTGTTTTAGGCTTTCCCCTTGCCGGCCAGGTAGGTGAACCCACACATGTGGGGTACCGTTTTCATCGGGACACCTGTGGGAACGCGGGACGGTAGGCCATGTGTTGTGTTTGTGTGGTTTTCATAACGTTTTGACCCATTTGCTGGAGCCCTTTGTCTCACAACCCTTTCTTTTCCCAAATGTGACCTACATTTAGTCGCTGCTTTAGCCACCATACACTTTTGTAACCTGCACAAGTCACCTACCCTTGAAAAGGTCTGCCTGTGCTCTTTCAAAAAATGTATGGCTGCCGTTCCTCACCACATTGGTTTTCCCAATTTACACATGCTAAGTGCGTCTGGTCAGGCCGTGAGCGTAAAACTCCTGTGTACCATGGCTCAGTGTTTGGCTTGTGGTATTGCTTGTTTTGTACAAACACTACAAAAATGGTATGCTCTCCTAACTGCAAGAGTCGGGGGAATGTAGCGGAGCATTGCTTTTCTCAAAATTCATAGAAGCCATTGCCGTACCAAGCCAACCATGTCCAACACACAACATTTTTTTCAGTCATTTTCCCGCTTTTCCCCCATTCGATGGCAGTTTCCCCTACCTAGTTGTTGCCTGACCTATGCAAATCACCCCTTCCTAAACATGGAATTTTGTCTACTTTTCAGAAATATATGCCTTTCTGTCCTCCAATTTGGCTTTTCTGCCCTTTTCTTCCATTCCGTCCATGCATGTCCAATTGGCAAAAATGGCACAAATCGCCTACCTCTCACAAAACGGTTGATAACCCCATCAAAATAATTTTTTTCCATTTCCACTCAACCTGTTCCTGAAAGCCAACACAATGGGGAACTCAGCACAGCAAACCATTTGTTCCTAGCTCTTACAAGGAAAAAACCACAGGCTTCTTTGTACATCATTTTATTGGCATTTTTTGAAAAAACCCAAAATTTTCGCACATTTTCCTTATTTTCTCTCACCCCCCTACAGCAACCTGGGATTCCTGGGTGGCGTTACGACCGCCTACATGTGGGAAAAAAAGGAGCCAAATTTGGCCGAGATATCTCATGTAACGAAAAAGTTACAAGCCATTGAATGGCCACATACCAAAATCACCAAAAAGACTCTGGCACTGGGGAGAAATATCCATGGCACTTAAAGGGTTAAGAACAATCAGATCTGATGATATCGATTGGGTCCGACTATCATCCAATAACCCAACTAGGATGATATGCGGTACCATTCTCATATCATGAAATTGATTTGGGAACAAAGGATTTTGGGATGATTGGTCTTACCCCGTCTATATTTCTCTCAGAAGAACTGGTAACCGCTTTTGTTGAAATGCCTCCAGTGAGGTCTGAGCTGCCTATGGGGTTGTCGCTTGGAAATGCTCCATCACAATTCAGCGAAGACCTATTTAGGCAATTCATGAACTTTGCGGCTGCATTTACTGGATTATTGGGGCCAAACCCTGCATCACAGATGCAGGCTCTCCATTCAAATGAGAAACATTAGAATGATGGCTCGGGGGTGACATTTATGTTGTGGAATTCGTGTGGCATAAGTAAACTTCGGTTATGGGCCACACACCTTGGGATGTGTTGATCCAGGAGAACATGCACTTGGGGCGAATTGAGGTGGAGGGTTACGACATATTTCCAGACAGCAAAAAGAGGAGACCAAGGGCACCCTTCTAGTGGCCGGGCGATTCTGATTGACAAAGCTTGTAGGTTTGTTTCCAAATTGTGTTTTCCGATGACGCTCTCTTAGTGGTACAACTTAGTCTTCCAGGCGCTACCATCGGGGGTGTCTTAGTGATCTGCTGGTGATACCCTACTTAGTGGTGACTGGTCAGCTGTATAAGATCCTTGAAGATGCTTTTATCAGAAATCTGGGTACCATGCTCATGGGGGGAGAGGCGGTGGGTGGGGGGAGGGGACTGCTTTAACTCCACTTGTTTTGATATGAGAAGCGAAAGAGGGCTTCATTCTCAGGCCTTGGGTTCCATTTCGATATGTAATGGGAAGAGGTGGGTTGATTATTTTATGGCATGGGACATACAATTGGTACCCCCCAGGCAGGGGTTGTACGACTATACTTGCTCACAAGGGGCACGTAGATCCATGATTGACTATTTTCTTTTATCAACTGGCCATTTAGTCGGTCAAGTGGCACAGCGAGTAGAGCGCTCGCTTTGACATCCGTGCAGAGCCTGCTAACGCAGGTTCGAATCCCGGCGGGGCCAAACTCAGCCAGCCTTTCATCCTTCCGAGGTCGATAAATGAGCACCACACACCGTGGGTAATAATAAGCAGCTCTCAGATACCTGAGGGTTCGTAGCGCTATATAAGTGCCAAATTATTATTATTTATTATTATTTTAGATTAGTGGACCATACGATGATATGTGACCACTCCCTGGGTGACCACCTGGCATTCAAATTATTCTTGAATGTCCCGATATGTCGATATACATCTGTGCCGGCCCTGGCACTTATTGTACCTAATCGCCCACCTATATCTCTGAGATGGGACCCCAAATCGTGTTATAAGTTGTCCTTAAGCATAAGGGATGATCCCTTGTTCACTTTCCCATCGAACAAGTATGGTCCGGTGTGTATACTAGCGGAACTCCAAAATTGCTGGAGAATACAGGAACATGTGAATGAGATGGTGCATAAACAAAGCCGTCAATGGGGTGCCTATGCATCGGCATTGCTATAATTTGAATGTTGTGAATCTGCGAAAAGAAAAAAAAGGAAGCAGCAACGTTATCTTGCCGTATTGAACTATGACTGGTCTACTTAGAACACCCACTCCACGAGAAACATGTCTCCCAATGGCCCCCTCAGAGGGAATAATGTTGCGCAAAACTGCTTGCATTTTGCATTGTCCTTCGTGGAAAACTGATCCACTGAGGTTCCCCGAACTCCATGCATATCTCCCATTCGTGGGAGACCATGTTCTGCCTGCTCAAAGTGTCTGCCAACCCGTTCTCTGCCCCTGCCAGATGGGCTGACGAGGTGAAGATAGTGTTCTCCAGAAGCCAGAACCTCACAGTTGCCTGGCCCCCATACATATGGGCAGTGACCGAGCTCCAATTCCTTGTTAAGGTAATACAGCCACAGTGTTGTCTGTCAGAATCAGGAAACTTGAGGGAAAGCACAAAAGCAGTCAGGGCCAACCTGATCACTTGCAGTTCCAGCAGGTTGATATGCCAGCGAGGTTCCAACTGAGACCAAAGACCACTCACTTGCAGATCCCTGCAGCGAGTGCCTCATGCCACCAGGGACACATCCGTAACCAATCGTGCCTCTGGTCAAATGTAGCTAAATAGGTTCCCCCGCCATCACACTCTCGCTGACAAACCCACCAAGAGGTCACTTGCCACTGCCCTCAATATCCCAAGGACATCCAGCATTTAGCTGAAATATTGAGACTACTGACCAGTCAAAAGCCATTTATGGGATTGAATCTGCAGCCTGGCCTCTGGCACCAGGAAAATGCAGGAGGCCATGAGACCCACGAGGCGGAGGGAAGGTTGATACTGACAGGCTACTGGAATTCTGGAAAATGTTGACCACCTAACTGATGCTGGTGACTCATGGGGAAAAGCCCTCATCGCTCGAGTGTCCAGGACTGCCCTGATAAACGGAAGCCTCTGTGTTGGTGTATTATGAGACTTCTGGAATTTCAGGGAGAAGCCCAAGCTGTGAAGTAGGTGTCCTCGAGGTGACGCAAAACCTGCTTTGGGAATCTCCCCACGATCAACCGATCCAATTAAGGGAATGTGTGCACACTGAATCTCCTGAGGTGCACAGCAACTATCGCGATCAGCTTGATGAAAACAATGGGAGCAGAGGTTAGGCCAAAGGGAACTGTGAACAGAGTGTCCCCAATGACCTTAGGAATCGCCCATGATTCCAATGAATCAGCATGTGAAAATAGGCATCCTGAACATCCAGTGACACCAACCAGTCCTGGAGTTTCACAGCCTGGAGAATCTCCCTCAGGGTCACCATCCTGAATGTGTCCTTCCACAGTAACTTGTACAAGGACCCGAGGTCCAAGATGGGATGTAGACCTCCCCCTTTCTTGGGCACCAGAAATTAGCGGGTATACCAGCCCAAATCCCTTTCCTAGGCTGTGTGATGAATCTGGAGACTTCGCCCCTTCTTCCCTAGGGGAAGCCACATCCTTGAGGTTAGGGAGGTGCGCTCGCTCAGCAAAACCCTCCTGAGGGGTTTGGGAAAGCAGGACCTGACTGGGAGTGATCACCCTTTAGGGCACAAGGACTCACGTTCCCATTGGGAACTCCCTATACCCAAGGTATTCCATAGGTATTAACTGCCTACATGGGAGAAGGAATACAGGCAATACATCTATGTGTTGGGCTCAAGGTAATGCAGAACTTTTCACATGCTCGACAACCTGTGATGAACAAAGCGCCCCTTCTGAACACCGGAGCAAGAATAAAGGGCCAACTACCATTGAATAGGGGAGCAGAAACCAAACACTGAGGTGAGTTTCAGATGTGAGAACATCGGCAAGGGGAGGCGCCACAAAGACCAGCAGAGCTGGCTGCAGCTCGGAAGGAGGTGTATGCCAGAGGAAGATGCTGCATGCCAGACAAGTAAGCACGCAAGGCCAAGGAGGCAGGGGGTGTGCGGAGCAAATAGGGCCTGGACGCAGGACCTCACAGCACCTGGTGGGCCAGGAGCCTGCAAACAGACGCTAAGTCCAGGGAAGAAGGGAGGACTGGGTCCTCTGCTCTCAGACCGAGAGCCAGTGAGAGAGAAAGCCAAGAAAAACACAAAGACAGATAGCATCCAGATGCAAAGAGCGGAAAGCTGTGGAGGACGCTGCCGTCGCTTATGAGATACCCTCACTGGAGCAAGCACCTCAACACAGCAGGTACGTGGCTTGCCCAGCTCGGAGGGAGGAGAAAAAAGAACGAGCGCAGAAGAGGGAAGGACCACTGTAGCCCCATCCTAAGATCACTGGGACCAGAGAGAAGGCAGTCAACAAGACAAAGGAAAGGATTACGGGAGCCAGAGAAATCCGAGATGCATATACCTCGAGAAATATCACACAAACCCAAAAAAACTGAGAACCAGAAGCAGAGAGGTGTCATAAGAAGCCTAAAGAACTAAGTGAGAGATTGGTTCAGGGAACCTAACACTAAAGGAGTCACAATAAGCAGAGTAAAAAGCATATATCACAGGAGCACATAGGCACCCGAAAGTTGGTCGAAGTGTGGAGAGAGCGACCAAGTTGGTGGCAAGGCATCAGGGAAATAGCCCTCAACCATTTCGTTTTTCTAGGAACTTGATACTTTTTTCTTTTTTCTCTAATTCTGAGGAACTTTTGATAGACTGACAAGAAGTGTTTTCTTTGAGTGGAACTTTTTTTTATTTCTAAAAATTGGTTCCAGACCCAGCAGGGGCACCTGAAACAGCCAAAGGTGAATGAAGAACCAAGAGTTCAACCTATTTCTTTAACAGTTTTGCTAAGTGTCAGGGCCAGTTTAGTGGGTAGGTTTGGGCCGAGGCCAATTTTTATTTTAGACCGTAGACAAGCACCTTAGTTTAGTCAGGAAGGGAACTCCTTTATAGAAGTTGGGTTGGTAAGGCTTTTGCTTTTTCTTTAAATAAAACTACCGTCAAACATGTCCTCTGGTCAGAATCCTTCTTTCTGGCTCGTCACAGCTGGTACCTACTCCACTGCACCCTTAATTGGTAGGGATTTCAGCTCATCCTGATGCTCTGGTTCCAGCTGCAGAGGAAGGGGATGTGGTCTGTGAGGTGGTCTTTTGAGAAAGGGGAGGCAGTATCCCAACTTGACCAACTGATGCTCACAGGCGTCCGAGATCTCCTTGCACCTGTCCCAGAACCCAGAGAAAAATGTGGGGAGACCTCAAAGAGGCTGAATGGGAACCGCTGCCCGCGATGCCGAAGCCCATAAAGATTGACCCTTCTAGGCCCTCCTACCCATCCTTGCTGCTGTGGCGCGAGAAACTTCTCTGGCCCTGCTTAGCCTGGCAAAGTTGAGACTTCCTTATGAATTGGACATAGTGCTTGTAACGGCTGCAGTCAAACAAAAAAGATTGCTTGGAAGGCTGCTTAATCGCTAGCCCAAGCAACTTTGCTGTGAGTTTGACTCTGAAGCATTCCAGAGACTTATCAGCCTTCGGTCCAAATAAGTACTCTCCATCAGAGGCATTATATAGTAGTTTAGCCTGCACTTTCAGGGAGAACCCCGATTCTCAGAGGTATGACACTCTTTGGAGCAACGTCGATGTTCCCATTGAACAGCCGATACAATCTGCACCAGGGAGGCACACATGGAGGACTTGGCAAACCACTTATTAGCTATCATTTATTATGTTTATGAACCCATCTTTCGCTTCGCCTGCTGGGAGATGGTCATTCACCTCAAATATTGTTCTCCACAGAATGTGGGTGGGAATATTTAGCAAAAGAAAAAATGGTATAAATGGCCATGAGCGCCATACTCCCCAACTTTTTTTGCAAGGGTGTTGGTCTTTTCCAACTCCCTGTGCATCAGGCGGTTCGAGGTAGACTGCCCGCGAATTCACGATGGCAGCTTAGAACACCAGTCCTTTGAGGGTCGGACAGGTCATGAGAAATGGCAAATCGCCTGTTGCAAGTTTATACTTTTTTGTAAGGCTGCTGTCGACCGGCAGCATTTCACATAGAGCTCTGCGATAATGCAGCGATCGGGTCTGATATGGCCACATTGAAAGGCAGAGTCCGTTGTTAAAGATGTCTGTTAGGTCGTATGACTGTAAAGGCCTTGGAGGAAGGCTGAGAGCCACAACCACTCTTTGAATCATCTTTCTTTATTGGGCGGTCTGGTCAGCGTAAGGCGACTTTTGCAGCATCTCGAAATCGGAGGGTGTTGGGGGGGCAGGGAGTTATGGCAGGTCAGCCTGTTCCATTAAGAATTCAAAACGTGGCGCAAATATGCATGCGCCAGGGGTTCTATCCAGAAAAGGCTAGGGTCCCCCTCTTTATTGAAGATAGTTCTCATAGATTTAAAGAAACCCAGACCTGGACTCCGACGCATATCTTCTGTCCATCATCCCTGTTGACCGGGCCAGACGGAGGCACTTGGCGTCACTGCCTCAAGGGCTGTCCAGGCTGCCTTTGAGTAAGCTGAGAGAGTGAGACTCGATTTGGACACCTTGGCGCTGGAACCTCTGGGTGCAAATGGTGCTAGTGCTACGTGTGGCGTTGAGGCCAAAGACTTACCTGCCACAGCGTTTGCGAAGATTTTGAGCACCTGTTGCTTAAACTCCTCCCACTCCTTTGTCCTGGCCCCCTAGATGGGTATGACCTACCTCATACCTCAGAAGAGTCCGTTGCGCCTAGGCTTCCTTTTATTTTTGTGCGTCGACAAGAAGGAAGAGTACTGTGATTTGCTGCAAGAGCAGAATCTCTTTCGCCTTTTTGCGATGCCCATCTATCTTTTTCTCATGTGTGGGCCCTTCAGTGTCGACATTCAAGGATTTGGTGGCCAATCTGGTTGGGGAACCTCAAAGCGGGCACTCCCAAGCTCCAACTTTGCACAACGTTCCTCAAGAGAATTCCAGTTCACATGTTGACAGGAACCGCATTGCTCTGTGTGATGCTCCACCCAGCGAAACTACACACGTGATGGACATTTTCGAGCTGCATTCCTTGCAACACTTGAAATCCGATGGCTTGTGCCCGACATATTGGCGCAAAAGAATTTTTGAAAAAAATGCTGTCAAGCCATGTTCCGAAAGAGCATGCTGAGCACACGTAAGAAAGGAAAGAGGTATGGGGTGTAGTGACATTTTACATGTGATACCAACGTCACGTCCAGAGTCAAGGAGTGATGTGTTCGAGGAGACTACTCGAGCCCCCTGTCCAAACATTCTGAGCAGCTGGCGCTGCAGGGTCTGTTGAGATGAGTAATCTGTGGGGGAATGCATAACTTTTGGAGTGTGTCCTTTATAAAGACCTGTTTAACATTTCTCTCCATCCACAACAATGGATAGATCATCATTTACTCTCTTGACATTTTAACAAATGATTCTATTGGGTGTAGGGATTCCACGTGTATAAAGCATATTTAACCAGTCCCATGCAACAAACTTTCACCACCATTAAGAAACATTAAGATCTTTATAAACTAGTTGAATCTATTTGCCTTTTTACGCCTATCAGTTGTTGAAAGTTCTTCCCCTGCGCATCCTAAGAAAATAAATCTGAGTGCTAAACACAGCTGGTAGAACAGAGAGCTGAATAAATGAAAAGAAAACTGACGAGACAGAAATATGAGTCGGATACAAGGGGTTCATAGTTTTGGTATACAATTTATGTATTGTTTTGCCATTCAAATTTTGTTAAGAGAAATGCAGAAAACAGTAGATAGATTTCCAAGTTCAATTGTTTCACCAAGTACATAGGGCAAAACTAACAACCATATCATACACATGATGTAACAACTAACAACTTGGGAACATTAGCAATCAAGTTTGACGCCCTTTTCAAACATTCCAACTGTAATCCGCTGCAGCGCAAACATAAGAGAAAGAGTAAAACAATAATAGATTATAACAAACTTAACAAAACAAGTTCAGCACTGGGGAGAAAAAAAGCACTAGTGTGTGGCTAACATCCTAACAGTGTGAACGACATGTCATGTGGCTTGTGATGGATGGCCGGGTTGTAATTTCGGAGTCACAAACTGTGTGAAGGGTTCCCATTCAGCCAGAAACTTGGGCATTTCTCCTTTCAGAGATGCTTCAATTTTACACCAGCTGCTATAAACCACAACTTGGCCCACCATTCCCTAATATCGGGTGCCGCAGGAGACCTCAATTTTCACGCCAATACAATTCTAGTGGCAACCAGAAAGTGTGCAAGCAATTTAGCTGAATTGGCAGTCAATTTATAGTGCCCTTCAGGGTCCTCATCCCCCCCAAGAGCAACGTCAACAGTGTCAACGAGAGATCTACCAAGGCATACATTTGTTTTCACAAATTGATTAGCAGAGTTTGCTAATTACATTTTTCTTGATTAGCAAACAAACCCATTTGATTAGCAATGCTGTACTAATGTTTTTAATGCCACCTGATGATACTTGTACCCAAGATATAAAATGAGCAACAATACAGCAGTTTTGTATACCGCTGAAGTAAGACATTAGTGAGATAAGTCAGTCCTTGCAAATTCTTTCTGTAAAATGGTGCATGTCATCACAAACTCACTTTAGTTTGGCACACTGCTGCCACCAAGAGGCCAGCCATGCACAGTGAAATGTGTATTTGACATTTACTGCAAAGTACAGTTTAAATTAAAGTTTCCAAAATCCCCTGAAAATGGTACTGGTCCTCCTTAAAATCTACTCGACTATGCAAATGGGCGAAAATACTTTGCAAGCCCTGGGTGAGTGCCTTCACAAAACTTAGCTGCATGAAGGGACACAAATAGATTTGATAAAAAGGCTCTTAAAACAGTTAGGCCAGGTTCAAACACATAATGCAATCATAATCATAGAGCAAAGTGAGCACTGGTGGCCAACTAAAATGTACAGTTTTGCAGTAGGTCTGTAGATGTACAGACTGGATGAAACTATTGATCGCACCTTTAAATATCAGGTTAAGCTTTGTGTATTCATTATTACAAGACTAAGCAGAGTGGATGGCATAGCAGGCAGAGAACTGGGCAAAGTAGGCAGAATATTGAAGTTTCCGGCCATCTCACTTTCAGGGTAACAGGGATAAACCAACATGGTAAGATAAAGTGTCACGGAGTATGTGATCAGCTCATGGGTCGAGCACCAGTGGCAAGCAGTATTTAACCAGCAGGCCACAGGACTAGGTTTGCCATCAAAGCATTTGGCAGTGTGGTCATGTACATTTTCAAAGGTGTAGATTCGTCAATATGGTGCATCTTGCCCAACAAAATGAAATCTAGTTGACACTGAGATTTAGGTACACTTCGCTGTAAAGCATGGAGACAATGTAGTGTTTTACACTAGCAATACTGTAATTATGCATTATGTAACCATTACATTTTTAGAAAGAATTGTAAGCCTTTAAAAAAAAAAAAAACCTCTTACTGGTCTTTGGCAGACAGGATACAGTTAGCTTAATAACAGTATTATCCCGATTATTTCTGGTTTGCAATTATTTGAAAAATAAAAATAAAATGTGCGTAGCACTCCCACACAGGCCTTTTGGCAGAAGAGTGAAGGGGATGATTACTGCTGCACTCTCTCTCCATTTGCCCCTTTGAACTTGCAGTGAAAAGATAAGAGGGCGGAGAGAGCTCTGAAGGCAAGAGGAATGCAGGGTGAGCTGTACTTTCATTGAACAGGGTAACTTAATAGCTAACTTTGCTACACAAGTGCCAATTTAATTAGAAAACCTACAGAATTGCATAGCAAATTGCTCTGTGACACTGCTTATTTTATGCCTTGTCTACCCAAGCGATCTTCTTAATTTTGGCCAAAACCTCCTTCCAGTAGGGCTGAAATACAGTGCAAGACCAGCAAATATGATAAGAGTGCCCGAGGCTTGGGCACATCTCCAGCAACAATATGGTACAGCCAGGTCATCCTTTGAAGCCGTGAGGGGGTGAGGTACCATCGAAATAATGTCCAACTATTTTCCTTCAGTTGCATACATCTCGAAGATTTAGCATCCCTACTCCAGATATTATACCACTTTAGATCTCCTGTGGGAATATTTAATTTTTTAAATAATTTTTTTTTTGTTTTGATCACATTAGACCTTTACAAAAAGAAGATAAAAACAGTTTGACACATTTTACAAGTAAAATATGGGATACATTACTCACCGTAATCGTATTTCTGATGCTTGTATCTGCTTAGATTCACATGCTGTGCATAGGCCGACATCTAGTGGAAGCTGCGGAGTATTACAGTTTGTTTTTCGAAACTCGAAAATGGGCGTCGACACAGGCGTGCCAGTAATACTATCCCTAGTGTGACGTCCACTGTACCCAAGATCCCTCACGCGTCTAGGATCCTCAGATTGTATTTTTTCTGACATGAGGAAGCATGAGGAGTAGCGTGAGTACAGATAATCCAAGCAGATAGACAGAAAGGTAAGACTACAAGCAATCATGCGCCTTCTCTCGGAGGGGAGGAAGGGTGGGTCGCATGTGAATCTAAGCAGATACAAGCATCAGAAATACGATTACGGTGAGTAATGTATCCCTTCTGAGGCTTGTGGAATCTGCTTAGATCACATGCTGTGCATAGATTAGCGAGCAGTACCAGAAGAAGGAGGTGGGATGTGAGAAGGGTCATGAGCAAACAGGTGTCTTAGAACCGCTTGTCCCACTTGTGTATCTGTCTTGGAATGAGTGTCAATGCAGTAATGCTGAGTAAAAGTGTGAATAGAGCTCCAAGTAGCTGCTTTGCAAATGGTGTCGAGGGGAACATTTGCAATGAAAGCCAGAGTGGCCCCAATGCCTCTAGTAGAATGGGCCCTTGGCGTAAAAGGCAGAGTTTTTTCAGAAAGAGAGTAACACAGCTGTATACAGTTGATAATCCACTTCGAGATCGCGCCTTTAGAGATGCGATCCCCTTCTCTGCCTGTAGCTACGGAGACAAACAGTTGATCTGTTTTCCTTAGCGGTCTGGTTTTATTTACATAGTAGAGGACCGCCCTACGCACATCAAGGGTGTGTAGTTTCACCTCAGCTGAGCTTTGCGGGTTCTGGAAGAAAGCCGGAAGCTCGATGGACTGGTTTACATGGAACTTAGATATAAATTTAGGTGAGAACCTAGGGTGTGCGCGTAAAACCAGTTTGTCTTTGTGGATAGTAAAGAAAGGATCCTGCACTGACAGAGCCTGAATTTCACTGACCCTTCTTATAGCGGTAATGGCTACTAAGAAGGCCGTTTTATAAGTCAGGTGTTTGAGACTACTTTTATGCATGGGTCCGAAAGGGGGGCCCATGAGCTTAGCTAGCACCACATTGAGGTCCCATCCTGGCGGTGGGTTCGAAATAGGAGGGTGAAGTCTCTTTACTCCTTCCATGAAGGCTTTAACTACTGGTACTTTCCACCACGATACTTTGTTATGGGATGTGGTGTAAGCCGAGAGGGCTGCCAGGTGTACCTTCAGAGAGTTAAAAACCAAACCTGCGTCCAGCAGGTGGAGCATGTATGTTACAACGTTGGAAGGAGTGCAATCAACTGGGTTGATTTGTTTATTCTGGCACCAAATAACGAATCTCTTCCACTTGTCAAAATAACAGTGCCTTGTGTTTTGTTTCCTGGATTCTTTTAGGATGTCCATACACCTCTGTGGTAAATTGAGATGCCCAAACTCTATGACCTCAGGAGCCATGCTGCCAGGTTCATTGAGTTGGGTTCCTGGTGCACTGTTTGACCTTGTTGCTGGGACAGTAGGTTGTACCAGGCTGGGAGTTTGATGGGCTCGCACACCGCCATCCTGCGTAGGTATGGAAACCATGGTTGTCTCGCCCACATGGGAGCAACTAGGATGAGCGTCACCGATTCCTTGTTCATCTTGTACACCACCTTCCTGATGAGAGGAGTTGGTGGAAAAGCGTACGCAAACATCCCTGACCAGTTCATCCACAGGGCGTTCCCTTGGGAGTCTGGCTGGGGGAACCTGGATGCAAATCCTGGGCATTGTTTGTTTTCGCTTGTGGCGAATAGGTCTATAGTGGGGAAACCCCACTGAGAGAAGAGATCTTCTACGATATCTCTGTGAAGGACCCATTCGTGTTCTTCTGGGAGGGAGTCTCTGCTTAGGGCATCCGCTAGGGAATTGAGCTCCCCTGGAACATGTTGTGATGACAGGAAGATGTTCCGTCTGAGTGCCCATATCCAGATTTTCTGGGCAAGCTTGGACAGATTTGGCGAACGAGTCCCTCCTTGTTTGTTCAGATAGAACATGGCTGTCGTGCTGTCCGTCCGGATCTGCACCGACAAGTTTAGCAGATGGGGCTCGAACGCCCGAAGCGCTCGGAATACTGCCAGAAGCTCTAGCAGGTTGATGTGGTTCTTGGCTACTGAGTGAGACCAGAGACCCTGAGCTGTGTGGTGGAGATGGTGTGCTCCCCACCCAGTCAGGCATGCATCTGTAGTCACCACTGCCTGTACTTCGGGATCGTAAAAGGGTTTTCCCCTTGCGAGATTCTCTCTTGTCCACCAGTGTAAGCTCTGTACGAGTGTTGGCGAAACGACCACTAGATCGTCCCACTGACCACTTGCCTGAGACCACTGTTTCGCCAACCATTCCTGCATGGGACGCATGCGCAGACGCGCGTGGGGGACCAGGTAAATGCATGACGCCATCATGCCCAGTAACCGCATTGCTTTGCGTACCGTTATTTGTTGACCTGACTGATAATGTGGAATTTGCAGTAGTATATTCCGAATTCTCTCTTCCGAAGGGAAGGTCAACCCTTTCTGAGTATCTAGGATTGCTCCTAGGAACTGTTTTGAGGTGCTTGGCACCAGACTTGACTTCTTCTCGTTGATAGAGAAGCCTAATTCGTGGAGGAGGTCGATAGTCCTCTGAATGTTTGACCTGCAAATTCCTGGGGTTTCCCCCGTTATGAGCCAGTCGTCCAGATAAGGGTACACTGGGATTGCCTCCCTGCGTAGGTGTGCAGCCGCCACCGCCAGTACCTTGGTGAATACCCTTGGTGCTGAAGCTATCCCGAAGGGCAGTACCTTGAATTGGTAGTGGCGACTGTCCACCTTGAAGCGCAAGTATTTTCTGTGCGCTGGGAGCATGGAAATATGAAAATAAGCATCTTTCATATCCAAGGTTGCCATGTTATCCCCCTTTTTTAGGAGGGGGATTACCTCTTGTAGCGTGGTCATACGGAATTTTTGGGGCTTGACATACTTGTTGGCAGGCTGTAAGTCCAATACTGGGCGCATTGTCAAATCTTTCTTTGGCACAAGGAAGTAAGTTGAATAGATACCCTTGTTTACCTGGTGTCCTGGGACGAGTTCTATCGCGTCCTTTTCTAGCAGAATGGCGATCTCCTCGAGAAGGATCTTCTGATGTTCTAAGGAGTGTATTCTTTGTCGTGGAGGGTGGTTCCGGGGACGCTGCAGTAATTCTATACAATATCCTGTGGACACTGTTGACAGCACCCATCTGTCTGAGGTGATCCCTTCCCAAGCCTGGGTGAAGTTGGAAATGCGTCCCCCTACTGGGGTTGCGTGAGAAGGGACCCTGAACTGAGCGTCACTGCTTTGGTGGAGGCGTGCCACCTCCCTTGTTGGGGCTGCCTCTGCCTCTTCCACAACCTCTCTTGTTACCCCTGCCGTAACTTTGGGTAGACTGCTGGTTGTTGTTCCATTGTGTACCCTGTCCTTGGGCATAGTTGCCTCTTTGTGAATTTTGGCCGCGTGGGCGACGAAAATTACTGTTCCCCCTCTGGTTAGGGGGTTTGTTTATAAGCTGGCCAAGGGATTTGAGAGTCTCGTATTCGTCCTTGGCATTCTTAAGTGCGTCTTCGACCGCTTTCCCAAACAAGAGATCGGGTTCCACCGGCTTGTCTATTAATGAAGCCTGGGTTTCTGTTTTGAACCCCGACTGCCGTAACCACGCATGTCTCTTGATAACAGTACCTTCTGCTATCAATCTTCCTGCGTTGTCCGCGGCGTCGAAAGTTGCTTTTAATATGCAACCAGACACGGCTCTCCCTTCTGCCGAGATCCGAGCCAACTGGCCCTTTAACGGTTCAGGAGCAGAGGCTATGAGCGCCGCGACCTCTTCCCATTGATGGCAGTTGTAACTTGCCAACAGGGTGGTGGAGTTTGCAATCCTTGCTTGGTAGGCGGACGTTGAGGCTACCTTCCTGCCAAACCCGTACAGTCTTTTGCTCTCCTTGTCGGGAGGAGCTTCTGACGACGATAAGGGTGTCCCAGCCCTCTTCCGAGTGTTGGTAACCACTAGGGAGTCTGGTTTAAGATATCCTCTTATATAAAGAGGGTCAGACTGGGCTGCCCGAAAAAGTTTTTCGACTCTGGGGTTGACGGCTCTGGTGAGGTTAGGATTCACCAGGGATGGATCTATTCTACGTTGGATGGATTTAAGGATAGGGATGGTCTGAGCGACCGGCCTCCTCTCTCCCACCAACTCTTCTGCGAAGTCCCTTTCCTCCTGTACACCGTGGGTGTCGATGTGAAAATGTTCTGCTGCGCGAGCGAGAACTTCATTAAGGAGGGGCTGGTTATCAACTGGCGAGTCGGTAACTGGGGCTTCGCTCTCTACCGGGGAATCTACTCTGTAAATTTCCTGCTCATCTTCTACCTCCTCCAGGTCCTCATCATCCGCATAGTATTCAGTCCCGGTTTGTTCCTCCATAATTTTAAACTCCTGGTCCCCTTCAGGGAAAGGCTGTCCTTGGTATCTGGGGTGTGGAGTAGAGTATAGAGTAGAGTAAGGCTGCACCTCGAAGGGTTCAGGTCTTTCGAACCGGGCCTTTTTACTTAGGGGGATAGGATCAGAGGAGCCTGAGGGTGTGGCCCCTTGAGGGTCATACGAAAGGAAATGTTCTGGGTTTTTGTCATAAAAATCAGCTAAGGAAGACATCCTTGACATGACCCTGTCTATGTCTTCACTGGACCATTCTTTGGAACAGGGTATGACTTTAGTAGGCAACTTAGAGGACTTATCAAGGGTACCCTTGCTGGATGTTGATGTCCCAGTAGATTTGTGTTTGTCTGTCTGCTTAGGGTGGAAGGATGGTCTTACAGGAGTGGAAGGCTGTGCTTTCCGCTGTTTCCCCCCTCCCCGTGCGTGGAAAAATGTTTTCCCTGCCCCTTGGAGGCCCCAGAGACTTTCGACGCCTGGCGTCGAGGGTCAGGAGAGGTATCTGTGTGTTTCGAGCGTGGGGCCTCGCTGGTGTTAACTGCGGCCTCGGTCTCCTGGAGCGCGGCCTGGGGGTGGAAGTTGTCTTCATCTTCCGACGATCGAACTTCCGTTAATCTAGGGAGCGAGGCACTCTTGGCAAGAGTGGATGATTGCCTTGCGTCATGAGGCGATCTCGATCGAGAGCGCCCAGAGGACACCGAGTCGGACCGTTCTATCTGTGCCTCTTTCCGAGAAGTCGACGTCGTCGAGGTTCGGTTGGACTTAGTGTGCTTAGTGTGTGTAGGGTGTGTAGCGCTTGCGTCGCCGGGGGTCTTCCCCATAGCCGCCCTGCCGGACAACCTTCCGAGGTCGGGGACCTGCGCTCGGCAGTCTTTCGACGCCGTAATGCCCTCGCCGTCCGAAAGTACGGCGTCGCTGCCATCGCTGAAGGCGCCCTCCGCTGCCATGGCCGCCTGCCTGGCGTGGTGGGCCCAACGCTTTGTCGAACGGTCCTTAAGTGTCTTAGGCTTAAACCTACTACACGCTCTGCAGTTCGCTTCGGGGTGGTCCCTCGGCAAGCAGAGATTGCACGTGGCGTGCCTGTCGACCCAAGGGTATTTGCGGTTGCACTTGGGGCAGAATTGGAAAGGGGTACCCTCCATACGCACCTTGAGGCAGCGGGCTGGTAAGTGTAGGAAATATATAAGGTGTACCTATATACCAAGAGTGAAGAGTATGTACCACCCCCCACTCTCCCTACTTGCAGGGCCGAGGCCAGCGGCCTACTAGGCCCGGGCCGAGGCCAGCGGCCTTCCGAGGCCCAGATCCGTCGTGCAGCAGCCGACGGTCGATGTCTTCTCCAGCCGTCGTCGAGTGTCGAGGGTCGACGTTGGGGTGGGGAAGGATGTCAATAAATAATTTTAAACTTCAATAATTAGCAAAAGTATGGCTAAGGCCAGGGGACTCCGCAAGATGCTTCCGACCAGTATGGCGGAAAAAAACAATCTGAGGATCCTAGACGCGTGAGGGATCTTGGGTACAGTGGACGTCACACTAGGGATAGTATTACTGGCACGCCTGTGTCGACGCCCATTTTCGAGTTTCGAAAAACAAACTGTAATACTCCGCAGCTTCCACTAGATGTCGGCCTATGCACAGCATGTGATCTAAGCTGATTCCACAAGCCTCAGAAATATATATATAAATCAAACATTTCAGACTCTTAACATAAAAAGAAAAATTTCAATTTTGGAAGTTATTTAAGGAACCTCTAATACAGATTCATTCTGTCCATCAGGTCCTATTTTAGATATCCAGTGATTCTAAGTCCAGCTTTCCATTTTAAAAAGGAAGGAGGAGAGAGCCAACCAGATTATTAGCATTTTCACTCCCATGCTTTCTCATGCGTCTCTTTACAACTAATGTCCACATTCTCACTAGTTCACATTCAACTCTTCCTCCCAGCGCAACATATAAGCATTGTGTGGGCTTGAAACAACAGGAATTAAGAACCTGATATAGTGAAGAGACCTTACGGGAGGGGGTGATCCCCAATAAATAGGTCTTCAAATAGCATGGTGTTCCTCTTAGCCAGTTGGGAAACTTTTGCGCTGGATACCCAATTACCAAGTTGTATATAAGAGTTATTTATCTATGTCTCTGACCATAAAGGCCTGTTTGCATTTGAGAAAAGTCAGAGGAAGCTCATACTCAAAAAGAGGACCCAACTGCTCCAGGCCCCCTTTGGCCCCTCTACTTTTATTTATTTATTTATTTATTCGCATTTGTATAGCGCACTTGCAGCCCATGGGCATCGAGGCGCTGTTACAAGTAGGTGTTGGATTCTTAATTCAGCAGATATGCATGAGACCGGAGGTCTTATGGATACATAATTACAGGCATAGTTGCAGGTGAAGCATGATATTCATAATACAGTGACAGAATGCCGTCAGGTACGTTTCATACAAAGAGCTTGGTTTTAACAGCTTTGCGGAAGGCTTGGTGGGATTCAATCATTCTGATGTGGGGTGGCAGTGCGTTCCAGTGGGTGGCGGCCCGAGTGGGAAAGCTGGCACCACCGGCGCGCACTTTGCGTGATTTGGGCGTGACAATCGTGTTGGAATAGCACATTCTTAATGGTCTGGTGGCAGAGTGCTACTGAACCTCGTCTGTTTATAGCCCGGCAGAAACTCTGGTGTATTCCATTTCCAGGCAAGGGGGAGGGGAATGTCATTCCCTGGTACTTACGAGCCGCTTTATCCCAATATTCCAGAAGAACACTGGTTGCCGAAAGGAGATTAGCCGCCCTACTGCGGACCAAAGGAGACCTCCAGCACCAATCATACAAGAGAACTTGCAGCCTAGATAATTCTATAGCCACTCAATGTTTAGGGTTTTGTTTAGCCGTCATACTATCGAACCAAGGAGCCAGCTGTGCAGCATAAAGGTAACCCTCGATATATCCAGAAGCCCCTGTCCTCATTTCACCTTTGCTGTCATCAAGATACGGCGGGATAGCCTCTGAGATTTCCGAGCCCAAAGAAATCGAAAAATTGAGGCTTGTAGATCCTTGAGGGCCTGCTTGGGAACCCAGAACGGGAGGACTTGAAAAGCTTATAAACAGGCGTGGCAGCAACATCATTTTAAGGGCCACCACCCGCCCCCAAGCGATATCTGTCCATGCCCATTTGAGAAGATCAGCCTTGGCAGAAGAAAAAAAGACCAGGAATATTCTGTGCGTACAACTGGGAATACGCTGGCGTAATCTGAACCCCCAAATATTTAAGGGATGTTTCGATCCTTTGGAAATTAAATACTACCTGAAGGGCTCGTTTTATTGCAAGACAGGAGTTTACAAGGTTACATGTCTTTATAACGACACATTTTATGTAGAACGCACTTATAGAAAACATTTTACAACAAAAACATGATTTTTTGGGGGGATGCTGTGGCCCCAACACCCCCATTTCCCACCCCCAAAAACCCACCCCAACCGTTTCCCCACAAGATTCAACTCTTTACCCCACCCCCACATACATTTTCGTTATGTTTTGGCATAAAAGTTTCCAGTATATGTGCTTATCTACATAACATTTTCGTTATAAAGACTGTATACCTGTTTAGAATAGTACACTTGGAGTAATTTATCTTAAACCCAGAGACCAGATGAAAAGATTCCAGCAAGGAAACTACATGAGGGAAAAGTAGTCTGGGGGTGATGCATGTAGAAAAGAAGGTCATCTGCGTAAAGCGCAACCTTGTCCAGTTACAGTGCTGCCATAGATGCTGTCTGAATCCCAAACCTTACACGCCAAGGGCTCCATTGGCAACTCAAACAGTATCGGGGACAATGGGCATCCCTGGCAAGTCCCCCTGATTAAAGTCAATGGCTCAGAGAAAGCCCCATTTAATTTGATATGGGTGGTCGGGTGAGCAAAATTGGCTTTAATTCTTTTAATAAAGAGGAGCCCAAATCCAATCCCACTGAGCACCTTAAAGAGGTACGATCAGTCTGTACGGTCAAATGCTTTTTCAGCATCTATAGAACGTATCGCCAGTTCCTGGGCATGCCTCTTTGCGTACCCAATCACATCGCTGTATCAGCAAACTATTGAAGAGTGAGTAACTGGGGAGCGAGGCGGTCCGCGAATGTCGTGTAAAATAGGGCAGAATTACTGTCTGGCCCTGGGGCTTTATTGTTAGAGAGGGATTGTATTACCCAGGACACTTCCTCTAATGGGATCGGGTCCTCCAATGCCTGTCAGTTTTCGGCGTAGATGGACGGCAGGTGTACTTACCTAGTGAATAGCTCCTGGGCCTCCTCATTCCACCAATCTGCGCCAAAAAGAAACTTGTAATATTCCATGAAGATGCACATTTTTGAATCTCTATCAGCCCTCAACTGACCTGAGGTATCCTGCAGCTTAGCAATACTATTTTTAGCCCTTTGGACCTTTAACCTCTACACTAGGACATGCAAGTCTTTATTAAAGGTGCTAAAATAAAATTGTTTGATCTGGAGCAATTTGTGGGAATTATCAGATGCTTAAAGAGCCTTACACTCAGCTCTAGTCACTTGAAGTTGCCTATAGACCCTACGAGTCCCACCCCTTTCAAACAATGTTTCCAAAACCTGCCTCTCCAATTCCTCCCGAGGAGCAGTTGCCTAGCAGAGGCCAAGCTAATAAGTTCTCTGCATAGCGTGGGCTTCAGTGCATCCCAAATGGCTGTGATAGGCAAATCCTAAGTACATTTTCCTGGAAATACAACTCTATCCACTCCCAGATAGCCACGCAATAGGCCTCATCGGTCAACGAGTTATTCACCTTCCATAAAGACACCTTTCTGGCCCCTGGTGCTAGTATAATTAATTGGAGCGACACTGGGGCATCGTCGGAGACCACTGCCAAACCAATGGAGGTACTGACCACCCTCGAGACCAGGGAGCGAACCACCAAGAAGAAGTCTAGTCGGGAATGGCTACGATGCACATGACAGAAATAAGTGTAGTCTCCCGTGCAGATGTTGTGACCTCCGTATGTCCAACAATAGCATGTCATCAATAGCCTGCCTGAGTGTTTCAGGCATAGCAGCATCTGACCACCCCAGCCAGCCCACACCTATCCAATCCACAATCAAGTACTACATTAAAATCACCACCCATAATAAGCTCCCCCACCTGTAATTAAGTTGCGTGGGAGCATCCGAGCAAAAAATGCATCTTGCGACTGAATAGGACTATAAACTGAAAAGAAGGTAAGGTCCACATCCCCAATTCAGACATGCAAACCCAAGTATTGATCTTGTGGATCTCCAAGTGACCTCACCACTGTGAAATTCGAAGTATGAACAAAAAGAATGATAACACCTGCTCGCTTAGCTAGAGATGATGCAAAATATTGGCGTGGGAACCATTTAGAGCGAAGCCGATCCCAATAGGCCTTTAATAAATGTGTCTCTTTTAACAGGATGACATTGGCTTTAAGTTCCACCAGTTTGGCTAACACTCTCTTTCTGGGGGAATTCAACCCTTGCACATTTAGTGAGATCAATTTAAGGTCCCCCATATATCAGGTAATCAGGCAGCGCAAAAGACCTAAATGAATCCCAACCAAATCCCAGAACATGAACCAACCCACTCTATAAATCAGCCACCCCAGCAAAAGAAGAACAGACTGATCAAAAATAGGCCACAGAAATGAAAGCCCAATGCTGCAGCGGTCAATACATAAAACACACCACCACCAAAACAAATGGTTTTATCCCATTTGGGACATACATTGGGTTAACAAAGAAGCCAAAAGAAAAGGGTAGGTACTCCTGTTGCCCTGTATACATGGGGGGGGGCCCTGTGGTCTTGTCTGCTCTTTCAGGACCGTTGCTTGGATCACTCAGCATGAGAGATAGTGTGTTCAGTATCTTCTGGGAGTTGCAGTTCTGTCTGGGGGATCTTCAATGTCTCCACTGCTGCAGCTAGCTAGTGAAGTAAATTGGCGCTGGATTCCCTCAAAATTAAAAAAAAAAACGAATACGGAAAGGGTACCCCTCCTTGCCCCCCAACTGTATTGAATGCTCCTCTGTAACAGCCTCCGAGTCAGCGGCTTCATCTGTCAGCGCCTCTGGGTCATTCCCTGTGCCAGATCCTGAAATATATTCAATTCAACTCCTCTGAAAGTAATTTTGCTGTGAGCCCTGGCTTTTTGAAAAATAAGCTCCTTGGTGCGAAAAAAATGAACTCGGGATAAGGCATCCGGGAGGAGATTCTGGCGCTGTTGGAAGTTAAAGTAAACTATGTGTGCAATCCAACTACTTGTTCTCCCAGGATCTGGCAATAAAAGTTCCTCACAATGAGATCTCGGTCCAGGAGTTCGTGTGGGACTCGCCGTATGGAGAGATTATTCCTTTGGGAGCAATTCTCTGAGTCTTCCAGCCGCTCATCCGTGACTGCTCTGTGGCTATCATGCTCCGCTACCCACTGTTCCAGTTGGTCTTGGGAATTAGCCTGATCACAGAGGCAGACTCAAGATCATTCAAGCCATGCTCTGCTCGCTAGACATTATGGGACAGATTCTGTAATGAACCTTTCAGTTCCTGCAAGATGAACACCATCCCGCTCTGAATGGATTGTAAAAGCTGCGCCATGTCACCCTTGGTAGGCTGCGAATAAACTTCCAACACAGAAGGTGGTTACAAACTTGCCGCTCCAGATGTGGCTGGTGTGGTTGACTGCAGCAAGTCCTTAATCGAGGCGATCGATTTACCTTTGGTTTTGTTGGATTTCATTTTCAGATGGGCGCTGGAAGAAACCCCCACCTGCTTCTAGAAGAGCCACTAAGCACACCAGGTGTATAAGCAAAAAGCAAATGAAAGGAAGGCGTTGGAGTAATTAACAACTGGGGACGGCTCTTTAGAGGGCTACACACTCTGCAATCAAAGGTTAAATCCGGCTATAGAAGCACCCAAAAACCATGAATCGTTAAGGTACAATAATGCACTTGCATAAGGGGGGGCTCAATCCAGTCTAAAGCACAGTCAGTCGGGAGCTGAGGTGGGTGACTACAAATCCAGCAGCAGGATGTAAATTAAGCAGCTGGAAGGGGGCCATTCCAAAAGGTGCATCCTCTCAGGCAAATTGCAGGGGACCTGCTGTAGCATCCCAGATCGAGACAGGAAACCACACACTGAATATAACTAGGTCTGTTGCAGCTGCCAGCAAGGAAACAATACGAAGCGCAGTTACGGGGCAACCAGAGACTCACTGCTCTACAAACTTCCCCAAGTCCTGAGAGGGACCTGGAGGGCAATAGCAGGCTGCGCTACGCCACCAGGAGTGCAAGTCGAGGTCCTCCTCCCCGCTACAACAGGAGCCTGCCACACACTCCAGCAACTCCCCTGCCCGTCTCAGCAAGGGGGCCGCCTTGGCCACACCCAGTCTGATCTGCAGGGAAGGGCCACCCAAGTCCGGAGGCTCTTGCCTCACAACTCAGCTCCTCCTCCACTACCAGCGCTCTCTCCCTGTATTTGGACCTGGGCTTAGTCTGGGATTTGGACTTGGTTTGGGACCCAAAAGGAAATATTTGTCTCTAAAAAGACACAAGCAACCCACAAACCAAGCTACCGCTAAACCAACCATCCTGGTTCTTCCAGGTCTCCTCGCAGGCACTGCAGACTGAGTGAATCCCAGTCTAGCCAATTTTGATAACTCCTTCGGGAATGCCCACCTGTTAATGAAATCCAGTAGTTCTTGGGCACACCCTGCATCCTTAAAAGTCTGTACTACGGGGAAGGAGCAATCATCGTCCCGATCATTAATTATCCCATCTTGGCTGATAATCCAACTGATGACCAAACTTGTCTGACAACTGTTCCCTTGCATTTCAAGTGCTAGGGGGGGTAAGGTGGGAATCCTGGGCAGTTAGACAAGCCCAAGAGGGCCAACAAATGTGCTCAGGGGATCCTTTGAGTGACTTAGGCACGGCTGTCCCAATTCCAATCCCTGCACCTACCCCCTCCTCCAACGCCATTAAGTGGGTAGGGGTGGGAGGCTACATCAACACATATAATGATTACTGACGAGTTGTCTAACCAACCCTCCTGCCCACTAGCCACAAGTATGGCCAGTGTGCCCATGGGGAGCTTGGCACTAGCTCTGGCGGCAACTAAGGCTTCTTTGACAGATACCTTACTTAGTTCATTACCTCATTCTAAGGAAGACATTTGGGCCAACCCTATGCAACAAGGGGAGAGGGGCACAGGGACAAAGATGTGTTGCTTCAGCTCTAGTTTAGTCCTGCCTGAACTCCTTAAAATACATAATTTGCTCCCGTCCCTAATGGAAGCTGTTAGAAAGAGCAGAAACTGGAAAACCTCCGACCATCCAGGGGAGTGAGAAAAGGGCTCTGGAAAAGCCAAATGACCCGCAGCCACCCAACCTTAATGCCCCCGAAGTTTGTATTAAATCCCTTGAGAAGTATTGGAAACAGTGGCCTCAGTGAAGTGAATAGAGCAAAACCCAATAAAGGAAGTGTCCAAAGTGGCAAAGGGTCCTTTTGCAATCTAGCATATCTTGTTGGCCCGCCGAGGCAGACTTGTAGTTTGTAGGCAGAGAGAATTTTTAAAGAAACTACAAATCCTGAGAAGGAAACCAATGAGCAGGCCCAAGAGCCATTAAATCTACCACTCTAACCTATCAGGCCTCTTTTACCCCAGACAATATTCTTGTTCAGTGTACCCAAACTGAGTGCTATGAACCCAGGGAAGCACTAGTAATAAGTATTTACATTGGCGTTGCTCTGTGAGGGGAGGCCATTTTGTTTCAGGGGATCACATTGTAGACTACATTAGGATCTCTGGAATTGGTGAGGATGTCTCTGACTCTGTTGTGATAAAGCTCTGAGACTGCAAAGTGGCCAGGGATATACTGAGCATAAACAGGTGGTGTAATTTTTTGGGGAACAACATCACATGGGTCTGAACTGTCGGAAGCAAATGTCCCAATGGGGGTAAGGTCTGTAGGGAGCCTCCCTTCCCATTAATGGTGACTGCGGTACTACTTATTCAGAGAAGGTATTGTATTGACACAAGATGACACTGAAACCTAGGACCATTTTGCTCTCCATTAGCTATTTGTGCTAATGAATGATTTTAATAAGTTTAATAAGTTGTTTATGATGTATACTTTGTGTTGTGAAAACTTGTGGCTTTGAGCTGAAATAAAGTTAAAATGATGATGAATCTTTCTTGTTCAATAAAACGTGAAGAAAATAACTTTGTTTCAATCTTCATCTTGTAAAGACACCTGGTGTACTTTCCTGCCAGGCTTTTCTTGTTCCCTCTTTGTATTTTCACAACCTTTTCCTGATGTTCTTTCATCAGGACTTCGTGGCTTGTCATTCTCTTGTACACGGTTCATCTTAACCATGCCTGGTATTACCTTCCTGCTAGGGCTTTTCCACATACACATGGTCATAACTTGTATCCACCTGGTACACTCTCCTGCCAGGGCTTTCCTCTATAAATGCACTTGCAATCTGTATTTCACCTGATGTATACTCCTGCCAGGGCTTTTTTTATTCAAACCAATACTAGCAATCTGTATTTGCCTGGTATACTTCTCCTGCCAGGGCTTTGCTCCCACCTCCACCCGAAAGTTTTATTGTGGTTTTGTTTTCCCCTTTAAAGAAATTCTTATCAGCTTGCTCGCTTTCATGTGCTTTATTAACAAATGCTTGCATATGGCATAACTCTCTATATGCCCGGTCTTCCCGCTTCCTGGCTTCTCTCACGGTCCCCGCTGGGCTTCTGAGTGCCGTCTCTGGCTTTGGCATAGTGGAGGCTTTCTTGTCAGATACAGCCTTCTTTCCCCAGTTGCACACGGTTGTCAGATGCTGCCTTTGTTTAACTCTCGTGCCTGCAGGTGAATGCTCACATCTACTAGAGCGTTGCTTACGCTCGTGTCCTTCATTGCTTCACATTGCTTGACTCAACTTCATCCCTGTATGTTAGTATGCATGGGAATGCAAGTCCATTTCTGATGATTTGTATATAGAGTCCAGATCAACACCTTCAAATGATTTTTAAGGCAAAATCAGTTCTGGAGAATTTGTAGGTAGAGCCTGAAAAGAGATTTTCTTGAGAGTTAAAGGGCAAACTAGATTTTGAGGGCTTGCCTTCAGATTTTATAGAGAGGTGCTCAGTACTCTTCCTAGGTGGACACGGGGGAAACCTGATATGCCATGAAAACACTGGGCATGGACGGGGTATTTTACAAATGAGGGGGATACCAGGTCTCATCAGATGATGCCATGACATTTTCCCACAGGTTGTCTCCCTGCATATGATCTCCCTCATATTGCCGTAAACAGTGTGGGGATCAGGTAGCATCTGTCGTCCCCATGTCACATGGGGCGAGGTAACCGCTGGGAAAGGAGGGATGAAACCATCAGATTCATCACAAAACCTAAAGTGGACTGGAAGATGATGGAAGAAAGATATTACTCCAGCAATTAAACAGTCAGTGCAATAAAAACAAGTCATTAAAGCAAAGCTTGAATATTTTACTTGACAAATTCCTTCCACATTTTAATGGTGTAATTCTCTTATATTGGCATTTTATTCCAAAATGGAACATCAGGAAAAGTACAGCAGGATGGTTTGCTAATAGAAAGCATGACCCAAACAACCTTCCCTTAGTTTCCTGCCAGTAACCCCAGATCAAATAATCAAGATCATTGGTTCCATGAATCCAACGACTTACTTGGGAAATTCCTATCCTACGATCATTTTCTAACACTATATTACAGAACTTTCATCTCTAGCAGGGATCTGCAACCAGTGGCTCTCCAGATGTTTAGGACAATCACTTCCATGAATTCCTAATCAAGGACTATGCGGAGTAAAGCTGATGGGAGGTGTAGTCCAAAACAGAAGGAGAGCCAAGGATTGCAGATCCCTGCCCTATAATTTCAGAATTTGTTAAGCGACCATTTCTAGAGGGGAAAGATCCTGATTTACTTGAGGAAAACCTTTGCAGACCCATTACGAATACTCAATTTCAGTGGAAAATGCTTCACAGGCTACAGCACCAGACTCTTATGGAACAATAACAAGAGTGAGAGTGTGGTGCAGTGTGGACACCCTGCTGCTGACTTGCTCTGTTCTTCTGTCTGGAAGTCTTTTCTCAGTGCTCACTGTGGGGGCGGACCTTACCTCTCATACACGCTCTACTGCAGCGCAGCAGAGTGTAGGAGTGTGTTGCCATGCTTTCTTGGATTCTCCGATTTCCCGATGTACTTGAAAACCCAGCTCCGAGGCAACAGGTAACCGGCATCAGTTAACGTGACAACGTACAGGTGACTTTCAGGCAAGATCAGATTTGTTTGCTGCAAAACTAATTCACTTCCACTGTGAATGCTTTACAATTGCCTTGTGAAGTCGGAGGCTTGTAGGGTGCACCCACAGCATCATCAATACAAACATTATTGTAAGCATTCCTGGCTAACAGTGCTCAACCATAAGAGATCCCAACGAGCAAGAGAGGTCAAATGGTCTAGCAAAATTACAATATTTCAACAAGAGGTGGTGTAGCAGAGAGCATAAGACCAAGTTTTAACTGCCACCCCCCCCCTTAAACTCCCACCTTATTGAGTGGAGCACCCTGCCGTGGTTAGGTAACCTACAGACAACCTGTGCTCCTCGAAGCATTGAACTAAAAGTCTCCGGTAACCAGATGCCAAACATCTATAATTTGAGAAGTGGAAGTCTCACCTGGAGAGACCATCTTAAGGCGCTCGAGATGGATGAGACGTCTAGGGAGATGATAAAAGAAGCAAAAGATTTAAACAAAGCCAATCAGTCATCATCTAATACTTCTTTACAGGGAGAAATTATCCCATCAGCAGATCAAAGAAGATCTTGGACATCAAGACTGTGTGGATCAAACTCCAGAATGAACTGCCCCCTGGGGGAGTATTGAGGACTAATTTGGAATGCACCCTCTCAACATCATCAATGAAGAGGACCATCGACCAGGAACCTCATCATAAAAGAAGGCCGCTCAGCGAGGGTGCAGCAGAAAGAAAGTAGTCTCAGAGACAGGAGATGCTTTACAGGGCCAAAGGATGGGGAATCTAACACACACCTAGTGAGCGAGAGAGGTAACGAGGGCACACTTAATTGGGAGGAAGGTGTAGTTGACAGTTTCTACACCGAAACTGGGGTACAGGTTCCCCACACCACCCTGCCCCAAATGAATGCAGCTTATCACCTTAATAATTCTATCTCCCACTCCACACTCAGTGCCCTTAGCTTTGTGCTTAATTCTCTGGTAAATGTTTTTGAGCTTCATTTCATACGCAAGCAGGTCCACTTGTAGAACTGACCCGGGAAGTCGGAGCTTCCGAATTATCAATGGTAGGGCTTATTCACCATTATCAATTCATCCCTCCTTCAGGAGCTGAAAAACATGTCCACAGAAAATAAGGATCATCTTTCACTATCCATGGATTTGAAATCACAGTTCGCTGGATTTGAGCAGGATCTTCAACAAATGAAAGGAGACCTCAATTTGCTCAGAACTGACAGGGTGCATAATTGCAGAGGACACTGCACATGCACGAAACCAATCATACAGGAGGTTGACCAACACTACCTAGATGATACTTCCCTGTCTCAGTTAACTCTGGAATAATTGATCAGGTTGGCCCAAACTGGCGAGGCACTTTCGGAGACTGAGCAACCAGCGAAGGAAACCAGTCCTAACATGGGTGAACACAGAGTGGAAAGCTGTGTGAACATTGTAGCAGCGGGATAGATCTGTCAGTCTCTTTGAGGCCAAAGGCTGTGGATCAAAATAACACTCAAGCCGAGATGGAAGAGGCCAAGAAGCTACAAAAAAGGAACAAATCTAAAGCACCAAGGCAAAAGCAAAGCCAACCAGTTGAGGAACCAATAAGACTGACTCAAAAAACAAAGAATCAGAAACACTCTAAACAAAAGAAATCGGGAGACACAATTCTTCAATGCCCTAAACAAGGTGGTGGCAGCCGACCAAGTGGAAGTACTGAACCACTCATTTACTCAGCAAGTTGACATGAGTTTTCTGAAAGCTGTCCAAGGAGCAAATAATTGCACCAAAACTGTGGACTTGGAAAACAATCCTGAGGGTGGGCCGCTCATCATAAAAATTAATGTCGGCCTACAAACTGTTAATCCTACAGATGGCAACATCAAACCGGTATGGTTAGCACCAATCTTTCTCAAAACAAAGGTGGTCAATGTACCGCGCCAGGTTCAAGGGCAGAGGACTACAAGCTTAGTCAGAAGAATCATCTCAGGCACTCAAAGGGAAGAAGAGAGTGGCCCGCTGAAAGAACCCAAGACCCCTCGTGATAGTGCCGAAGGAGAAAATGCACTAGACACCCAGGACGCTAGCCCCTTTGCTTTACCAACCATTTAGTTAAGAAAATCTGACTATAACAAGGACAAGGGGGCTTTGAATTGTGGGGTTTTGGCACTAACTAGCCAATTACCAGACAATTTGATTGTCATCCTATGAAATTGATCATGTAAGCTTCCCGTATGAGTAGGTCACTTCAATTGTGCAAGTAATTATGAAATCTAATATTCGTACCACAGCCCTTCTGAATTGTGTTTCGGGTTTTAAGAAACTGGGCATAGAAGTGTTACATTTCTATGCTAAGAACCTAGACCACAAAAAAGATGGTGGGAATCATAATATGATCAATGATGGGGGGGGGGTTAACGAAGGCCAGAATAAAAGAAATTGGCAGAAACTTGGGGATGCCAGAGTGACTGAGGAGAAATACCAGATAGGTAATAAGGGAGGAGACAGAAACTAGCTGTGGGCACTGCTCCCAGAAATTCTTACTGAGGTCTTTCAGAAATTAAGTGGGTTGAAAAACTCCCTTTAGTTGATGCTCAGTTGAAGTTTCTTAGCTGCAATACGTGGGGCTCCAGTTCATATGGGGGGCAAAAATGAAAAACGTCATATTCAAGGGTCATGACTTCATTCTACTACAAGAAACCTGGCTGCAAGAGATCTTTCTATTGGATGGATTTACAATTGTCCACCAAGCAGCCGAAAATTTAAATGGGGCAGACTTTCAGGGGGGCTATTGGTGGCCACTCGAAATCACTGGATTAAAATCCTATGAACGATTGACTTCGGAAAGATTAGGGATCCTTCCTGTAAGGATTTTATTCTAGGATCAATGGCAGTGATTAATAATGTATTGGAGCCTGGCGCAATTCTGACCAGGAAATATTTCTGACGGATCTGGCAGACGTTCTAACGAACGTAAAGATCCACTTTGCTGGTGACAACATTCTGGTAGCAGGTGATCTGAAATCCTACTGCATGAATGTAGGCCGATTAACAACAGTCAACAAAAAGGCTAGTATAAATGGAACTAGGTGGAGTGGATTCTTCAAAGAGTGGAATTATGCACTGCTAATGGATCTATTACAGGGTACTTACCTACGCGAATGTGTGCGTCTCTGTGTGTGTGTCTCTGTGTGTATGTGTGCGTCTCTGTGTGTGTGTGTGTGTGTGTGTCTGTGTGTGTGTGTGTGTGTGTGTGTGTGTGTGTGTGTCTGTGTGTGTGTGTGTGTGTGTGTCTGTGTGTGTGTGTGTGTGTGTGTCTGTGTGTGTGTGTGTGTGTGTGTCTGTGTGTGTCTGTGTCTGTGTCTGTGTGTCTGTGTGTGTGTGTGTCTGTGTGTGTGTGTGTGTGTGTCTGTGTGTGTGTCTGTGTGTGTGTGTGTGTCTGTGTGTGTGTGTGTCTGTGTGTGTGTGTCTGTGTCTGTGTCTGTGTGTCTGTGTGTGTGTGTCTGTGTGTGTGTCTGTGTGTGTGTCTGTGTGTGTGTCTGTGTGTGTGTGTGTGTGTCTGTGTGTGTCTGTGTGTGTCTCTGTGTGTGTGTGTGTGTGTGTCTCTGTGTCTGTGTGTCTCTGTGTGTCAGTCATTGGGAAATTGGGTTCCCTCGTAAATAGAGGCAACAGGCAGGCCTTCAATGATCTATGTAATCCCATGGGCTTCCTAGATTTCATATGGGACTTGGGGAAGCCTGGGGTAAAGACTGGCTTTAAACCCAAGAATCACCAACATAGTTTTGACCAAGAAACATCCAGTCGCAAGAAGGAATTGAGAAGATAACTTTGTTGCTGGTATCTAAAGTTCCTCAAATCGAGACCCATCTTCAGATTAACAAAAATCTCAGTTATAATTACTGTAATTGGTCAAAACACAAAAGGTATGAGAGAAACCGTATAGATGGGCTGAATATGCTGAACACCGTAACTAAATCTAACTCCAAGAATTTTTGGAGCATAATCCATCCTCAGGCATCTGATCAAATATCAGCCCAATCGAAGGTCATTCTGAAAAAGGAATGGAGAAAATACTTCCAGAGGGTCTTTGAAGAAAGGAACAGATTTAGCTGTGAAATAAGTCAAATGTAAAATGGGACATCCTCTTTGATGAAGAGAGGATAGAGGACCGGATACGCACATCATCTAGCTCTAGAGCGGCAGGCCCAAATGGCCCTACCAATGACATTTTAAACACATCATTGAGTGCTTGGACCTCTATCCTGTTCAATCTATTCAAAAACATCATGGAGATTAAGATGTGCCCAACTACACTGAATGAAGCCATAGTCCTTCTAATGCACAAAAAAAGGGAGGACTGGACGGATCCTTCAAATTACCGTCCTATCGCCGTTATGGATGTCTAGAGCAAAATCTTCTCGAGATTGATCATAAAAGAATTGGAAGACTGGGCAGACCAATCCAAGATCATCTCGAAAATCCAAACAGGTTTTCATAAAGGGCTGTCAACCTCTTTGAACAGGCTTATAAGTAAACGCACAAAACCTGAGTAGGAAGACGGACCCTCCTCTTTACAGTGTGTGGTTTGACCCATTGAGGGCATTTCACACCATAAATTCAGGCAAACTATGGGGAGCTAAAAAACTGGGGAATCCTGGATGGCCTTCTTTCGATCCTAATTTTCCTTCACAACAAATCATCTATAAAAGTTGAGATTGGACCTTGGGGGGACGGGGGTGGCAATCACCTGTCTCGTCCCATAAGAACAGAGAAAGGTCCAAGACAAGGATGTATGGTAGCCCCTTATCTTTTTAACCTCTGTTTGGCCGATCTATGGGACTATATGAAAACGTGCCCTAGTAGCTCTGACAGTGGGGGCAACAAAGGTGACTGGTCTGGCCTACGCAGATGATGTAGTCCTATTGGATCACACACCCATAGGCCTACAACGCCTGATAACAGCATTTGGCAACTATGCTCTGGCCAACGACCTGATGAGCAATACAAAAAAGACCTTTGTAATGTCATGCAATCAACTAAAAAGAACAAAAAGTCAACTTTAGGTGGGAACTGGATTCACAGAGCCTCCCAGTAGTGAAGGAAATTAAGTACCTCAGCTTCATCATAAGAGCAAGTCTTTCCTTAAAAATAAAAGCCAGAGATGGTAATAGAGGGTAAGCAGAGTCAACTAATAACCCAAATGAAAAAGATCTTACACCTATACTGTAGATTCACTCTGCTCCCTCTAGTCAAATCCTATAAGGGAAAAGTGATCCCGGTCTTGATGTATGGCATCCAGATTGATAACCTGGCTTGTAAAATCAATTGGGTCAGAATGGAAGGCCTCATTTGGAAAAGGGTACTGAAAATTCCCATGTCACTCGCCGTAGCACAGCGATGCTACGAATTGGGCCTACAATCACTACAATCTTATATGGTATGGCGAAGAGTTATGCTATATGGCTCTATTATAAGTTCCCCAAAACATTCCTTGTATGAGGACGTTGTTTATTTGTTTATTTCTTACGCGCACTAGACAATAAACTGCATTCGGGCGCAGATGTTCACTAAAGGTTGAATATTTTGCTATGATGGCCTATAATTGCCCTGGATACTTAGAATAATTTAAATAGGAACCATGCCAATGTGGTGTACGATCGTATACCAATAGGCAGCTGGTTCCACAACTTAAGACCAAACACAGAGAACCTCCTGTCACCTTTGGAAATGCGTTTTGTCCGGGGGATGTATACTAAGAGTTTGTCTGCTGATCGGCGGTCTCTAGTTGGATGGTACTGGTGTATTCTCGTATTCAGATATCTGGGTGCGAGTTTGTGAAAATACTTGCACGCAAGACACACCACCTTAAATTTGATGCACACTCCATCAGTCAGTGGAATGCTTTCCGGGATGTGGAAACATGGTCTCTTTTTCCTAGATTAGCCTAACTGCCGCGTTCTGGGCCCTCTGTAGTCTCGACATTTGTTTCACAGGAATCCCTCTCATAAGACTATTACAGTAGTCGAGATGGGAATTTACCAGAGCTCCCACAACCACTGGATGATCTTGAGGTGTTAAAAAAAGGGAGTACATAACTAAGCAAACGCAGGGAGTAGTACACTGCTTTTACTTTGGCCCCTACCTGGGCTTCGCTGGCCAGATTTTCTTGCCAGATACGAAAATGGAATGTTTACACCTAGAATCTGTGGAATTATATTTGTTCCTTCCTTTCTGTTTTTTTCTCTGATCTAAATATTACTTCTGTTTTGTCTGCGTTAAGCTGTAACTGGTTGCATGCCATCAATTTTTTTTATATCTTGCATACACCGGTCTATCCCTTCAAATTATCTGTCTCCACATAGATCTGTGTATCGTCGGCATATGAATGGAATCGTAGGCCGTGTTTCCTCAAGATATCAAACAGCGGTCGAATGTATAGGTTAAAGATCATAGGTGAAAGCGCTGAGCTTTGGGGGACTCCACATCTCAGTTGTATTAACTCTGAGAGGAAGGGTCCCAATGTTACCTGCTGGGTTCTGTCCTGTAGGAAGGAGTTAAACCAGTCCACCACTACTTTAGCTGCTCTACCTACGTTTCCAATCCGTTGAAGTATGATCTTATGGTTGATTGGGACGAACGCCGCCGACAGGTCGAGCATCAGCAATAACGTATCGCTTCCCCTGTCTGCGGCTTCCAGCAAATCATCCTGGACTGCCAAGTCAGAAGAAGGGTGGCAACACATTCCTTACAGTATTGAAGGATGAAGTTACTCAAGTGCTGTTCAATTGTGAATCAACAGAAAAGACGAGGATAGAGAATCTATTAAAGATTTAAAAAAAGCACTGAGGCAGTACGACTGGATTATGAGGAATAGTTTTTCTGGAATGAAATTCTTCGGGAACTTTCCGATTTGTGATAAACCCAGAGACTTTGTGTTACCTTATCTTAGGCGATTTCCTAATCCAAAGTGGCAGGCGGAATTCTTGAGATTTCACTTGAACTTCTTCAACACTAGAGAACTCAGAAGAATTAGGAATAGAGGAATGGATAGGGAGGGTTTATGCAATCTCAGTAATTCTAAAGCCCAACACTGAGAAACGCGTCTGAATTTCATGCGTGGCCATTAAAAAGGAAAGAGTGAAACACTTCTCCCGTTTTGTACACACTGCTGATTGGATTGACACAGAGACATTCTGGAACAGAATATCAGCAGGGAGGGAAACCTTCCTTTCCTTTGAAGTTAGAAGATTGTTGAATAAATTAAAACCGGTTATTGATTAAGACTTTTGGGTAGGCATTATCAGCTTGGGTGCAGGTTTTATTTTATTTTGTTTTTATTTATCCTTTCACTTCTTTTCATTTCTTTTTTGGATTAATGTATTGATGACATGATCTTATGAGCTTTTTTCTTTCTACTCCCTCGTTAAGCATGTGTATTTTATGAATTTAATGCATTTTCTACTATTGTTAAAAGTATTTTATTGACTAAACAACCAATGAACATAACATAATGCCCTTTCTTACAGTGCATTAATCACATGACTTCCATTTTCGATTGGTCCCCTCCTTCCCCTCCCCGCGCGTACACCAGATCACCAATTCAACATCTATTCTGAGGTTATAGGTTGTACTTCTCCTGTTGATGAGTCGTTTTCGCCTGCTCCGGTCTGAGCCGGTCAAACAGCGTTGCTACTAGCTGTCTCCAAGCCATCACTCTCTCTCCCTGGTCATCTCCCCCTATGTTGGCTGCCTCGCCCGACACTACCGTCTCAGCCTCCACCCATTTTTGGAGGTCGTACCACCACACCTCTACCCTGGGCCTGCTGCTGGCCTTCCAACCCATAGCGATCCTGAGCAGGAAAAGGATATAGGCCAGATCCTTGAGCTTGCATACATGTTTCATCTTACTCGGTCTGGGAAACCCTCCCATCATGCATGCCCATATGGATTCTATTTCCAGTTTAATATCTTTCTCCAACAGGTAATGCGGCACCTCCCGCTAAAACCTTGCTATTTCAGGGCACCACCAGAACATGTGCATCATTCCCGCATTTACTTCCCTGCATTTAGGACATGTCTGTATTCCCGCATCTTTAAATCATGCAATCTTTTGTGGGGTCATATACGCCCTTGTGGGTTATATACAACTGAATTTGCTGCAACCTCGCGTTTAGATACTTTACGATATCTTTGGGCTCTCACCCATAGCCTGTTACTCCTAGGTTCCCCCACCTCCTCCTACCAGTCCCGCCTTAACTGGAGCCCTTCTTTGCCGACCCAGGACATAAGCAGCTCGTAAATCCGGAAGATCTCATGACCTCCATCTGACACATCATAGATTGTTTCAATGACCGTGTCGGGCTCCCCCCTCCAGCATTATATCCGCCCATGTGTTTTTGACTATCCATTCCAGCCTTGTATACAAAATATATTGTCCCCGCTGCAGCCCTGTGTCTTGCACAAGCGCTTTGAATTCCATCACCTTCCCTTCTTGCCACATGTCCCCAACCGTTGCAAAACCATTCGGCTCCCAATGTCTGTTAGGGAGAATTCTCTGTTTAGGCTGAATTTCCTAACCTAGTGAGTCCCCCAGCAGCTTTGCTGGATTTTTGGGGTTTATTTTTTTTCTCCTGCCAAGAGTGAGACTCTTTTACCCTCACTCTTGGGCATGATTTGAGTGTGTTTCTTTGAATCTAGATGTGTGTAATGGGCTATGGGGTCTTTTAACCCATAGGGCTTCATGTGTTTTTGTGATGTGTGTTACACAGCACCCTCAGTGCAGAAACACAGGGGTGGCATAGTGACCCCCCAGTATAGACTCCATACCCTGGGACTGACTACTGTCTCCCAGGGCATGTAAAGTCACCATTGACTTTACTAGTCTTAAATTCTGAACAGAACCAGTACAAACCATCATATTGTGGACGTACTGGCTGGGGCAATTCAATTGCCCCGGGGTCTGTTAGTCGAGGGGGCACGTCTCCGTCCCCCCTGATCGAGTTTTGGCTGATTGCAGTGGATACTACTTTTTATATTCAACCGCGAATATTTCTCTATGGGATTTTCCCATTGTTCGAGGCTACTATCTTTATTTAATTACGATAGCCTCGAACATACCGCCGGTTTATTTAATTAATATTAATTCTCCGGTTGGTATTTTTTGCCAAAACTCTGTTCTAAAATGGCGTTTGTGTTCTCTTCTGTGACTCCAACCCAAGTCGAGCCCTTTGTTCCACTTTTTGGCGGGCTTCTCCACAGAAGCCCTCCAAAGTGTTGCCACTCTGTCTGGGGTACTTAGGAGGGGTGGAGTGGGATTTAGGCACCCTGGACTGAGTTGCCTAGGCAACTCAAGTCGCACTCTGTCCTGATTGGCCCAAGTGGTGAGCCGGCCGGCTCACCACTTAGCATGTTTGAGTGACAGCTAGGCTGAGTGAATGGGGGTTTTCTGCATAAAAGCAGGGCTTTGGGGACTGGAACTTCAGAAGTCGCCACAGGACCTAAGAATCCGACGAGGGAGAAGCTGAGCCGACCTGCCACGACGACATCACCGGTGGAGCCCTGCTGGACTGTCTCACCACTTTTCCCCAACGACAGAGGAGATCTCCCGCCGGAGAGTCTTCTTCCTTTGACTGGTGGGGATAACCAGTTTCACCGTCTTTTCGCCTTCCCGACGTATCTCGTGGCTGCCTTGCCTGTGCCAAGCACCCCGGCAACCGGGATACCACGTTTTACCACGACCGCGAATTAAAGGGTACTACCTTTAACCAGAAAACTCCACGGCTGGTTTCTTCCCTGGCAGTGCAACGACCTTCATCTTTCCTCCAAGTCGAGATCTTCTCTTCCCCTGGACGACAACGTGACTTGCATCCACTGCCAGGAACAACTGCCACCGCTGGAGGATCCTTCCCACTTAAGGTACCGTGTTCCGCCTGGCTTCCCTTGCCACCGACTGTACGGGGTAGATTTAGCCCCCGGCTTTCGAACCTGGGTTAGCCTGGGACACCCTGGCTAAACTTTTCTGAGCCTCTCTAAACTCTTTCTGAACTCTCTGCAAGACTTTCTAAACCTAGTGTAACTGTGTGATCTTGGGCGCATTTGTGCTCTGCTCTCTCTAAGAGTAGGCCCAGCCTTGGGACTTTGGCTCACCAGTGACTTCTGCTCTTCTGCCTTTGCGAACAGTGTTCCTAAATCTTAGAGTGGTGTACCTTTCCATATTCTGTCTTTTTCCCTCCCTTTTTCACAAACTTATTGGAGTGCCATCTAGTTAGGCGCTCACCTCTGTATGAAAATAAGTGGTGTTTTACTAAGACTCATCTGATAAGGAATAAGGGGTGTATATATTATAATAGTAACTGTGTTTAGAGTGTTTTACAATAAGAGTGCTGGAGTGTTTCAAACTGTGTTTTTAAATAAATAATTATATATTTTGATACCAAAGCTCTGGTCAGTGTTTGCTTGTATTATTGTGTCTGAGTGCCTATTGTGTATACTTTGCATACTGCCTAACTCTTCTTGAGAGAAGTCTGACTGCTCAGCCACAGCTACCAGGTAAATCTGGGTGGTACAGATGGTACCAAATGGGTTTACTGCTAACACCTGTAGTCCTAAATCTTTTGCAGTGTTCCCTAAGGGAACGGCACAGGTTTCTGCCTAACAATGTCTACGGATTATCTTCCATAGTTTTTCATCCACTTCCCTCAATGACACTAGCGGTACCTGTGGGGAGCACAGGGCTGTGTTCCCTATGGCCTGGCAAGCTCTCTGCCATATCTTCCCTCCCAGTCCCAACATCCCTGTGCATCCCTTCTGTTGTGCCTTTGGCAACCAAATCCATTCTTTCAGAAAGAACGGGTCACATTCTGCCTTTAATAGTCTAGATTTTGGTGTCGGGTCATCTGAGAGCCACCTCGCAACATACTGCAGCTGGCTGGCCTAGTAATAAGTCTCAAAGTTTGGCAACCTGATGCCCCCTCTATTGTATGTGTTTTGTAGTTTCCACAGTGCTATTCTATGTCTAGTGTTGTGCCATATAAATCCCCTACACAGGCTGTGGAGCTTGACGACAGAATCGCTTGGGTATCATGTATGGTACATTCCTGAAGAAGTGCAGCAACCTAGGCAACACCACCATTTTTAGCATTGCCACTCTCCCCATCATAGTCAGGGGGAGCTTGGCCCAAAATGTCATGCTGCGTTCAAATTAGCCACTGCCCTCTCTGTATTGTGTTCATGTTCAACCTCCTGCGAATGATATATATCGATCCCCGGGTATCTAAAGGTGTCTGTAGTCCACTGTATCTGGAGCATCGGAAGCTCATCTCGTGTCATGCCTTTATATCTGCCCAGGGGGAACATACGTGACTTCTTGGGATTCACAGTTATTCCGGAAAACGATGCATACCTATTCATCACTTCCAATATGTATGCTAGGTTTTCTTCCGGGTAGCTCAGGTATAACAACATGTCATCAGCATTCATGGAGATCAAATGTAGCCCACCCTTCGTAGGGATCCCCACTTCCTCGTATTGTTGCCTCAGGTATATCGCGAAGGGTTCCAAAGTCAGGATAAACAGCATCGGGGACCACGGGCATCCTTGTCTGATGCCCCCACCAAGTTGCCAGTGCTCAGAGAATCGCGCCCATCTTGACCCGCACGAGTGGCGCACTATATAACAGACGCACCCACCTCACATATATTGGTCCCATCCCGTAGCTTCTTAGAGCCGCCATCAACCAAGGCCATTTGACAAAGTCAAAGGCCTTCACCGCATCCAATGATATTATTGCCATCTCTTGTGAGTCCTTCCCCGTTTATTCTATGATATGATGAAGCCTCCTGAGGTTATTGGATATGTTCCTGTGCGGGACATACCCCGTCTGATCAGGATGTACGAGTTTATTAATAACCGGTCTCAACCTGCCCACCCTGGGCTTGTTGGGTTTGAAGAGCGGGATGATCGCCTCCCTCAGAATTCTGGCAACACTTCTCTTTCTAGTGCTTCATTCAAAATTGCTAGCATCGGGGGGAGCAGTTCTGCCCGTACATCTGCCCCCGGGGCCTTGCTAGTAGGAAGGAGCTTGAGCACCACCTCTAGTTCTTCTAGGGTGATCAGGACCTCCAAATCCCCCCCTTTCTGTGTCCCCAGTTTGGGAAAGGCCAATATATGCCAATGTGTCTAATGGGTCCTTGTCTGTCTCCCCTCCCGTTTCAGCGTACAGTTGCTGATAGAACTCTTTAAAGTCATCGTTAACTTCTATTTGAGTGTCTAATGTATGCCCATTTTTGTCTCTAATCGCTCTGGTCGGTTGCTAAGGCATCTCACATGTGTACAACCAGGCTAGCAGCTTGCCTGGCTTGTCACCCCCCGCGTGCTGTCTTTCTACGTACTTTCTGTAATTTAAGTTACACAACCTCCCCCCATAGTCCTTCACACTCTTGTTTTAATCTACCGATACGCTCAATCTGCTTCATGGAGTGTTCCCCATCACGCATGACCCCTTCTAGTTTCTCCTCCACTGCGTGTAGCTCTCTAGTGTAGCTCTCTAGTGATCTCATCCTGTAGGCCTTTGGATTTGGATATTGCTGCTCCCCTCATAACCACCTTAAATGCCTCTCATAGTGTGCCAGATGATTCCACACTGCCCGTATTCAATTCAAAGTATTCCCTTATCTCTTTTCTCATGTCTTCTCTGAACCCTGTATCTTTTAGGGCCTCCGTCCTCAGTTTCCATGTCGGAATCCGTGCCCTGGGTGGTGAGTACTGCCACTCCATAATCAATGGTGAATGGTCCGATAAAAACTCTCGCCTTATATTCTGAACCCATTAACTCTATCAAGCCTGATGTAGCAAATATGTAGTCCAGTCGCATGTATATGTTCTGTGGTGCTGCGTAGTGCAAGTCTCGTCTGTCCCTCGGGTGGTGCATCCTCCACACGTCTGCCAGACCTAAGTCCTTCAGAACTCCTAGGGCCTTAGCTGCAGGGGCAAGCTTAACCATCTTACCATCCAATCTATCCAGATTTCGGTCTAGCGTACAGTTAAAATCTCCTCCCCATATGGCCTCTCCTCCCATGTAAGGGCCAATCTTACTATATAGGGTCTTGAAGTATCCCACTGATTCTTGGTTAGGGGCATACGTATTGATGATGCACACCTCTCTATTTTCTACCAGACCTCTTACCAGTACCATCCTCCCATCAGGCTCTATAGTGGTCTGTAACTGCTTAAAAGGGACATGTGGTGCTATCCATGAGATGACCCCTCTGGCGTACGCCGAGTATGTCACACCGATGGTAATGCCTCTCCACTTCCTCCCCAGCATCTCCAGTTTCTCCTTTGTGAGGTGGGTTTCCTGTAGTAGGGCAATATCTGCCGTCTCAAGTACATCATTATTTTGTTCCGCTTCAAGTAGCTATTGAGCCCCCTGACATCTTCAGGCCTTCCATCTCATCTGTGTCCTGTTCCTCCCGCCACCCTCCTTGTCCGCTGTTTCCTGTATAATGGCGTATGTGTGTAAGCCGGCCCCGTTAACACCCCATCAAACCCCCCCCTTCCCCAACCCAACCTGTTGCCCGCCCTCCCACCTCCCCAAAATGCATTGAGGTTTTAAGCATTTAAGACATTAACGGTTTCCTCTAATCCCTCAGGCATAAACAATATTACTTTATGATGCAAACCCTCTCCCAAATACAGACATTAAAATACAAAAATAAGTCTAATCTGGGCGTGTATTTGGACTGGATAAGTTGTCAGCTTATCTATTAACTTATGACTTTAAGGCAAATTAGATCAAATACAGGAGGGATCCCCTAAGCGAAAGAAAGTTTAAAAAAAAATCTTTAAGGGGACATGACCACAGAGATACATCACGAACAAACCAAAAAAGTGAATCTGTCACAATAGCAGAATGTTCTTTATAAATTCTTAATAAATACTGCTTTTCTTTTTGGAGTGTACAAATACATTTTCAACAATCATTGTGTTCAAATACATAGGGTAACGTCAAGAGCATTCATAATAGCGTGCGTCAACATCTTTTAAAAACACGGAATCTCAAAATGAGAACAGGACACTCTCCTTTAATACGAACGTGCTATACAATACAAAACACATGTAAAACAAATACATGTCTGTATGCCAATAATAATGACAGTGATACCAACACCACTAAACAAATGACTAGAGCTATGAGGCCATCAACACCTCTGAACTCCCACTAGTAGACTGCTTCTGAAATCATCTCACATGAATTTTTAGATAAATTGTCTACAGAAAATCTGTCAGAAAGAATACTTGTAATAGTCACTCGTCATTCATTCTAATTTCATTGCAGGGAATTCACAGCGCCACACTCTTCCTTATCAACAGTTCCTGTTCATTTTCTTGATACTCCCCATGATAAAATGACTAGTTTTACTTCAGCCCATTTTAAAGTAAAAGAAAAGCCCAAGTATGGAGTAGGGTGCCCCTGGTGACATGACTTTGGAGGTAACACTAGATTAAATATCAAAGGGTGCACCACATATTTTATGTACAGAGAAACATTTTTATGAAAGACAAGAATTGCACCTACTGCAAACCAATACACAATTAAATTGAAAATCCATTGTGAAATGTACCTTCTTTTACAAGTTTTTCATTTTGAAATTCCTCATCAAAGGTCAAGTTTTTCAAAAGACTGCTATCGGGAAGTGCTTTTTTGGTTGCTTCTGGTTTATGCAACACAGCCCTTATGAAAAATTAAATCAGACAAAGTGCCATTAAATGAACTGAAATGGAAGAATGAAGATCACACAATTATACACATTGCAATCATTACGAAATATTGTTGTTAGCATCAAATTGGTTCTCAATGTATGATGTACCAAGGGATACAGAGCATGGTAAGCGGTTATTGATGCTGTTGAAAAATGAGCAATGCCATTCACCAGCATAATTGTTTGCTTGACTATATTTGCTTCTTCCCCTGCTCCACATATAGGTTACAGAAGCCAAATCCAATCCTTCAGCTGGTGAGACTGCTGTACATTCATAGATATCAGTCCTATGTATTTAGGGAAAGCCCATACATTTAACATGCTGGACTTTGTAGAATAATAATCATACCTACGAGTAAAACGAAGGTATGTGTTGAATACTCCAAGCATTAATACATTGCTCATACCCACCTTTTACCTGGCTGGGATTACAATGTAACAACAAGACCGTCTGGTAAAACTGGACAACTTTTTGCAATAGTCACACTTAAAAGGGATGGTTATGACAGGTGGCAGTCAATCTCACTGGTTAGTCATTGGCCCATAAGGTAATTGCAAGGAATAAACTAGGGAATTAGTAGCCACTCGTGGTTTATCTGAGGGACGAGTATGGCGAGTCAGGAATAGACACGCTGGGGGTGGGGGGGGTGGGGCGGGAGGCATCTTATCTCATTGTACGCAGATGATGTGTTTCTCTACTTGCAAAATCCAGGGACGAATTTGCAATATGAGCTAGATGGAGCACTAGGCCGCTTTATCAGGTATAACTATAAACCCACATAAATCGAGTCTGTTTCCACTAGGGGGATATGTCCGGAAGACAGTGTGCACGATGCCGGTGCTGCCAATTAAATGGGAATTGAACACATTCCGTTATTTGGGTGTGGACATTTATCATGACCCTCGGACAGAACATACTCGAAACACAATGAGAGCAATCAACGGAATTGAAAACTCCATGTCCTTTTGGGCTAGATTGCCGCTGACCATGATGGGACGGACAGCACTGCTGAAGATGGCGGCGCTCCCAAGACTTTTCATTTTTTCACAAACGTCCCGTTTGCGATACCGAGGTCGTTCTTTAACAAACTACATAGCATATGCAGGGACTTCCTATGTCATAACTCAAGGTGCAGAGTGGCGTTTTGGAAGCTCCAAAACTCGAACTAGGGGGGATAAAACTGCCCAACTTCAAAGTATATTATGTGGCTAGCCAGCTGCAATTCGTGGCTAAATGAACAAACACATGAGTCGAAACTGCTACAAAAAAAACAAAACTCAGTTCTTCTTGAATGAAGTTTTATGGATAACCAACTCCTGCATGACCCGAGCGCCCGGGCTGATGAAACTGGGGTGTAAGATGTGGCGTAGAGTCTGCCAACTGATGTGGAACATCACACCATATTCCCCACAGATTCCGCTGGTAGCGCTAGAAGGGATGAGTGACCAACTGCGGATGAATGAGAGGAAATATTGCGAACCTAAATGGGTGGTAGCATTGGGAGATCTGATAGAGGAACGTTTGCCTAAGGGGTTTGTGGTATTAAGGAAACCGGAGTACACCCAGGGCAACACCTTACATATTCATGCTTACTGAGGAATGTAAGAAGCAGATGGCTGGAGACAGGAGCATCACTGCAGCCAGATGAGACGATTGAGACATTTTATGATATGTCAGAAGGTGGGCATGAAGTCTCGCGGATATATGAGCTGTTCATGTCCGAAGTGGGGAAGGAGTTGGGACAGACTAGACAACAATGGGAGGCAGACTTGAAAGAACCATGTCAGACGCAGCTTGGAATAGAGCTACGGTATACCACAAAAAGGTGTCCAGGAACGCAAGGCTCCAACAGATCCAATTATCTATAACCCAGAGAGCATATTTGACCCCGAATAGAATAGAAAAATGTAGTCAAGCAAGTGTGGGGCGGTGCAGGCAGACCTGGTCCATATGTTCTGGGCTTGCAAAGAGATAGGTAGATTCTGAGAAGAGGTGGCCCAAACACTAACAAAACCGGTTATCAGCTTGGAAATTGGATCCCTCCTGGCTCGTTTACTGAGGGGCCCTGGGAGCATGTGCTCACCTGAATGCGCCCACCGGCACCAATCTTCAGACCCCATTGACACGTCGACAATGATCAGCATTGCCTAATGACACCAGTATTATTAGGGGGTGGAGGATGGTGGGACGTATAGAGGAAAGGGGACTATCGACTAAGAGTAAGTTAGTCACTACGGTGAGTAACTTAATTACTCTTACATCCTGTTCCCTTTCCTCCATACTGTATAGGCGATTACAACTGAATTTAGCCCCAGGGTGGAGAGGAGCCCCTCCTTTAAGAAAACAGTTTCTTAGAACCGCCTGCCCGAACGCTGCGTCTGACCTAGAGGTGGCGTCCAAACAGTAGTGTTTACAGAAAGCCGAAGGGGTGGCCCAGGTAGCCACCCTGCTGATAACCTTCCACGGCACATGGCGTTGGAACGCGATGGCCGTGGATCTGACCGCATGGGCATGTAAGTTGGCTGGCACTGGTTTGTGCCGACCCTCGTAGGCCTCCTTGATGACTGCGAACATCCACCTTGCTATGAAGGCTTTGGAGGCCTGATAACCGGGCATTGACACACCGAAAGTGATCAACAAGGTGTCCGCCTTGCAAAGTACTTGGTCCTGTCCAGGTAGTATTTTAGCGTGCGTCTGACAGCCAGACGGTGCAAGACCCTCTGAGGCTCGACCTTGGGATCGACGAAGAAAGTAGGTAAGACTATTTCCTCATGGAGATGGAAGGAGGTCACCTTGGGTAGGAAAGAAGGGTGTGTCCACAGGACGACCTTGTCCTTGTGAAAAGTGGTGTAGGGTTCCGAGGCCACCGGAGCGTGGATCTCGCTGACTGTGCAAGGTGAGGCCCACAAGCAGTACTGTCTTTATGGTGACCAGTCGGATGTCCGCAGACGCCATAGGCTCAAGGAACCCAACACAACCTTAAGGTCCCACACACGGTGTGGCTTCTTTATAGGCAGGTAAAGACTGTGGAGGCCTGCCAGATGTCACTTGATCACCGGGTTGGAGGAGAAGAGGCCCTCCTCTGAATTCCTGTAAGCCCCTATGGCTGCCAGATAGGTGCAGCATGTATCCACCTGCACACCTGAGTGGGTGAGGTGTGCTAAAAAGGAGAGCACGTCGTCCAAGGTGCACTTAAGGGGGTCGATCTCCCTAAAGTCGGCCCAGTGATGGAATCTAGACCATTTACTATTATATTGGCTCCTAGTAGCCTTGCTTCTAGCACCCTGGATGATCTCCAGGTTAGCCTGAGATAGGCTTAAGTGTTTCAGGGTGATTGCTCAGGAACCATGCTGCAAGGGCTAGTTTGTGAGGAGAAGGGTGGAGTACCCTGCTCCCTTGGTGGGCCAGGAGAGGAGCTGGGCCCAGCGGTAGGAGAATGGGTGGTCTGTCCTATAGGCTGAGAAGCTCGGATAACCACAGTCTGGCTGGCCACGAGGGAGCTATCAAAACGATACTGAGGTGCTGGGATTCCTTTATTTTGCAGATCCCCCTGTGGACCAGGGGTGTGGGCGGGAAGACACACGCCGTCATGTCGTTCCATTGCATCTGGAATGCGTCGCCCAGAGAGCCGAAGCCCTGCCCCTGCAAGGAGGTGAACTGTTGTCATTTCCTGTTGTCCCGGGAGGCAAAAAGATCCACCTGGGGATGCCGCTACCTGAGGAAGATTTCCTTCAGTACCAGTTCGTTCAATTGCCACTCGTAATTGTCCGCCCCCAGTCTGCTGAGCCTGTCCACTTCCAGGTTGGATTCCCCCGGAAGGTGAACGTCATTCTCCAGAGCCCATTCCCACATGCCGACTGCTAGGTTGCACAGCGGAGGGGATCTGGCGGCCCCCTGCTTGTTGACATAGTACATGCTGGTGGAGTTGTCTGTCTGGATAAGTACTGTTTTGCCTTCGATAAGAGGGAGAAAGGCCTTGAGAGCCAACCATATGGCCATCAATTCTAGCCAATTGATGTGGGACTCCTGCCCCTGCCGAGTCCAGACTCCATGGAAGGGAAGAGTCCATAGTAACTGTGACCTGAGGGGTTGGATGTCGGAAGGGCTTGCCCTGCCTCAGGTTGAAATCCGTGGACCACCATTGGAGGTTCGAGAGGAGAAAGGGAGGAATGTTGATTGGCTTCGCTTGGGAGCCCTTCTCCTGATTCCATGAGGCTACGAAGTGCAGCTGTAATCTCTGCATCCCGAGTCTTCTGTGGGGCACAGCCAAAAGGACTGCTGCCATAAGACCCAGTAGGTGCCGGTACCACCAGGCCGAGGTCACGGGCCTAGAGACGAAATGAGCTGTCGCTCTCTTGATGGCCCCAATCATGTCTTCTGAGGGAAAAGACTCCCACGGAGCTTGTATCCCAGATGAGGAAAAAGAAGGGCAGACTCTATGTGGGCTGCAGCTGAGACTTCTTAAGATTTATAGTGAACCCCAGGCCATGGAGTGTGTTCATCAGTGCGGAGGCAGTATGCTGAACCGCTTTCGGAGAGGTGGCCCGGATGAGCCAGTCGTCCAGGTATGTGTAGCCGTGGTGGCCCTGAGGAGGGCTGCCACTGCATTCATTAACCTGGTAAATACCCTGGGTGCCGAGTTGAGGCCGAAGGGTAGCACTTTTGGAAATGGATGCCCATGATCCTGCAGCGCAGTAAGGAACGATGCAGCTGCCAAATCGGGACATGTAGGTAAGTGTCCTTCAGATCCAGGTATCACATCCAGTCTCCGCTGTCCAGTGTTTCCGCAATAAAAGCTGGCGTAACCATCTTGAATTTTTGCAGAGGAAGGGAGAGGTTGAGGGTGGAAAGGTCCAATACAACACCCAGGCCAGCCTGGTGGTTCTTCTGTATGGCAAAAATCCTGGAATAGAAGCCCAATCCTCGCTGGGAGGTTGGGACTTCTTCCACTGCCTGGCTCTCGACGAGCGACCGGATCTCCACCAGCAGAGTTGTTGTCCCAATCTGTGGGAGAGGAGGAAGGTACCGGTAGGCGTTATCCTGTGGACACTACAGAGAGGATCCAGGGGTCCAAAAAATTCTGCCACCCAAATTGCACGTGAAAGGCAAGCCTGCCCTCCACCGGAGACACATGGACCTGAAGGGGCGCGTCATGCCTTCGTTCCATCTGAGGCTGTTGCGGAGGAGGGGGATTGGAAAAACCCTTGCGCCCCCCCCCCTTTTGTTGTTTCCTCCGATGCAGACTCTGAGAACGGTCAGGTTGTCTGGACCTCAGTTCTTGGAAGTCTCGGAACCTGCCAAATGCCCACCCCTTGTCAGAGCGCTGCTGAGACTGGGTGTAGGCCTTGGGCATGGCCTTCGTAAGAGTAGATAAAGACTTTGCGGTTTGCGAGCTGTTCTTTTTATCTAATTCCTCATCCGTGGTGAAGTGGAAGAGGTCACTACCCTCGAAGGGAAGGTCCAATAAGCGTTCCAGGACATCAGGATTAAACTTAGTAGCCCGGAGCCAGGCTGTCCTTCTCGTGTATGTGGTGAAGCAGATGGCCCAGGCAGAGGTATCGATGTGGGCCACGGTGGACTCCATTATGTCCGGCGCTACCAGCCTGGACTCTTCTAATCATGCCTTAAAGCGCACTTGGCTATGTGCCGGAAGCTCTGGTAGGAAGTCCGCAATTTGCCACCAGAGGATTTGGTTAGGGGCTGCCAGCATGGCATCTGCTTTGGCCTGACGAAGGTGCAAGGAGGCGTTGGAGTACAGCTTTTTCCTGTACGCCTCCAAGATCTTCTCTTCCTTGCCTAGCAGCGTCAAGGACAAGGTGGTCGAGGACGACTGAGGCTTGGAATAGAGCGACGCCGCAGCTATCACGGTAGAGTGCTGTTGAGGATGCGCCGAAAGCAAGAGTGTGTCCCCCTCCATCTGCCTGTACTTGGCATCTAGGCGCTGATTGACAGGCTGGGCCGAGTGCGGCTTGAGCTACCCCTTCTTGGCCAGGGCAACGACGTCTTTCTGCATCAACATCCCCATTTTGGTGGGGGGTCTTGGAGTGAGGACTTCTGCCAAGACTTCCTCCTCTGGCTGCTCTACCTCGGGCTGAGGAAGGCCCAAATACTCTGCCAAACCCGCAAGGCGTTTGTGGAAGGCACTGGCTGAAGATGGCATGTCGGGGTGGTCCTCTTCGTCAGTGTCCACCAGGGAGCTCGGGTGGGTCCGTAGCTGGTGGAGGAGTGCTGGGCGCTGTGGGCTGCGGAGTCGAGACTGGAGACGGTGGCTACTGCAGAGGCTGGTGTGGAACTGCCTGTCCTGTGGGAGGCAGGGAAGCCAGAATCGGAGGAGCCGGCAGGGGCAGCGGAGGAATGACTATGGGTGCCGGTGGAGTGACCTGGGGAGCATGTCCCTGATGGAATCCCAGAGGATTGCCCACATCTGGGGAGTTCGCATCAGCCCTAGGAACCGTTCGAAGAACCCATCTTCAGAGGCTGCAGAGGTGGCAGGTGATATTGATGGAGTGGCTAAGGGCAATTGGGGCCGGGGCACACTCTGCCTCGGGAGCAGGGAAAACATGCCCTGCGATGCTGATGGATAAACTGCAGGCCACGCACCTGGTCGACACTAGTCCCACCTTGTGACTCTTTCCTCCACCCGCTACGCAAGATGGTCTATCGGACAAGCAGCCATTTTGTCTGGCGTCCATTTTGTAGCATGCCAAAGTCAAGATGCCTGGCTCGCTGGAAACTGCCCCGTCCAAGATGCTTGTTGTTCGAACAAAAGGCCTATCCCACACCTCAGGCTGTGACCTGGAAGGTGTTTTGCCCTCAGCAGAGCTCCTGGTATTGCTGCGTGAAGGCATCCCCTCGTACATGATGCCGGTACTAGGGAGTTGCCCTTCAGGAGTAACCCCATTAAAAGAACCTGGCGGTCCCTCAGCACTGAACCCAGAAGGATCCAGAGACCCCTCGGCCGGTAGCTGGACTAGCCTCGGTACGTGTGCTGGTGCTAGAGCCCAAAAGGTTCCTCCCTAGTTGGGCGCTTCCTTAGGCAGGAGTCGCCTTTATGGAGTGCAATGGTGAATAGAGGCCTTACCTTCGGCCTCAAGCGATGTTTGACGAAGTCCTTTAGGTCCTCCGGAGGTGGCATCTGGAAGAGCTCCCTCCACCTAGCTAGCCTGTTCTTCAGTTCCTGTGGAGTCACTGCGTCGCACGTGGAACAACCTTCCCAGCCGTGGTCGGGCCAAGGCAGCTGAGGCATGGGGGGGTCGGATGTAAGCAAGAGCCCCTTGCAGGCTGGACACCTGCTTAAGTCGACACGCTCTGGGGAGGAGCGTGGCATCGGAGGACAAAGTACCTAATTGAAAAAAAAGACAAAGATAGAATATACAGGGAAGAGCGCGTGGTATTACATGGCCGAAGCCAAACCCAGGAGCGCTGGTGAATTCAGCCCATCTGTCGACGCGGGACTTAAGATTGCAGCGAGTGGGCGGATTCAGGCGAGCGCATGCTCCCAGGGCCACGCACCACTAAATTTAAAGGGGAAGAAGATTTTTTCTGGTGTAAACTTTTCCGTCTGTGTTGGCATAAATGTGGATTGCGGGAAGACTATTGGCACATGTGGTGGGGCTGTGAGAGAGTGCATTTCTTCTGGGATGAGGTCCTAGGGTGGATCAAGGAGCTGGATGTGGTCACTCTGGGTAGGAATCCCTTGCTGGTATTATTTGGTCTGGAGAGGAAGGGGTGGGGAGAGGGGTAACTATGTTCTCCCACACATGGTTTGTTACTGGCAGGTAGGGCGTGCTTGGCTACACATTGGAAGAGGGTGCAGCTTCCAGGGAAAAGGGAATGGGTTAGCACGGCTAAGAATATCTATGTAATGGAAAGAATTACTGAGGCCATACAGGTTATGTTACGTGGCATTTATATAGTGCTCTATATATAATTGTCATGACCTCAAAGCACTGGTAGGTTGAACACCCTTGGGAACCGTTGTTCTGGTCAGTAGAGAAAGATAGTGTTGTGGGATGCGTGGGTGCGCCAGATATGTGGATGGTAGCTGCATCCTAGCATTAGGTGTGGTGCTGAAGATATCAGTTGGACGTGTGCGGTCTGGTGGGTGGACACTGTTAGGCAGAAACCTGTGCAGTTCCCTTAGGGAACACTGCAAAAGATTTAGGACTACAGGTGTTAGCAGTAAACCCACTTGGTAGCAGTCTGTACCACCCAGATTTACCTGGTAGCTGTGGCTGAGCAGTCAGACTTCTCTCAAGAGGAGTTAGGCAGTATGCAAAGTATACACCATAGGCACTCAGACACACTAATACAAGCAAACACTGACCAGAGCTTTGGTATCAAAGTATATAATTATTTATTTTAAAACACACTGTTTGAAACACTCCAGCACTCTTGTTGTAAAATATTCTAAACACAGTTACTATTGTAATATATACACCCCTTTTTTCCTTATCAGATAAGTCTCAGTAAAACACCACTTATTTTCATACAGAGGTGAGCGCTTATCTAGATGGCACTCCAATAAGTTTGTGAGAAAGGGAGGGAAAAAGACAGACTATGGAAAGGTACACCACTCTAAGATTCAGGAACACTGTTAGCAAGGCAGAAGAGCAAAAGTCATTGGTGAGCCAAAGTCCAAAGGCTGGGCCCACTCTTAGAGAGAGCAGAGCACAAATGCGCCCAAGATCACACAGTTACACTAGGCTTAGAAAGTCTTGCAGAGTTCAAAAAGAGTTTAGAGAGGCTCAGGAAAGTTTAGCCAGGGTGTCCCAGGCCAACCCAGGTTCGAAAGCCGGGAGCTAAATCTACCCCGTACAGTCGGTGGCAAGGGAAGCCAGGCGGGACACGGTAACTTAAGTGGGAAGGATCCTCCAGCGGTGGCAGTTGTTCCTGGCAGTGGGTGCAAGTCGCGTCGTCATCCAGGGGAAGAGAAGATCTTGACTTGGAGGAAAGATGAATGTCGTTGCACTGCCAGGGAAGAAACCAGCCGCAGAGTTTTCCAGTTAAAGGTGGTACCTTTGTTTCGCGGTCGTGGTAAAACGTGGTATCCCGGTTGCCGGGGTGCTTGGCACAGCCAAGGCGGCCACGAGGTACGTCGGGAAGGCGAAAAGACGGTGAAACTGGTTATCCCCACCAGTCAAAGGAAGAAGACTCTCCGTCGGGAGATCTCCTCTGTCGTTGGGAAAAGTGGTGAGACGGTCCAGCAGGGCTCCACCGGTGGTGGCGTCGTGGCAGGTCGGCTCAGCTTCTCCCTCGTCGGATTCTTAGGTCCTGTGGCGACTTCTGAAGTTCCAGTCCCCAAAGCCCTGCTTTTATGCAGAAAACCCCCATTCACTCAGCCTAGCTGTCACTCAAACATGCTAAGTGGTGAGCCGGCCGGCTCACCACTTGGGCCAATCAGGACGGAGTGCGACTTGAGTTGCCTAGGCAACTCAGTCCAGGGTGCCTAAATCCCCCTCCACCCCTCCTAGGTACCCCAGACAGAGTGGCACCACTTTGGAGGGCTTCTGTGGAGAAGCCCGCCAAAAAAGTGGAACAAAGGGCTCGACTTGGGTTGGAGTCACAGAAGAGAACAAAAACGCCATTTTAGAATCAAATTTTGGCAAAAAATACCAACCGGAGAATTAATATTAATTAAATAAACCGGCGGTATGTTCGAGGCTACCGTAAATAATTAAATAAAGATAGTAGCCTAAAACAATGGGAAATCCCATAGGAAAATATTGGCGGTTGAATATAAAAAGTAGTATCCACTGCCACCAGCCAAAACTCGATCAGGGGGGACGGAGACATGCCCCCTTGACTAACAGACCCTGGGGCAATTGAATTGCCCCAGCCAGTACGTCCACAATATGATGGTTTGTACTGGTTCTGTTCAGAATTTAAGACTAGTAAAGTCAATGGTGACTTTACATGCCCTGGGAGACAGTAGTCAGTCCCAGGGTATGGAGTCTATACTGGGGGGTCACTATGACACCCCTGTGTTACTGCACTGAGGGTGCTGTGTAACACACATCACAAAAACACATGAAACCCTATGGGGTAAAAGACCCCATAGCCCATTAAACACATCTAGATTCAAAGAAACACACTCAAATCATGCCCAAGAGTGAGGGTAAAAGAGTCTCACTCTTGGCAGGAGAAAAAAATAAACCCCAAAAATCCAGCAAAGCTGCTGGGGGACTCACTAGGTTAGGAAATTCAGCCTAAACAGATAATTCTCCCTAACAGACACCCAGACTGGGCTCTGGCTGCGTTAGACCTCAAGGATGAATATGTGAGCAACTAGGTCGGAATGTGCTCGGCTAGCTGCGTTTTATTAGTGTGATGAGGTGTTCATGGGGTCGTATTCGTAGATGAAAAGCTAGGCCAAATTAATCAGGGTATAGCTGTGTTCTAGTTGAATGATGGTGTATAGTAGAGAGTAAGCGTAGTGATGTGATGGTTATCTTTAAAGCCCCCGACACCAGGCACGTAAACAGGATGGTGGGGAACAGAGTGACACACTGACACAGAGACAGTGGGCTGGGGTTACAGTGACAGGAGGGTGACCGAGGGGGGGAGGGGTGTACAGATATATAGCAACAGCATGGGGACCAGGAAAGCAGGGTACACAGTGATATAAGTGTGGGGCCTGTTAACATTTACATTGGCATTTCTATCCAGATGCGATTCAAACTAATGTTCACAGCTCCACCCAAGTGTGAGACATGTCAACATTGGCACTTCTATCTAGAAGCTACTCAGGCTAACGTTCGCAATCCTGCCAGGGTCTGGCGCAAGCCAATGTTCACAATTTTAACCGAGTGCGGCACTGCCAACATTCACAATCCTGTCCAGGTCCGGCGCAGGCTAATGTTCACAATTCTAAGTGCAGTATTGGTAACATTCACAATCTAGTATGGGTCTGGGTCAGGCTAATGTTCACAATTCTAACTAAGTGTGGAAATGGCATTGCTAACATTCAGAATCCCGTCTGGGTCTGGCGCAGGCCAATGTTCACAAATCTACTAAGTGCGACATTGCTAACATTCACAATCTTAACTAGAAGTGACACAGGATACTGTTTACAAATCTAACTAAAAGTGGCGCTACCATTCACAATTCTATCCAAGTGTGCGACATGCTACCATTCACAATTCTATCCAAGTGTGGGACATGCTCCACTAACAATTCTATCTGAGCGTGGCACAAGTTAACAATTTACAATTCGAAGTGTGGCACATGCTACCATTCACAGTTCCATCTAAGTGTGGCACATGCTACCATTCACAGTTCCATCTAAGTGTGGCACATGCTACCATTCACAGTTCCATCTAAGTGTGGCACATGCTTCCATTCATAATTCCATCTAAATGTGGCACACGCTACCATTTACAATTCCATCTAAGTGTGGCAAATGCTACCATTTACAATTCCATCTAAGTGTGGGACAAGCTACCACTGACAATTCCATCTAAGTGTGGCACATGCCAACATCCACAGCCCCATCCAAGTTCTATTCTATTTTATTAAGAGGTTTGACATGCTGGGGAACGTTTCTTATCTAGATTCAAAGCAAGCTAATGTTCACAACTCTAACCAAGTGCGGCATTGCTAGCATTCACAAACCGGTCTGGGGCAGGCTAATGTACACGACCCTCTCTAAAGGATGGAGAACTTTAAGTACGCCATGCTAACATTGACAATCCTTTCTAGATGCGACGCAGGCTAGTGTTCATGATTACATCTAGATGAGACACATGCTAATATTCACAGTTACGAGGTGGGTAAAGTGGAGTGGCAGTGGTTTTTGAAGTAGAATAATTGCTCTACTCCACACTTATGCCACATGGTTGGTGCTGGTTGATGGCAGGCCACTGGCTTCCTTTGGCATCTCCTGCGGACACCTGCTAACACTTTCTGGAGCTGCCTCAGTGTGAGCTGCCCTTTGCCTTGGGGCCCTTAGCCGAAGGGGCTGCACGGGCAGAGGGCTGCCTTGGAGAGGTCAGTTCTGACCATGGTGGAGAGCCAATCACGGGTGGTATGAGAGGCGGAGAAAAGCATGGGGCATTCGGAGAGATGTGGGCACGGAGGGGACTGGGGAAACATATCTTTTGTTTTGAAAATTGGGCCAAATGAATGAAGCTCGGCCACACCACTCACCTGCCAGGGTCCTTGAAAATCATGGTGGTGGGATGAGTTGTGAAGCAGAATGGGTTGAATTCTGGGCTAGGTATATGCCGAAGAAGGGTGAGATAGTTCAGGAGAGGGCAAACTGAAAATGGAGGGTGTTGAGAACCGGAGGTGTTTTAGGTTCATTGACTGTTGGTAGTGGGGATAGGATTGGGGAGAATGGATGGGGGTGATAACGGATCGGGAGGTCCTAATTGAAGCAGAGTTGAAATGATTGTGTGTCTGTTGGGACTAACTGGAGCCAAAAGGGACGTCTATAACAGGAAGGGGGAGGGTGATAGGGCGGTTTGGCAGAAGATGGCCAGTGTGTACATCTGCTGGTGTTTTATGCCTATTTTGAGACTGTAATGTGCCTCTGGTCTTATTTGAAAACCTAATAAAAATCTAATTTAAAGAAAGTCTCTATTACACCCTTAATTAAGAAACCTGGCCTTGATCCAAAAGTCCGAAACAATCTGACGCCCATAACGAATTATAACTTTTTGTTGAAAATCCTGGATAAGAGCGCTGTTAGGGAGAATTCTCTTATAAGGCTAATTTCCCAAACCTAGTGAGTCCCCCCCGCAGCTTTGCTGGATTTTTGGGGTTTGTTTTTTTCTCCGGCTAAGAGTGAGACTCTTTTACTCCCACTCTTAGGCATGATTTGAGGAATGTCTGACTGTTTGTGTGATTTTGGGCTACAGGGTCTTTTACTCCATAGGGTATCATCTGGTTTTTTAGTGTAATATTACACAGCACCCTCAGTGCAGTAACACAGGGGTGTCATAGTGACGCCCAAACATCGACTCCATACCCTGGGACTGACAACTGTCTCCCAGGGCATGTAAAGTCACCATTGACTTTACTAGTCAAAAATTGTGAACAGAACCAGTACAAACCATCATATTGTGGAAGTACTGGAAGGGGTTAATTGTATTGCCCCTGGGTCTGTTTTCTAGGGGGCACTGTCCAGTTCCCCCTTGTCGAGTTTCTGGCTGGTGGCAGTGGTTACCACGCAAAATATTCCACCGGAATATTCTCTATGGGATTTTCCCATTGATTTTAAATGCACCACTTTTTGGTGCAATGTTAAAGATACCGCCGGTTTGTTTATTTAATATTAAATTCACGATTGGGTCTTTTTGCCAGACCGCTTTTCTAAAATGCCGTTCGTGTCCGTCTCTAACTCTGATCAAGGTCGAGCCCTTTGTTCCACTTCTTGGCGGGCTTCTCCACAGAAGCCCTCCAAATGGTGCCACTCCGTCTGGGTTCCACAGGATGGGTGGGGAGGGGAATTGGCACCCTGGACTGCGTTGCCTTAGCAACTGAAGTCGCACTCTATTCTGATTGGGCCAGTGGTGAGCCGCCCGGCTCACCACTTAGCATGTTTGAGTGACAGCTAGGCTTTTGAATGGGGGTTTTTCTGCATAAAAGCAAGGCTTTTCGGACTGGAACTTCAGAAGTCGCCACAGGACCGAAGAATCCAAAGAGGGAAGAAGCTGAGTCATCTGCAACGACGACACCACCGGTGGAGCCCTGCTGCAACGAACTCACCACTTTCCCAACGACAAGAGAAGATCTTTTGCTGGACGAGTCTTCTTCCTCTGAGCTGGTGGGACCAACCAGTTTGCCCTTTTCGCCTTCCAAAGACGTCTCTTGGTCGAATCGCCCGTGCCAAGCACCCCGGCGGCCGGATAGCCAAGCTTCACCACTTTGACCGCGAATAAAAGGAACGCACCTTTTATCGGCGAACTCCGCGGGTGGTTTCATCCCTGTGCAGTGCACCGACTCCACGTTTCCCCCTCGACGAGATCCTATCTTCCCCTGGTCGAAACAACAAACTGCAACCACTGTCAGGAACAACAGCCACCGCTGGAGCTTCCTCTCTGTTTAATGTACTGTGTCCTGCCTGGCCTCCCTTTCTTCGGTTTGCCCAAGGTGACCCTTAAATCCTTGGCTTTCCAACTGGGTTGGCCCCCAGACCTTCTAACTTTACCTTCTTGAATCACTCCAACCTCTTTTGAACATTCTGCAAAGACTTTGAGTGCATTTTTAAACTGTGATCCTGGGCACATTTCGCTTTGCTCCATTTAAAGTGGGCCTGGCCTATGAACTTTGGCTCTACAGTATATACTGCCTTTATTCCCTTGCTGAGAACTCCTAAAAGTGTTCGGACCGGTTTTATTTCTATGCTCTGTCTTTTCCTCTCCCTTTAACTGAACTATTGGCGTGCCATCAGGTTATGCGCTCACATCTGTTTTAACAAATAGTGGTGTTTTAACTTTGACTTGTCTGATAGTTATCAAGGGAGGTGTGTATACTTTACCTGACTGTGTTTTAACTTGCTTTTGATTTAGAGTGCTAGTATATTGCCTAAAGTGTGTTTTAAATAAATAATTCTATACTTTTTATACAAAGCTCTGGTCAGTGTTTGTTTGCTCTACTGTGTTTTTAGCCCTATTGTGTATACGCTGTATACTGCCCTACTCTTCTTGAGAGAAGTCTGACTGCTCAGCCACAGCTACCAGGTAAATTTGGCTGGTACAGACTGCTACCAATTGGGTTAACTGCTTACTCCTGTAGTCTAATCTTTTTGCAGTGGTCCCCAAGGGAACTGCACAGGATTCTGCCTAACAAGCGCCATCATCCAATTTCAGTAATTCATAAAAACAGCCAGCATTCTACACTCGAGAATCTGGATTTCGTCCCCACAATGGTACAGAGACTGCATCTCCTGGACCTCCAAACCCATATGCTGAATATTACTGAAAAGGGTAAACCTGCAATGCTTGTATTGTTGGATCTATCAACAGCATACAATCTTTTGGATCATGATCGCCTTCTCCTTACTTTAAGAGTTACAGGATTTTGCAGTTCAGATTCCGCCACCTTGCTACAGTCCTTTTTATCCCATTGGATTTCTAGAGTCTGCTGGGGGGGATTCCACCACACCCCTGGCCCCCTTTAGCTGTGGCGTTCCACAGGGGGCTTCTTGAATGTCCCCTTTACTTTTCAACCTTTACATTAGGCCCCTGTGTGATCTGCTAGATGAGGTGAAGGTGTGTGTCACTAATTACGCTGATGTTACCCAGCTGGTGCTGAAGCTTACAGGGGACTACAACCTTGATTTCACCAAACTGCAAACTTAAAGCTGCATTGAAACTTGGATAAACTCAAATTGTCTGTCTCAACGGGAACAAGACCGAGCTGTTGATATTTGGCTTAGTGGGTACTAGATCTAAACCTTATCCCAGATATTGTTCTTTTGACATCCATGATTGCAACATCCAAGTTTCCATTAAGACCCAAACCCCGGGTTTCCATCCAGAATTCCTGGTAAGCTCTGAAGCCCATGTTAACCAAACCGTGAAAAACTGCTCATACCAACTGATATTACTAAGGAATCTTTGACCTTTTCTCTCTGAATCCAACAGTGTCTCGGTTGCACGGGCAGTCATTCTGGCCAGATTGAATTATGGGGATGCCCTTCTGATTGGCGCACCAAAGTAACATCTACATGATCTACAAGTTGTACAAAATGATGCAGTACGCATCATCAACACATTACCCATTTTTCTTGGCAAGATCTAAATGGGCTCCCAATAACAGCCCGCCTACAATACAAGACGACAACTTCGATCTATAAAGCACTACACGGCTCAGTACCAGTGTAGATCTGAAGCTTGGTGTCTCCTTATGAGCCTTTAAGAAAGCTGCGTTTATCAACTCTAGCATTGGAGGAAAGTCCTAAATTCAAACTGTATAACAGCCTAGGAATATCTTTTCCTATTGCCACTGCAAAGATCTGGAACTCACTGCCATTAGACCTCAGATAACTGAGGGAATACAACATTTTCTGACGCCAGTTAAAAACACTACATTTCCACTAAGTTTTTGTTAACTTTCTCTGCTAGTCCAGTTTATACAAGTTGTAACTTTGTGTTTTTGTTTGACACCCACATGCCTGCAGGCTTTCGGCGCTGTGTACAAATAAAATAAAAATGTAATGAAAGCCAAACCATGCTTTATTATTTTTTGTTGTTCTGAGAAACGGCCACCTTACTGTGAACACCAGGCTGACACTACACAACCAGTAAAGCACAAATGTGCCAAACATTCCAATCGTAACAACCTTAAGGTTTTGCCCCAGTACTGGAGAGAAACCACAAACGGCAACAGACCATTTTCATAGTGGGATAGGATGCAAGAGCAATGAGGAATCTGCAGGAGAAGAATCCATAGAAATAACATTACTGGTAAGTAATTTCTCGTTCAATGGTTTGCATGCTCTCACAGAATCCTCATCTGATAGACTCCCACAACAGTACAGCATAAGGAGGAGGGATTAAAGTCTCAAATCAGAAAGCTCTTTAACACCGCTCTTCCAATCCGGGCGCAAGTGCCACATGCAGATCATAGTGTTTAGTGAATATGTGGAGCGATGACCAAGTCACTGCTGGACAGATCTCTTTCACCGGCACACCCCTTTCTAGTGCCATGGACGTAACCATACCCCTGGTGGAATGCACATTGATGCCAGAAGGCAATTCCTTAGCTGCTTTCTGGTGGTATTCTGCGATGCAGAGAATTATTGAATGGGAAAGTCTCCTTAGACACTGCCAGGCCTTTCCTGAATCGCAAGAAGGCTACGAACACTTGGTTGTCCCATTGACAACCTGTCGTCCTGCAACATAGTACCCGAGCGCCCTCTTTGGGTCTAGCCTCGCAGGAAACATTAAGATCACTTGCCACACAAGTACTGGTACGAGGTGGCCCAGCACCAATATCAACAACTAAACGAAGCAGAGCAGCAAAGGGAGAGACTGCGCTACCGCCGCAGACGTGTAGAGAACCAGCAACAAGTTGGTCCATGTCGAAGGACACCGCACTGGCATTGCAGACGCGGAGTGAAACCCGAAGCAGCATAGAGGCAAGCCTTTGGCCCTGGTAGCCCTAGCAACATACAGACATCCCTGTAAAGGTAAAGGGAGGTATGGGAGACCTGAAGGGGACGTGGGAATAGAAAGGAGGCAGCAATTAAAGACCCTCCCTTGGCCTAATAGTTAGGACACCCAGATTAGCTTTAATATGCATCAGACCTAACTGAAAGCTGCTCCTCTTCTTGTCAGTGGATGGGGGAACTCCAATAACCACCAGAGAAGGGTCAAGGACCCACACCCAAAAGGAATAAGACAGAGCAGAGGCAGTGACCCAAATCAAGAGAACCACAACCAAGAGAATAATGAGTCATCTTCCTTGTGGCAGTACTTGGCAGGTTAGCAAACCGCGTCTGCTGACTCAAAGAAGAACAACCGGAATCTGGGACCCAAGCACAGTTGAGACTTTCTATGGTATTGAGCAGAGGAGACACACAGCATCCGATGGAAGGGGGTCATTCCCCCCTGGTTCTAGTGCGATTGGCGCATTGTAACAGGAAGAAACATGAGGATGGAGTCATCCTCCTGCTCTCAAGTGGAGAAAGTAGGAATCGGTCAAAACGCTGAAACGAGGTAGATGACCCCCATTCCACCAGGAACGCATGTCCAAGTGCACTCTTCACCTGAAATTACCTCATGTCTGCACTTCACGATGGCCCTTGTGGCAAATAGATCCACTGTCGCGGTAGTCCACAGAGTAAAGATCTCCTCCAGAACTTCCTGGCTAACTTCCCACTCGTGTGAGACGAAGATCTGCTTTCTCAGAGCATCTGCCAACCTGTTCTCTGTTCCTGCCAAATGGGCTGCCGAAGTAGAGATCGCCTTCCTCAGCAATCGGAACCACAGTTGCAAGGTCTACCTGGATAGGGGCCAAGACTGCACACCTCCCTTGCATTTTGAGATAATGCATGGCCACTGTATTGTCCATCAAGACCGGGACATGTACCCCTCACCCCCCACCCCTGATGGAAGGAGCTAAAGTCATCAAGGCTAGCCTGGACGCTCGCAACTCTGGCCTGTTGATGTGCCCCCGATGTTCCACTGGGGTCCAACGGCCATTCACCTGGAGATCCCTGCAGTGAGGGCCCCAGCCCTTCGGGGATGCATACATAACCACTTGGGCATGGGGACACAGTGGCCAAAAGAGTTAACCCCACCAACATTCCATCTCTGCTGGCCAGCCATGCGAGGTTGTGGGTTACCATCCTCTACACCTTGAGAAAGATCTTCATACTGTTAAGTGCTGGGACCATTGATCCTGCAAAGAGCCACTGGAGGGATTGCACCCACAGCCTGGCTTCTGGCACCAGAATAATGCAGAGGCCATGAGGCCTAGAAGGTAGAGTAAGGAAGCCGCTGACAAGCTATCAGGATACTGGATAAGTTTGACAATCTGTCAGACACTGGTGAATCCCTCCTTGGGAGTGAAACCCTTCCCTGTCTGCGTATCAGGACTTCCCCAATGAACTGGAGCTTCTGAGTTGGTGTGACATGGGACTTCTTCCTGAATTTCCAGAACCCCAACTGTGAAGCAGTGAACAGGTTTCTTCGAGATGAGTCATACCTGCTCTGGAGACTTGCCTCAGAGAAACCACTCGTCCAGGTAAGGAAATACATGGACGCCAGATGTCCTGGAGAATCTCTTTCAACGTCACCATCCCTAACTTGTCCTTCCTCAGGAATGAGATTAAGGCTGTGAGGTCCAGGATTGGACTGAGAATTCCGGCTTTCTTGGGGACTAGAGAGTATTGAGAATATCAGATTGATCCCCCTCCGTGAGTCGTACCTCTTTCACTACACCCTTTAACGGAAGGAGCCTCAGTTCTTCCTGGAGCTCCGCCTACTGAGGAGGAAGGGTGGTCTGACTGGAGGACTTTTTAAAAAGGACATACAGTAACCCCATCTGAAGAGCTGCAAGGCCCAGTCGACAGAGGTTATCTTCTTCCAACTGTCCCAGTGCTCGGAGACTATCCCTCCAACTGGGGTAGGGAAACATGCGGGGAGAACTCAGAGGGGCTTAGCGGATGCTGCAGACCCTGCTGCTGAAATCTGATGGCCCCTAGAAGTCCCTCTACCCCATCCATAATGCAACAAATGCCTCTGCCCTTGATTGCCTTCTGGTAGCTATGCATTGCTTCCAAAGGAAACACACTGCCTGTAACCCCAGTCTCCAGAGGAGAAGCTGAAGTACCGCTTGCCAGGCTGTTGCACCGCTAGCCCCAGCGTCATACCAGCCTTTTTAGAATCTTGACGTTTCTCTAAAGAATTGTCAGCTTTTGGGCCGAACAGATGGTTACCGTCAAAAGCCATGTCCAGGAGCTTGGTTTGGAGGATAGGTGAGAAACCAGAACTTGGAGGTATGCTGATCTCTGCAGCAATGTGGACGTCCTCATGGCACAGCCTATCCAGTCTGCAGTGTCAAGACCCGCTGGAGGAGCCCGACAAACCACCTACCTTCCCATCATTAACCAGGTCTAAGAGGTTATCCTTCATCTTCCCAGTCCGGAGATCAGATACTTTTACTATTGTCCTCCATAGCACGTGGGAGTATTTAGCAAAGGCGAAGGTGGCACCGATTGCCTTCAGGGCCATGCTCCCTGACAAAGGTTTTCTTCGCCAGGGCATCACTTTTCATGGACTCCCTGTCCGTAGTGTGGTGGGTCAGAAGAAGTAGGCACACACTTTGAAGTCATTTCCAACAATGTTTTATTCAATAAGGCCCATCTCTCCGTATAACTATGGTGTGTTCCCCTCATTACATAATTAACTATGGTGCTAGTCAGTCATCTAGAAATGTCTAAATCAAAAAAAATCAACTCCAAAAACCAACCTTATCGGACACTACCACTATTCAAACAAACTACGGCCAGGAGAATGAGGTGAAGCAGGGATCTGCTTTGCTGGTGTGTTCTTTTAATATATTATTTCCAAATAGTCTCTAGCCACCTTCTGTATCAGTGCTTGCAGTGCATGGAAAAGGTCTTGGGCACTTATCTTGTGGGATTATTTTCCTGTGTTTTTACGTAATGTTTGTTTGATCCTGGCATCTACATATTTTGAATGGTTACAACCTTGCAGGATATCTGCTCTTGGTTACGTTATACCCTCAGCATTATTATGTCCCCTTCTTTCTTGGTCCTTTGTTTCTCTTTCTCCTTTCCGTATTTCAGACTCTTGTTTTTACTACTCTCCAATTAATCCTCCTTGAGGGTTGGTATCTTCTCCCCACTTCCCGAGGTACTTTCATCCACTTAATAATATTCTCTCGCTCAGGTTTACATATGAACTTTTGGTTACAGTTCCAATTGATAAACTTTGTAGTTTGGTTTTCAACAAATTCACTGGAACAAGTTTCTGCACGCCTATAACTATTATCTTTTGGCTTCCTCATCCTGCCGTTCTACCAGTTACCTCGCTCTTCATGCAGGAACGTCTCTGGGGCCTGTGGGTGCTCTAGGACCTTTTCTGTTGCTTGGTTCATCTTTCCCGGTTGTGTTCCCCATTGGCGTCTCTTCGCCAGTTGCTGGCTTTGCTTTCGTGTTTCAGTCCAGCGTCCCTCCTGGGAACCAGTTCCATTGCAGATACGTCCATAAATTGGTGTCAGTGTAGTTGGTAGGGCTCCCTGCTCAGAGTGCTTATAAATTTCATGGGCTCTGTGGCTCTCACTGGCTTCGCCTCCTGCTTGCGTTAAGCTGTCAGGGAACGTCCCCTTCTGCCATACGATTCTCTCTGTTCTCAGCATATCCTTCCTCCTTAAACTGCCTCATCACAGTGAAGTCGAGGTGTGTCCTTAAAACAGCTTCTTTTCTTGGATTCTTGTGATACATGTTAATGTTGTCTTCATTCCAGTTTTGGCTCTCCCGGCGAGGTACCACTTGCCTCTACCCCTAGGGAGGGTACTGCGAAAGGTGCTCACCCTTCTAGCCTCACGGGTGGTAGGGAGGCTCCCACTTAAGGAGGGACGAACGAATTACCTTGATTCGTCACAGTATTCAGGTCTCTCCTGGCTGGTTTTTCTTATTCTAGCTAGCTCGGCATCCACGGCTGGCATGGAACATGGTTTCTGCAACAACGTGTAAAAAGGGTCAGATATGGCGGCATTAAATGACAATGCTCTGTCTGTAGGCCTTTGTCCAGGATGCCAGGGAGCTCAAACCATGAGATGCTTGGCTGGGGAGCCCACACCCAAGCCTAGGACCACCCGTTACACTGTTTTCCGGTACTGGGCATTTGGGTGTCCAGAAGGAGATGCCGGACTGTCAAGGTCAGGTGTAGTGTCAAGCCAACTTTCCCTGCCCAGACCCTCAACCAGGGCCAGCAAATTTACCTGGTCTGTGAAAAAGTCAGCTTCCCCAAACTCACTTGTTGGCTCCATGTCAAAAGGGACCGAACATCCTTCCTCATCGGCGATAGACCTCATGGAGTTTAAAAACTCAGATCTTGATTCTAGGATACACAAATGCTCGACCATCGGCGCCAACAGACAACAGGATCATTCCGACATGATCGCTTGGCGCAGAAACCTTGAGGGACATTGGTGCTGGTATCTGCTTTGTAATCGTCAAGGTCGAGCTTGAGGCTGTAGGACCCGACACGGTCAACTTGCAGCTGGAAACTCCGGGAGCAACTGTTGTCTGAACCGCTTGTGGCTTTCAAGGTGGGAGCCGTACCCACAACAGCTTTTTGAAAGAGCTGAAGCATTTGGTCTTGAAATCCCTCCCATTCTTCCTCCGGGGCACCCGTAGACGGAAGTACTTAGCCCACTCCTCAGATCAGTCATTTATACAGCCGACCACGTCTTTTTCTTGTGGGAGGATGAGGACGACGAATGGCATGTCCCGCTCCGAGAGTGAGCGATTTTTTGATTTCTTGCAGTATCCGTCTTCCTTCTCGGGTGTGGGGCCTACGGTGTCTGGGCCAGACGACCTAATGGTCGAATGCAATGGAGGTGGCCCGACTGCTAACCTTGCCAACCATTCCCCGATTGCTCTCTGGTTCATTTGCAGACAGGAATCTCACTGAATGTCGTGTTCCTTCGAGATACTGCATACAGATACCGTGCAGGTCTACGATGGACATTTTTGAGACACAGACTTGGCAGTGGTTGAAACCCAAAGCTTTAGAGGCAACCATTTCTGAGGAGCTGATGCTGAAAGGGATATTTTTCAGATGAGGAATCTGCAGAAGAATGCAATCCATTGAAAAAACGTGTCAGAAGTAGCAGGGCAATGCATCCTGGCCAACTCCCCGTCGACTGCTGATGCAGAAGAAGGTTTCTCCCATACCATCAGTTCAGGGGCTTCTGCTGCCACATTGAAGGGTAGTAGTGTGTCCTCCCTGGCACCCTTGTTTCGGATGTCTGCTAATTCGAACAGAATTTTTGGGCCTGGTCCAGGCATATAGCACATGGTATTGACCACCTTTGACATTAGCCTCTGAAAAAAGCCGGAGGCTTAACGGCGGTATGGAATAGACCAATCTCCAGCACACAATGGTGTTTCTAGGCCATTTGCCTCTTGGCGGTCCGTGGCCAGCCCCTGGTTGTCCTCACCCTCTTCATATAATTCCTTGAAAGTCCTCCTCTTCCCTGGAGACCAAGGGTTGAAACCCAAAGGGTACCTGGTGCCTCTCGGCATCAGGGCCTTTGGGTGCATGGACTTACATAACCCACAAGTTGTGTACAGAGGTCTTTGCAGGATGGCAAGGACCAATTCGAAAATTCAAGACGGCATGTTACTGAAGCACACAGCGCATGGAAAAAAGTGAGGTCACGGTCATTATATCTCTCTCTATGTCTATCCATCGCCATCTATATATATCCTCAGCCCAGTTATCCATAACTTCAGGTTAGTGATACGGAACGTATCCCTAATAACTAGTGTCTGTCAGGGACTTTCTAGCTTTCCTGACAGTTGAAAGCATTCTAAGAGGGTGGGGAAGTGCCTGGCACATGCTCAAGTTGGTTTGTCACGCCCCCAACCCCCCAATTCACCTTGCGCTCTACTCTTACCACTACACCCCTCATCTCAATCCTCCCACCAATCCTATGTCCCTCTGATGTTTCAACTCTTCCTCCTAGTCATTGCCTCCACCGTTAGAAGTTACTTCTCTGACCGTCCGACCACTACGCCCACCTCCAAACCCCTACTACTTTTCAAAACGCTTTTCCCATGTAATCATACACTTCACACAAACTCCTTACAATAGCTGGTCTATACACTTGTTACATACAAACATGCACACTTACACTGCAATATCCCTTTACTCACTAAACCAATATTTCATCTTCTGAAAGCCTCCTCCGAACAACCCACACTTCGTGCTTCCTATTTATCCCTCTTCCTTTCTCAGGATTGGGTCATGCTATAGGTTTCAAAAGGCAGTTAAAGCCCCCACCCTACCAGCACAGGACCAAATACAACAATGGTGGCCCTGTTGCACACCATGCCAGTTAACGTCAAGGGGACTTTTCCAGGTAAGCCCTGTGGGGATTTCCCAGTCTGGCTTTTTGTGTTGCGCAGAGGTTCACACGACCGTGTATCACTTCCTGCTCCAGTATTGGCTCTTCCAACATGGCTAACAGCCAGGTTAGCACATCGAAAGTCGTTTTTGGGGATCGCGTTTCCCTCCACGTCAGATGTTATGGCTTGCCAGGATGTTTATCAGAGAGTGCATGGGACGCTGGAAGGTCCTCTTGTTCAGGTGGCTTCCTGCATTGTAGTCTCTGATATATGGCATTTACAATGCACCTATACACAAGTGTTTCAAGACGTGACAAGGGAGGGGAGGGGAGGGGAAACAGAGCGGAGACAGAGACAGTGATCCTACTAGGCCCAGTGACATTAAGATCGCACAAGTGCAGGGGAGGGGGGGGGGGCCGGAGGAGAAAAGTGCAGGGGGAAAGGGGATCGGGCAGTGCGCTACATATGATAACAGTAAGATAAATAAAGACAATAAATAAAGAAAGACAAATAAAAGTGCGGCCAGCTGGTGGCAGTGCAAGGTTAAGTGCAGACATCAGGTGTCAAGTGCTGGTAGGGGCTGTAGGAAAACAGAAACAGTCTCAAGGTGTAAGGGTTGCCAGGTGTGCAACTCGCGGGGCAGGGACCTGGGCCCGAGATCAGAGGGTAGATAGGTAACCAGTGCAGATTCAGCAGGAGATCAGCAGGGGGTTACTGATATTAAGGCCGAGATCATTGGCAGCACATCACTTCTGGATGGCATAGACAGTCAGAGATGAAAGGAGGTGGCAGAGGGGAGCCTGAAAATGAGTTGAATGTCATCCGCATAGCACTGAAAGTTGGGGCAGGGTGCGGCAATGCAGAGGGCAAGAAGTGCCAGGTATTGGTTGAACAGCCAGGGAGAGGGGTTGGAGCCCTGGGGAACACCACAGATCGCGATAGAGGAAAGGAAGGATCCTAGTTGGACCTGGGAGGGTCGATCGGAAAGGAAGTAGGTCAGACAAGCCAGGGTCTGATCGGTGATGCCCAGGTTATCACAGACTGTTTAGCAGGATGGCGTGGTTGACCATGTCGAAGGCAAAAGAGAGATGAAGTAAGATGAGGACACAGGGGTTTTGGAATCTAGGTTGGAGAGCAGGTCTTTATGGATGTTCAGGGGAGCAGTTTCCATGCTTCTGGCAGCTCTGAAGCCAGACTGATGGTCATGGAAACAGATTTAGTGTGAAGATTAAGCTGGGAGATAGCCAGCTTTTCCAGGAGTTTGCCCAGGAAAGGAGTGATGGAGATTGGACGATAGTTAGCAGGGCAGAAATGGGCCGGCAGAGGGCTTTTTGAGAAGAGGGTGCACAAGGGAGTGCTTCAGGGGGAGGAGAAGACTCCAGAGGCGAAGGAGTGGTTGCAGAAGTCAGCCAGAGCAGGAGACAGGGTGTCAATCTGGTCCTTCATGGTTTTGGAGGAACAAGGGTGAACCTGTTTTGACAAGACTTTCATAGATCTGACTTGTCTAGCAACCTTGTCTGCAGAGAACAGGGGAAAGGCAGAGAAGGAGTGAGGAGAGGTGGCCGGGGAAGGGCCAGAGGAAAAGCAGGGAGTAGAAGGGGGGAGGTGGAGGGGGAAGAGGAAGAAAGAGGACAGGATGTCCTGAGTTTTAGAGATGAAATGAAGACAGGGCCGTGCAGAGGGCCCGAGAGGGAACACAAGGTAGAGACTGCAGCAGAATTGGCTAGCTCCTTGCAGATTTTAAAGAGTTCAGCAGAGTTGTTAGATGCCGCACAGACCAGGCTTGAATGTGGGCTCTCTTCTTGGTGCTGACAGAGAGCCTGTATTGCCTTTGGAGCAGGCGGCAGGCCAGTTTGTCAGAGGATGTACCGGAAGCATGCCATTTCCTCTCAGCCATCCTACACTTGTGTTTAAGGGTGACGAGGTCTGAGTCATACCAACAGTTGCACTTGGCTTTGGCTTCAAGCGGATCCCCATGACAGGGGCAAGGACATCGAGAGTATCAGATATAGCAGAGTGGAGCATGGAAAGAGCTGAGTTAGGGGGTGAGACAGTGTCGGCGAAAGCCTCCACTGGCACACGCTTCATGGGTCGGATAACCGAGAAGGTAGGTGGCAGTGCTGAGTTGGCTTGGCCTGAGGGGTAGAGAGGGTGAGGTGGGAGGAAAGGAGAAAGATCACTCCAGGAGAGATGAGTGGTGAGAGGGATAGAAAGGGGAAGGTCTGAGGAGATCAGAACATCCAGAGTGTGCCCTACAGAGCAAGTCGGGCCAGACGGGAGACAGAGACAGAGAGAGACGAAAGAGTCCAGTGGAAGGACAGGAGGCATCCAAGTGCATGTTGAAGTCTCCAAAAAGGAGGAGTTGAGTGGTTGAGACCAGGAGAGGGGGGGAGAGGGGAGAGGTCTGCCCACTCAGAGAGGAAGGAGGAGATGTGACCAGGTGGACGCTAGATGGTAGCCAGTAGACAGTAAGGGAATAGCCAGGAGAGATGGAGCGCCTGCAGACGAGGCATTTGAAAGAGGAGTATGCATGCGTAGGAATGACAGAGGCAGGAAACCACTCAGGGAAGATCAGGGCTGGGAAACAACAAAAGAGACCTGGCGAGCATCTGTGCTTTGAAGAATGCTAAGAGGCAAAGAGGTACTGCCAAGAAACAAACTTGCACAAGGGGAAGAGATTAGGTTTGGGCACCCCTCAGTTGTCACCCCCCACCAGGGCTAAAGCAGTCTCTGGATGGTGGTTGGTAGGTCATCCTCTACAACTCTTGACAATGCCACAGTACTGGCTTTGTCATAAGTGCTAAAACAGATCTAACTCGTTCAGTTAAGAATCCCTACATTACATATATATCTAAGTGATGAACAGTGGTGCAATGCACAGGGAGAATTTAAGAGGGGGTAAATTATTGAATATGAATTTTCATGAAATACCTTATAAAAACAAAGCAATAAGCACTGTGTGGTCAAAGACATGAGTGCAAGGAAGGAGAATGCTCTTAAAGAGGTGTGACATACGTCACATGGGAGTAAAGAATGACATTTGCCAACAAGATGAATAAGAAAATGCATCATTACAAGATGGCACTCTGTTGGACAGAAACGTCACTTCAAGACTCGGGCTGAACGGGAATAAAGAAAGGAAGGAGTACTGAATAGCACTGCCACACAATATCCATGTTGAAGTCTGCTTTGCAATCTCATTGCCCGTTTGCAGCCCTGGCCCTTGTTCCGGACTGCCACTTTGGTCTGCATTTCTGGAGCACCTTGCTCTCCTCCCCAGGATCGATGCTTTCAGCTGCGCATAGCTTCACATCCTTTGGCCACCGAGTTTCAACTACAAGCCTTTACCTTCACCACCGTGGTTGGGCTTCTTGGACTATAGAGTAAAGGCTGGTCTCGGGTAACAAACACAACATGCCAAGGGCAAGTAGTCTCGATTACTATTTTATTTGCGGACTCGGTTCAGGTGGGCCAACTTCATACACACAACTGGGATCTTCCACTAAAAAATAAGCAGGTTGGCTTTCTAATGTAAGATGTTGCTCTGTGGATGCGGGCAGTTGAGCCTTTGGACTCCCTGAAGCCGATGTCATATTCAACACAGATTAAAAGAGATTTCTTCACCTCGCTTCCTCTGGCGTTGTAGGCTGAAGGATGAGCCCAAACCCTCTTCTTCCACCTAACTGCTGGCTTTCCATGGTCCCGTACACCACAACTGTTTTAGTACAATGTCCTGTAAGCAGACAAATCAGTGGTTGTAAATGGTAGGGAGAGATGAAGAAGTTACTTCCCCCTAGTAACGTTCTTCCAACTGGATGTTCCTCCCACGTATTCCTCATTTTATGATAATTATCTTTCCAGCTTCAGCTGCTTTGGAAAAAAAATGTTTTTCCACAGAGGGCACTGTGCGGTAACGTCAATGAGTCAATGTCCCGAGGGTCTCCGCCCGATCCTCAACGTCATCTGCAGTATATGTAGCATGCCCAGCGCCCGTTGGATTCAGTTCAGTTTTTTTCATGTTTAGAGGAATTACTAGTATCTCCTTAGACCTTCGAAGACTCTCAGAGAGAGTAGAGTGTAAAACACGTAAATTCTAAAGTGGGGGAGGTTGGGAGGGGAGATTAAGATTTAAATCCAAAGCAGGGACCTGAAAGCGAGTAGGAGGAAACACATTAGTGAGTCCTTTAAGAAACTGAATAATTAAAGGGATTTTAAAGTATGAGGTTTTCTCCGATGAGCACTTAAAAATCAAAGGTGCTGCCAGATAACCCTTTATTGTTGTGATCTGGAACCCCAGATTTGCTAAGTGAAGTAGAAAAGGTAACACTATAGATGTGTTGCAATGAAATGGATCCATATTCTTATTGCTACACCAGCTGCTGAACTTGTTCCAACGACAGCGGTATAAGGATTTTGTTGCCGGCCCAAAGCAAAATCTCCATTATGTCGTCCGGGAGGTCGCAATCCTTGCATCTCAACCACTCAGAAACCATGCATGAAGGCTGAGTGTCTTGACCTCTGGATGGAGAACCCGACCCTCCTCTCACGAAAAAAGGTCCTCTCTTTGTTGAAGACATATTGTAGAGCAGATGGACATGTCCAGAAAGTCCAGGTACCACGTCCTCCTGGCCCAATCTGGGGCAATTAGGATCATGAGAGGGAGGACAGGGACTGAAGGAAACGCGTACATAAGTGGAAACACCCAGTCCACCACAAACGCATCTCCTAAAGCCCTTCTTGGGGGAAATTCCCTGATGCAGAACAGCTCACACTTCCGGTTGACAATGGTAGCAAACAGATTCACTTGATGGGTTCCCCAAAGGGTGAAGATCTCTTGAAGGACTTCCTGAGCCAGATCCGAGTCGGGGGAGACTACTCTGCCTGCTCAGAGCGTCCGCCGCCGTGTTCTCCTCTCCGGCTAGGTGAACTGTGTATAGGGAGATTCCTTCTTGCATTGCTCAGAACCAGAGCTGCATTGCCTCTCTGCACAGTGGTGGTAAAGACCCTACACCACCTCTCTCATTGAGGTAGTACATGGCCACTGAGTTGTCCATCATTAGCAGGACATTCTTTGCCTGTACAGAGGGCAGAAAGGCCTTCAGCGCAAGTCTGATTTTCCTCAGCTCCAAAAGATTGATGTGTAGTTTGGACTGCGATGGAAACCAACAACTGCAGATTGTCTCATCGTTAGTGTGGGCTCCCCACCCCGTGAGTGAGGCCGTCTGTCACTTCTGTCATCTCTGGTCATGGTTGCCAAAAAGGTTCTACCTTCAGAATGTTTTCCTCGCAGGCCCACTACAGGAGATCCTGTGCACCCGGTTTGGAAACTGAAGTAGGTCCGAAATCTTTCCTGACAATTTGGACCATCGAGTCCTGAGAGCCCATTGTAGCGATCAAATTCTCAGACGAGACTGGCACCAGAAAAATGCAGGGTGCCATGAGGTCGAGCAGCCTCAAAAAAAAAAAAAAAAAAAATCGAAGTCCAGAAGACACTGGGGACTCTGAAATTTGGTGACCATCTGCAGAATGGGCTGAGCCCTTACCTCGGGTGGTGAGGCTTTTCCTGAGGAGGTATCCAGGACTGCTCGGATAAATTGGAGTCTTTGAGATGGTATTATGTTTGACTTCTTGTAATTGAGGGAGAAGAACAAGTTACTTCTTACCTGGTAACGTTCTTTCAATGGGATGTTCCTCCGACGTATTCCTTATCTTGATAGATCATCTCAGGCTTGCTGGCCTCGGAATTTTTTTTGGGGTAGAGGGTGCTGCGCGTTGACGTCCCTCGAGCCGATGTCCCTCGACAGCCTCTGTATCGGCGCCAACATCATCATGCATATAAATAGACTCGCGCAGTGTCCGTTGCTCAGTTCCGTTTTGACGTTTAACAGTTGCTTCACATGAATTGGTTATTAACCCTGAAGGAGCGTAAGCTGTAACCACAAGGGAAGTTTTACTGAGGGGATGGATGGGAGGGGCGATAAGGAATACGTCGGAGGAACATCCCATCGAAAGAACGTTACCAGGTAATAAGTAACTTGTTATTCGAAGGGATTGTGTCCTCCGACGTATTCCTTATCTTGATAGACTCCCATAGCAGTGGTGTGTAACTGGAGGTGGGAGTAAAATTGCCATGTTTCCCTTCAAGAATGAACAGAATGCAGCACAGCTTTGCCAAATCTAGTCTCTTGGCTAGAGGAGGAATCCAGGTTGTAAAATTTGTGAAGGTATGTGCAGACGACCATGTGGCAGCCGCACATATGTCTCGAATCGGTACTCCTCATTGGAGGGCCGAAGAGGCTGCAATACCCCTGGTTGAATGAGCCCTGAGATTTTGAGGAGGCTCTTTCCCTGCCAGTTTGTAACATTCCAGAATGGCCAAAATAAGCCATCTGGAAATGGTCTGTTTTGTTATCGGTAATCCCAATTTGTGCCCCGAGTAACCTACGAACAGTTGGTCTGCTTGCCTAATCCTAGCAAGTCTGCTGATGTAAAAGCTCAAAGCCCGCCTTGGGTCCAGCCTATGTAGCCTTTCTTCCTCTTTCCCCGGATGGGGAGGGGGATAGAATGAAGGTAAGGTAATTTTCTGAGTGATGTGGAATTCAGAAATCACCTTTGGGAGGAAGTTAGGCTTCACTTGTAGGACAACTTTGCCTTTATGAAAAATTGTATGAGGGGGTTTACAAGATAGAGCTTGTAATTCGCTCACCCTCCTAGCAGATGTCAATGCCACTAATAAGACAGTTTTAAGAGTGAGAAATCTTAGCGAACAAGAGTGGAGTGGTTCAAAATGAGTACCCATCAGGAAATTTAAGACTAAATTTAAGTCCCATAAGGGAAATTGGAATGGTCTTGGAGGATAGACATTGGTTAATCCCTTCAGAAATTGTATTACTATGGGTAACTTGAAATACGATGGTTCCTCTGCAGTGCGCTTGAAGATCGATAGCGCTGTGAGATAGCCCTTGATAGTGCCAACCTGAAGGTCCGAATTTGCCAAATAGAGTAGAAAAGATAACACCGTTGGTGTACCACATGAAAAGGGATCGATCTTCTTTTCTCTACACCAGCTGAAAAATGTGTTCCAACGGCAGCGGTATAAAGTCTGTGTTGCTGGCCGTCTGGCCGAAAACAACACCTCCATGACGTCATCTGGGAGGTCCCAATCCTTGTATCTCAACCTTTCAGATACCAAGTGTGAAGGTTGAGGGTTCTGATGTCTGGATGGAGAACCTGACCTCCCTTCTGCGAGAGAAGATTCTCCTTGAGTGGAAGACGAATTGAGGGCAGATGGACATGTCCAGAAGGTCCGGGTACCACGTTCTCCTGGCCCAGTCCGGGGCAATTAGTATCATGGCTTCCGGAACCTTCTCAACCTCCTGATCATTTGAGGAATGACAGGGACTGGAGGAAACGCGTACAGAAGTGGAAACTCCCAGTCCACTACGAACGCTTCCCCTAGAGCTCCTCTCGGGGGAAATTCCCTTGAACAAATCGTACTTTCTGTTGATGCTGGTGGCGAACAGATCCACTTGAGGGGTTCCCCAAAGGGTGAAGATCTGTTGAAGGACTTCCTGAGCTAGTTCCCACTCGTGGGAGACTCTGCTCTGCCTGCTCAGAGCGTCCGCCGTCAAGTTTCTCTCTCTGGCTAAGTGAACTGCCGATAGAGAGATTCCTTCTTGGATTGCCCAAAACCAGAGCTGCATCGCCTCTCTGCACAGAGGCAGTGATCCTACGCCTTCTCTTTTGTTGAGGTAGTGCATGGCCACTGTGTTATCCATCATTATCAGGACATTTTTCCCCTGTACAGATGGCAGAAAAGCCTTCAGCGCTAGTCTGATTGCTCTCAGCTCTAACAGGTTGATATGTAGTCTGGACTCCGATGGAGACCAACGACCGCTGATGGTCAAGTCGTTGGCATGGGCTCCCCACCCCGTGAGTGAGGCATCTGTGACTACTGTTATCTCTGGCCATGGTTGCCAAAACAGTTCTCCTTTCAAAATGTTCTCCTGACAGGCCCACCACTGAAGGTCTCGAGCCACCTTGTCCGGAACCTGAAGGAGGTTTGTCATTCTCCCTGAGAATTGCGACCACTGAGTTCTCAGTGCCCACTGAAGAGATCTCATTCTCAGGCGAGCCTCTGGCACAAGGAAGATGCAGGATGCCATGAGGCCTAGCAACCTCAAAAAGTCGAACGCTCGGAGACGTTGGGCATTTTGAAACTTGGTGACCATCTGCATAATATCTTGAGCCCTCACCTCTGGTGGCGAGGCTTTTCCCAGGGAACTGTCCAGGACGGCTCCAATGAACTGGAGTCTCTGATGGTATCATCTGTGACTTCTTTAAATTGAGGGAGAAGCCCAGTTTGTGAAGGAAGTGGCAGACAATCTAGCTGGATCTGAGCTTGTTCCGGAGATACAGCTCTGATCAGCCAATCGTCCAGGTAGGGGTAGACGTGAATCCCTTCCCTCCTTAGACTTGCAGCCACTACTGACATTAGCTTGGTGAAGACCCTCGGGGCGGAGGTCAGGCCAAATGGCAGAACTCGAAATTGATAAGGAGAGCCGCCAATTGCGAACCTCAGGTATTTCCTGTGTTTGAGATGGATTGGCACATGGAAATAAGCATCCTGAAGGTCCAGAGATACCAGCCAGTCCTGGAGCTGGAGGGCCTGAAGGATCAGAGAGAGTTACCATCTTGAACTTGTCCTTCCTGAGGAACTTGTTCAATTCTAGTAAGTCCAAGATGGGTCTCAGTCCTCCGTCTTTCTTCGGTATGAGAAAGTAGGGGGGGGTGGGGGGTAGGTACCAGCCCTTGTTCCTCTCTGCTACAGGTACCGGTTCTATGGCACCTTTCTCCAGCAGGTCTACAATTTCCTGCAAGAGGAGCGGATCTGGAACTTTCAGAGAGCTGTTCCCCGGTGGATGACTGAGGAATGCGTAGAAAAGGCATGCAGTAACCTTGGGCAACTGTCTCCAATGCCCAAGCATCTGAAGTAATAGCCTGCCATTCCGTCAGATGTTGAGTTAGCCTGCCCCCTACTGGTGTCTTGTGTGGAGAGTCCTCAGAGTGATTTAGAGACGGCTGATGCAGATGCCGAGGGTAAAGAGGCACCTGCTGCTATGACTTGTATTTTTACCCCGTCCACCTGGGGTGAATCTTTTTTGACCTCTTTGAACCGACTGTCCTCTGCCTTTTCTGAATGCGGAATAAAAGCGAAAGGACTTACCTCTCCAAGAGGTTCCTGAGGGGCGATATGGCGTTTGGCGGATTGCAGCTCCCAAAGATTTTGCTGCTGCTTTGGATGTCTAACTTTTCTAGACTGTCATCCGCATTCTTACCAAACAAAGAAGAGCCGTCAAAGGGCATATTTAAAAGTCTGGCTTGTACATCTGAAGCAAACCCAGACTTTCGTAACCACGCAAATCTGCGGGTTGTAGTACTTGCCGCCATGGCCCTACTGATACTGTCAGCAGAATCAATGCCAGTTTGAAGGGATTCGCACATTGCGTCTTTACCATCCTTAATGATGTTTAGAAACTCTTGCCTTTCTTCTCCCTCTGGGAGGCAGTCAGCTGCTGATGAAGCACACTCCCAAAGTGTGTGGCTGAACCATGCAAGCGTACAAGTAGTGTTAATAGATTTCAACGCCATGCTACATGCAGAAAAGACTTTCTTAGCCATAGAGTCGTATCTTTTGTCATCCCTGTCCTGTGGAACAGTAGGGTATGCCAATCTACTGCCTGATGCAGTTGCTTCTTGAACCACCAGACTCTCTGGAGTTGGATGTTTAGACAAAAATTTAGGGTCAGTAGCAGATACCCTATATTTGGCTGATAACTTCTTGTTAACTGCCAGGATAACCTCAGGAGTTTCCCAGTTAGCCAATATTTTTCTTTGTAATGCAGTGTGAAATGGAACCACAGGACCCTCCTGTGGGCCTTTAACTAAAATGTCTGTAAGGTCCTCCTGTTGGAATGCAGGTGAAGGTGTAGACCAACCCATGAATTCTATAATCCTTGCCACTAAAATTCTGTAAGGGGTTTCGGCATGTTCTCCTGGGTCTGGTTTGGCAAATTCTATTTCTGGGGAAGTATCTAACCCACTTGCCTCATGTAAAGATTCTCGAAGGTCCTTTAACCTATTTTCCTCAGAGGTAAATTCCTCTGGTTCAGGTGTTGTAGTTCTCTGCAACCCAAAGGGTCTTTCTTGATCCGAATCCTCCCCTTCTTCATAAATTGAAGACAAACATCTGAAATGATCAGACCTTGGAAATGGCTTAAATCCCATTTCCAGAGCAGAAGGGGCCAAATTTGTCATATTTGGTTGAGAAAACGTTGTCGTCGACACAGACGTTAAAGGCTTCGAAAACACCGAAAAAGGCATCGAGAAGATCGGAAGAGACCTCGAAGAGCTCGAGAGGATCAGAATCCTACTCAAGGTTGTCAATGACATTCTCGAAGTCGTGTTAGAGGCCCTGGGTATGACCACTGGCTGTGAGGTAGTGACAGCCGTGGGTTTGTTCTTTTTCGGCGTCGAAGACCCCGTCGATGAGCCCTTCGATAATGGCGTCGATGACGCAGATTTATGCGTCGAAGGGACTTTCGACGATGGCGTCGATGGCACAGTGCCTTTGCTCGAGGGTTTGTGACGCTCTCGAGTACTTTCTTTCGCCGGGTGCAACGACTCGCTGCGTTTTGATTTTTCGGGTCTTTCACCCAGGGTATCACCCTCAGCTGTCTTCGAGGGGGTCGAGGCCGCTTTCTCGAAGACGCCAAGCATCCTTTTGCTGAATTCCTCCCACTCAGCCTGAGAGCTATGTTTTGTGAGGCAGGTGACTCTTTCCGGGGAAACAGAAGACGACGACGACGAGGAAGGGGATCTTCAACGTCTCTTACTCGAATGCTTGGATCTCGAAGAGTGGTGGGAACTGCTTCGAGACCTAGAACGAGAATGTTTCCTGTGTCGGCGAGGAGACTAATGTCTCGACTCTGCTGAGGAAACTTTTGAAGGAGTTTTAACTGTTTTACCTCTCTCAAGCTTCCCCTTACGCTCCTTCAAGGCTTTCGCCGTCATGGACATGCAGTCTTCGCACTTCGAACATTGGTGCTCCGATCCCAGGCACCACAAACCAATCCTGTGAGGATCTGTCAACGACATTTTCTTTCCAGTCTCGACATTTTTTGAAGCCGGACCGTGGAGTCGTTGGTTGCAGAGCGACCAGGACATACATTTTGTTATTTTGACATGTGATTCTCTCGGGCGAGGAGTCACTCGAGGAAGGAGACCTATGACGTAATTTCTTCAACTTCTTGGTGGAAGATTAAGAATGATGAACAATTTCTCCATCGATATTTCTTCAATCTTTTTCAACAAGGAGAATTGCTCGACTCTTCGGAAGTATGTTTCTTTGGAAGAGAAGAGGACTTAGTAATTCTACCCAATGCCAATTTACCTCTATGCTTTCTCAGCCTTGCCCGTCATCGCCTGGCAGGATTTACACTCCTTCGTACGATGCTCTTTACCGAGGCACTACAGGCAAACGCAGTGGGAGGGGGGGGGTCGGTGATGGACATTTTCGACCCACAGTCCTGACACTTATTAAAACCTGTCTTGGGCATTGATGGTGAAGACATGACCTTTTCTTTAACGAACCGAAGCGTGCCATAATTTCTCTTGAAGCGAAAGCTGCGTCGGACAAACGGAACTAAAGCCAACAGGCACTGCGTGTGCTACATAATGTGGATGACATTGACGATGGGATGGAGCACATTGAAATATCGATGCTACCGCACAGCGCCCTCTGTCAAGAATTATTTTTTCCAAAGCAGCTGAAGCTGGAAAGATAATTATCGTAAGATGAGGAATATGTGGGAGGAGACAATCCATTCGAAAAGAGATGTTCCTGGGTCAGGGTGAGCAATCCCAGACTTCCTTTCCCTTCACCTCGCTTAACTGACTACAGCCTCTCAGCCCAGTCTTGTTTTTCCTTTCACAGTTTGAACTCAGTGAAAGCTGAGCTGGGGTCCACAAGTACCTTCCCATTCTTACTTATGTGCAATGGCCTCCCAATCCTCTTCTACCTTGCTCGTCTACTCTTTCCTTCCACCTCATCTGTATCCCCCCTCTTCCTCCAATGTTACTACTTACATCTCATTGACATGACCTCCTCTTGTTATCTGGGTTTCAGTGCTATGTCCTGCCACTTGTCTTCAACCACTTGCTTGTTACGTCCGGGCCATGATAGGTTATTCTCCTCCACTTCTTCGTCGTCCTCCTCCTCCTCTGTCATGCACGTACCTCTGAACACAAGACCATATTCCATGATCACCTTCTGTCAACTTTTGCCATCTAATTATTCAATCCTTCCAATGTTACAACCACCTACTTTACTACCCTGTGTCTGATGACCTTTATTTCCATAGTCTCCTTCTGTACACACACTCCTAATATTACCACCACCTCTTGACCCGCTTTTCTCTCACAATCCCCTCCATCTCTCCTCTGCTGCCAACTCGCCAGTTTCCTCCACGCCTCTAGTCCCTACTTTTTCCCCAGCGCCCCAAGTTCCAGAAGCTCCAAACGGGAGCTTCTGTCTACGGCAAACCACACACAGCAAATAAGAGTTCATACTGGGTTCCCCTTTCCTCTAAGTAGGCTTTTAACAGAGGGTCTTCTCGTTTCAGTGGTAAATAAGTCAAGGTTATGATTGGCTGCCTTCCTTGAGCTCAGTTGGGGCTGCTTTGGGCTCAGGCGGTTGGACAAAGCCTATATCAGGCCCATCTGCCAACTTGGATTTGAGATTCCCCCTGCTCTGCTGGGCTGCCTGCATTGAATTCAGAGAAGTGGTGTGTTCAAGTGTGTGGTTACATACTGTAAATCCTTGGCACAGACTTTTAAACTTCTCTGCAATACTTAATACAGAGTGGGTGTTAAGTAAGAATCGGTGCAATCACACTGTTTGAGACTACACAAGACTTATCTGCTGGTTATTAGGTAACCCACCTTTTGGTATAGGTCTGTACTACAGAAGTTGGCCGTGTGACTGGGCAGCCAGGCCTATCTCAAGAGGGGTAATTGTGAGCTTTAGAGCTGTACAGATGAAATTAGTCAATACAAGAAACCAAGTAACACTTACACTCTCAAGGTTTGTTAGGCAGAAACCTGTGCAGTTCCCTTTGGGAACACTGCAAAAGATTTAGGACTACAGGTGTTAGCAGTAAACCCACTTGGTAGCAGTCTGTACCACCCAGATTTACCTGGTAGCTGTGGCTGAGCAGTCAGACCTCCCTCAAGAAGAGTTAGGCAGTATGCAAAGTATACACAATAGGCACTCAGATACAATAATACAAGCAAACACTGACCAGAGCTTTGGTATCAAAGTATATAATTATTTATTTAAAAACACACTGTTTGAAACACTCCAGCACTCTTATTGTAAAACACTCTAAACACAGATACTATTATAATATATACAACCCTTATTCCTCATCAGATAAGTCTTAGTTAACACCACTTATTTCCAGACAGAGGTGAGCGCTTAACTATAGATGGCACTCCAATATTCATGAAGAAGGGAGGGAAAAAGACAGAATATGGAAAGATACACCACTCTAAGATTTAGGAACACTTTTAGCAAGGCAGAAGAGCAAAAGTCACTTGTGAGCCAAAGTCCATAGGCTGGGCCCACTCTTAGAGAGAGCAGAGCACAAATGTGCCCAAGATCACACAGTTATAGGCTTTGAAAGTCTTGCAGAGAGTTCGAAAAGAGTTTAGAGAGGCTCAGAAAAGTTTAGCCAGGGTGTCCCAGGCTAACCCAGGTTCGAAAGCCGGGGGCTAAATCTACCCCGTACAGTCGGTGGCAAGGGAAGCCAGGCGGAACACGGTACCTTAAGTGGGAAGGATCCTCCAGCGGTGGCAGTTGTTCCTGGCAGCGGGTGCAAGTCTCAGCATCGTCCAGGGGAAGAGAAGATCTCGACTTGGAGGAAAGCTGAAGGTCGTTGCACTGCCAGGGAAGAAACCAGCCGCAGAGTTTTCCGGTTAAAGGTATTACCCTTTATTTCGCTGTCGTGGTAAAACGTGGTATTCCGGTTGCCCGGGTGCTTGGCACAGGCAAGGCGGCCACGACATGCGTCGGGAAGGCGAAAAGACGGTGAACTGGTTATCCCCACCAGTCAAAGGAAGAAGACTCTCCGGCGGGCGATCTCCTCTGTCGTTGGGAAAAGTGGTGAGACGGTCCAGCAGGGCTCCACCGGTGGTGTCGTGGTGGCAGGTCGGCTCAGCTTCTCCCTCGTCGGATTCTTAGGTCCTGTGGCGACTTCTGAAGTTCCAGTCCCCAAAGCCCTGCTTTTATGCAGAAAACCCCCATTCACTCAGCCTAGCTCACCACTTGGGCCAATCAAGACGGAGTGCGACTTGAGTTGCCTAGGCAACTCAGTCCAGGGTGCCTAAATCCCCCTCCACCCCTCCTAAGTACCCCAGACAGAGTGGCACCACTTTGGAGGGCTTCTGTGGAGAAACCCGCCAAAAAGTGGAACAAAGGGCTCGACTTGGGTTGGAGTCACAGAAGAGAACACAAACACCATTTTAGAACCGAGTTTTGGCAAAAAATACTAAACGGAAAATTAATAATAATTAAATAAACCAGCGGTATGTTCGAGGCTATCGTAATTAAATAAATAAAGATAGTAGCCTCGAACAATGGGAAATCCCATAGGAAAATATTCACGGTTGAATATAAAAAGTAGTATCCACTGCCACCAGCCAAAACTCGATCAGGGGAGACGGAGACGTGCCCCCCGACTAACAGACCCCGGGGCAATCGAATTGCCCCAGCCGGTACGTCCACAATATGATGGTTTGTACTGGTTCTGTTCAGAATTTAAGACTAGTAAAGTCAATGGTGACTTTACATGCCCTGGGAGACAGTAATCAGTCCCAGGGTATGGAGTCTATACTGGGGGGTCACTATGACACCCCTGTGTTACTGCACTGAGGGTGCTGTGTAACATCACAACAACACATGCAGCCCTATGGAGTAAAAGACCCCATAGCCCATTAAACACATCTAGAGTCAAAGGAGCACACTCAAATCATGTCCAAGAGTGAGGGTAAAAGAGTCTCACTCTTGGCAGGAGAAAAAATGAAACCCCAAAAATCCAGCAAAGCTGCTGGGGGACTCACTAGGTTAGGAAATTCAGCCTAAACAGAGAATTCTCCCTAACAAGGTTTCAGTAACAAATATATATTTATTTACACAAGTTTTAGTTACGCATTCTTTAAAAACGCAATTGTTTGTGACAGTCAAGCAAACTTTGGAATCCCTTTACAAAGTCAAAGTTGGTGAATACTCTTTGGACATGCTAATACATTTCTCCTACACACTGAAGTGACTTCAATAACAAGGATAGTATTGCATTTTTCTTAAACACACATACTTTTTAGACTCTGGGTTTCATGAAGGAAGGGTTAAGGAAATAGAAAGGTTAGAACATACTTTCTTATAACATGAAGACCGTTTCAATCCTCTAATGAAATCTAGATGAGCCTTTCCCAGCAGTAAAAGTATTCAACAAATTACAACCTATGAAGGGACAAGCAATGCCAAAGTCAATAGATTAGAAGGGTGCATTTAAGCAGCCAGGACAGCCACAGTCAATTGGCCAAAGTCTATAGTTCTGATGCACTTCTAGGATAAAGTATTTCACAAGGTCAGATAGCTCAAGAAAATAACTGAAGGAAAACAAGCTGTTAGGCCTGTGCAAGAGGAGTTGAAATCAACTCAGAAAAAGTAAGCCAGTGCACTTCTCAAGTGGGAAAACGCGACTTAGGGCAATGAGTTAAGTAGTCCAAGCACCCAAAGTAACTCTGGTATGAGGAAGGTGGTCCAGCTGGATTCCAGCTTGCTACAGCCAAGCAGACCCTTGTTCCTGGGCCTCAGTCATGGGGACAAGAGGGAGGACGTCTGGTGGGCTCCTGCAGCAGCACTCGGGAAAGGACTTCGGCAGCTACGGATCTTCTTCGATTCAGCGGACCTTTGCCGTTCCAGCACCTTGCAAACAGCACTGATGCAGAATGAATATCCCCGGTTGGACCTTTCCTTGCTTCCTCTCGGTCCTAGACGCTGGTGAGGGGACTCTGGATTGGGATTTCCTGATTCTGAAGTGTCCTTTAGGAGGCTCCTGAAGCTTTTGGCCGGATTTGTTGCACAGAAGACGTTGCACTCTGTTATCGACACTCGACCCCCTGGCATTGGGCTTCTGCAGCACTGGCGAGGCACAGTAAGTCCGGGATTGAACCAAAGTGGAGTTTGTCATGGGGCTAGTTGGTCCCACCAGCCCAAGGGCAGAAGTCGCTCCATCCGGAGTTTCTCTGTCGATGCGAAAAAGGAGTTCAGCACAGCAGCAGGGCTTCACCGGGCACTTTGAGGTGCAGGTGGTTGCAGCATGCTTCTCTTCACGATTTCTTCTTCGGATGTTTCTTCCAGTGGTCAACTCTGCTTGTAGTCCCAAGAAACTTGCCTTTTAAGTTAGTTCTCATTCATTCACAGCCCTAGTCGGTCAATCACACAGCAGGGTGGCTGTCCTTACTGGACAGCCAGCCGGCCATTCAGGAGTGGTTTCTTTCAGACACACCTAGAGACAAATGACAAGGGAGTTTCGGGACTCTCCCTCACCACTGCCACCAGCCATTTAAAGTAGTTGGGGAAACAAAACGTTATGTAAGAAAGTAGGATAAGGGGCTAGTAGGTAACCCCCCAGCACTCCACATATGTTGGTGTGTGCTGGACCTACAAAGTAAAAAGGTAAGGAAGATCAATTTCACCTTACTATACTTGGGAATAGTAGTTCAGCCAAGAAAAGATATTTAAACCTTATGAGAAATCCAAGGGGTATCTCAGTGACACTGCACTGAGGGTGCTGTGTATCACTATACAAAAAGCTGATGCCCATGGAGTTTGTCAGACCCCAAAAACAGTGAAATCAAAATCCTGGTAAGGGAAAACACATGGAGTGAGAAAAAGGTCCCACACACTCAGAAGTTAAAATTAAAAAGTCCTAAATCCAGCAAAAGAGCTGGGGGGTCTCTAAGGTGGGAGGAAATTAGCACAGAAATGAAAATTAGCCATAACAGTGGGCGGGGAAAGCAAACATTACCCCCCCCCCTCCCCTAAAAGGAGGATTCTGGTAACATTAACTATGTATGCAGCACTTTTGTCCAAAATATCAAAAGGCTTTCCGTTAAAGGGAAAGCTCATCTTTTCAGGATTGGAGATTTGGGTGTGGCTAGGGCAAGCTTACCTGGCAAAGTATTCTCACAGTTTGGGTTATGGTTCCGCTCTCCAAGGCTGGTCTACCCAGATAGGCCAGTGGGGTGAGAAATAATGAATCCCTAGGACTGCCTGTGGTGAGGCAATGTGACTGTTCCCTGCCATGTGCTGCAAGCAAGAGTAAGGTGACCTTACATAGCACCCATGGGTCCAACATCCACTTTCTCAGGATGGCACCCTACACCCTGAGCTACCGCCCTGGTAATCTCAGAACTAGGCCGGGAACTTTGTAATAGAGGAAACCGATAAGCAGCTCATGCAGTGTATGCTGTGTAGGGCAGAAGCACAGCATTATGTGTTCCTTGAAAAGATGTATGTTACCAGTTCCCCTTTAACATACAATGATTCCTCTAAAGCCTTAACCTGCTTGAAAGGTTTATGTAAGAGAACATACCGGATAACATTATTCATTTGACAGACAGTTCTAGACTGAACTCTTGCACAAATCAAACACCAGCGAAAATTGTGTTCAGAGGAAATATTTACTTTCTTTCATTGCCAAGGACCAATCTGAATATGTTGCATGAAAGGGACTTTTCTGACCTGCGATACTGCTGCCTTGATACCTCATCTCCACAAAGAAAGCATATAGTGCCAAGCAATGCTGTGCTGGTATCACACAAGTTTTGTTCCCTTTGAGAAGAATTACAAGTCACAGTTAGCACCTAGTAAGAAGGAAAACAAAAACAAATGTTTTTAAAACATGGGAATAAAATGCAAGTTTGCTCTAGTTTAAGTTCACATTTTAATAAAGAAATTAAGGACTAACAACTTGGGAAGAAGTTGAGAGAAATGTTGCTCGAGACTGAATTTGAATGGGAATTCAAGAAAACAAAAGTAAAGTTTCCTTGCAAGAAGCATCCGCAAACTGTACCCTACATTGTTGTAAAATTCAAAAGAATTAAGAAGTATGCCCATTGCCTTGTATTCTAAGGGTCATTGGCAAAATGTAGAATGAAAATCTCCACCACTAATAATCACCCTGCACTTACCCTTTTTAGTGCCTATGCACACATTCATAAATCATTTTGCCTCCGGCATCTGACAGTTGCCTACATTCCTAGTTGTTCTACTTCCCTACTAAGTTTAACAAGGCATGAATTTGTTTTTAAAAATTGATTAGCAGAGTTTGCCAATTAAAATGTTCCTGATTAGCAAACAAACCCATTTGATTAGCAATGTTGTACTAATATGTCTAATGCCAACAGATGTTAAGTGTACCATAGATATAAAATGAGCAACAATACAGCAGTTTTGTGTACCGCTGATGTAAGACATTAGTGGGATGGTTCAGGCCTTGCAAATTCTTTAAAGTTACACTAGACCTGCAGGTCGAGTAACTTGGTTTACCCACTCGACCTTCGAGAAATGTACTCGACCCATGGCAATTGAGAGCACATTTAAATGTACTTTCTGTAAAGTGATGCAAATCACCACAAACCCACTTTAGTTTAGCACCCAGAGGACAGCCATGCACAGTGAAACCTATTGCACATTTACTGCAAACAAAGTAAAAGTTAAATACAAGTTTCAAACATCGCCTCCAAATGGTACTGGCACTTAAAAATCTACTTGAATATGCAAGTGGGCAAAAATACTTTGTGAGCCCTGGAGTAGTGCTTGTAAAATAAAAAAAAAAGGTTAGCTGCATGAATGGACACATAGATAAGGTAAAACAGCATTTTGGCCAGCTTTTTCCCACAGGTGCCAATATATAATGCAATCATAATCATAGAGCAAAGCGAGTTCTGGAGTATAACTACAGTGTATGGTAGTGCAGTAGATCTATAGATGTACAGACTGGATGGAACTATTGATCACTACTTTCCGTAAACATCTAGTTAGCTTTGTCTATTAATTATGTTAGAAGAAAGAAAGTAAGAGCCTGAGCAGAGTGAATGGTGTAGGAGGCAGAGAACAGGGCAAACTAGGCGGAATACTGTTTGTCATAAGATATATGTAACCAGAAGGTTACACCGCTAGGTTTTCCATCACATGCATTTGGCCGTGTATTCGTGTACATTTCAAAAGTGTCCACTTGTCAACATGATGCATCTTCCCCAAAAAAATAAAATCTAATGGACGCTGAGATTTAGATACACTAACCTACACTTAACAGCAGCAATGCTGTAAATTGCATTATGTAACAAATTACATACAGAATTGCCCATCAAATTCCTATGCGACACTGCTTATTTTAGGCCCTGCTTAAATATTAAAAAAACAAAATACCAATACAAAAATAAAGTACATGCAACAAGAGGGAAGATGAGTAATTGTTTCCGTCAAAGGAATTTTTTTTCAAAGTGTGCACTTGTATGAAACCAGACAATTTTTATTTATTTTAACTGATAACTGACATTCATAATGCTGAGATACTATGCGCTTTAACTTCAGATTAGGTATGAGATGAATTAATAATAGTTTTACTAATCCAATTTAAAGTATTTACCCAAAGATCTGGCTATTCTATAACGAACGGTTCTTTATTTTAAGAAAAGTGCCGAATACCCTGCTCTATGACAGATGTATGTACAATACATGCAACCTACTCATTTAGCTAACCATAACAAATGCATCTAATGCAAGAACGTACTGCACATCACTCACACAGTCATTCTTCATAATTCTGGCTTGTGCTTTGGCGGGCAATGGCAAAATATATTTAACACTGCTTTTCTTTGCAGACAGATATTCGCAGACTATGAGAAAGGAACGTACACTTTGCAATGCTTAGTACACAAAGTAAAACTGGTCAGTTAGGAATTCAGGTTATTTTCAGTTTCTAAAATACACGCTCATATGGAGTGTGAGCTGAAATAGAACTCTTATTTTTTTTTATCTTCAAAACGTTTAGGACATCACGAGGTGAAACAAATTTAAAATTAAGAATACTTTGCTTCACCAAACTCAATTGCCATCCTTCATGAGATCATCATCTAAATATTGTACTACTAAAATCAGAATGTAAAACAATTAATGTAATACATTACATTAACTGAATAATGATAACACTCTGATTCAATAGCTCACACTTTATTCATTTCTTACAGCATAAATTGAAAGTTGAAATAGTAAGCAGTACAACACAATCTGAATATACAAGCATCCCCAAAAGGTAACCCAATTTTAAATCACAATGCTTTTTCATATATAATATACCCATATATTGTCACTGGTATTTAATTTATCCAATTAAGAATTAACACCTTTTCCTTGCCAATTTTCTCCTTACGCAAATGCGTTTTTATGATGTAGCGCAGCAGGTATTAAAGTTCCAAACATTGGCAGAAAAAGGGTATGCTGCAGACTTAAAATTCCTTTTCACACAGAAACCTGCATACTTATAGGAGGACCATCAATCAGAAACTCCAAAGCTTGTGGACACTAAAGGACCTATACTTAAGATGATAACTTTGTCTGCAATTGAAGGCAGAGTCGACAGCGAAGCCGAGTTTGGTTCGACCAGGAGCTCTCAAATGTTCAAAATGCTGGCCCAAAAGAGGCTGACTGAGTGACTGTGTCTACCTACCAGGGTAATTTTGTATACACCCTGGTAAGACCCAATTCACAGGAACAATTTGTTTCCTGTTAGGATATTTTCATTAAACTAAGTTATTGAAAACTACCCAAACTGTTATTTGTATATATGATGAATATGATGAATGTGATGTTGTATGTCCTTTTTCTTCTGTTGATACCTTTTTCTTAATTCATGTAAGAAGCAACTTGAACAACAAAATGCCTCTTGTAAAATACATTTATTGTTCGTACTCTTAGGACTTTATTCTTTGGTTTTTGTTTCTGTGACTTTCTTTGAAAGCATATACCGTATATTAATATGGGGATTCAACTAAAATAAATGACAGAAATCAGGACTGTCTACAGTGTGGGAATCTCTTTTGGTTCTTTGTCCAAAAGAGGCTGGTGGCAGATAATGTATATATTCAGGAGCAGAAAAGCCATTTCAATTGGCAGACGGCTCATTTGCTATTTACTTCTTAGGAATACTTCCTTATCAACATATGGTACGCTTTTTTATAACAATGTCTGCCCGTTTGATTATCTCGATTTACATGTGTTTTAGGCTGATTTTTGTCAATAATTCCTTTACTGTTCTCACAAGGATGAACCATATTTGAAATTGAAAATGATGACTTAATAATGGTAAAAATATCTATATGTGTTATGTCTCTCTAATTGTTCTTACCAACAAGAAACCAGATTGGGTTTTATGGAAGATGATTGCATCTGTTTCTCTGACTGCACAATTTGAAATTGGTTAGAATATTAACACGATAAGCTACAACCTTTCTTTGGGATAATTTACATTTACTAATTTGTACTTTTTTGTTGAATATTTGTAGATATATGAAAAATGAAAATGAAAATGTATTCAGCGCACAGCCCCTGATGAAGAGATTGTATCTTGAAACGCGTTGGGCATTTATATTTGGAATAAATCATCTTTGAAAAAGAACAAAAAGACTTTGTGAATGGTGTACTCCGGGTCATATCTGACCGATAGACCCTTAAAGAAGACAGTGACTTTAATTGTAATATTTACCTTTACTAAATACCTACTTCTACTATTCTAAAATTACTGGGCTACTCTAGCCATTGATAGTGTGCAGGGGACGGGAGTTCCCCAACTGGGAACTTACTTGTGTGCTACATTCAGTTTTAATACAGTATGGAGGAAAGGGGATGGGACGTAGGAGTAATTATAAGTTACTCACCGTAGTGACAAACATACTTCTAGTCAATAGTCTCCTTTCCTTCATACATCCCACCGTCCTCCCCCTAATAGAACTGGTGTCATTAGGCAATGTTAAGATTGTCGTCACTTCAAAGGGGGCTGAGGAGTGGTGCTGGTGGGTGGAGTCAGGGGAGCGAATGCTTCCAGGGCCATGCCCCCACGCGCATCTAAATTTAAAGGGGAAGATGATTTCTCTGGAGAAAAATGTTCTGCCTCCCCTCCCTAGCGAGGGACGCACATACAGTATGGAGGAAAGAGGACTGTGGACTAGGAGTACGTTAGTCACTACGGTGAGTAACTTATTTTTAAAATGATCTACCCAGGTCATCTCAGAGATGCTTGTTGTTGGAAGGGCCATCTGTGGCATGTCAAGATGGCCCTCAGCAGGTCGTCTGCATTTTGCTGAATCATAGTCGCCTTATACCACTGGAGCCAGTTTTTATGAAGGTGTTTTATATTGTTGGCAGCAATGATAGAAGCCAGGGATGTCAGAGGGTTTGTTTAACCATCAGAGATCTCTCCTAATTTCCCTCCTCTTTTCTACTACTGTTCTGTCATACACATGACTGTGTCTAAACAACCCGCCTCCTTGGCCCCGTCTTTGGACCATAACGCTTTGCAGGATGGTGGTATAATCTAAGATTTTTACCAATAGTCACCTTCCAAAAGTTCACCCACAGTGAATACTGAGCTATCAAGCTCTAAACATTCTTTTTTGGCATTTTGAGGCAATTACCCCCATTTACTACCTGCACAATGGCATTAATCGTTATATTCACCCTTTCTACCCCTCCTAGCCAACACTTTCTCAACAGGTTATGAAGTCGTTGTTTAGCAGGTCTCTTGATACAAATATATAGTCAATTGTTGCAGATTGATCACCATGGGACTATGTCCGACGTCCCGGTTTGTCTCCCTCTATATGGGCGTTCAAAATATGTAGGTCTCTAGACTCCATTAAGGTGGCCCATGCCAGGCTTCTTCTTTCAAATGGCCTTAGGTTGGCAGTCTCATCCAGATGAATTTCATTCCGCTTATTTAGGCATGTGATGTTCAAGTATCCACATACTTTGATGGATCTGTTTCCTTCCATGTTACATGCTTCATTGATCAAATCTAACTTTTTTAATAACGTCGACCTCTGTCACTGCCGTCTGATTCAAATAGAGGTTAATGATAGTTAAATTTGGTTTTTTTTCCCCCCAGTGTACCAGAAGGTGGGCCCCAACGCAACACCACTTGCTGTATATATAAACTTGAGATTTCCACACTGATCACTTCTAGGTCATTTCCATTTTTAATTGCCATGAGGAGTCCGGATACCGATCTACCCTTTAGGCCACAATATGCAGGGTTTAGAAGGACTGAAAAAAAGGTCCATGCTCGGTTTGAGGTGTAGTTGCGTCTCTTGGAGGCATATCAAGTGAAATTCCTCCAGCTTTACATCTCCTCTTTCTAGCAAGTGGGAGAAGCCTCAGGTGTTCCATGATGCCAAAGTTAGATGTTTGGAGCCCTTTCCTGGATGCAGTTACTGTGGTTTGACCACCAACAGAGCACCAGGCAGCCAGGTCCAGGAGTCGATCTCTGTTACATTTGTGACTTTTTCCTTTGGAATCTCTAATATTCACTCCTGACCAAAGCTTCCTTGGTAAGACACTGTCATGATGAGACTGTGCTTGTTGTGTTGCTTGCATGTTTCTTACTCTACAAACCCGTTCATTGTCGTACTATTTAGTGGCTGGGCTATGCAGCAATTAACTTCAGCCTTCCCCTCCCTACACTTTGGCTTTTCATTTTCCTTGCCTGTCCCAAGTTCTGAATGTTGTGAACCCCCTTTTCCACTTTTAGCACTGTATTTCTCTGGGCCATCATAGATTACTGATGGCAAATGGAAGCCCAGTAACTGAAGACTCACAGCTGCTCGTCTCAGCAAATTTGTCTAAGGTTTGGGATACAATGAAAGAGGTCTAAAACATTTCTTCTGTTCAAGATGGTTATCCTCTCTATCCACCAGACTTTCTAACTTTACACACTTTGATCAGTCTTTTGTTTTAGTTTTCCCCGTTACCCAGGTCTTATGGGACATATGTTCAATTTTTACATTTTTTTATTATTATTATTTTTTTTTTAGGCCATCTAGCTGTTTTTCTGCTCCTGAATAAATACATTATCTGCCACCAGCCTCTTTTGGACAAAGAACCAAAAGAGATTCCCACACTGTAGACAGTCCTGATTTCTGTCATTTATTTTAGTTGAATCCCCATATTAATACACGGTACATGCTTTCAAAGAAAGTCACAGAAACAAAAACCAAAGAATAAAGTCCTAAGAGTACGAACAATAAATGTATTTTACAAGAGGCATTTTGTTATTCAAGTTGCTTCTTACATGAATTAAGAAAAAGGTATCAACAGATATGTGAATGGTGTACTCAGGGTCATATATGACCGATAGACCCTTAAAGAAGACAGTGACTTTAATTGTAATATTTACCTTTACTAAATACCTACTTCTACTATTCTAAAATGACTGGGCTACTCTAGCCATTGATAGTGTGCAGGGGACAGGAGTTCCCCAACTGGGAACTTACTTGTGTTCTATTGTATGGACACCCCATATGCCAGGGCTGTTTCTTTTCTCCTCTGCACCTCAAACCAGTCTTGACATTGATCTAAATTCATTTTTACCAAAATAACATCACACATTTGGAGTGCATGGTGTCCAAATTCGATAGGTTAAAACTGAATGTAGCCACAGGGTGGAGAGATGCCCTCTTAAGAAAACAAGTTCAACACTGCCTGGCCAAAAGCCGCGTCCGACCTGGTGCTGGCATCCAAGCAGTACTGCTTGCAGAAGGCTGAGGGAGTAGCCTACGTAGCCGGCTTTCTGATATCCTGCCACGGAACAGGTCTTTGGAAAGCTACTGCCGTGGCTTTAGCTCTGATGGAGTGGGCATGCATGTTTGCAGGCAATGGCTTATGCTGCCCCTCGTATGTCTCCTTGATGGCCATAACCATCCACCTTGCTATGAAAGCCTTGGAGGCCTGACAGCATGATTTTGTTCCCCAAAGGTGATCATGAGGGAGTCTGATTTACGGAAGTTCTTGGATCTGTCCAGGTAAAATCTTAGCGCACGCCTGACATCGAGACAGTGCGGTACCCTCCGAGTCTCTTCCTTAGTATTACTAACATTCTTCACAGACCCTATCTTCTCGTTCAGGTGAAAAGAGGAGACAACCTTAGTTAGAAATGCGGGGTGTGTCCTGAGTAACACCTTGTCCTTGTGAAATTAAGTAATTATGGCTCTGAAGCCACCAGCGCTTGGATTTTGTTGATTCGGCGTGCCGAGGTAAGGCCCACTAGCATGGCCGTTTTGACGGTAACTGGCCTGAGCTCCACAGACGCCATAGGTTGAAATGCTTTATGCGCCAAACCGGGTGTGGTTTCTTGAAAGGTGGATACAGTCTGGTCAGACCTGCCAAGTGCCTCTTAACCGGATTCGAGGATAAAAAGAGCTCCTCGTCCGAGTTCTTGTGGGCCCCAATGGCCGCCAGATACGTGTGGCATTTGCACCCCTGAAAGGACGAGGTGCGCTGAAACGGTTAGGATGTAATCGAGCTAGCAGGTTAAGGGATCAATTTCCTTTGATTCTGCCCAGTGACAGAACCTGGTCCACTTGCTTTTGTATTGGCTCCTGGTAAACTCACTCCTTGCCCCTTGTATGATAGCCAGGTTAGCCTGTGACAGGTGTAGATATTTTAGGGTAACCTGCTCAGGAACCACGATGCGAGAGCCAACTTCCGTAAGGCGGGGTGAACCACTGTGCCCCCCTGCTGGAGAGTAGGCGTGCTGGGCCCACCGGGGGAAGAGCCAACAGACTGAGAAGTTCCGAGAACCAGGGTCTTGCGGGCCAACATGGCGCTATCAGGATGAGACGAAGGCCCCATGACTCCCTGACCCTGCAGATGATCAAGAGCACCAGGGGAGTGGGGGCGTACGCGTTCATGTTCCACGGGATCTGCATCGCGTCGCCTAACAAACCCCTGCCTTGCCCCAGCCAGGAGGCTAAGTGGGGGCATCTCCTGTTGGTACTGGTGGAGAAGAGGTCCACCTGAGGATGACCCCGCCTGGTGAAGATCCCCTTTAGGACCTCCTCTTTCAACTGCCATTCATAGTTGTCCAAGCCCAGCCGGCTGAGCCTGTCTGCCTCTAGGTTGGAATCCCCCGGGAGGTGGATTGCCGATAAGTGCAAGCTGTTCACTAGAGCCCACTCCCATATGTTTATCGTGATGATCGTTTTCATCGGGACACGTGTGGGGATGCGGGAAGGTAGGCCATGTGTTGTTGGTGGTGTGTTTTGGTGGGTGGCCAGAGCGAAATGTCTGAGAATTGTCTTAATTTCCAGCCAATTTCAGAGACATTTCCCTGTGTCCACTCCCCAAAACACGTCGCCATCAACTGATGTCATACCTTCTCGCATTCCCACAGGTGTCCCGACGAAAAAGGTACCTCACAAGTCTGGGTGCACCTACCGGGGGTGCAAAAGGAAAAGGGTAACCCGCTGGTAACCCCAAGCCTTTCGCCACAGCACACTTTGTTCATGTGGGCAACCTGCAGATTTGGGCCTAGTGTGTCGAAGCCAGCAAAGAAAACAGGGAACCCCATGCATTTCCCAAAAGAGGACACCCGTGGGAATCCACAGAGGTCTGCCTTGCGCAAATTGCCCCAGTTTTTATTAGCCACAATCCCCGACAAAGTGTGATATTTGGTGGGGAAAAAATACAATGTTCACTTTGTCTGGGGTTCTGGGTAATAAATCCTGGGCCGCTTCGTGTAAATCATACCTCTGTGGATTCCCACGGGTGTCCTCTTTTTGGAAATGCATGGGGTTCCCCGATTTCCTTGGTGGCTTGCGGAGAATGGTGTGCGGAGAAAGTGTGAAATTCAGGTATGGAAACAGACTTGGGGTTACCTGTGTTTTAGGCTTTCCCCTTGGCGCCCAGGTAGGTGCATCCACACATGTGAAGTACCGTTTTCATCGGGACACCTGTGGGAACGCGGGACGGTAGGGCATGTGTTGTTGGCGGCGTGTTTCGATGGGTGAGCCGAGTGAAATGTGCGGAAAATGCATTTTTTTTCCCCCACATTTTGGAATTTGCGGGGGTGTCTGGGTAATAAATTCTGGACCGATGTGCGCAAATCATACCTCTGCGGATTCCCACGGGTGTCATCTTTTCGGAAATGCATGGGGTACCCTGTTTTCCTCGGTGGCTTGGACACCCGAGGCCCATATCTTTATGTTGCGCTTGTCTGGAGAAAGTGTGAAATTCAGGTGTGAAAACAGACTTGGGGTTACTTGTGTTTTAGGCTTTCCCCTTGGTGCCCAGGTAGGTACACCCACGCATGTGAGGTACCGTTTTCATCGGCACACCTGTGGGAATGCGGGAAGGTATAACATTTGTTGTGTTTGTGTGGTTTTCATAACGTTTTGACCCATTTGCTGGTGCCCTTTGTCAAACAACCCTTTCGTTTCCCAAATGTGACCTACATTTAGTCGCTGCTTTAGGCACCATACACTTTTGTAACCTGCACAAGTCACCTACCCTTGAAAGGGTCTGCCTGTGCTCTTTCAAAAAATGTGTGCTTGCCGTTCCTCACCACATTGGTTTTCCCGATTTACACATGCAAAGTGCATCTGTTCAGGCCGTGAGCGTAAAACACCTGTGTACCATGGTTCAGTGTTTGGCTTGTGGTATTGCTTGTTTTGTAAAACACTACAAAAAGTGTGTGCTTTCCTAACTGCAAGTCAGGGGAATGTAGCGGAGTATTGCTTTTCTCAAAATTCATAGAAGGCATTGCCGTACCAAGCCAACCATGTCCAACACATCTTTTTTTTCGGTCATTTTCCCACTTTTCCCCCAATCTATGGCATTTTCCCCTACCTAGTGTTTGCCTGACCTATGCAAATCACCCCTTCCTAAACTTGGAATTTTGTCTACTTTTCAGAAATATATGCCTTTATGTCCTCCAATTCGGCTTTCCTACCCTTTTCTCCCATTCCGTCCATGCATGTCCAATTGGCAAAAATGGCCAAAATTGCCTACCTCTCACAAAACAGTTGATAACCACATCAAAATAAATTGTTTTCGTTTCCACTCAACCTGTTCCTGAAAGCCACGAAATTGGGGAACTCAGCACAGCAAACCATTTGTTCCTAGCTCTCACAAGGAAAAAACCACAGGCTTCTTTGTACATCATTGTATTGGTATTTTTTGAAAGAAAAAAAAAAAATTCGCCCTTTTTGCTTATTTTCTACCACCCCCCTGCAGCAACCTAGAAAAAGGAGCCAAATTTGGCCGAGATATCTCATGTAACAAAAAAGTTACAAGCCATTGAAAGGCCACATATCGAAATCACCAAAAAAGGCCCTGGCACTGGGGGGGAATACCCATGGCACTTAAAGAGTTAAAGAAGGCATGAGCTACGTAGCATTATCACGCTTATGTACACTTGACAGTCTATCGCTAATGAACTTTGATGCAAGTAAAGTGAAAGCTGATATTCCTTGCATTGTAGAATACAATAGACTGCGTTCACTGTACACCCCTCATCTGAAACAATATCCTGTTCCAGATAAAGAAAAACGTGGTAAAAAAACTAAATTAAACAGAAATGCAACAGAATCCAACACCAAATTCCTCAAAGAAAAGAAGCTAAAGTTTCAGCAATTACCACAAATAAAGAAGAACCTATTAGGGAATGTAAACCAGGGCCATCGGCAAAGAAGGAACAGAAAGTGCCAAAAATGGACTCAGATACAGAACTAGCTGTAGTCAAATTTAGTGGGATAAGTTGCTATGCAAATGTAGCAATGAATATTCTATTTCAATTGCCACCAATTCTTAGCAATATTTACTTGCCCAGTACAGACCAATTGTGTTTGCAAATGTTAGTGCTTCATAGAAATGCAACAAGCAATCCTGACGACACAGTGTTCATGGAATACGGCAAGAATTGGACGACTGTGATGGAATGGTGAGATTCACTCTGAACGCACAAGAAGATCCACAAGAATTTCTAATGTACTATTAGTATTGGAAAACAAAAGAATACCTATAAATGAAATCTTCCAGATTTCGTACATACATCCGTGAGGACCTGCTCTTGAACCTCGACTCCAACACTCCGTGCGTTCTCATTCTGCTCGATCTCTCTTCTGCCTTGACACTGTCAACCATGCCATCCTGCTCAACCGTCTCCGTGATAACCTGGGTATCACTGGTCAGGCTCTGGCGTGGCTGACCTCTTTCCTTTCCAATCGACCCTCCCAGGTCCAACTTGGGTCCTTCCTCTCTGACATCTTTTTCTCCACCTGTGGTGTTCCCCAGGGATCTAATCTCTCTCCCTGGCTGTTCAACCAGTATCTGGCACTCCTTGCCCACCGCATCGCCGCTCTCTGCCCCTACTTTCAGTGCTATGCTGACGACACCCAGCTCATTTTCAGGCTACCCTCGGCCTCCTCCTCTCCTTCCCTCATCTCTGACTGTCTGTCTGCCATCCAGGAATGGTGTGCCGCCAATGACCTCTGCCTTAATGCTAGTAAGACTGAGATTCTACTCATCGGCACACCCACTCCCTCCTTCCCTGTAGCTCTCTGGCCAGCCTCGCTTGGCCCTCCTCCTGCTCCTACCTGCAAGGCAAAAAACCTCGGGGTCATCTTCGACTCCACACTCTCCTTCTCTCCTCATATATCTGACGTCTCTAAGAAGTCACACTACCAGCTGCACCTCCTCAGAGGTATTCTTCCCTTCTTCTCCTTCCCCCAGAAGCTCACTGTCTCCCGAGCCCTGGTTCTCTCGAAGCTGGACTACTGTAACAGCCTCTATCTTAATCTGCCTGCCTCCACTCTCCGCCCCCTGCAACTCATCCAGAACAGAACTGCGAGACTTGTCCTTGGCCTCAAGCCCATGGACCGTATCTCTCCAGGACTGAAATCTCTACACTGGCTCCCAGTGGCTGCGAGGATTAAGTTCAAAACCCTCTGCATTGTCCACAAGGCCTTCTGGGGCCTGGGGCCTAAATACATTCAACTCTCTCTTCCTAAATATCTTCCTTCCCGAGCCCTTCGCTCATCCATCTCCAACTACCTCAGGGTCAGCCGCTTCTCGAAGCAACGAGCTGGGGGTAGATCTCTCGCCGTGGCAGGGGCCTCCCTCTGGAACAGCCTTCCTGCCTCCCTGAAACTTGAGGAGAACCATCTCCGGTTCCGGAAGCACCTCAAAACCTTCCTCTTTGCTTCTGCTTTCTCTCTCCCTCTCCCCTGCTAAACTCTCGACTGAATCTGCACCGAATCTGCAACTGGGCCACTCTCACCGACCTCGGTCCTGGGCCCAGCCACTCTCCTCTTGCACTGCCTCCCTGGCAACCCCTGCACTGAGGGACTGTCTCTGTATCCCTACAGCCCCCCCTTTCCCAGCACTTGTCTGCACTTACCTTGCACTTGCCACCAGCTGGCCCTATTTATTTACTTTATTCTACTTACTTGTACTGCACTTCCCCCCTCCCCTTCCCCTTGCACTTTTCCCTTCCACCTACCCCTGCACTTGCGCGGTCTGAATGACACCTGGCCTAGTAGGATCGTTGTCTGTCTTCCCTTTGTTCCCCCCTCCCTGCCTCGTCGCGCCTTGAAACACTTGTGTATAGGCGCGTTACAAATGCCATATCATATCATATGGAAACATACATGCACTCTCTGTAGCAATGTGATACAGGAAGAAATCCCAAATGAGCGATTTGTGTATGTTTCCATACCAAATGATGAAAGCATTCCATTTCAGCAACTTCTACAGAATGCAAACCATGGCAGATTATGTACTATTTGCAATTCAGACAATCGCTCCACCTTACTGATACAATCACATACTGCCTACATAATACTTATGCTTCTACGTTATAATGCAGATGGTACCAAAAACTGCAAACTGACTGGATTAACCCACGGTCAAGTGTCACTTGGAAAGAAAACCTTTACAACAATAGGTATAAGCTACCATGCAGGAACTACAACCAATGCAGGTCACTACACTGCATACATTAAAAAGAAATGTTGAAGGTTTGAATGTAATGATAGCACCATTACTCTAAAGCAAAGATTGCCAGCTAATCTTACAAATGCGTATTGAATCTTCTTAAAGCCGAAATTTTATAAATAATGTGTACTTCAAGATTGCCAAAAAATTATGTGAAAGACTACAAACAGTTAGAATACGCCTACAGGTATCTAACTGTTAAAAATTGGAAGGAAGGCAACAAACATAACATTAATCTGAAAGATGAAGGAAACAGTATATAACAATGACACAAATAAATGAATATCACAGATCTATAGGAACAAATGCAGTTACAATACGCCTACAGGTATCTAACTTAAAAATTGGCCGGAAGGCAACAAACAACACTGGTTTGTAAACTAAATATGAGGGTAAAAAAAAAGTAAACTGTATTATGCAATGTAAGTTTTCAAAAAATGCAAAGACTAACATACCTTTTTCTTTTACCACAGAAATTAAAAAAGAGATACTTCCGCGTAGTACGAAAAGCATTTAAAAAATATATGTGGATTCTGAACAAAGTAAGGAGTAAGTATATTGGCAGTCATTTTCTACACATGCAAATCTACACGTCTAATCTATGGTAGTAATATGCTGCAGTGGATGGAGGCTGGCCCTTGCATCTTCAGTGTCTAATCTATGACCTACGCCTTACGACCAAAGTACAAAGAGTATACTTCCTAGCCACAACCATTGCTGCATATCAAAACCATGGTCCTTGTAAATTAGCTACTTATAAATGTACTGTTGGGACCATCGTCTGCAGCCATGCAGCCAAGACATTAGGGGGTGCACACAACTAGCGCATTACACCACTCCCATTTTCACTTATAACTCCACTGCTTATAACTTCAGTCTTGGGTGCATGGCCTTTGGGCATACAGTCAATACTCGAAACACCACAGCATATCAAAACCATTGTGCCTTCTCATTTCACTATATACAAAGTTGGTTTTGGGAGCTACGCCCTCGCCACAACCATCTTAATGATGTTGCATAGTACAAGTGTGCCAATAGCTGTGATGTGTGTCCAAGGTGGCCATAGAAAATACATCATGAAGAGGTTCTAACTTTGTTATTGGGTGTATGGCCTTTGGTCATGCACCCAAGAGTGCAGGGTCTCCCCACAACCACCTCAGTGATGTGTGGTAGTGGGGGTTTTCCTATAAGTGTGGTATCCTTCACTGCTTCTGGCCAGAGGCTTCACTCCTAGCTGCATATCCATAGATATTACATGGGATGGGTGTGCAGTGGCTTGCACGTCCACTACTTACAACTTTGTTGTTGGGTGCATGGCCTTTAGCCATGCACCCAAGACTGCACACACTCCCCACAACTTAGTAATCGATACGCAATACTACGGGTGTATCCATGGGTGTGACATGCTGCGGTGGTTGTGGCCAGGGCCTACAGTCTTGAAAGTAAGGCCTTTGGCCGACTGCCATGCATCCAAGACTGTAAGCCCTGGCCACAACCACTGTAGCATGCCACACCCATGGCGGCATACTAATGAATATAATACTACCCATAGGAAAAAGTATTGCAATTATGGCATGTTGTCAATTTCAATGTTCGCTACCACTACGCGCCTCCTTACAACAGTAACAAGTTTACTGTGCACTGCATGGACTGAAATGCTACTGTTATTAAAACCCTCATTTTCTGTGCGTTGAAGGTGGCCATAGAAAATACATTGTGAAGACCGACCCCCAAAACAAAAGCATTGATCACCCATGTCTTACTGTCTGAGCCTGTCCCAACGCTCTGTGACACAGCAAAAGAGTTTTATAAATATAGCATGTGTACGCTGGTTGTTGCACCGCTATCGACGGATCCAAGATGTCGGGCGCAGCCAACAATCTGACGCAGAACACGTCTCGCAGCAGCCAATCGGCAGAGACGTTGCATGTCCGCGGTCATGACGCAAGCCCATTAGCCAATCATTAACTTGTCCGCGGAGCGAACAGGGAAGTGTGACCGCGTAGCAGACATAGATATCACTAATATTTTTAAACATACTTTTTGGTCGTTTTAAAGAAAAATACTGAACGGATTGTCACCAAATTTACAAAAGCACGTATTCTGGACCAAGCCCCTACACCTGCCGCAAATTTCATGAAAATCCGTCCAGCGGTTTGACCTGTAGCCGTGCCCAAAGTTTTTCCCCCAGTCTATGGGAAAAAAATATATTTTGGGACCCCTCTATAACTTTCCCCCCCATGGACCAAACATCACCGAACTTTGCAAAATAATTCATAGTGGCCAATATACTTTATTTTTGCAAAGTTTGGTTAGGATTCGTCCAGGGGGAGCGGAGTTATAAGCCGCCCAAAAAGTGCTCTTCCTATGGAAACAGCAACTTTACCATAACTACATGGCCACTACCGTGGCCATGTTATATATATATCCCAAATGTTCAATGCAGAAGCACCATGAGTTTGAGCAGCACTCACTTGACGGATCCAAAGATAAGAAGCCAAAAGTGCAGAAAGTTTAAAAGGTAATTCAATGTTTATTGAAACACTCACTTGACGGATCCAAAGATAAGAAGCCAAAAGTGCAGAAAGTTTAAAAGGTAATTCAATGTTTATTGAAAAAAGAATGATTTAGTTAAAAAATTATCCTCCCATTTGGGTGTGTGCCAGCAGATACACGGCAGTTGCCGAGTTTCGCAACAAACCCATGGCTTCATCACAATGACACCCAGTGTGCACTTCATTCTTAAAAAAGTGAATTAGTGAAAAGGGGATTTGCACCTCACCAAAGCATTTCAGCCATGTTGCCTTGGCTTGTAAAATGAGGAGTGAAACACTGGGAGAAATGCCTTGAAGTCGTAGGTAACTAATTAACAAATTGTGACTGTTTATCCCCATTCTCAGGTATGAAACATGGCAATTATAGATAATGGTTGTATGCCGTTTGTATGGTAGGACTATTTATGCAACCTATTGGATCCCTATGGTACATTCTGTCTGACAGTAAGCTAGGTGTCAGTTGGTAATAAACTGCTAGTATCATCGACTTTTTGTTAAGGAGTTTCCATATGAATTAGGCTGGTTATACAAGTCATATTTAAAGGAGGATTAGGTCATGTTTACTACATAAATCCTAACTATAGAAACAGTAGGCATCTAATAGGCTGAAGAAATGGCTGGTGAGGTGAGACGTGTACCCTATCCTTAACTGGAACAGTTAAGATCAGGAAAAAACACCTGCAAAAAGATAACACACAAACCATATATGTTCCGTAATAGGGGAACAAAATATTCTTAACTGAAAAAATATTTCACTATACCAAGTATGTGATGAGAATCGGATATTTGGAGACATAAAACAAAATGAAAGTTAGCAATTTAAAATATATAAAATGTCATATTTTGGATATTTGCGAAAGAAGTAATCGAGTACACATGAATTGGTCCTATTCCTATATCCAATACAGGGGACAGTCATATTCACACATCCTATTCGTTGATATGTGTGTGAATATAAGGCAAAGGACCAATTATCCATTTGAGAGATACAATGGATGAGGAATGTACTCCACTCCCAGAAACATGTACAGTTCTTCATCTAGATTATATCCCCTTGGATTTTTACAAGGGCATAAGAGGACAAATACATTCAGATCTGCATGTGATTTTCCCCTTGATGTTAATGTGGTATCCCAGTACTGGGTGGTTGTATGTACTGCAGTTAAGGTAATAGTTGCAAATTTTGCAGCAAATACATTTGAAAAAGCCTTCTCCACTGGTGTTCAGCCAATTGTTTTCCTTCATTCTGATTTTCTGATTTCATGAAGCTATTTACCAAGGTGTCTTTAATGGAGCTGCGTTTACGAAAGGCGATGGCTGGCTGTTCCTTAAGTGTCCCACCAAGATCTTTGTCTGTTCTTAATATTTTCAAATATTTGTTAATTATATGCTGAATGGGTTGTGCATGGGTTCCAAACGTGAGAATTAGTCATGTAACATCTTCATCAGTCTCACTGATGGTGTTGGATGGCTAATTTGTTAGCAAAACATGTCTATTCAATGATCATGCTTTCATGTATGCCCTTTCAACGACCTTTTTGTGATATTGCTGTTTTTGAAAACCCTATGCAGTGATCTTGCTAGCTGTATTGAAGTCTTGAATGTTAGTACAGTTTCTTCGTAAATAAATTCTCCATAGGGTATACTCTATATGAGATTTTTTGGATGGCCACTAGGGGCGTGAAGTGGGGCATTAGAACCCATCGGTTTCCTGTACAGCTCGCAAATCGACCTGTTCATCCACTATTTTGATCGACATCTAGAAACGCTATGGAATTTAAGCTGTGGGTTTCCGTAAATTTCAGGTTACAGTCATTTATGTTAAGTTCTTTGACAAACACAACCCATCCTTTCTCACTTACATTCCAAATGATGAAGAGATCAGCGATATAATGCAGCAATAGCAGAACTATATTCTGTGTGTGGACCTCATTTTTGTCTGACCATACTTTGAATTTTTCCCAGTACCCCATGGTCAAGTTGGCATAGGAAGGGGCAAATGAAGTGACCATGGCTGTACCTTGGATTTGGCGAAAAAATGTGTTATTGAAAAGAAAAGTGTTATTATTGAGACAAAGATCAATCATGCCCAGAATCATATTTGTATGTTTCAAGTAATTCAATGACCTGTTGAGAAACAATTCACAGGCTCTCGTTCCAAATGTGTGGTGTTTGGAGGTATACAGAGATCCCACATCCAGAGTCGCCAAGATGCAAGTAGGCTCCCAAGGGAATTTGTTCATTTTTGACATAAAGTCTGTAGTGTCTCTTAGGTACAATGATAAAGATGACATACATGGAAATAAAACTTTGTCCACAAATTTGGAGATGTTTTCCAAGAGAGACCAAGTGAGTGTCACAATGGGCCTTCCCCGTGGTCTAGTCAGTTTCTTGTGGATTTCTGGGAGGAAATATATGGTTGGTGTAATTGAATGCTTGATGCAGAAAGACTTGACATTATCCTCATCCAAAATGCCTAGCTGCTCCCATTCGTGGATAAAGGTCTGGACTTTTACTTCTAGTTCTTCGATGGGATTGCTAGTCAATTTTTCATAACATCTAGTATCATGTAGTTGTTTATAGGTCTCCTTAATGTAATAATTTCTATGCATCACCACAATGTTGCAGCCTTTATCCACAGGTTTGATGATGAGCACCTTTTTGTGTTTTTTAGACAGATTGTCTTTGTATTGAAATCTGCTACTTTTATTTATGATCTTGAAATCGTCTATCACTAGATTTTGAAAGGCTCGATGTTACTGCCTGAAGTACTTGTGGGATTGAATTTAGATTTACATTTAAGTTTATTCATAGATGGCCATTCTACATTGATGCCAAACTCCTAAAAATTAACCGACACTTCAGTAGGTTCCACCTGCCCGTCTTTTTCCATGTGTATTAATGTGGAGAGGGCGTTTAATTCTCCTATAGTACTGTCTGTATGACCTTCACGTGCCGGCATCAGGTTTTTGTATGTATTAGTGGCAAAGAATGTTTTGAGATGCAGCTTGCGCATAAATCTGACCAATTCTTGTTTGCACATAATCAAACCTGGCTAGGGGACACAAATTAAGCCCCAAATTCAGCACTTTATTTGTTCATCTGTTAGAATATGATCAGATAGATTAATGACTTGTGGTTTACTTGCTTCTGCCATGATGGTACTGCTAATTTGCCAGAGTGGAAGGATCTTCCTGGGGGATTGTTGGTTGTACCCACTGCCCCCTCGTTTTCTCGTTACTCCTCTCCCATGTTCTCTTGAGGTGAAATTTGCCCCATGTTTTTTTGTTTGCTCTGCCAGAGTAGCCTAATTTCTTCTAAAACATTAAGGTATACACATGGTTCATCATTTTTTCTCTCTGTGACATCTGATTTTGATGTAAAACCAATTGGATCGGAGGTGTTTTCATTATAGCTTAAAGGTGCGACAGTCTCTATTTTCGGTTTCTGCCTCAAGTGGTCGTACCTGCGTGCAAAGGTGTAGACATGACCATTCTCGTAATCCTCTTTGTCACGCAAGAATCTGCGTTGTTTCCTAAACTTGATTTAATCCTCATGTGCTTTTAAAATGTTTTCCATGTTGCTTTTTATTTTCTTGGCTTATTCACTTACTTAGAACACAAAATAAAATTGGTCAATCTCAGTCATTTGTATCAAAATCTTTGCCCGATCATTTCCAGCATGTCTGATGAGAAGTTTCAGAAAAGTATTGGAACAAAAGTTAGTGGCATCTCTCCACTCTCGTAACATATAAGTTACTCACCGTAGTCCTTAGTCCCCTTTCCTCCATACTGTATGGGCGTCCCTTCCAAGGGACGGGAGACAGAACATTTTTCACCAGAAAAAACCTCTGCCTTTAAATTTAGAGGCGCGGGTGAGGCCCTGGAAGCATGCGCTACCCTGACTCCGCCCTCTGGCGCCACACCTCGGTCCCCATAGACGCGTCAACAATAGATTAACATTGCCTAATGACACCAGTTTTATTAGGGGGGAGGTTGGTGGGACGTATGGAGGAAATGGGACTAAGGACTAAGAATGTTAGTCACTACGGTGAGTAATTTATAATTACTCTTACGTCCCATCCCCTTTCCTCACTGCATGGGCGATTACAACCGAGTGTAGCCCCAGGGTGGAGAGGAGACCCCCCTTAAGCAAATGGGTTTCTAAGAACCGCCTGTCCGAAAGCCGCATCTGATCTAGAGCCAGCATCCAAACAGTAGTGCTTGCAGAAAGCCGAAGGAGTGGCCCATGTGGCCCCCCTGCTTATGACTTGCCAACGAACATGCCGCTGGAATGCAATGGTCGTTGCCTTGGCTCTGACCGCGTGGGCATGCATGCTGGCCGGCAGTGGCTTATACTGTCACTCGTAAGCTTCCTTGATGGCCGAGACCATCCAACGGGCTATGGAGGCCTTGGAGGCCTGATATTCCGGTCTTGATCCGCCTAAGGTGACAAAAAGTGCATCCGACTTGCGGAAGCCCTTGGTCCTAAGTAGAATTTCAGGGCACGCCTGACATCCAGGCAGTGCAGACCTCTGTGTCTCGTCCTTGGGCTCAGCAAAAAACATAAGTAGCACCATTTCCTCATTCAGATGGAATGTAGAAAGCACCTTAGGTAGGAATGCTGGGTGTTATCCCTGTGAAATATATTATAGGGCTCTGAGGCGACCAGCGCCTGGATTTAGCTTATCCTGCGAGCCGAGGTGAGGCCGACTAGCAAGGCCGTCTTAATGGTGACCAGCATGATGTCCGCAGGCGCCATTGGCTCAAATGGTTTGTGCACCAGGGCACCCAACATTATATTTAGGTGCCACACAGGGTGTGGCCTCTTGATGGGCGGGTAGAGTCTGGTCAGACCCGTTATAACTTCTTGACAATCGGGTTGGAAGAGGAGAAGACTTCTTCCTCTGACTTTCTGTAGGCCCCAATGGCTGCCAAGTAAGTGCGGCAACTGTCTACCTGCACGCCATAGTGGGTGGGGTGCACCGAGAAGGAGAGCACGTCGTCCAATGTACATGCAAGAGCGTTGAGGCCCTTAGAGTCTGCCCAGTGGCAAAACCTGGTCCACCTGCTCGTATACTGGGTCATAATAGCTTTGCTCCTAGCTCCCTGTATGATCTCTAGATTAACATGGGACAGGCTGAGGTGCCCTAGCGTGACCTGCTCAGGAACCATGCGTTGAGAGCTAGTTTCTGTGGCGCGGGGTGAATTAACCTGCCCCACTGCAGCGCCAGAAGATGGGCTGGACCCGTCAGAAGCCAAATGGGAGGTTTGTCCGAGAGGCTGAGCAGCTCCAAGAACCATGGCCTGGCTGGCCACCATGGAGCTATTAGAATGACACTGAGTTGGCAAGACTCCTTGATCTTGCATATCACCCTGTGTATCAGCGGCGTGGGCGGGAAGGCGTATGCGGTCATGCCGTTACACTGAAACTGAAATTTCTTCGCCCAGGGAGCCAGGGACCTGCCCCTGCCAGGAGGTGAACTGTTGGCCCTTCCTGTTGTCCCAGGTGGCAAAGAGGTCCACTGGAGGTGTCCTCATCTGCTGAAGATCTCCTGCAGTACAAGGTTGTTTAGTTGCCACTCGCAATTGTCCGCTCCCAGTCTGCTCAGCCTGTCTGCCTCCTGGTTGGATTCCATCGGAAGGTGGAAGGCCCAGAGGTAGATTTTGTTCTCCAGGGACCACTCCCACATGCTGACTGCCAGTCTGCACAGTGGTGGGGACTTGGTACCTCCCTGCTTGTTGACACAGAACATGCTGGTCGAGTTGTCTGTCTGAATAGGGATGACCTTGCCCTCGATTATGATATGATATGGCATTTATAATGCACCTATACACAAGTGTAACCGTAAGGAACGCTCTGAGCGCTAGCCAGATCGCTTCCAGTTCCAACCAATTGATGTGGTACTCCTGCCGGGTCCAGGTGCCATTAACACAGTGGTTGTCCAGAGTGGCCCCCCCATCCCTCGAGAGAGGAGTCTGTAGTGATGGTGACCTGTGGGGTAGGCTGCCGGAAGGGCTTGCCCCTCCGCAGTATGCAGTCCCTGGACCACCATGTGAGGTCTGGGTAAAGAGAAGGAGGAACGTTGATCATCTCGGCCTGAGAGCCCCCCTCCTGATTCCATGATGCCGTGAAGTGCAGCTGTATCCTCCTCATCCCAAGTCTTGTGAGAGGGATGGCCAATAGCACCGCTGCCATGAGCCCAGTAGGTGTTGGCATCACTAGGCCGATGTCACTACTCTGCTGAGGAAGGGCGCAGTGGCCCTTTTGATGGCCGTGATCTTGTCCTCCGAAGGAAAAACTCTCGGAGCCCGTGTCCCAAATGAGCCCCAAGAAGGTCAGAGTATGCCTAGGCTGCAGCTGCTACTTCTTGAGATTGAACGAGAAGCCCAGGCCGTGAAGTGTGTTCATGAGGGCGTGAGAGGTGCGGTACACCGCTTCCAGAGATGAAGCCCTGACTAGCCAGTTGAGGTCCTGATAGATATGGTGGCCCTGAGCCCTGAGGAGGGCCGCCACTGTATTCAGTCTGGTAAAGACCACGAGGGCCGAGTTGAGGCCAAAGGGAGGCACCTTGTATTGGAAATGGTAGCCCATGATCCGGAATCGTAAAAAAGAACAATGAGGCTGCAAAATCGGAACATGCAAGTATGCGTCCTTCAGATCCAGGGAGCACATCCAGTCTCCATTGCACAATGTCTCCGCTATTAAAGCTGGCATAACCATCTTGAATTTTTGTAGAGGTAAGGAGAGGTTGAGGGTGGAAAGGTCTAGCACAACTCTCGGGCCCGCCTGGTTCTTCTTCAGAATGGTGAAAATCCTGGTGTAGAAGCCCACGTCTCGCTGGGAGGCTGGGACTTCTGCCACTGCCTGACTCTTGACGAGTGACCGGATCTCTGCCAAAAGAGTTGCTGTCCCAACCTGTGGGAGCGGAGAGGAAGAGGGAGGAGAGGCTGGGATGGGTAGGCGGTACCCCATGCATACTACAGAGAGGATCCAGAGGTCCGCAAAATTCTGCCACCAGAACTGTGCACGGAGAGCAACCCTGCCCCCCAACTGGAGACACGTGGACCCAGAGGGGCGTGTCAAGCCTTCTTTACCTCTGAGGCTATTGCGGAGGAGGGGGAATGGGAAAAGCCCTTACTCCCCCACCTTTTTGTTGCTGGTGCCAATGTGGGGTCGCCGAATGGTAAGGCTGTCTGGACCTACGCCCTTGGAAGCCTCAGAAATCTCTGTATGTACGCCCCTTGTCCGAGTGCTGCTGTGACTGGGTGTACGTTTTGGTGTGGTCTTTATAAGGATGGATAAAGACTTGGCCGTTTGTGAGCTGTTTTTCTCTTTGTCCAGCTCCTCGTCTGTGGTGGAGTGGAAGAGGTCACCCCCTTCGAATGGAAGGTCTAAGATGCGTTCCAGGACATCCGGGTTGAATTTAGTAGCACAGAGCCAAGCTGTTCTTCTCATGTCCGTGACAATGCAGATGGCCCGGCCAGAGATGGCAATGTGGGCCACGGTGGACTCCATGCTGTCTTGTGCCACCATCTTGGCCTCTGCCAGTTCTGCCTTGAATCGTGATTGGCTCTGCGCCGGAAGCTCTGGGAGGAAATCAGCAATTAACCGCCAAAGCCTCTGGTTAAAGGCTGCCAGCATGGCATCCGTGTTAGCTGACTGAGATGCAGAGATGCGTTGAAATACCGCGCCGCGGAGGAGGTGGCCGAGGACGGAGGTCGCAGCGATCACCGAAGGGTGTGGCTAAGAGTGGGCCGATGGCAAGAGTGTATCCCCCCTTCATCTGCCTGTACTTGGCATCCAGGCATCGATTGACCGGCTGGACCGAGTGGGGCTTGAGCCAGCCCTTTCTGGCTAAGGCGACTACGTCCTTCTGCATCGGGATGTAGCGTGAAGACTTCGACGAGGACCCCCATCTGATGGTTGCTCGACCTTGGTTTGAGGAAGGCCCAAGTACTCTGCCAGCCCCGCAAGATGTTCATGGAAGGCCTTGGCTGATGACGGTGTGTCAGGGTCCTCCTCCTCCTCCCCATCTGTGTCCACCTGAGGGTCCTGTTGGTCCGGCACTGGTGGAGAGGTTCTGGGCGCCGAAGGCTGGGGTGTGGAGACTGGAGCCGGAGGGTGGTACAGAACGCCTGAACAATCGGTTGAGTGGCCGGAGCGGGGTGGCGGAGGCTGAACAGGAGCCAATGCAGTAGTGCTGAGTGAAAGTATATATAGAGCTCCATGTGGCTGCCTTGCAAATACTGTCTAAAGGGACATTTGCAATGAAAACCAGATTGGCTCCAGTACCTCTTGTGGAGTAAGCCCTGGGCATAAAAGGCAGAGTTTTTTCTGATAGAGAACAGCTGTGGGATGCACCGACCCACTCATCCAAGCCCTGCAACAGTACTCTGCATTGCAGGCAGCAGAAACATCAGAATGGCCACTGGAAAAAATGCTGCTCGCTCAAAACCATCCAAAAAGGCGCAGTAAAAATCTGAAAGATCGGCTGCCATCCACTTTTGCACATCTTAGTGAGCACAGGAGATCACTGCCTAAAACCACCATTGGGCCATCCACAAAGCAGCCTGAAACCACTTGGAAAAAGCAATGCCGATTGCCAAAAGCAACACAGAGCTGTGTGGGAATCCGTTTCTTGATTGTCAAAAATTGCTAAAATCATGGCTCACAAACCACCTAAAAAGATCCAACCTCCTTGTTGGGCGTTCCACATAATTATACTGCAAGAATCCACATCAATACAATGTCAGCAAGAATCATATGCTATCAAGCTAAATCTCATTTTAAAGATACTGATGTAAAGACAGCTGTCAATAATGGGTGTAGTACCATTGCTCGCCTCCGACAGGTGCTGGCGATTCAAAATTCTGACAGGAGAGCTGTGTTTCAGAAGCTAAATATGCCAAAGAAGAGAATTCCATCAAAATGCCATATAGAGTGCTACACAATGATTTCATGTTGAAAAAGACCATTTAAAGATATATTGCTTATTTTAAGTTCATAAAATGTATTTTTTTTACAAGGAACTAAGTTGCAATTGACTAGAAGGAATCTTATTTAATTACAACTTCAAGAGGCCTTCTGTCCCTGGGAACCCTTCACACCTGGCCTGCCTACCAACAGGAGAGGATATTGCATGGACATGTTAATTAGAACTGTTGAGAGGAGGCGATTTCCCCTGCTGGCAGGAGGAAAGAGACAATAGAGTCTTTCAACTGAATAGAAAAAGCTAATTTGGGTGTGCCTTGTCAACAACTGCTCTGGGAGAGGCAGGCCATGTGACCATCTGAATCACCCAGCTCTGGGGCGGACCAGACTGGGATGTGGATTTAACATTGCACCAAATATATGTTTAAGGAAAATGGTTCTATAATATTCTAACAAGCTGAAAAAAATGTATAACTGAGATTGTGACAATGAAAAATTCACTCACAATTTAAGACTAAGCTGGACGTTGTGCGATGTTCTGAGACCAAACTCTGGGATGTATTAATATTGCAGCTGTAGTGTTTTTGCTATAATATAAGAACTTACAGTAATATGCTCAGAGAGGGTGTGTATGTCTGTGTAAAATTTGGTGCAGAACCAATATTGAAAAACCCACCAAAATTGCGAATAAGTTGTCATTTCTGAACCAAAGATCGTAGGAACATGGGACTTGAACAGAGATGCAATTTGTGATGTGTGTATGTTTTATGAACAACCTGTGTATCTGGGAAATATGTTTTTTGGGAAAAATTGATTTTCCATGAAAAAGCAGAGGGGAGGGAATTCAGCTAAGCAATATAACCAGCATCATGACGACACCTCATGACACGCTGATCATTTTCTCCAGTCAGGGGACAGGAGATTCTATAACCTATCAAATCCTTAGGGGGTTGGGCATGTAGAATCAGCATCCACACCCACTTTGAAAACACATAAAAAGAGACTGCTTAGGACAAATAGGACACACTCTTTCCACTCTTCAACCGATTCCTTGCGAAGCACTCTGCCGGAAGACTCTAGACAGATCCAGAGACCAGAACTCTAGAACCCAAACTCTAGAACCTTGAAGCAGAGAGGCCTAAACCAAAAGCTGAATTCTTCTCCGCAGGCCTGTAGAATCTAGCAACCTGATTCTAACCCCTACACTTCCAAGGGGCATCTCAAAATCCAACAGCCTGGCTGAGCTGTTTTGCTATTCTAGCCATGAACCCTGTGCTAGAACCCAGACCCTGAGAGCAGTGCTGTATTAAGACCTGTCAGATCCAATTCCAGAGACCCAGACCACCGTGCAGTGCTGAGAGCAGAACCCAGAGGGCCTGAGACCTGTCCAGTGGCGAGAGTGAAGCCAAACCATTGACCAGATCTTTGACGAGGCGCATTCCATTCCAAAATTAGGAGTGAGTATCTAGTCTAGAACTGTACAGCACCAATCTCTTAGTTTAAAGTAATCCTCTTCAATTTATTTCAACCTATCCAGAACTGCATTATAGAATCCTGTGTTCATCCTGTTGATTTTAAATCTGTAAAGCGCCAACTGTCATTCTGAAATCTTGACTTTATTTCTGAAAACCTACCTTCACAAAAACGTCTATCTTTTGAACCGCACAACGTAGAAGCGAAATTTAACTTCAAAAGCATTTTGACCTGTGTTTTAAGCTTGCTGGGGAAACTGGAATTGAACTGCATTCTTGATTGTATTCCTGAGACCTGTGTGCCCTCATTTCCATCTCTTCATATTGCATATGGGGGGAGTGAGTAGTCACAGGGGAAAAAGTGATCATATTATCTTTTGTTGAAATCATATCAAGTTTATTCCTGTGTTGCATTCTTTCCATCTTGCATTCCCTTGAACCATAAAAGTATTTGCTGCTACCTTATCCTTACTATTCCTACTCCCAAGTGATTAAAGAGATTGTCAATTTTGTAATATTACCCATTGTTGATTACCGTCCATATTCATAAGTGTGCTATTCAGATATTATTTGGTTCATAAAGTGCGATATATATATATTGTTTCATTCTTCAAATAAACCTTTTAATTAGCAAAACAAACCTACTTCTTGGCTCAGTGAGGTCAGGGGGGTTTCAAAGAGGGGCGTTATATAAGGGTTCATCATCCAGATTCAAAGAACTCTGACATAAAAATATCTAAATAAAGGCTTCCATTGGGCATCCCATCCTAGGCATTGACTTAGTTGGATTGCTGGATTGAAGTCACTTACATAGCTGTAACGCTCACCTGATTCCCGTAGAGGCGCCGGTCTTGACTGGGCGTATACCGTATCTGCAAAGGTGATGTGTAACACACGGCTGGCTCTTTGGGCTGGACCTCTGTGTACTGTATGTCTGACTTGAAGGGTAAGATGTCTGCAGATAGAAAATATGGGATTAAGGAACTGGGTTATTGAATGTCTCTCTCTTCTTCCCTTTCTCTTCTCCTGTAGAACCCCAAAGGTTAACGCTCTCACCTTAGGTAAGTGAACGCCGTGCTCTCCATCTGCCTGGGGGCAGGGTGCTGTAACCAGTTTCTTCACTGGATAAGGGGAGCAGGCCTCTTGACTTCAGAGGACTGCTGTCCGTCGTTTACTGCACGAACGGTAAGTTTCGAGTAATTCTAATGTCTTTAAAGTCTTTAGTAATGATGTTTCTTGTTTTGCAGGGTTCCGGCGATGGCGGATGACGGGCTGAAGTGAGTTGAAGATGGAGCCCGTGTGATGAATAGAAGCGCCTGGAAGCACATAAGTAAGCGCTTGTTGCCTGCTTCACGATGCGCTCTGTCTTTTTATTTTGCAGGTACAAGTTCGGAGCGGCTGCAGGAATACCCACTGGGTTAGATGTGGAAAGAAGTAATGGCACGTGAGTATTAAAGTTCCCCAATGTCTTTAAACGCACCTTGTTTTGTCTTTCAGATGCGGGATGCAGCGCCGAAGGCCTCCGGAGCGTGCGAAGAGTTGGTAAGCTTTTGTCTTTCAGATGCCGGAATGCAGTGTGAAGACCTCCGGAGCGCACGAAGAGTAGGTAAGCCTTTGTCTTTCAGATGCCGGAATGCAGCGCGAGGCGTTGGTGACAGCCGATGGACCAGATAAGTGAAGAGCTGTCACTGAAGACCGTAATGCTAACCTGTTCTTTCTTGTCTTTATAGGTGTTGTTGAAGACTGGATTCAGGATGGTAAGCCTTTTTCCTTAGGCCCAGGATCAGATGCAGAAGACACGATGAGCGTTCTGCTGCAGAGGATGCAGAATAACGCAAAGCAAGATTCATCCATCGGGTGTGGTTTAAATAGCCTCCTGTAGTGCTTAGGTGCCTCCTTCCACAGCCACGCCTAGGTAAGAAAAGAGTTCCTGCTTTCCAGAAGAGTTCCAGTGTTCTGAATCTAGGGAGTGGCTCCTGCCCCACCCAACAGGAAAAGTAGTTCCAAACAGAAGAGGATCAGAGGCTCAACTGGCAGGCAAGTAAGCAGCATGGTCTGCTGCAGGTAAGTCCACCCAAGCATTATGAGCCCGGCGCTTCCAGCGCTGGGACTGGGCATATTTATGAGCCTGGTGCCATTGGCGCCAGGACTGGGTCCAAAAGGTCCCAATTGGGACTTGTTGGCACTCGGAACCTGGGTTATGGATCTGCTTCCAAGGGAGTTGGGAAAACCCTGACCTTTTGGAAGCAGAGATCATGACAGTACCCCCCCCTCAAGGCCCCTCCCAAACCGGGCTTCTCCGGGGGTTTTGGCTTGTCAGGAAATGTTCGGTGAAATCTTTTGATTAGGCGAGGAGCGTGGACATATTCAGCAGGTTCCCAGGATCTCTCTTGGGGGCCGTAGCCTTTCCAGTCAATTAGGTAAAATAGTTTAGATTTGGAGATCTTGGAGTCCAGAATGCTTTTGACTTCAAACTCGAGTTCTCCATCAACTAGGACAGGTTTTGGAGATTTAGTTAGTCGGGTTTGAGGTTGCACGGGTTTTAATAGAGAGACGTGGAAGACCGGATGCATCTTCATGTGCGGGGGCAAGTCCAACTTGACCGCTACTGGGTTTACTATGGTAGTGATGGAATAGGGACCAAGGTATCTTGGGTTGAATGTGCGTGGCCCTTTTAGAGGTAGATATTTGGTGGATAACCAGACTTGATCCCCTACTTGATATTGAGGGGCTTTTTTCCGATGTTGATCTGCTCCTTTCTTGTATTGTTCTTTAGCCCTTTGAAGGTGAGAAACAGCTTCCTTAAAGGCTTGGGTGATTGTAGAATGCAGGTAGTCTACTGCTGGTGTTTCAAGATCTTGGAGGGGATCCAACCCCGAGGTTCGAGGGTGACTGCCGTACAAAAGAAAAAACGGGGTTTTCCCAGTTCCCGAATGGACAGAGTTATTGTAGGCATATTCGGCTATCCAAAGGATGTCTTTCCAAGTTTTTTCAGTTTGTTGCAGCATGCAGCGTAAATACTGTTCCAGAGTTTGATTGGTCCTCTCGGTTTGTCCGTCGGTCTGAGGGTGGTGACTGGTCGATAGTCTCACATCAATTTGAGCCGACCGACAGCAACTTCGCCAAAAATGAGAAATAAATTGACTACCTCGATCCGAAATTAGAACCGAAGGAAAACCGTGCAGTCGGACGATGTTTTCGAGAAATTCTCGGGCCAGAGTTGCTGCTGTTGGCAAGCCTTTGAGCGGAATGAAATGCACCATCTTGGAGAATAAGTCCACGATTACTAGAATCGTATTGTATCCGGAGCATGGAGGTAGATCGGTGATGAAGTCCATAGAAAGCGTATGCCAAGGGCGAGGTGGGATGTCAATAGGGCGTAAGAGGCCTGCTGGTCTTTCCTTTTGACTCTTGTTTTGGGCGCATACTCCACAGGACATTATAAAGTGTCTGATATCTTTTTTCCAAGACGGCCACCAGAAGTAGCGCTTGATCTTTTCTGAGGTCTTGGCCATACCGGGATGTCCTTCCATTAAAGAATCGTGATAACAAGAGATTACTTTTTCCTGTAAATCTGTGCTGGGTAGGTATAATCGTTCTTGGAAATACAATAAGTTGTCCTTTACTGCAAAGTCCTTTCCCTGCAGATGCCAATTCTGTATGTCTGCTGGGGTTACAAGTTGCCTGGCTTTATCCTTAACTTCCTCTATGGATTCTGTGGCGATTACACCCAGAATTCTTTGTTCGGGAATGATTGGTACAGGTTTAGGGTTGATCAAGTGTTCTTCCACTCCCATCCGAGAAAGGGCATCAGCTTTACCGTTCTTTGTACCAGGTCGATAGGTAATTATGAAGTCAAACTCGGCAAAGAATAATGCCCAACGGAGTTGTCTAGAGGATTGGGCTTTTGCGGTTTTCAAATATTGCAGGTTTCGGTGATCCGTAATCACAGTAACGGTGTGTCGGGCCCCCAGCAGATAATGCCGCCAAGCCTTAAAGGCAGACTTGATAGCCAGAAGTTCCTTGTCAGTAATCGTGTAATTGATTTCAGGAGGCGAGAATTTGCGGGACCAAAATGCCACGGGATGCAACTGATTGGTTACCGGGTCCTTTTGTGATAGAACTGCCCCCATGGCAAGGCTTGAAGCATCAGTTTCCACGATGTAGGGGAGTTCGGGGCGAGGGTGTTTTAAGATTGGTGCAGAGATAAATTTAGTCTTCAAATCCTGGAAAGCTTGTTCCGCCTCGGTAGACCATTCAAAACGTTTGTTTTTCTTTAACAAGGCAATGATGGGCTGGACTATTCGAGAGAATTCGGGGATAAACCTGCGGTAAAAGTTAGCGAAGCCTAACATGCTTTGCACACCTTTTACGGAGGATGGTGATGGCCATTGGAGAACTGCATCGACCTTCTTTGAATCCATACGCACTCCGCCAGGTGATAATATGAATCCCAAGAATTCAACTTCAGTCACGTTGAAAACACATTTTTCCAATTTAGCGAAAAGTTTGTGTTGACGCAATCTTTCGAGGACCATTTTCACGTGTTTCCGATGTTCAGATTCCGATGAAGAATAAACGAGGATGTCGTCAATGTAAACAACAACACACACATCTATGAGCTCTCTGAGGACATCGTTCATAAAATATTGAAAGGCGGCCGGGGCATTGCAAAGTCCGAAGGGCATGACCTGATATTCAAATAGTCCATACTTGGTGCGGAAGGCCGTCTTCCATTCATCGCCCTCTTTTACTCGTACCAAGTGGTAAGCTCCTCTAAGATCCAGCTTTGTATATATGCATGCTTTTCTGACTTGGTCCAGGAGTTCAGGGATCAAAGGTAACGGATATCTATTCTTAACGGTGATCTGGTTCAGGGAGCGATAATCTATACAAGTTCTAAGGTCTCCTTCCTTTTTTGGAACGAAGAACAAAGCTGAAGAAGCAGGGGACTTGGAAGGACGAATAAACCCATTTGCCAGGTATTGATCCAGGTATTGTCGAAGGTGAAGGTTCTCAGGCTCGGTGAGGGCATAAATTCTACTACAAGGAGGAGTAGATCCAGGTATCAGGTCTATCTGGCAGTCATAAGACCTATGAGGAGGTAGAGAGTTAGCCTGATCCTTCCGGAAAACATCTTGGTATTCTAGGTATTCGGGAGGTAACTGGGGAGTCTCTGAAGAAATTGCTGCCAGTGCAACACCAGGTGGAGGGTGACAAGTAGAGACACATTCTGGAAACTGGACCGTTCTTGCTCGCCAATCGATCAGAGGATTGCGTTTCTCTAACCAAGGTATTCCTAGAATAATCTGAAACTGAGGGGCCTTGATCACATCGAACACGATCTTCTCATGGTGTCCATCTTGACTTACTAGCGTCACCTCTTGAGTGGTATGCGTTACTGGCCCGGAGGCTATCTCCGTACCATCCACCGTAGTAATGACGTCCTTTACAGCCTTGGGACAAAGAGTTAGATTCATCCTCAAAACCATTTCATGATCCACATAATTGCCGATGGCACCGCTGTCGACGTAAGCTTCAATTGCATGTAATCGATCCGGATTATCAGGGCTAATGAGGACCATAGGTATCACGAAATGCGAGGTCACGGAACTGGTTTTCACGCTCGGCAAGAGGACCTCTATTCTTGTCGGGCGAGGTCGTTTCCCTGCTCAGAGTTTGTAACTTTGGTAACTGCAGCTCCTACTGCCTTCTTGGCAGGTTTCACCGGACAGTCTCGAAGAAAGTGCCCTGAGTTTCCGCAATAGAGGCATAATTGCAACTGTTTTCTCCTTTCCCGCTCCTTTTGTGTTAGAGGACCTTTCAGACCCCCTATTTGCATGGGTTCCCCGGAGTCTACTCCTTTGGAAGGAGTTGGCGGTTTGGAAAATACTCGAGCATCAAACTTGGAACGATCGGCCTTCCTGTTCTGCAGTCTGTGATCTATTTGAACGACTAAGTCTATATAGTCCGAACAATCTTGTGGGGGATTCACTACTTGGGCTAACACATCTTTGAGCTCTCCACGTAGACCTCTATAAAACAGCGTAATCCTTTTGTCCTCAGGCCATTGAGTTTCCACTATCAGTCTGTTGAAAGACGCAATATAAGCCAAAAGGTCTTGATTACCTTGTTGCAACGAAAGCAGCTCATAGTCCAAGGCCTGCCCCTGTGAATGTCTTGCGAACAGTTTTTCCATACTGAGCTGAAAAGCTTGAAAATCATGGAGGACCGGATCATCTTGATTTACTAGAGGGATCGACCAGTCTGCCGCATTGCCACTAAGGTACGAAAGCACGAAAGCTACTTTAGCTTGATCAGTTGGAAAGGCTGCTGGCCGGCATAAGAAATGCAACCGGCACTGATTGATAAATACTGCAAACCTCTTTGGGTCACCAGAAAATCGTTCGGGCGGAGCCAGAGGTACATTCCCAGGTAGGTTGATCTGCACTGGATTCATAGAGGATGTAGAAGGAAGATTTCCCCCAGATGCTGGTAACGGGGTCTGTCCGGCTTGTGACTGTAGCAATTGTCTAGCGAGATCATCTGTTCGCTCTTGGAAATAATCAGTTCCCTTCTTAGAGCGTTCGTTTCCTGACGGGCTGCATGCACTTCTGCCCTTAGTTCCCCAAGTAACTGGGCTAGCTGGTCGGTATCCGAGGTTTCCATAGCGTCTGGACGGGAGTTTTGTGGTGGGCTTTGCGTTCTGTAACGCTCACCTGATTCCCGTAGAGGCGCCGGTCTTGACTGGGCGTATACCGTATCTGCAAAGGTGATGTGTAACACACGGCTGGCTCTTTGGACTGGACCTCTGTGCACTGTATGTCTGACTTGAAGGGTAAGATGTCTGCAGATAGAAAATGGTTTATAGTCATAATGTCGAAAAAAAAATGTCGACAGACAAAAATTTCGAAAATAAAATGTCGAAAATAATAATGTCGGCATCCTATACTTATAATGTAAAAAGTCATTTTTTCGAAAAAAAAATGTCGACATTTTTTTTTGACATTATGACTATAAACCCTTAAAACTATCAACACCTCACCCAACACCCCCCTGCCACCCTTTCACCCCTCATACTCAACACATACCAATTATTTGTTTATTTATTTATTCAATAAATAAATAACCTAAAAAAGGATCATTTACTATGGGGGGGTCCCCCCCCCAACCCCAACACCCCCCTGCCACCCCCCCCAACCCCCCTTTCACCCCTCATACTCAACACATACCATTTATTTATTTATTTATTCAATAAATAACCTAAAAAAGGATCATTTACTATGGGGGGGTCCCCCCCCCAACCCCAACACCCCCCTGCCACCCCCCCCAACCCCCCTTTCACCCCTCATACTCAACACATACCATTTATTTATTTATTTATTCAATAAATAACCTAAAAAAGGATCATTTACTATGGGGGGGTCCCCCCCCAACCCCCCTCACCCCCCTGCCACCCCCCACACCCCCCCAACCACCCTTTCACCCCTCATACTCAACACAACAATTATATATTTATTTAGTCAATAATTAAATAAATAAAAATAGTATTTACTATGGGGGGTCCCCCCCCAACCCCCCCTCACCCAACACCCCCCTGCCACCCCCCCACACACCCCCAACCACCCCTCATACTCAACACATCATATATATATATATATTTATTTATTTATTCATACAATAAATTAAATTTCGAAAAAATATCGAAAAATGTCGACATTTTTGTTTGTCGACATTATTGTTTTTCGACATTAATTTGTCGACATTTTGACTGTCGACATTATTGATGTCGACATTATGACTGCACACCATAGAAAATATGGGATTAAGGAACTGGGTTATTGAATGTCTCTCTCTTCTTCCCTTTCTCTTCTCCTGTAGAACCCCAAAGGTTAACGCTCTCACCTTAGGTAAGTGAACGCCGTGCTCTCCATCTGCCTCGGGGCAGGGTGCTGTAACCAGTTTCTTCACTGGATAAGGGGAGCAGGCCTCTTGACTTCAGAGGACTGCTGTCCGTCGTTTACTGCACGAACGGTAAGTTTCGAGTAATTCTAATGTCTTTAAAGTCTTTAGTAATGATGTTTCTTGTTTTGCAGGGTTCCGGCGATGGCGGATGACGGGCTGAAGTGAGTTGAAGATGGAGCCCGTGTGATGAATAGAAGCGCCTGGAAGCACGTAAGTAAGCGCTTGTTGCCTGCTTCACGATGCGCTCTGTCTTTTTATTTTGCAGGTACAAGTTCGGAGCGGCTGCAGGGTGCCGGAATACCCACTGGGTTAGATGTGGAAAGGAGTAATGGCACGTGAGTATTAAAGTTCCCCAATGTCTTTAAACGCACCTTCTTTTGTCTTTCAGATGCGGGATGCAGCGCCGAAGGCCTCCGGAGCGTGCGAAGAGTTGGTAAGATTTTGTCTTTCAGATGCCGGAATGCAGTGTGAAGACCTCCGGAGCGCACGAAGAGTAGGTAAGCCTTTGTCTTTCAGATGCCGGAATGCAGCGCGAGGCGTTGGTGACAGCCGATGGACCAGATAAGTGAAGAGCTGTCACTGAAGACCGTAATGCTAACCTGTTCTTTCTTGTCTTTATAGGTGTTGTTGAAGACTGGATTCAGGATGGTAAGCCTTTTTCCTTAGGCCCAGGATCAGATGCAGAAGACACGATGAGCGTTCTGCTGCAGAGGATGCAGAATAACGCAAAGCAAGATTCATCCATCGGGTGTGGTTTAAATAGCCTCCTGTAGTGCTTAGGTGTCTCCTTCCACAGCCACGCCTAGGTAAGAAAAGAGTTCCTGCTTTCCAGAAGAGTTCCAGTGTTCTGAATCTAGGGAGTGGCTCCTGCCCCACCCAACAGGAAAAGTAGTTCCAAACAGAAGAGGATCAGAGGCTCAACTGGCAGGCAAGTAAGCAGCATGGTCTGCTGCAGGTAAGTCCACCCAAGCATTATGAGCCCGGCGCTTCCAGCGCTGGGACTGGGCATATTTATGAGCCTGGTGCCACTGGCGCCAGGACTGGGTCCAAAAGGTCCCAATTGGGACTGGTTGGCACTTGGAACCTGGGTTATGGATCTGCTTCCAAGGGAGTTGGGAAAACCCTGACCTTTTGGAAGCAGAGATCATGACAATAGCACAGTTGGATACATCTGATTATCCACCTATAGATGGCATTCTTAGAGATGTGGTCACCTTCTCTGCCCGGCGCTATGGAGATTAACAGTTGATCTGCTTTTCTTAGCGGTATTGTCTATGTAGCAGAGGACAGCTCTCCTCACAGCTAGTGTGTGGAGTTTTACCTCAGCTGAGCTTTTGGGTTCCTGGAAGAATGCCAGTAGCTCAATTGACTTTTACATGAAATTTGGAAATTAAATTAGGTGAGAACCTAGGATGAGTTCGTAAAACCAGCTTGTCTTTGTGTACAACAAAGAAAGGATCCTGCACTGACAAAGCCTGAATTTCGCTGACCCTTCTTATGGCAGTGATAGTCACTAAGAAGGCAGTTTTATAAGTCAGGTGTTTGAGACTAGACTTTTGCATAGGCTCAAAAGGGGGTCCCATGAGCTTAGCAAGTACCACATTGAGGTCCCACCCTGGCGGCGGGTTATATTAGAGGGTGGAGTCTCTTTACTCCTTGCATAAAAGCTTTGATGACGGGTACTTTCCACCATGAGACGTTATTGTGAGAGGTCGTGTAGGCTGACAAAGCCACCAGGTGGACCTTTAGGAAGTTGAATACTAACCCTGCATTAGGCAAATGGAGCATATAAGTTGGAATGTGTGATGGAGTACATTCTATAGGGTTGAATTGTTTAGTCCAGCACCAAATTACGAATCTTCTCAATTTTTCTAAGCAACAGTGCCTAGTGTTTGGTTTTCTTGATTCCTTCAAGATATCCATACATCTCTGTGGCAGGTTGAGATATTCAAACTCTATGACCTCAGGAGCCACGCTGCCAAGTTCATTGAGTGCGGCTGTGAATGCACTGTTAGCGGCTCGTGCTGGTGAATAGGTTGTACTGGCACAGGAGTTTGATGGGATCACACATCGCCAGTTTGCGCAGATGTGGATATCATGGTTGTCTTGCCCACATAGGAGCAACTAGGATAAGCGCTGTTGGTTCCTTGTGTATCTTGTTCACCACCTTCCTCATTAGAGGGGTTGGTGGAAAAGCTTAGGCAAATTTCCCTGACCAGTTTATCCATAGGGCGTTCCTCTTGGAGCCTGGCTGGGGGAACCTGGACGCGAAGTCTGGGCATTGACTGTTTTCGCTTGTGGCGAATAGGTCTATTGTGGGGAAACCCCACCAAGAGAAGATGTGTTTTACGTCATATTCGTGTAGTCGCCATTTGTGTTCCTCTGGAAGGGGATCTCTGCTCAGAGAGTCTGCTAGCAAGTTGAGTTCCCCTGGAACATGTTGGGCTGACAGGTAAATCTTCTGTTTGAGTGCCCATTTCCAAATGTGTTGGGCAAGCTTGGACAGTTTTTGAGAACGAGTGCCCCTCTACTTGTTTATGTAAAACATGGCAGTTGTGCTGTCTGTAAGGACCTGCACTGACTGGTTCGATAAGAGGGGTTTGAATGCCCTAAGCGCTCTGAATACTGCTAGAAGTTCCAGCAGATTGATGTGGTTCTGAGCAACCTTGTGAGACCACAGACCCTGAGCTGTGTGGTGGCAGTAGTGAGCTCCCCACCTTGTTAAGGAGGCGTCTGTTGTGATGATGGCCTGAACGTCTGGGTCGTAGAAGCGTTTTCCTCTTGTTAGATTCCCTCTTGTCCACCAGTGAAGATTTTGTACTAGCGTTGGTGAAACGACCACTAGATCGTCCCACTGACCACTTGCCTGTGACCACTTTCACCAAGCACTCCTGCATGCGTCGCATGCGCTGGCGCGCATGGGGAACCAGGCAAATGCAAGACGCCATCATGCCTAGCAAACGCATAGCTTTGCGCACCCTTATTTGGCGACTGGCTTGGAATTGAGGAATTTGCAGCAACAAATTTCAAATTCTTGCCTCTGATGGAAAGGCCAACCCCTCTTGAGTATTTAGAACAGCGCCTAAGAACTGCTTGCAGGTGTTTGGCACAAGGCTCGACTTTTACTCGTTGATGGAGAAACCCAATTGAAAGAGGAGGTTGATGGTTCTTTGGATTTTTTTCTGCAAATTAGGGGGGACTCTCCTGTAATGAGCCAGTCGTCCAGGTAAGGGTACACTGGAATTGCCTCCCTGTGCAGGTGCGCTGCCACCACCGCCAGTATCGTGGTGAATACTTTTGGAGCCGAGGCTTTTCCGAAGGGCAGCACCTTGAATTGGTAGTGCTGGTTCGCTATCTTGAAACACAAGAATCTTCTGTGCGCTGGGAACATTGAAATATGAAAATGGGAATCTTTCATATCCAGTGTTGCCATGTAATCCCCCTTTTTTAGTAGGGGGATTACCTCTTGTAGCGTAGTCATGCTGAACTTTTGTGGCTTGCAATACTTGTTTGCAGGGCGCAAATCTAATACTGGGCTCATTGTGAGATCTTTCTTTGGCACAAGGAAGTGGGTTGAATAAATACCCCTGTTTACCTGATTTGCCGGGACGACCTCTATGGCGTCCTTTAATAGAGTTGCGATCTCCTCAAGGAGGATCTTCTGATGTTCCTGCGAGTGTACTTTCTGTCGTGGAGGATGGTTGTGCGGGCGCTGTGGTAATTCGATGCAGTAGCCACCAGACACAGTGGACCGCACCTATCTGGACAAGGTGATCCCCTCCCATGCGTGGGTGAAGTTGGTAATGCGGCCCCCTACTGGGGAGATGAGCAGAACATCACTGTTTGATAAGTAGCGTACCACCTCTAGCGGGGCTGCCTCTTCCCCGCCCACGACCTCTGTGCTGCCCTGTTGGGTAGTCCTGGGAAGATTGTGACTGGTATATAGTTTGACCCTCTTTGGGAATTTTGCCCTCGAAAGTGGCGAAAATTACAATTTCCTCTCTGTCCGGAGGGTTTGTTGGTGAGTTGACCAAGGGATCTCAATGTGTCGCTCATCTTTCGCCGTTTTGAGGGCATCTTCGACGGCTTTGCCGAATAATATATTAGGCTCGACCGGCATGTCTATCAGGATCGCCTGAGTTTCTGGTTTGAATCCTGACTGTCTTAACCATGCATGCCTCTTAATGATCGTGCCCTCAGCGATTAATCTACCGGCATTATCAGCCGTGTCGAAGTTGGTCTTCAGGAGACAGCCTGATACTGCCCTCCCCTCAGCTGCTACTTGCGCTAACTGGGACATTAAGGGTTCAGGTGCGGAGGAAAGCAATGCAGATACTTCCTCCCATTCATGGCAATTATAGCTTGCTAAGAGGGTGGCACTATTGACAAATTGGATAGACTGGGTGTCACCTACACAAATTATGCAGATGACACTCAGATCCTCATTCCCCTTTCGGGCAATTTCGACTCCGATACAGCCTTGGTAAACAAAATATATCTCATCATTCAGGCATGGATGGCCACGCACGGCCTCTGCCTGAATGATAAAACTGAAATCTTGTTCCTCGGATCCGTCGCCATCCTCAAAAAACAAAGCCCTAACCACATTTAACATTGATGGCAACAAAATTACAGTTGCCAAAACAGTGAAAGCACTAGGTTTACACCTTGACTCTGCCTTAACACTGAAGAAACAAGTGAACTTTTTTTTTAAAACATTTTATTTTTATTTAACAAACAAAACCAATACAAACCAAACTGCAGTGAAAGCATCAATAGACATTAGACCATTTTCGTCACTGCTCCCCTTATCCCATGCACCCTTACTAGCCTATTAATTTATTCACGTTGTGTCTGCACCACATGGCGGGGTCCCATTTTCAGTTGATTCCGACAAATTTTGTATCATTCCAAACAATTCCGCTACCAATGATTTCCACGCCATCAGGGTTCCCACCTCTTCCTCCCCCCTATGTTACTTGCCTCCTGCCATACCATGGTCTCCGCCTCCGCCGACCTCTGCAGGTCCCTCCACCACATCTCCACTCGTGGTCTATGACAATTTTTCCATCACATGGCAATCCTCCTTTTTGCAAGCACATATGCTAAATCCTTCAGTTTATTGACATGTTTAAGTTTCTGTGATCTGGGGAACCCCCCCCAGTAAGCAGGCCCAGGCCGATTCTATGACTATGGTGACACACTTTTCCACCAATTTCCCAGCTACATCGCTCCAGAAGCGCTCAATCACCGGGCAGGCCCAAAACATGTGTATCATATCAGCCCGTTCCTCGTCACATTTGGGACATGCTTGTCTGTCAGCGTTTTCAAACCTCGATATCCCCAGGGGCGTCATTTTATTTTAAAATGTTTTTATTGGCATTTCTTAAATTAACATAGTGCCATCAATATGCATATTTGCCATCATATAGCATATAACACAAATTTAAGAACATTGTAACCGAACAATAACTAACAGTGACTGTCTCAAAATGCGTTTCATCCTATTAGTTTACATCCCCTTAGAGTGGGGTCATTTTTTGTAACGCATTCCATTAGCTTTTGTATTAGGTGCATATAAATAGTATAGAGTTACCAAAAATAAAACGTCTAAAACTAAACGACAGTCTACATATGGAAGGTTCATCCGACTCAGATGGGCATGGTTACAAGTAAGGGTTCAACGTCTCAGGAAGTGAAGGGGGCAATGGTCGAGGGGACATCGCCTCTGTTTCAATGCTTGGGTTCGGGTATAGCAATAATGATAAAGTTCTTCAGGGGGGCTTATGATCTGCGCTGAAGTGTATGTCTCGCAGGAGGGCCTTCCAAGAGTCAAGGGTGCCACTCGCTATGTCCCCACCAGGGATGATTCCATCTTGCCAGGTTCTGGTTTTGGCTGTGGTCCATCTTTCTAGTTCTCTCAACCAGCGTTCATGCCTCGGTCCTCCTGGTGTCTTCCATGCCATGGCTATGGTTCTCTTCGCCAGTATGCATGCGATATCCATCAACTTTACGACGTGTTTATATTTGCTTGGTCTAGGGTAAGTCCCTAATAGGCATTCTCCGGGTGTCCATGCATATCTGCGTACTCCGGCGACTGTGCAGGTCTGTTGTACTCTGGACCACAACGCCATTGCCTTGGTGCAAGTCCAGAACATGTGGATGAGATCAGCCTTGTCGATCCCACACCATGGGCATGCTGAGGAGGCCTGTTTGTTAAAGGAGGCCGCCCTGTGTGGGGTCATGTACGTCCGGTAAAGAACGTTTAGTTGTATCTGACCAAATCTAGAGTTTCTCGAGACCTTCTTGGGGTATAAAAGTACTCTTTCCCATTCTTTGTCTGTGAGTGCAGTTTCAAGGTCTGCTTCCCACTTCGCCTTTAGTGCCGAACTTTTGGGATTGGGTTTGTCGTTGAGTCTTTTATATAGTCGAGAAACAGGTTTCCAGCTATCTGTAAGGTCGTGCATTTCTTGTAACAGTGGGTCCGGGGTGGGTTCCTCTGGCCAGCTGCTCCAATTTTTCTTAGCGATTTGTTTGATGCGATGATACCAGAAGAATTGGCCACTCGATAACCCTTTGTTGGTCTGTAAGGATTCGAAGTCCCTGAACTCGCCATCCTCGAACATATCTCCCCATGTGTAAATTCCAACGTCCTCCCATCTCCTAGCTATTGAGAGATCCGTTTGTGTTTTGCACATGTCAACCAGGATGGGGTTGTCTGAGGAGTAGGGATGTTTCACTTGCCTAATGTAGCAAGTTCTGGACCAGATCTGCCTTCCAAGTCCAACAATCATGGGGGCATCGGATTTCTGTTGTAAAGGGTTCCAAAGTGTTTCTCTGGGGAGTACTTTGGAGGAAGCTTGTCGTATCAGTCCCAGCTCAGCTGATGGATCGTCCGAGAGCCACTTAGTCACATGGCTAAGCTGTGCCGCAAGATAATACAACTGGAGGTCTGGGAGTTGTATTCCTCCTTCCTTATGCGGTAGGGATGGGGTAGCTGAAGACAATTTGTGCCTGGTGGGTCCCCACAGGAAGTCCTTGATGAGTGACTCCAGTTTCTTAAAAAAGGGTGGTCTGACGTAGTGGCATATGTTGGCAAAGAAATATAAAAAACGGGGGAGAACTATCATCTTGATAATTGCTGCTCTTCCTACCATCGCAAGTGGGAGTCTTGACCAGAATTTCATGGATCTGCGGAGGTTGGTTATTGCTACTTCAGTATTGTATTCGTGTGTGATCTCCGGGGTGTGGCCCACATTGATTCCAAAGTACCGGAACTTGTCCAGTTGCCACTCCACCCCTATATTCGGGAGTTCTGCCTCTTCGAGGCCTCTCAAGCTGGCCAAAGGGAAGGCTGAGGATTTCAGTCTGCTGAATTTGATCCCAGAGTATTTTGCGAAGTTGTCCAGTACTTCCAGTATGATTGGTGCGTTGGCTTGGGGGTCCCTCAAGTATAGTAGCACATCATCCGCGTACAGCGATATTATATTGTGTTCGTTGCCTACCGTGATGCCTGCATCAAAAAACTGCTTCCTAAAATATATGGCAATCGGCTCCAGGCCCAATATATATAGCATGGGCGACAGCGGACACCCTTGTCTGGTGCCCCTCTGTATTTTCCAGGATTCGGACACCATTCCGCCGGTCTTTACTCTTGCTACGGGAGAATTGTAAAGCACTGTGATCCATCTGATGAAGCCTTCGCCAAACCCAAACCCTCTCAGTACCCCGATAAGCCACTCCCAGTAGATGGAATCAAAGGCCTTAATGGCGTCAAGCGATAAAATCGCTAGGTCCTCTTCGCTCTCATAGGTTTCGGCCATGATGTGTTGGAGTCGTCTCAGGTTGGCCGTAGTGTTGCGTCCTGCAAAGCCATTCTGATCTTCGTGTATTAGGGACCCAACCACCCTAGCAAGTCTGCAGGCCAGTATGGTGGTAAGAATCTTGCTGTCGTAATTTAACATGGCCAAAGGGCGATAAGAGTCACAATCGTTGGGTGGTTTGTTCGGTTTAAGCATGGGAATTATTATCGTCTCTTTCATAGTGTTAGGTAGGACCCCATTTTCGTAAGCCTCCTGATAGACCCCATGGAGAATTGGGGTGAGAGTGGTTTCATAAGTTTTGTAGAATTCGGGCGGAAGGCCGTCGCTTCCTGGGGCCTTACTGGTGGCCAGTGATCTGATTGCTGCTGTCACATCTTCAGCCGTGATTTCCAATTCCAATGCTTCTCTTTGTTCGCTGGTTATTCTGGGGAGGCTTATCTCTTCCAGTGTGTCTTTAATATCCTCCCTGGATATTCGTGTGTCATGGGAGTATAACGTGGAGTAGAATTTGGCAAACGCTTCGTTAATACCCAGTTGTGTCCTGTGCCGTATCCCCTTTTCATCGAGTATCTCCATTGGGAGGTGTTTGGGGCGTTCTCGCTTGCACAACCAAGCCAGCAGTCTTCCGGGTTTGTCGGACTCCCTGTGGGATCTAGTGGTCTATGTTGCAAAATCAAACTTCTCCAGTCTATCCCAGGAAGATTGGCCTTTCTCGCGGGCTTCCTTCAATCTCCCTTCAACTTCTGGTGTAGTGCATGAGGTGGATTCCAGTCGGAAGATCTCCTCTTCCTGTGCTTCGAGCTCGGCCCTCAGTTGCCTACGAGTGCCCCCAGCTTTGGATATTATTTCTCCTCTGACTACTACCTTCATGGCCTCCCACAGTGTGCTCCAGGTGGATACTGAGCCTTTGTTAATGTCAATATATTCCTCTGGTTTTTCGGCGAGGTCCTCTCTGAATATAGGGTCGGCGAGGGTCGCAGTGGGCATTCTCCACATGGGGATTGGTGGTCTAGGCCCCTTGACTTGCCATTGCATGACCAGTGGGGAATGGTCAGAGATTGATCTTCCCAAGTACGTTGTGGTTTCAACCAATGAGGCTTGTTCTCTGTCGATAAACAAGTGGTCGATTCTTGTGTAGACCTTGTGTGGGGCCGAATAATAGGAGTAGTTCCTTTCTTCGGGATGCTGTTCCCTCCAGATGTCAACCAAGTCGAGGTGTTCCAGCGCGTCTGTCAGAGCAGATGTTGCGGGGTTGCTTGGCTGGGGGGGTGGTATAGACCTGTCTTTAGAGCCATCAATGACGCAATTGAAGTCCCCTCACCATATGAAGGTCTTGTTTCGATGGTGTGTCATCCATGAACATATTGCTTTGAGGTGTGAAGGTATTCCATGTTGCGGGAAGTACGAATTGACTAAGCAAATTGGAGTCTGCTCAATAGTGCCCCACATTATTACATACCTTCCTTCCTTGTCAGATTCGAACCCTTGTAATTGGAAGGGTACATTCGGCTTCACCCAGGTGAACACTCCCCTCGAGTATTTGGAGTAAGGTGATCCTCTCCCGGTCCCAGCCCATTTGTCCGCTAGTTTAGACATGGCATCTTCCGTGAGATTTGTCTCTTGCAACATTGCAATCGATATTTTCTTCCTGCGGAGGTAGGACTGTATTCGATTCCGTCTCAGGTATGAGCTCATCCCCCTCACATTCCACGTCATTACTTTAAGATGTGACGCCATCGGAGCAATGCTTCAGGCCCAGCAGGCCGCTCCCCGTCGGGAGTCTGGAGCGGTCTCAATCGTGAGTTACGATACAGCAGGCGAGGGTATTCAGGTTCCACACCCTCCGAGTCGTAGCATACATCCTTCTTGCGCTTTTTCGGCGTCAGTGATATGTAGACTGTGTAACTAACAAAACAATTAACAGAACTCAAACTGGTGCGCCCAGCAATTACATCGTCGTTGTGGTGCTCAGGCGCTCTCGAGCCGTCTAGACCCATCCGGGTATCGGGCGTGAGGTAGGTTAGGCAGGTGGTTGGCCCGACCTAGGTTGTTTGCGGGGGATAGGGCTGGTGTCTGGCGGCGAGGCCGAACGAGGGCCGTTTCTGCGTAGCTGACTGTTAGTTGGATTACCTTCCGTGGTCCTGCCACTTGTGCTTGTTGTGTCCTTCTATGGGGTCGTGTCTCATGCGGTCTGGGGAACGTCTGTCCCTTCTGCGAGGTTATCTTCTAGCCACATATTAGCGGCTGTTGGATTTTCCAGAAATATCGCCCGTCCCTTGAAGATGACCTTCAATCTCGAGGGGTAGAGGAGCATGTATTTCAAGTTTAGCTGTCTTAGTCTTGCTTTCACTGGTACAAATGAGTTTCTTTCCCTCTGAACTTTCTGGGTATAATCAGGGTAGATAGCGATTTTGGAGTTACCTCGTTCTATGGGACCTTCCTCTCTGGAATACCTCAGGATGGTCTCTCTGTCTTGAAAGAGAAGTATTTTGGCAATTATGGGGTGAGGGTGCGAACCAGGTGGGGGCCTCTTTTGGAGGGACCTATGTGCCCTTTCGACTGAGAATCCTTGGGTTAGCTTCTCGGCGCCAATCTCCTGTAGTATCAGGGACTCAGTGTAGGCCGTTGGATTCGGGCCTTCGCTTCCCTCAGGCACTCCCAGTATTCTGATGTTTCCCCTTCTGGCCCTACCCTCGGCTTCCTCAGATCTTGTCTCTAGCGCTGCCACCTTCCTCTCTAGGTCTATGACTTTGGCTTTCAGGGCTACGGTGTCTTCGGTCGTTTCACAAATGGTTGTCTCGGCGTTTTTCACCCTCTCAGTCAAGTTTCTGGCATCTTGGCGCATGAGTTGGATGTCGGATCTGAATTCGTCAATTTTAGTGTCTATGTGTGTTCTTAGCGAAGCTACAGCCTCCATTACCTGGGTATGGTTGTCAGCTGTTTCTCCCTCTCTTGCCTGTGCCGGTTCCGGGGTGGGAGGGCGAGTATGCGTAGGGGTTTTTGATTTAGTGGAAACATACGAGTCCATGGTAGCTGGTTTCCCTTTGTTCCTGGCAGCCATGTTCAAGTCGTGCGTTGTTCAACTTGCTGCAGGGGCAAGGCGTGCAATTTATGGAGCAATCCGGATAGATTCAGGACTGGACGGGTGTGCCAGTGTTTTTTTCAATGTCTTGTATAAATTGGGGCCAGGGGGCAGAATTGTGGCCGTCAGCGCAAAGTGGTTGGGAGTTAATTGTCTTGTGCCCCGGACCCTATTGCGTGTGGGTGGTCCTCAAAGGTCCGTTGTCCATTTATATCCGGTGGACAGTTTCTGGGGCGGGGGCCATTCGCCTCTACCGATTGTGTTACCCCCAACACGTGTGGTGGGCGCAATGGGTGATTCCCTCCAACTCCTCACCTGAACTGTCCGCCTCCGCTTCAATGAGGTCGGGTGATCAGGAGTCCGCCACCTCAATGCTTCCCCGCCGCTCCCCTCCCTGGCCGCAGGCTCGAGCTCCCGGGTATCCGGGCGAGTGTGCTTGGCGTCTCCAAGCTCGTTGCGGGCCTCTGGGCAGCGAAGGGAAGGAGTCCTGGATGGCTGATTCCGGGCCTCTCGAGCCGCTCCCTCCACTCCAGGCGGCACACGATCGGCGCCGGCCCCAATCCCGATCGGGGCAGGGACCCCGCAGCAGTCCACAGCGCGGCGAGGGGCGCCGGGGCGTGTCTCACCGGCGCTCTTGGGCTCCCATACGGAAGACCGGGACTCAGTGTATTCCTGCAAGCTCCGTCATCTTGGAAGCAGTCGAGGACGGGCAGGGGGGGGGGGGACCAGTTCGGATGCGGTCCGTCACGTCCTGTTGGTCCGTTTTCACGGCGGATCAGCTCTACCTTGTCGGGGACCGCTTCCTCCGTCCTCGCAGTCACTTTTTCGTCCCCGAGGGTGTAAATCAGGTCGGCAACAGGATCTAGAAACGGCGCCACGGCCAGAGCTCGGCAATTCAGCCTCTGCGCGCCATGAGCTCCAGGCCACGCCCCCATCCTCAGGGGCGTCATATATGCCCTGTGTGTAATATATAATTGTATTTGTTTCAATCTAGCATTTCTTGACACCTTTTTGTGGTACCCCAGGGCACGTTCCCACATCCCATCTTCTATCGGGGCTCCCATCTCCGCCTCCCAATCTAGTCTCAAGTTGCGTTAGTTCTTTTCCAACTTTAGACATCATTTCGTACAATCTAGAGATCTCAATATATTGACCTACATGTAACCCTGCTTCTTCTCCTAGCTCTTCAAAACGTACAATAATCCCCTCCCGCCACACATCTCCCATAGTTGCCAACCCCACCGATTCCCAGTGGTTCCTAATTGTCATTTGTAGCTGTTTATCTCCCCCAGCCAGCGTGACCAGCGGTATCTGCGGGGAGCATGGGGCTGGATTTCCCATCATCCGGCATGCTCGACGCCAGATCCTCCACCCAAGCATCATAATCTCAGGACGCGCCTTCATTTCTATCTTGGGTAGCCAGATCATCTCTTTTAAATAAAATGGGGCACAATCTGCTCTAAGCAACCTGGATTCTGGGGTCGCTTCATCTGAGAGCCATTTGGCGACATGTTGCAGTTGGCTCGCTACGTAATAGGCCTCATAATTAGGTAATTTTATTCCCCCTTTTTCATAAAAGTTTTGCAACTTCCATAGTGCCACCCTATTCCTGGTACCCTGCCACAGGAAGTCCCTTCACATGCCATTCAGTCTGGTAAAGAACTTCTTGGGTATTATGTACGGGATATTTCAGAAATAATGCAGGAGCCTGGGTAAAACCACCATCTTGAGCATAGCACCTCGCCCCATCATTGCTAGGGGTAGCTTCGCCCAGAATTTCATACTCTTTTCTATTTTCACTATGGTTACCACGGTGTTGTGCCTGTGTTCTTCTTCCACCGTATGGTACACATCTATCCCAAGGTACCGAAAGGTTCCGACAGCCCAAGGGGCTTGCAGTACCGGCAACCGCTCGACAGAGATCCCCTTATAACCACCTAACGGGAAAATTACCGATTTCTGAGGGTTCACCGCAATACCCGACAACTCCGCGTACCTTTCCATGACCTCCAGGATGTATTGGAGATTCTCCTCCGGGTGCCTCAGATACAGCAGCAAATCATCCGCATACAAGGAGATCAAGTGCTGCTCCCCTTCCACCTCGATACCTATTGTATCATATTGTTGTCTGAGGTATATCGCCAGAGGCTCTAAAGCTAATATATACACTATAGGGGACCATGGGCACCCTTGTCTGGTACCTCTGCCTAGTTGCCATCTTTCAGAAATCACCGCTCCGGTTTTTACTCTGGCCAAAGGTTTACTATATAGCATCTCTGCCCATCTAGTATATCCTGGTCCCATACCATAGGCCACGGCCATTTGACAGAATCAAAAGCCTTCACAGCATCCAGGGACACTACTGCCATTTCGCCCTCGTTCTTATTCCCCCACTCAACCCGATGTAGTCGTCTGTGATTTTGAATTATGTTCCTATTCGGGACATAGCCAGTCTGATCAGGGTGTATTAGTTTGCCAATAACTCTACGCAGTCTGGTTGCCCGGACAGCCGTTAATATCTTGCTGTCCTGGTTCAGCATTGACAATGGTCTGTAGGAGCCACAACTAGGTCCAGGTTTACTAGGTTTGGGAAGCGGTATTATGATCGCTTCGCTCAGTGATTCTGGCAGCCGTCCCCTCTCAAACGCTTCGTTTAGCATTTCCAATATCGGGGGGAGCACTTCTGCTTTATACACTTTGTAAAACTCACTTGGAAGCCCGTCCGCCCCCGGGGTCTTACTAGTAGGTAGCTGTCTCACCACTTCTTCTAACTCCTCCAAAGGAATCGGTGCATCCAGCTCCTCCCGTTCTTCAGCACTTATTTTAGGCAACCCTATGTCATCCAGTGTATTTGATATTTCCTCACGATTGCTATCCTCTCCATCCTCATATAGTTCCTTGTAGTAATTTACAAACTCCTGGTTCACTCCCTCTTGAGTGTCGACAATCTGCTCTCGTTATCGTCCTTATGGCGGGTCTGGGGAATCTCACTTTTGTACAACCATGTCAAGAGCCTACCTGTTTTATCTCCACCCGCATGCTGTCTCTCTATATATTTCTTATAGTTAAGATTACACAGTCTATCCCAGTGCTTGGCACGTCTGTTGCAATTTAAGCATCAACTCGATGTCTCTTTCGGTGTCATCTCTCTCCTTTTGCGCCTCTTCCAATTTCCTTTCTGCCTCCTATAGGTCGGCCAGAATTCCGCCCTGCAGGCTTTTAGATTTTGATATGGCGGCGCCCCGCATCACCACCTTAAAGACTTCCCATAGCGTGCCTGCTGAATCCACACTACCCTTATTCACCTCAAAGTAGTTTGTGATCTCCTCCCTTATCTCTTCCCTAAAATAGGGATCTTTAAGCGTCTCTGCACGGAGACGCCATGTCGGGATTCACGCTCTTGGGGAGCAGTATTGCCAGCCAATAACCAGGGGCGAGTGGTCTGACAGGACCCTCGCTTTGTATTCTGCCTGCACCGTCTCCATCATTATCTCAGATGTAGCGAAGACATAGTCCAGCCTCGTATGTAACTGTTGCGGGGCGGAGTAGTGCGAGTACTGTTTATCCTGAAGGTGTATCATTCTCCACACGTCTACTAGTCCAAAGTCGGCTTGCAGTGTCTGCAGCGCTTTTGCCGCTGGGGCAGGTCTATCAAATTTCCGATCTGAACGGTCCATCCTAGGGTTCAGTACACAGTTAAAATCCCCACCCCAGATCACCGCACTCCCCACACACGTGCTAAGGTTAGTACTCAGGGTTTTGAAGTATGTTGCCGTGCTCTGATTGGGGGCATAGGTATTCACAATGCATATCTCTCTATTCTCCACAAGTCCCCTCAACATGACCATTCTCCCATCTGCTTCCGCAGTTTCCTGCAACAAATGAAATGGGACGTGCCACGCCACCCAAATGAGCACTCCTTTAGCATAGGCAGAATACGTCAAGCCCGCCACGACCCCCTTCCATTTTTTCCCCACCGTTCGCAGCTTTTCCTGTGTCAGGTGAGTCTCCTGCAGTAGCGCAATGTCTATTTTTTGTCTGCGCAGGTACAACATTACCTTGTTTCTCTTTAGATAACTATTGAGGCCTCTAACATTCCATGTAATTATCTTAAGGTCCCCCATGGCATGTTAAATCTTCCATTCCCCCCACAGCAGTGCAGACTAGTTCCCTTTCATATTCCCATCTATATAGGCTTGTATCCCAACTCAAACTCCCCATAACTACAAACACCCCTCCCTCTCTCCCTCCCTCCACCCTTCCCTTCCCCAACTTCAACCGCCCCCCCCCCAACAGTTGCCCAGCTCCATCCCTGGATCTCAGGCACCCCCGCATCTAGCACTTTCTGGCGATTGCCTGTACTCGAAGCTCAGCAGGGTGAGGTAGCCCTAATGGCTATCCTACTACTTCTACTACTATTTGGGGGGTAGGGTGCCTATAATCTGCCGCTCCTGTTTGTAACCATTCAATCACATGCTATTATCTACCAATGTAATCAAAGCTCTATATTCCAGTCCAATGCCAACCAATGGACCCAGGATACCCAGTCCCAGCCTCCGCCCCACCCATCTCTTCTCATCTTTTTAAGTTCCTGTCGAGCCTCTGCTGGGATACCTCACGGCGTGGCATACCAGTCCACATGAATCGCCTCAGTCACTTATCTGTTTCACCTTGGGTCCGTGCAGCATCCTGTTCCGGGCATCCCTGTAGGTCCAGCCATGCGACAGCCTCCTCTGGGTTGTCAAAAAAGAACATTCGACTCTTATGTAGCACTTTCAATCTTGCAGGGTACAGGAGCATATATTTGATACCTGCCGCACGCAGCTGTCTTTTCACCGCCACATAACTATATCTCTGCCTTTGGACCAGCATTGTATAATCCGGGTAAGCTGTGATGGTAGCCGAGGCTCTGTCTATCGTTCCCCCTTTCCTAAAGTACTCCAATATCTTTTTGCGGTCTTTATAATTCAGAATCTTGGCAATTATTGCACGGGGGGTGCTGCAGGCTTTGGTTTTCTTGTGAGAGCTCTGTGTGCACGCTCAACCGTGAATCCCTGCGAGAGTTTGTCAGCTCCTATTTCCTGCTGGATCATGTTCTCCACATAGTCCGTGGGGTCTTGGCCTTCTTCTCCTTCCGGCAGACCGACCACTCAAATGTTGTTCCTTCTCGCTCTCCCTTCCGCCTCCTCCGCACGGTTCTCCAGGTTGGCCACTTGCTGTTTTAGTATGTGGACCTCCTTTGCATTGTCTGTGCTAGTGGTCGTGTTGGTTTTAACAGCACTTTCCAGACTACTTGTTCTGTCTGCCAGCGCTCTGACATCTTGTCGTAGCAAGTTGACATCTATCCCCACTGCGTCGATCTTAGCCTCCAGGGAGGTCCTTAAATCCGCCATTGCTATCCCCCAGGAGTCCTTTAGTTCTGTTATAGCCACCAAGATCTGATGGTTCTCAGTTCCAGTTTGGCTTCCCACAGGCCCACTTGCACCCATTAGCGCCGATGCAGCTGGAGACTGTTGCGTCTTGGTGAATGCCTCCATCGTGGGTTGTTTGTTCTTGCCCTTTATCACTCTTCCCGTCATCCTGTTGGTCAAGGGAAAGTGTCCTTTGTCGCTTCGCACTTGGCCCAGCAAGCCCGTAACTTTATTTCACTGTGTTGTCTGCTGATTACTCCTAGTTCCGAATATGAGTTTTAGGGTGCACTCCTAGAGTCCTGCGCGCTGATCGATCTCCTCGAGTGGGTTATGTCTTCCCACGTGCCCATTAGCTCCTCTGCTTCCCAGCGCAGTTCAGCTCTAAGTGCCCCCCGGCTTCCACTCCTGTAGCACAGCCCTTATGTTTTAACCTCTTTTCGTGGCGGTGCCTGGGTGCTCCATCCACCCCCCCATGCAGGTTATGGGCGCTCTCCCTGCCCACTGTAGTGATGTGGTGCCCAGGCCCCTCCACTGTGCAGGGCAGGCGTCCGGGGCACTCCAGATGCCAAGGTGTCTCACCTCCCCACAGGGACCCAACATCCAGCTATCATTTCGTGAGAGCTGTATGCCAGTTATGACAGTTAAGGTCTCAAGTCTCTGCACACCGAGGATGTTTATTATTTACTCTCCATGCGTGTAATCAGCTTGTTATTTTTGTCCTACTCGCTTTCTGCACATATTCACTGCCCTCTGTTCATGTGGGCAAAGCCTCCCCTCCCCAGCTGAGCATGGAGTGGTGCAACAAGGTTACCTCGCTTCTGCTCCAGCCCGGCTGTGTCTTGGCTGGGAGCAGTGCGATGCGTCGGTTTCAGAAATTAAATCCCTCGTTACAGTATCTTTGTTGCCGGTCGCTGCACGCCCGCAGCAGAGTCACTGCCAGCGATCCTCGCCAGGCACTCCAGAGTCTCACGGAGCTCTGGACGGCTCCCGCTGCTACAATTGTAGCCACCTCAGGAACTTCGTTCCAAGTGAATGCCCGCCACCGCCGCTCACAGCCCCTCCGCTCCGGGATCGATCGCGCTGTTCCAATATTCTTCAGTGCTGCCGAATCTGCAACGCGAACGCGCTTACATTCACAGCCGGCAGCGCTCTGCACAATCCCTGACTCGAGTCCTCACCGGCCAACACTCAGGTCATTAGACTCGAGTCCTTTGTCCGCCGCCATCTTGTGCCACCGTCTTCTGGAGTGGCCGCGGCCGAATGTTATTTCTTGCTGCCACAAAGCTTCCTCTCAGCTTTATGGTGTCCCAGTATTGCGGAGCATACGCTCGGACGCCCTCGCCTCCAATCTTAGGCTCCGTTAGTTATCCGCAACATGTGTTTCCACGGATCAATCACGGATCCATAGGAGCAGCTCCATAAGACACGTCCTACAGCATGGCTAGCTGGCCACGCCCCAAACAAGTGAACTCCTTAGCATCATCTTCTGCCTACACTTGCAAGCTCATTAGGGAATGCAGAGCCTTCCTCGCCCAAGCCAGCTGCAGCATCCTTGCTAATACCCTAATAGTATCCAAACTTGACTATTACAATGCCCTGTATCTGGGAGCCAACAAATACATCATTGACAAAATTCAAACATTGCAAAACAATGCCCTTAGAACTGCCCTTAATTTACCCTCTAGAGAACACATCTCTAACAAAAGAAGAGAACACAAGTGGCTAAAAATCAGCGACAGAATCTCACTTAAAACAGCATCACTTACCTATAAATACCTCAACAATGTGTAGCGCCCCCCCCCCCCCGGCAGCAAGAATAGTGAGAAAAACATCAGCCCGCCCTACCAGAGCTACTAACTCCTACTGCCTACAGATACCCAAATTCAGACTGAAAAAAACAGGCGTCAGCAGCTTCCCGGTGAAGGCAGCCCAGTACTGGAATACACTCCCACTTGACATTAGAACAGACCAATCCTACTATAGCTTCAGACGGAATATTCTCACATAGCTACACTCCAATGACTCCCAAGATTAACCCCCACTCAACCATCACTTACAGATCTTACCCAATCTGACTGTATATATGTATATTCTTTAACCGATTTGTCGAAACTACCTGTAATGTTTCATATGAATCTTGTGCCTCACTAAGTTTAAGCATTCATGTTTTTCTGCTCTCTGTTGCGCCCAGTTACCCTTGGGTTTAGTGCACCATACAAATTAATAAACAAACTATTGGCTATCCTAGCCTGATAAGGCGCAGATGAAGCGACTTTCCTCCCTAGACCATAGATTCTTTTGTTTTCCTTATCTGCAGGAGCCTCAGAGGAAACAAGTGTGGTTCCCGCTCTCTTTCTAGTGGTGGTAATGACCAGGGAATCTGGCTTTAGTTGTCCCCTGATATATAAAGGGATCACAGGGAGCAGCGCAAAATTACTGTAACATGAGGATTTACTGCACGTGTGAGTTTATGTGTCTGCAAGGAAGGTAGAATTCTGCCCTGGACTGACTTTAGTAAAGGGATGGACTGCGTTACTGCCCTTTTGTCTCCCAGAATTTGCTCTGCAAAATCCCATCCTCCTGAACTTACTGTGTATCAATCTGGAAGTGTTCAGCAGCCTTAGCCAACACCTCATTAAGGAGAGGCTGGTTATCGACCGGAGAATCATTAACAGGAGGGTCCTTATGAATTGGGGAGTTTAAAAAGTAAGCTTCAGGCTCATCTTCCGCCTCGTGATCCTCATCATCCCGTCGTAGTAAGGCTCTGAAACCTGTCCCTCCTCGAATTGAGGGTCAGTTTCTTCATGGAAAAAACTTAAGGCTCCACTACAAAGGGCTCTATTACGAAGTCCTGAAAGGGAGTATCAGAGCGAGCCCTCTTAGGAGGGGGTTGAGGAGACAGGAGTGGCCCTGGAACCAGAAGGAGCTGAGGTGGGACGGGTGTTCCTATAACTCTTTAAAATTTACTATAAAGGTCACCCTTTTCATTACCCCGTCTATGTCCTGAGAGCTCGGTATGGAGCTTGGTATAATCACAGACTGAGGGGTAAGGCCCATGTCCTCATCTGTGGGAGGTACAACGTTGTTCTTGGGGGCTGGCTGAGGGTCTTTAGATTTTTTTAGCAGCCTGGTCTTCCCTGTGCTTCTCTTTAAAAGTGGGAGCATCTTTAGATGACTGAGGTGTTTACCTTTTGGGGCCTACCGCTTGGTCCGACGCATCGCGTCAACTTTCGGCGGCGTGATCCAATGAGGAGGGTCGAATTTCAGGTGTAGAGTTCGACACGGAGCGTCTGGTTTCGGTAGTGGGTTGAGACACAGTGTTGTCATCGGACGACCGGGTGTCGGTAGGGGTTTGATGGACAACACCTTTTCCGTCCGAGGATGGGTGGGCCTTGTCGTGAGGTGACCACAATCGGGGCTGCCCAGAGGACAAGGACTCGATGGAGCGCTATCTAGGTGCTGACCATTGCCGATCATTCAACACGCGTGTCGAGCCTTGGCTGGGGCTAATGTGCTTGGTGGTGGATGTTCGTGCTGCGCTTTTGCCGCCGGGTGTGGTCCCCACAACATGGTCACCTCCCAGTCCTATGGGGTCGGGGGTCTGCGCCTGGGTAGCTGAAGCCACTCTGTCACCTTCGCCGTCCGATTCGGCAGCATTGCTGCCATCGCTGAAATTGCCCTCTACGTCCATGGCCTCGAGCTGCCTGGCATAATGGGCCCAGCGCTTCGTGGAGCAGTCCTTTAGGGTGTCTGGCTTGAAAAGCCTGGAGGCCTTACAAGATGCCTCAAAGTGGTCCTGAGGGAGACACAAATTGCAAACAGTAGGTTTATCTACCCAGGGAAACTTGTTGTTACACTTGGGGCAGAATTTAAACAGAGTACTCTCCATAAGGTCAAGGTATGGCAGCGGGGCGAATCTATGTAGGAAAAAGGGGAATATCTATATATATATATGTATGACCTCTCCCTACTGACTGGACAGAGGCCCGAGGTGGCCTTCCAGGGCCTGTGGTCCGTCACAGAAGTATTCGACGGAAGTCTCTCCGATCATCACCAGCGTCGTTATTCGGACTCCGATGAACAAAGGATGGAACGAATCCTAGCGGTAATTGAAATATAGATGAGGCTTTATGCCGAAAGGAACTCTGCACATATGCGTCCGACTAGTATGGCGGAAAAAAACAATATGAGGGACCTACATGCATGAGGGATCATGGTTACAGAGGCCGTCACACTAGGGATAGTATTACTGGCACGCCCTATTCGACATCCCTTTACGAGTTTCGAAAACAACAACTGTAATACTCCACTAGATGTTGGCCTATGCACAGCATGTGATCTAAGTAGATTCCACACTTACTTGATGTACTTGTTTAGACGACAAAGGTCCAGGATGGGTCCCCACCCACCGGTCTTCTTTCAGACGAGGAAGTATCACAAGTACACTCTGGAGCCCCGGAGCCTCTTTGGGACGAGTTCTATGGCTCCCCTTCTTAACATTGCCCATACCTCCAGAAGTAGTTGTGGGACGTGGTTTTGCTTTCTGGCCAAGGCTGGAGTGCGGGGACACCTTTCAGAATTCCAGGGTGTGCCCGCTGGCCAGGGCATCTAGCACCAAACGGTCGGTGGAGATGGACTCCCGCGCGCTGACGAATTTCGCCAGCCGGCCTCCCACCGGGGTGCTTTGGTGGGGGCCCGACGCCATGGCCGGTTCAGTCCTGTTTTACCGCAGCCTTGCCACCTTGGCCTCAACGACGGATCCTCTCTTGCCGCGTCCTCTGTAGGCCTCCTGCGATGAGGAGCGGGCCGCTTTGCGGTATGACGAGGAACCACCGCCGAATCCTTTGTAGGCACCTTGTTTGCTTCCGGAGCTCCGAAAGGACGGCCGTCGCTGTTGAAGAACACCCAAGGCCCGAGCTGTTTCCGTGTCCGCCATGATGGCCCACAGCGACTTGTCCACTGTCTTGCCGAACAGGTTGTTCCCTTCGAAGGGCATGTCCAGCACCATGGTCTGCACGTCCTGACTGACGTCGGTGGCCTTGAGCCAACCGCGCCGGCGAAGGCAAATGCTGTTGCCCATCTGACGAAAGCCGGTGTCGGCGATGTCCGTGGCCACTGTGATGGCGTGGTCCGATGCCACCTCACCTTCCTGTAGGGTCTCCAGGGCCTCAGCCCTCTTGTTGTCCGGGAGGAAGTCTAGCAACGGAGCGATCTTGAACCACAGCTCCCTGTCGTAGCGAGCCACGATCGCAAGGGCATTGCCTATTTTGATCGTTGTCGCCGCCGCCAAGATGACCCGTCATCCCATGGCATTGTCACGCTCACCGAGTCTCCACAAGGGCGTAGATCGGCCATACGAATGATGTCTGCACTGTTGTAGCACTGCTTGAATGAAGATGTCGTCTCCCTTGTTATCACCCCAGGAGACTTTAGTCTGACATGTCGAAACAAGATAATAGCTATTGAGTGGGGGTGGTTAGGTCCCACCTCCTTTAACCTCCGGATGCCCAACTCCTCTTCTGTCTCACCTTGGAGTTTAGTGAAGTTGGCTCTCCGTCTTGATTGTCTTTTTAGCAGGGGCGCAGTAGCAGTCTTTGCCCGAACCTAGTTACTTCACTGGTCCAGTGTGGCTGTCGCAGAGTCTGGAATATCTGGATTTAACAGGTAAGTCTCTATGCCAATGGATGTTTGGTATAGGTTCTCATAGTCTTTATTGCCCCAGATTTAAACGTGTGTTGTCTTTTCTTTCAGGCGCGGTCTTGTGCGGAATTTGGATGAAGAGTTGACTCTTCCTAGGATGCTGAGCAGGGTCCCTTCAGGTGAGTATTAGTGTGAGTGAGTGGTGCTGAATGTCTGAATAACTTTCTTTTCCTTCTGTGCAGGCGCGGCACGGTTCCAGGACGGCTAATGGAAGAACCGCTCCAACGTATTCCGGAGGAATGCAGACCCCGGGGTGAGTAGTGGATGCCTGCACGGATGCCTACTTCTCTGCAAGGACAGCGATCCGAAGATCAGCTGAAGGCGCGACCGATTGGATGAAAACTGCAGGTAAGGCCTTCGTTGCTGTACTAACTCCTGTTAGTCTTCTCTTTCTCTTTCAGGTACCGATGGATGGAAATGTCAGAACGGGCGTGGCTGTAGAAGTTTGAGGATTGAGCAGACACAGTGAGCGTTACGCTGCAGGAGTGAAGAATAACATGAAGCGTGTTCTGCCTGCAGGGTGTGGCTTAAATAGCCTTGTAAGTAGTTCCAGGTAAAGTAGTCCCTTCACCACCCCCTGCCTTTCAGGTAAAGTAGTCCCTCAGCCACACCCAGGGTATGCAGAAAAGCTCAGCCTCACTAGGCTGAGTAAGTAGTCCCATGCAGTTCAAACCATCTTATGAGCCTGGCGACAACGGCGCCAGGACTGAGTCCAGGAGGTTCTGGGACACTCCTTTGGGGCTTGATAAGCCCTTATGGGCGTCAGTGACTGGGGTGGGCCCATCAGTTCCAGGGGTTTGGGAGCACGCATCATGACAGGCATCCAGCTTCTTCCCCTCACCGTCCGGTGGGGATGTTGAAGTTGACGCCGTCGTCCCTGCCACTTTCGTCTTGGCCACCGCAGGGACCACCGAATCCGGGGACGGCTGTGCCCCGAGAGACATAGGGGCGGAGTCCGGGACCCGGTACTTCTTCTCGTACCGGTCCCTCCTAGCAGAAGCCGTGGACGGGTTCTTCAGGAGCACCAGCCCCTCGTTCCAGATGTCATCCAGTAACAGGATTGAGAGGACATTCTTCGTCTTGGCCTCCCGCCGTTGGTAGAGGAAACCTTCCTTTTTCTGTTCTTAGGGGCAGAGCTGGAAGAGCTCAGATGCCCTGGCCATAATGGCGTGGAAGGAGCCAATTACGTCAGGGGTGGGGGGGGGGCTTCGTGAGGAGGCCCGAGGAGGTGGTGAAGGGAGGTCCATTCCGTTGTCACCACCGTCGTCGTCGTCGTCTCCGTTCCCGTCTCATCCCTCGGAGGAGGGGATGAGGGTGAAGGCTGGGGGGGGGGAGGGGAAGGGCATCCTTGCCCTCATCTCCGTGCACAGGTTCTGTATCACCATCAGGATAGCTCCCGAGTTGTCCTGCGGTACCGGCTGCAACGGGACCGACTGTTGGGGCGCGGGTTCCTCCGCGGTCCTATCTTCCTCGTCGGGATCCTTCCCATGGGCCTGGATTCCTCGGACTTCTTGTCCAGGATCCTTTAGACGCTCACCAACTCATCCCCAGAGGTGGTATCCGTGTCCGTTAAGGCTATCGCCCCCCCCCCTTCTTTCTCCTGCTGGGGTTTTCTCGATAGGCAGAAAAGATTATTCCCTCCGAGGTGGCAGTAAAACTCTAACCCCTGAAGTAGTCTCCACTGGGGAAGCCTCCGCAGGTTTCACCAGGGCCGCTACGACTCCCTCAATCGAGGCCTTGGCCGGGTGAATCGGGGCCTTCACGACCTTGGGCGTGCCCGAGGCCTTCACCTTAGGGGGGAGGGACACTGCCTCGCTCCCCTCGGCCGAATCCGTTCGGATCGACCGGGACTTCTCCCGAAGCTTACCCGAGTTCTCAGATTTCCTTTTCCCCAAGCCAGAACGTTGGCTCGTGGTTGATGGCATCGGTGATAATGCGCCCTGACTGGCAGCCGAGGAGCCCGACCGGTCGGTGCTCCCGGTGCCTGCAGACTCGCAGTGCTTAACCTTTTGTTGGGCCCCCATCGCCGGAGCGCCCTCAAAAGTCTTACAAGACCGCTCAGATTTCTTCCTCTTCTCACCCGCTGCTGGGCACTTCCCCTCCAGCCACTTGGCGAGTCGAATACGATGATCCTTGTTAGGCAGAAACCTGTGCAGTCCCCTTAGGGACCACTTAGTGACAGGTTTTTTCCAGGGGTCCTTATAAAGGATTCCCTTAGATCTAGAGGGGCCTCCAGAGGCCCTCACCACCTCTCTGTTGGGAGAAGTTTGGGTCTTAGGCCTCTTGGTGGGAGGGGGTGGAGATAAGCAAGGTACATGCTTCTCCTTCCTCTTAGATGTAACCTTACCTACTTGAGGAGTTTCACTCCCAATACTAGGATTTGGTTTGGGGTCTTCAGTAGAAGGTTTTCCACCAGCACTGAGAATTACCAGTTCTCTTAGGCATAGGTAGGGGTCCAGTTGGTCTATCCTCCTCTTCCTCAGAAGCAGGGGGAGTCACAGACTCTAAAACTGGGAGAACAATGATGGAGCTTGGTTCGGGCTCCCATTTCCCTAACATTCTAGCCTGAAATTTGCCTGTGTCAGAGGTTAACTTACCAACACCAGGACTTGTAGTGGGGTTCTCTGTAGAGGTTCCCACAGGCCTAGAGGGGTTTCTTAAGGTGGCCTCTCTAGCCAATTTGATTTGGTTCTGGGTCTCCATACTGGGAGGCCTGGGGGTACTGGATACTACTCCTAGAGTTCTTAGATCATTCCCCAACAGGACTCTCCCAGGCACCTCAGTCTGAACACTGACAGGAATCCTCATTGTCATGTTATTACACTGAATGAGGGCTAGTAGAATTGGAACCATTTGGACAGGGCCTCCGGATATCTTAGTGGGACCTTTGGGTGCCTTAGCAACATCCTCAGGCCTGAAAAAGCTTTCATCCACTACTGTTCTGCTGGCCCCAGATTCTTGCCTGGCAAGAGTATCCTGGCCATTGACAACACTGTCCATATAATAAACTTTAGAGTTTTCTGGTATGGAGTCATACACCCTCCTATTCTGATTGCTAACCAGACCAATGGACTCTACTGTTACACTTGCTTGAAGACCCAACAGTTCTTCAGCAAAGACTTCAAAGTGAGCACTAGCCGTTTGGACTTCCTCCTCAGGAGTGAAGGCTAAGGAGACTGTGCTGATCCCTGTAGGTTTACCCTTACATTTTGGATCTCCTTTGATATGGTCAGTTGTCCCACAGAGATAGCATGTTCCAAATGCTCTCTGGAATGGGTGCTTCTGCTGACCTCTTTCTGGCTGGACACCAGAGGACTCACTGGCCCTATTAGCCTTCCCTTGGGACTTACCCTGGTTATTTTGTGGTTTGGGGCCCTCTTTGGGTTGAGGGGTATTCGAAGTCTCTTGGTTCCCTTCTTGTGGCTGCTTCCCCTCATCCTTCTTGAGTGACCCCAGAATCCTTGCGAGTAGCCCTGTTGGCAACCCACAAGTCAGCAGCCTTAGCTAGTTTTCTGGAATCTAATTCCTTTGAATCAGCCAAGTGCTGTCTGAACTCAGGACAGCAGGCATCATACATCGAATCCAACATTACAAGATTCTTCATTCCCTCATAAGTGTTCACATTGTAACCCTTAATCCATCCCTCTAAGTTTTTCAAACACTCACTCACCCAGGTAGCCCAAGGGGTACCATCATTCTTTTTGAGGGTCCTAAACCTCTTAAGGTACTGGAAAGGGGTCTTCCCAAATCTAGCTATTAAAGCTAGCTTCACACATTCATAATTCTTCTTATCCACCTCCCCCAACTCCATTACCACATCAGATGCAACAGGGGGGAGCCTAGAGAACAACCAGGGAAGTAACTCATTCCCTGAGATGTCCTGCAGCCCATGATTATACTCAAACATAGCCAACGCATCCAATTTAGGCTCATACATACCCACAATCTCTTTAGGCATCCGGGGTCTTTTGGGACTGGTACTCCTAGAGGATCCGGAGAGAGAAGCATTTTCAACAGAATTTCTTCATCTCTAGCTCATGCTTGAGCTCCATTTCTCTGAGCCTTAGTTCTTGATTCAGTTCTTGGTGCCTTTGTTCTGCTTGAGCATTAAGTCTCTTAAACTCCAATTCAAGCTTCATTTTCTCTAGTTCAATACATTGAGGACTAAATGTGGGACCTGGTAAAGATCCAGTAGGTACAGCTGGTAGAGCAGACAGAGGTCCAGGGGGGACAATCACAACAGCCTCACCCTCCTCTTCTGACTCTGCCTCAAGATTATCAATACTTTGATCAATCTCAATGTCTTCACTGTTATCTACATTTTCTGGGAGACTGGATTCCTCTGAACCATCACCCAGACTTTGGTTTGCTAACAATCTTTCTATTAGCTCAATTTTCTTGCCTTTAGTCAGGAGATTCTTATGCTTACAGAGAACTTTTAAACAATCAGCAGTTTTTGTAGCAAGGGACTCTTGACTATAACTTTCCATAGTTGACAGGTTAGAAAATAAACTTTTTCGTACTAAGCTTTGTGATTAGTTGCACTAAGGTATCTAAAAGCACACTAAAATGTATACTCAATACAAATCGCACCGCTGTACACCAGTGTTAGGCAGAAACCTGTGCAGTTCCCTTAGGGACAACTGCAAAAAGTTTAAGACCACAGGAGTAAGCAGTGAACCCAACTGGTAGCAGTCTGCACCACCCAGATTTACCTGGTAGCTGTGGCTGAGCAGTCAGACTTCTCTCAAGAAGAGTTAGGCAGTATATAGAGTATACACAATAGGGCTAAAAATATAGCAGCACAAGCAAACACTGACCAGAGCTTTGGTATAAAAGTATATAATTATTTATTTAAAAACACTTGTAAAAATACACTGGCACTAATATGTCAAGCAAGTTCAAACACAGTCACTCTAAGTATATAGACCTCCCTAGTTAATTATTCGACAAGTCTAGGTTAAGACACCACTTATTTAGCAAAACAGAGGTGAGCGTGTAACCGTAGATGGCACTCCAATAATTTGTTTAAAAAGGGAGAGAAAAGGCAGAATAGGAAAATAACACAGTACCAACACTTTTAAGAAACCACAGCAAGTCAAGAAAGGCAGGGTCTACTGTATAGCAAAATGTTCATAGGCCAGGCCCACTCTTGGAGAGAGGAAGGCGGAATGTGCCCAAGATCACACAGTGGAAATGCACCCGAAGTCTTTGCAGAAAAGTCAAAAGAGGTTGGATCAAATCAGAAAGGTAATGTTAGCAGGTCCGAGGTCACCCCAGGATAGAGAGTCAAGGATATACGGAACACCTTGGACAGTTTGTTGCAAGGGAGACCAGGGGGGACACAGTACCTGAAATGGTGAGAAAGCTCCAGCGGGGGCAGTTGTTCCTGGCAGCGGGTGCAAGTCGGGGCTTCGTCCGGGGGAAGAGATGATCTCGACGTGGAGGAAAGCTGAAGGTCGTTGCACTGCCATGGAAGAAACCAGCTGTGGAGTTTCCCGGTTAAAAGGTACGACCCTTTTATTCACGGTAGTGGTGAAGCGTGGCTATCCGGCCGCTGGGGTGCTTGGCACGGGCGATTCGACCACGAGACGATCCAGGAAGGTGAAAAAGGTGAACTGGTTGGTCCCACCAGCTCAAAGGGAAGAAGACTCTCCTGGAAGAAGATCTCCTCTGTCGTCGGGGAAGTGGTGAGTTTGTACAGCATGGCTCCACCGGTGGTGTCGTCGTTGTAGATGGCTCAGCTTCTCCCCTCTTCGGATTCTTTAGGTCCTGTGGCGACTTCTGAAGTTCCAGTCCCCAAAGCCCTGCTTCTATGCAGCAAAACCACCATTCATCAGCCTAGCTGTCCCTCAGACAGTACCCCCTTGAAAAACAGACCCAGGGGCAATAGAATTACTCCTACCAGTACTTCCACAATATGATGGTTTGTACTGGTTCTGTTCACAATTTGAGACTAGTAAAGCCAATGGTGACTTTACATGCCCTGGGAGACAGTAGTCAGTCCCAGGGTATGGAGTCTATGTTTGGGGGTCACTATGACACCCCTGTGTTACTCCACTGAGGGTGCTGTGCAACACACATACCAAAAACACATGAAGCCCTATGGAGTAAAAGACCCCATAGCCCATAAAACACATTATATAGTCAAAGGACATTCTCAAATCATGCCTAAGAGTGGGAGAAAAAGAGTTTCAATCTTAGCAGGAGAAAAAAATAAACCCCAAAAATCCAGCAAAGCTGCTGGGGGACTCACTAGGTTTGGGAAATTAGCTTTAACAGAGAATTCTCCCTAACAATCCATCGTCTGTTCGGACATGTTCTTACAAAACGCACAGTCCTTCTCCACGTGCGAATTGTTGTCGTGAAGGCAGTAGAGGCACCGAGAGTGCTCACCCTCAAAGATGTTCTGAAGCCTGCATTCAGGGCAGCTCCTGAACAGCTTGGCTCCAACAGGCGTCAGGCTTCCCTTGTCCTGGGCCATGTCCACGTGGGGTAGGCCTCAAAGATCTTCTGGAATCCTCTGAGAAGTGGAAACACGATGAAAAAATGCCCTTGAGGGGCGTAGAAAATTCTGATCAACGGGGATCCGTTTTCGGAAGTGAAGATGGTGGAGCTTGAGGCTCGATTGACTGAAAATATAGGGAGTAAACTCTTCGAAAAAACGTAAAACGCAGTAAAAGCTCAAGAGCTACAGCACGAGGACTCCCAACACTTGAAAGTGCAGTAAAAATCAATCTGAAGATGGCTGCCAGAGGAGGGGCTTAGGTAGAGGGCAGTCAATGGCTGGGGGCAGTATGACCGAGAGACCAGTGATTGGTTACTAGTAGAAATGAAACTGAAACTGATTTTTTCTTTACCGAGGATTCCCAGCCTGACGACGGGGAATATTCATGAGCCAGACCCCATGCTGGAGAACTACCGATACCAGAAGGCCCTAGGAGAGCCGCAAGTAAAAGGTCAAAGTGGTCATACAAGGGTCTAGCAAAATCCTATGCACAGTCGAAAGTCTTTGACTGACAAATCAGTGAAAACCCAAGGAAAGTGAATCCTGCATCATAAGAAAGTAGAAGGAACTGTGACGATGGCAAGAGTGAACCTGACGGAGTGATGCCGATGGAAAGGGGTGAAGCCTGAAGTCCCAATGAACTGTGTGTTGACAAAAGTGACCTGACAGAGGGATCTCCACAGTGAACTGTTTAAAAGGACATTCATATTTGTGAATGCCACAAGTGAAATTGATTTGGAGGGAGGCTAACATTCAAGAAGGGCCTGAGCCCCAAGAGGGGGATCCAGGGGTGAAAGGCATCACCCAACATACAAACAGAGAGGAACTTTTTTGTCATTATTTTGAACACATGAGGTCATCTGAGTCAAGAGACACTTTGTAGAAAAGAGACTTAACAACTGACAGTCCCGATATCGGAGATCGGAACTGTAGTCTCATGCTGGGAGAGCTCGAACGTGTGCTGTGCTCAAGAGTCCCGCCTTGTCCTTTGCTCGAAACATGGGGACGAGAGACCCCTGGCTACCACTTCCTGACTTCTCATTTGTGAACACTTGTTTCTTTCCTGTGAATCCTATCCCACACCCTTTTGTATCTAGTTGTAAGGAGTGGCAATAGGTTTTTCTTAGTATAGGCCCTTTTATTTGACAAGACGCCATTACGACTGCTTTATTATTTGATGTTCGCAGCTTGCTCCCATCTTAGATTAGGTGTTTTCCAACCCGCATGCACAGTTTAATAAACACCATTGAACTAGGATCACTTGTGCCTGTCTTTACTGTTGCCACCATGAGGTCCTTACACCACACCCTCAGCCGCCCCCCTTTTCCGGTTGTGCTAAGGGACTCTGCTGTCAATCTCCTTCCTCCACTTATACCTCCTCAATGTTTTCCTCCAGGTAGACCCAGGCAAGCAGGTTTCAAGCACACATAGCTGCCTACTCGCTCTTCGATCCTCCACTGCTCCTCCCTGCCAGAGGCACTATCAGTTTCGGCCCTCCCTTTGTCTATGGAGTATGTTGCTGCATTATTCAGCCTGGCGGGTTGCTCATGCTGCCATCTGGGCCATGCCCCTCTACTTTAAATTATTTTCAGACCGCAATAAACAAAAGAATATAAAGCAATTTAACGCCAGATCAATGCCCAAGCACACAACAGAAATCTACGATCTACTATGCGATGGAGGTAGAGACATCCTACCCTCACTGAAACCTGGCTAACACAAAATTACAAAGTCATAGTGCACAGCTGTTTGCTTGCTTCAGTTTGAAGTTGTCAGGCAAACAGAGTAGGAAAAAGAGGACAACTTGCCGTGGCATACAAGGGCCAGCTAAAAAACAAACAAGCCACTAAACATCTCAAAATACGAATCACTTGTGAAACACATAGCCTTAGACCCCCAAATGAATAGAACATTTATACTTGCCCATAGGCCACCAACCTATGACGCAACGTTTGTAGACACCTTTGTAGAAGCCGTCACGAGCATGGCCATCAAGCACGACCACCAGATCATTCTTGGCAACTTCAAGATCTGGTTTAAAGAAGAGAACACACTCACCCAAAACACTAACCAACCAATTGGTGACAATGCAACTACGACAAATGGTGAAAGGAGCGACACATAGCAGGCCATACTCTAGATGCAATCTTCAACATGAATCTGATCACAACAGCACTACAAATCGATATAGTCTGGAGCGACCACCTCAGCATACCCTTCATGATCCAAGCACAAAAAAAAAACACCCATCAACCTCCCTAAGATCCATTCAATCTGGAAAAGAAACTGGAGAACCACCAACAGTATGGGCCTTAAAGTGAAATTGGAAGCCAGAAAACCATTGATCACCAGTCTAGACTGAACTGGCATAGAAGAAAGAACAGAGACCATTGTAAACTTGATCAGGAAAACAATAGGTTACATTGCACCGGAATAACCAATAACCTTTTAACCCATCAAGAAAGAAAACAGTGGCAAGATGGTTCACACCCGACCTCAAAGCCTTGAAAAAAACAAACAAGAACCAGAATGGAGGAAAAGCTACGAACAAGACAAAAAAACATTAAAGACAGATTAGAGTATACAAAGCAGAAACACAAAGCGAAAAGGAAACAATGAACCGATCACAAAAGCATGCAACACTCTAAAAGAACTGTTCAACATCATAAATTAGTTGAGAAACCCAAACCGGATGCAACAATATGTCCGGTCCCTATACAAAAACTGTGTGACGGCCTTGCCGATCACTTAAATAACAAAATCAACCGCATCCAGCAAATCATACAAAGTAGGCCGAAATACCCAACTGCCCACCCCAACCAACCGACACCTGAAAAACATACCAGACTGAACCTCCTCCCTCAAATCTCAAGAAATACATTCAACAGCCTGGTAAACAAAAGTAACAGTATGTTCTCCAGCAGATCCCTGCCCATCAGACATCTACAATTCCAACTTAGTACAGAGAACACCATCAAAATACTACCTCAACCTCCTAGCAACGGGAACAGTGCCATGAGCCTTCAAAATCAGCCTACATCAAACAGCTCCTTAATGATACGTCAGGTAATGTGGAAGACTTATCCCACTACAGACCTATCCCAAACATTCCATTCCCGGCAAAGCTACTAGAAACCTTTGTATACAAACAAATCTCTGAATATGCCAAAAACAACCAGCTACTAGATTAAGCACAAGTAGGCTTCAGACCCAGGAGAGGAACGGGGACTACACTTCTATCTATAGGGGATGATCTAAAGACCAATGCAAACTAACACAAACTCAGTATTAATACTACTCCATCTCTCTGCAGCCTTCAACACAGTCAATCTTGACACTCAAAAGACTAGAAGACATAGGGATCAACAACACAGCCCTTCTCCGGCTAAATATTTTCTGAGAGAAAGAAAAGAAACATGGCTAGCACCATTCAAATCTACAACTCGGAAAACAACATGTGGAGTCCCATGGGGCTCATCACAGTCACTGCTACTGTTCAAAATCTACAGGACACCCCTAATCAGCCTCATCAAAAACTCTGCCTTTACTGCTACAACTGCACAGATGATACTCAAATCATCTACAAAATCAGTGCCAGTGAAGAGGAGAACCCCACACTGTGTCTCAAAGAACTAAGCCAACAACCTTAAACTCAAAATTCAACCCGGACAAAACTGAAATCGTGATTACACCCAATGAACAGGGGAACAACTTCCACATCCCATGGCCCACCAAACTGGGAAACCCACCAGAACCATCATAAGTGGTCAAAAATCTTGGTCTCCTAATGGACAACGAGCTAACACTTGAGCCAGAGGTCATCACAATAATTAAGAAAGCTTCTTCCATCTGCACACAAATACGATATTTCCCTTCACACACGGAACACTCGCCATCATCGATCATCATGTCAAAATAGATAATGCCAACAGCATCTATCATCGAATGCCAGAATACCCGTTGGGGGAAACTACAACAAATACAGAATGTGGCTGCAAGACTTTGCCTTATACTCACCTGAAGAGACCACTTCAAAGCAGCGCAGAGGATACTACATGGGCTGCCAGTCAAAAAGTGAATCACCTTCAAAACACTCTGCATAACACAGAACAATGCACGGCCAAGGTGCGGAATTCATACAGGAGCAAATTATCCTCTAGAAACCAGCAAGAACGCTTAGATCCAGCAAATACATCCACCTCACACCAAAATACTCAAAACAGAACGTGGGAGGATCAGTATACTCCTGCATAGCCGTGGAACTCTCTCCCAGAAGAAATACGAACAAAAGAGAAGCACCTAATTTTCAGAAAGCTGCTAAAAACCTGGCTCTTTAACATCCAAGCTGAAGAAAACATTCGAGCGACAAATTTCAGCTACCGCGCAACAAGTAAAAACCACAGAAAGGGATATCCCAAAACCGACGATAAAACCAACATGGACCAAGTTGGCCAACCCTGAGTGTGGCCACGGTACTGAGCCTAGCTGAAATGGACGCACCTGTCAACTTACCCTACTAAAAACTCAATATTTGGTCTATGGAATGACAAATTTACACTGCCAGAGTTTGCCCTGGAAAGGCAGACAAAATCTGGGGCAGATGGGAAGAGGGTGGATGATCCCATTGGGGGAAGGAGAGGTGGAATAAGAAATGGTACACTTTGGTGGGCTATGGGGGAGTGTGTGAACCTGGAGGTATAATTTATGTGCACCTATGTTGACTGGTTATGACCTGGTTTTCTTTTTCTACTGTATGGTTAAACAAATCAAAATGTCTTATTAAACAAAACCTCAATATTCTGCATACTCACTCACAAATTTTAAACATATCACACCCCTACCTCTGTCGCACCACATATTGTACTTACTCCACAAGACCCCAATTGAAATTTAACACAAGTACACACAAAGCACCCATGCACAATCATACCGCAACACCACATGACATCTACCAACCAAAACCACACCAACGCTCAGTGGCTGGTTCCTCCGAAAGTGAAGTTGCCAAAAGCACATCAAAGCTCTCTTGCTCTTTTCAATCTCTGTCTCGCTAGCAAGTCCCCCTCAAGCCTCCTTCCATTGAATATCCGCCAGTGCACCAACAGACCACATAAGTGGCAGCAGTGCGCGATACAAGACCAGATAACCTAACATCCTGACCAGGCAAGGACATCCAGCAATAATGTTAGGTGAATGTATCAAAAGATGATAACTTAACAGCCTGAGATGTCAACATGGGCACCCCTTTGCAGGGAAGAGGTAACCACACCAGACCTTGGTTTGAATGAGACTGAAGACATGGAGTCACTTCCTTGTTACAGCACTCAGGTATTCCGAGAACAATCCAAATAAAGAGGCTGTGCCTGGTAATTTCCCTATCACTACCAAGCCACAGTAAAGACAAAACTTTTTTTTTAAAGTATCATTTTTAAAAGAAGAAAAATATAATCCTGAACAACCCCCCCGTTTCCCCAAAAATCAGATTAGTATGACTGGCACAATATCAGCAACACAATAATCATATCTATGTCACAACAGTATGCATACTTCAATGTTTGGCCTTCTTTTGTCCTCATTTCGACACTTCCGCATAATAACTTCATTGGTTCTGCGCTTTCGAGGTACCAGTTTATCCAGATTCATGGTGGTTTATTATTCAGAGAGCCCATTCGCTCATTCGGAAAACTTCCCTAGTACATTTCTATATCTCCCGCCTCCTGCCCTTCGCACTTTGATTTTGTTATACCTATTTTTCGGCAGTTACCAATGTTGCATGTTTCTAAGCCATTTTCACAGCAAAGGTCCCTTTGGGCACTTCCACAATATTGCCATATTCCTGTTTTGCCAGCAAAGCCAGAAAACCAGCTATTTTCCTCATTTACTTCCCCTCTTCCCCTGGGAACATCCCCAATAGGCACATTTTTGGAATTACATTCAAAATGTTTTCCGCCAAATTATTCACCTTGTCCTTTACCCTCTGCCAAAAAAACTGGTGATTATAGAACACTTGCACACCATGTGCCAAACCCCTGCTTGGTCTTGCAGGCAAATAGGGCGGCTATGGGTATTGCCAGAGTTTATTGTATACAATCTCATAAGAGTGATGAGACTCTCTAAAACATTACATATAATAAATCTGAATCTTGTATTTATTGATACGTTCTAATTGAGAGCAAGTTTGAGACCATGCCACCTCTACTAGTGGCTCACCTATATTGTGTTCCCACTTCTTTCACCTTAAAATGGTGTAGTGTCAAACTATCCTGCAGTCCTATGTACCGTCTGGTTACAGGTGTGGCCCTCTGACCCCAGGGACAATATTGTATGGCGCATCAGTTTCTTATGGGGTATTGGTGTTTTATGTGGTTCCTCTGGTAGACCCCTATTTGGATGTTAACATTTTTACCATCCTGGCATAGTTCAGGATCGGTCCCTTTGGCATTCAGAATTTCAAAGCCCATCTGATAAAAGGCAATAAATGACAGCTTTTCGAACAGGTCCACTAACAAGCATCCATCCGTTGTGCATTTATCTCTCACATTGTTAATTACTATGGCTATCCTCCCATCTGCTCTTATGGAAACATAGAGAGTATAACCTTCCTTCAAACATAACTTAACACAAGCAAGTTCCGATGCTTGTTGTATTACCCATACAATGCATCACGTACCAATCACCCCAATTGGACTCTAAATCAATTCCATACCATTTCTAGATCATGGAAACAATTCCAGCAATCTCCCATCCTTGCTGCTTTCTACTGGATGCCATCTAATCACGTTTGTAGTTGAGCTGCAAAAAAATATAGTTCAAAGAATGGGAGACTGGGTCCCCATCCTGAAATTTTTGACAATGTGGAAAGTGCTACTCCATTTCTCCCTCCGCCCACAGAAATTCTATACATTTACTATCGAAAAGTATAAAAAAAAGAAATGGTAGTTTGTTAACATGCAGGATACTCTCAAACAGATAAAGAATTCTGGATAGAATCACCATTGTGCACATTGCTATTTCACCCATAAAGAATAGAGGTCATTTTTTACCCAAAATTACTTGGACTCGAATATAGTTAAGCGCCCTCCTTGCATTATATTGGAATGTGCCGCCACTGTGTGACGTAGTTGTATCCCTAGATACTTAAAGCCGTCTAGTACTCTGTGAATACATCTGGAAGTTCCTCCTTCGATCGCCACGTGCCTCCCGCCATCAGGAAAACCACTGATTTCCTACAGTTAATCCTAAAGCCCAACACTGCCCAAAATCTCTCCAGAACTATCATCATGTATGGGATATGTAGTCTTGGATCACTGACCGAGTACGTTGTCAGTTTAAAGTGACACCACATGCTCACGTCCCTCAACTGCTATGCCCACATCCCTAAATTGCTCCAGGAAAAAAATACTGGCAAGATGTTGAAGTGCCATGGTGAATATTACTACCAAATGGGGACACCCCGGAAGTGTAACACTCTCCTACCACCGGCTTGGTGAAATTTCTCGGCCAGCTTTTACTCTAGCCATCGGCTCATTATAGAATATTTTGATCTAAGACATCTTATTTGTGCCTACTCCACATCGTTCTAAATAGCCATTTCCACTCCAAAGAATCAAATGCTTTATTAGCATCCAGTTAAACTATGGCCATTTCGTCGCCACTACTCTGCAACACCTTCATAATATGGTTAAAAAAAAAAATCTTCTTGTATTTTTGGTTTGTACAAAACTTTATACAAAAGAGAAAAAACAAAGACAATCAGTAATGTGTTTGAAATGTTACTAAAATGTGGGGATAGTTATACAATCAATACAACAATGCTCCTTAAAAAAACATGTTTCACCTAACATGGAATATCTTTTTTTATATAGTGCACAAGTGCTATAATCATCTTAACGATTACCATATAGTGAAAGATGCCAGAATTCTGTTGATTTTAAGATTTCAATATTACAAACCAAGTCATGAAAGAGTGAATATACAATATGATGGGTTTTATCACAAGATAAAATTAAGTGTTTCCATGTTTCTAACTCATTCTGCAAACTGCATAAGCAACATCTCCATTCCATCAGAAGACCTCTATACCGACCCCAGCAGATTTAGTCGTAGCCTCAAACGGAAAATTACATTTAGAATCTGGGAAACGCTACAAATACATTAGAATGGTACAATATTTCCTTACAGTAACCACCTACTCTGATATAGAAGCATAGGTTGATAAAGTTGCACTCTGCATCACCCAGTCACATACATGTATTTTACATTTCACTATTTGGGGATTAGTAGCTCTTCGTCATAACCAGGAAGCATTTAGGGCGTCCATTAATCATTTTCTAAAAAATGTCAGAATACTAGATGAACCTTTTAGGATATAGTCCTGGGTATATCGAGCCACTTTTTTTTTTTTACAAAATACTGAAGAAACAGATTGGAGCCCTAATTCCAGTCTAATCAATACAATAGGCATACCTGCCGGAAGATTAAATATTTCTTCCAAAACAAACCTTCAAGAGTGTCTAGAGCTTCTCTCTCTGATGTCTCCACTACTTCAAGGTCATACGTTAAAGAGGGTATAACGTTTTGTTCATAAAAATTTCCCACAGGGAATAGGGGGAATCGGCAAAGCTATTGTTGGACTTTTTTCATTTGTGCCACTAGAGAAATTCATTTCATGCAAAGTCTTTCAAACGCATCGACATTGGTAATAGGATAACCCTAAATGTGTCAAACCTACACATGCTTCGTTTATTTTCCTAAATAAACCACCCATGTTGTTCTTGCCTTCTACCCTTTTTGAAAATCAGAACGGCAGTTTTAATATTATTAATCAGCAATCTGTTATTTGCTAAGTACAAAGGAGTCCTGGTTACCTTGCAGTCATTTTTGAAATATTCGACCCTTGTAAATAAGAAGGATCTCACGCAGGTTGCTGTCTCTTCACATGATTTTTATTGTCCTAAGTGGACATATAGTAAAGGAAGGTGGTCAGCCGACACGTGTTTCAACCCCAATGGTCTTTATCAAGGCATAAACAGTATATATGGGGGATTTTATCCCATATTGTTCTGGCTGCCAGTTGGCCGTATTTCTGGTCAGTCTTGCAGAATCCCTTAGGCTGTTGCCAATAAGGTGCAGGTCGCTCTTCTGTACAATATGCGATAAACCCCCCCAGATATACTGTTTATGCCTTGATAAAGACTCGTTGGGGTTGAAACGTGTGTCGGCTGACCACCTTCCTTTACTATATGTCCACTTATGACATGTGAAGACAAGGCAACCTGCGTGAGATCCTCCTTATTTACAAGGGTTGAATATTTCAAAACTTACTGCAAGGTAACCAGGACTCCTTTGTACGATATTTTCACAAGGGTCCGATGGCCTAGAATTTTTACATTAATAGTTCTTACAATATCCTCCATAGTCGATACTCTATCCCAACTGGGTAAATCTCCTATAGCAAATACAAGCTTGGTTTACAAGGAAACCCCAAATTTCTCATAAAAGAAGCCCATCTAAGATGCTTCAGACACAGGGTTGGTTTGAACGGTATTTTAAGAAATGCCAATATGATTCATATCTCAGCAACAAGAAAAAACTGAATATTTGCATTCAAAGCTCTGAGCGTTCTAGAGTAGTCTTCAATATTCATAGGCACTTTTTTGAGGTTTAATGAAATTCTTGTATTTCCGTCGAGCTAAACTCGACAAAAACTCAAGTTTTCTTGCCTCTGAGGAAGTTAAGGATCTATCCTTTCATAACATCCTTATATTACTTCTTAGTGTTCTTTTCGATACCATAACCTTTCTGTCAACGGATTGAATTTTACACCAAAACTATGTTGGTACTTTATGGTCCTTTGCTTTTGTACAGCCACCAACTCACTCACTTGTATTGTAGTTGTTGATATGAATATTGGGATCTCCCACTATATCCGTTGCCAATGCCGTCTGATTCATTCTGTCCTTGATGCAGTGGACCTTCTCAGCCTATTACGCATGGAACTTATTTCTAAGTCCTCCAAGGTCGATGCTACTTGCATGGAAACCAGAGCTAAACTTGGTTTCAAGGTCAGCGTGGAATTATCACTATAAATACATGGTACAATCTACGTAGGTTCAGTCTTATTCCTCCCCCAAACAAGCCCACATTTATCAGGATGCATGAAATCAGATTCCTCTCAATATTCTGGTGGCAAATAGTTAACGTACTAGCTTAGTGTCTAGGCTGATCAGAGAAATCTACTGATATGAGTCTAAATACCATGGTTCCTTATCTGACTTTAGCAGCATCACTATTGCCTACCTCAAGGATACTGACCAAAAGGGAACCGGTTTGGAAATCAATCATAATTGTTTAGGTTTGCGCGTCAGAGAATTCATACAAGCTTAACAGCAATCAACTGGAAGGCGATCGCTAATTGGCATCATTACCCCCCCCCACCCCCATTTTAGAGACTAGGGCTAACTGTAGTTCAGTCTCAAGTTATGGGTTCTTCCAAATTCGCAGTCGTGGTCCGCTTGGAAGTGCAACTTGGTTTAACAGTTCAGTAATATCTTCATCAATGTTGTGTCCAACTTGCTTATATAGGTGCATGTAAGAGCTATAGAATAACCTATTCATATCTTTCTGTGTGTTATAGCTAGGCAGCCTTCTTCACTCTCCACTTGTGCAATGTGTGGCAAGTCAGACACGGGAGGCAGACAAGAGGTCGCTTCAAACATCAGGCTTTGTTCAATGAAGTAAGGCCTATCCTGTCACCATCTCTAAAGAGGTTTTTTTCCCCCTATTCCATGATGAAAATAAAGGGTGCTTGTCAGGATGTTTGAGCAACAAAAAAACAATCAATGTCAAATCATAATTTACGCTGAATCCTGTTCTGACCACTATCAAAAAGGATAACACAAACTCAACCAAAGCATGTTTGGTCATGGTGTTCTACTGAACGTAGGACGTGGTGGCTGGCTTCTGACCCCCACACAAATGTCTCTGCAGTTTCTCCCAAACCACTTGCACGGCGAGATGTTATTTTTCTTCTCCTCCTGAGGTTACAGTGTCTTTTTGGGGTGGCTTGTAAATACTGTGGTAGATCAGAAGGAGGACATGGACTCTGAAATTCCAAATCACTGAAACGTATTAAACAAACGAGAAAATGCCTAGGTTTCCCTATGCTATGGAGTTTCCCCATCTAAAAAAACAAAGGTGCTCGTCAGTGAAAGCTTTAACAGAACCTGTCCACCGTCTAAACAAACCCTTTCTGGCCCTACCACTATTATAACTAAGGATAGAAGGACTCCGCTCTCCTGATGGCTCGTTTCTCACAAGGTTCAGTCGACTATTTTCAAGTAGTTCTTTGTGACCACTTTTCAACTCCTACAGTTGCTTTAAAGAGGTAATTGTAACCTCTGTCTCCGCCTTTATATAGCACAGTTTAGTCCTTTTTTGTTCTTTTCTTTAACTGCTTTGCTAATCAATTTCCTCTTTTCCAAAGGTAATGTTGACCAATGTTTAGGATTCTTTACGCTGACTCTGTCCCTTGATATGTACTGCACAGTATTTGGTTTCTTTCTCAAACTAGTCTTTATTCGTCTAAAAGAAAAAACAAAAACCAAGAAGCAAACAGCAAACAAAGAAAAATATACATCTCCAGAAGTACATGTCAGTCCAATCGAGGCAGAATATAACATGTTATTGAGAATCACATAGTTTGGTAAAAATTTCATGTTTCTGGATGTGTCACCTCCACTGTTCGCTTCAACCCACTTCCACCCCCCTCCCCCACTTGGGTTAGTATACATAGTCGTTTTTAACGCAAGTACTAGGAACGCACAGTTAACACAGTACAACATCTGGCAGCACCATCGCCGCTGAAAATGAGTTTTCCACCCCTTGCAGTGTTCTTTGCGTTTTGCATCGTAAGATCAAGCCTTCGAGGGTTCCTCCAACTGGGAGTCAAAGGTAGGTGTAATATGTTTACTCTTGAAGTCCATCCATAGGGTTTCACATTTAGCTGCTTTATTGTGTAGGGAGGCAGTGATTGTTTCCATCACGTAGATGTTCGAGGCCAGTTTAATCCATTCGTTCTTTCGTGGGACTAAAGGAGATTTCCATTTGATCGCTATTAGGGCTCTCGCCGCCAACAATAGTTGGGGGGCCAGGCCTTTCACCCGGAACCAATCTTCCTCGTCCTTCTCGAGGCCAAACAGTATAAGGTAGGGGTCAAGCTCCTTTTGGATCTCGTCTACCTCCTTGATCCATCCCAGGACCTCGGTCCAAAACACTTTGATGTGTGGGCAGCTCCACCACATGTGCCAATAGTTAGCAGTTTCGCCACAATTCCTCCAGCATATCGGGCTCATGGAATGGGACATTTTAGAAAGGAGGATCATATTGGCACCTGTGTAGAAGCTTTATTGCATGGAGCTTATATTGGTTGGATATGGAGGATTTAGGTGCAGCTCTACACATTAAGTCCCATTGATCGGGGAGTATCTTTTCGCCAATGTCCTTTTCCCATCTGGCCCTGAGGGGATCTGTGGTTCCATCTCTCGTCGCTAATAGCGCCTGATACATCACAGATATGAGGCCTTTCATTTCTGAACTGGAGTCTAAGAGTTTCTCAAAAGTGGTAAGGTCTCTTTTAAGCTTTTCTCAACATTCAGGTTTCGTTAGTACCCCTTTTAAATGGATAAAGTGGAATGTCGATAGATTGCCTATCCCCAATGCCGTCGTCAGGTCCGGTAGTTTAATGAATGAGTCCTTTCTTTGGAGTTGCCCTACCCTTTCCAGACCCGCTTCGTACCATGACTGGAACCGCTCCACATTAGGTATATGATTGTTTATACCTGGTGACCACAAGTGACTGAGCGGGGATGGCCAGGTAGTGATTTCGCGCATCTCTTTCCCAGTTCGCCACATGTTCCATATGGTGCTCAGTATGGGGTGGTATTTGATTTTCCTTTGTACCCATTGGTATGGTAACCATAGCCATTCTGCAACTGTAGCGGGGGACGGGTAGTGATTGTCCATCTGTACCTATTGAAGGTGCTTGTAGTCCCTAAGGTGTGGAATTAGGACGCGCAACTGGGCGGCTTTATAGTAGGACTTCAGATCGGGAAGCCCTACTCCTCCCTTGTCTTTGGGGAGTATCAGTGTGTTGTATGCTATTCTCGGCTTCTTCCTCTGCCAAATGAATCGCATCATGATCTTTTGGACATCTATGAAGAATCTTTTGGGCATCTCAATTGGTAACATCTGGAAGGGATAGAGGAATCGGGGAGGCATACCATCTTGACGGCGTTAATACGCCCCAGCCAGGAAATCGTCAATTTGCTCCATTTCTTGAGATCTGTCTCAAATCGCCGGAGAAGCGGGGGGAAATTAGCCTCATAAAGGTCACTCAGGGTTCTAGTAATCTGTATACCCAGGTATTGCAATGTTGTATGTTCCACTTTGAGCCCTAATGAGAGGAACTTGGCATCGTTCTCTTCTGGGGTACCTTGGAGGGGGAAGAGTATGGACTTAGATTTGTTTACTTTAAAGCCGGAGCACTGGCCATATTCATCTATTAGGTTAGGGCATGAGGGATGGAGTTTGTAGGGTTTGTTACGTGTAGAAGGATGTCATCTGCGTACAACGCTGCCTTATATTCCACCTCTCCCAATCGCATTCATTCTATGTCGGGGTCATCTCTCATTTTTTGTGCCAGTGGTTCGAGGGAGAGTTACGAACAGGATCGCAGAGAGGGGGCATCCCTGTCTGGTCCCTCGCTGTAGTTCGAACCACCTGGAATATTCCCCGTTTACAAATATCGATGCCTTGGGGAGGTGTATATTGCTCGTATCCCATCTCGGATTTTTGGGCCTATCCCTACTTTCTGTAGGACTGCTCCCAAGAAGTCCCATTCCACCCTATCAAAGGCTTTTTCTGCATCGATTGACAGGAGGACCTGATCATCTGGTAGGTTGTGGGCTGCATGGATGAGGTGTAATGTTTTATGCATGGTGTCGGCTCCTTGCCTCCCGAGAATAAACCAGACTTGGTCGGGGTGGATCAAGTTGGGCATTAAGGTTTCCAGTCTCGCCGCCAGCACCCTAGCATAGATCTTGGCGTTGAGATTGAGGAGGGAGATGGGGCGGTACGACCCACAGAGTTTGGGGTCTCTCCCCTCCTTAGGGATAACTGTTATGAGCGCTCTCTAAAAAGAGTCCGGTGCGACTCCAGTGTTCACTATCTCGTTAAAGAGCTCTGTTAGGAAGGGTGTCAGTTGTTCACTAAAGGTCTTATAGAAGCCAGCCGTATAACCGTCTTCACCCGGAGATTTCCCCAGTGTTAGCCGTTTAATTGCGTCCCGGATCTCGTGTTCAGCTATTGGAGTATCAAGGAGCTCGGCCTCTTTGTGTGTAATTGTGGGCATGGTGATTGAGGACAAGTAGGAGGATATATCAGATTGGGCAGAGGTCAGCTCGGAGGTGTATAGGTTTTCATAAAAGCTGGCAAAGCACTCAGGTATCGAGTGGGGAGGGTGCACCGTGGGAGTAGTGGTCTCTTATCTGTTTCACCTTGCGTTCTGCCCTCTGTTCCCTAAGCCTGGCTGCTGATAGTGCATCAACTATGTCTGCTTTTTCGTAGTATGTCTGCCTAAGAAATTGCAGTTTGCGCACTACTTGGCCATGCTCTAACAGCCGTAGTTCCTCTCTTTTACGTTGAGCTGCATCTATTTTGGTAGGGTCCACCTCTGTGTTTCCTCTTACTTCCACCTCTAGTTGGTGTATTTCATTACATAGCTTGTTTTCTACAATCTTACGTTCCCTTTTTTTTTTTAGAGGAGCCCTCGCGTATCAGTATGCCTCTCCAAGTGGCCTTCCCAGCTTCCCAGGTGACTTGTTTGGAGACCTCCCCATTATTATTCACCTTAAAATATTCTTCGATCTCGGTCTCCATTTCATTTTTAAACACCACATCATTCCAGAGGGACTCATTGCAATGCCAAGATCCCCCAGCGACAGGTAGGTTGGTCCAGTTGACGTCTGCCAGAACAATGTCATGGTCTGACCACGTTAGCAGGACGATTCCAGAGTAACTTGTGGATCCTGTGAGGTCGGTTGATAGAAATATGTAATCTATACGTGTAAATGTGCCATGAGGGTTCGAATAGAAGGTGAATCCACTCTCTCTAGGGTGCAGAGTTCTCCACACGTCCCGTAGTTCGTATAGCTCCATCATGACGGCGAGTTCTGTACGGTCCCCTCTGTGTTGAATTCTCGTTTCCGGTTTGCCTGGTCTCCAGTCTATGGACGGGTCGACCCACTGGTTAAAGTCGCCTCCCAGAATGACGTGGCCTGCAGCTTCTAGTACTGTTTTAGGAATCGTATTCCTAAGGAATGCGGCCTGTCCGCTATTGGGTGAGTATATTGTGGCAATTGTGACCTGGACTTTCGCAATTTTTCCCACAATCAGGAGGGCTCGACCACTCACATCTGACCAAGTCTTTTCCAGTTCAAACCCAGTTCCCCTCTTGATTAAGATTCCGACCCCTCCTTTCCTGAGCGGGCCAGAGCCCCAGAATTCTATGCCTCCCCGCTTCACCAGAACGCTCCGCTCTTCCCCTCTTGCAAATTTCGTCTCCTGAAGGAGGAGAATGTCTATGTCGGAACTGCTGAATTCTCTATGCACCAGTGACCTCTTAGTTGGCGAGTTCAATCCCTTCACATTGACAGTCCCATTTCTGAGGAGACCCTTGTCTTTAGACTTGTCAGGTGACGCCATCAGTGGCTTGTGTTGGGGGATCACTCACCCTCAGCGGCCAGAGAGATATGCGATTTCCCAGTGACTGTGGTGTGTTGGAATGAACCAAGTAATGCTAGTACGTTTCCCAAGTGTCTGTTAGCCTTCCCCCCATTCCCCCTGTTCCGCCATAATTGGTGGTGCTTGTGTGAGCTCGGGAACTGGAGGTGCTGCATGGGCAGCTGTTGACGGCGTCCGGAACGGACTGGATGACAGTGTGCGGTCCGTTGGCGGACCATCAGTGGGGACCGTTGCCTCACGGTCCCAATCAAATATAACATCTCAACTTAAGGGTGAGCCCCCATTCCCCCCCCCAACATTGTATAATTTCAACAATAAACATGTAGAAGTATAACGTTCCGTGCATTCCCAGGATCCCCCAGCGAGAGTTCGCGTCCCCTCTCGATCCAGAGGGGTGCCCAACCTGCGGTGACACCCACGTCGCGGATCTTGCCGGTTCTCAGTCACTGCGGGGGTCGGTGTCCCATGATTCAGCTGAGGCTATAGTTAAGCAGATTCACAGTAGCCACAGGACATCTCTTCATTTTCGACTGTCAGGAGTGTTGTTGGGACGTCTATTTCCTTGATCCCTTTACGCTCTTTCGCCTGGGGCCCTGGAGTTCCCATTGTGGTCCAGGTCGCTCACTTTCGCCACCTTCGTCGCCCCTTGGGCCCGTGCCGAGGAGGTCAGCAATGCAGACTTTGATTTCCTCCTCAGATCGGAGGACGATTTTCATGCTTCCCTGCTCAAAGGTGAGCAAGAAAGGATATCCCCATCTATACCGTTGTGAGTGGGCCTCCGGACCTGGCCTTCTCGAGAATTCTGGTTGTCTTGGTATCGATGAAATTTGGTCAAGACGGAACGCGGACCGCTGGGCGGTCCACCAGCCCTATGTATTCTTTCAGTTTTAGGTTCATCAATTTCTTCATCAGCGGTCAATATTTTTATGATATCGTGGATGGCGTCTTTGAGGTCTTTTTCAGTTTCGCCTTCGCGCTCTGGAATACCAAAAAAACGGAGGTTGTACCTCCTCTCTCTGTTTTCTAAATCATCCATCTTGAGTCGCACCTCAACCTCCCTCTTTTCAATATTACGAATCCTCATGTCCAGCTGAGTTTCGAGGGTGTCAATCGAGGCCTGGTTATTGTCAACACCTTCCAGCCGCTCTTCGAATCTGTCCATTCTCTGAAGCTCGTCATTGCTGGTTCTTTGATTGTTTGTCCTTCGTCGACGATGGATAACTTCCTCTTCTTCTTGAAGCTTGATAGTCTCGACCTCTTCGAGCAGTTTGGGAAGCCCGCCTATAGCCTTGAGAGGAGTATGACGGCCTACTGAAGGTCCGGTCCCTGGCTGACACGAATCGGGAATTTCCTCATGCTCCTCTAAAGGGGCGAAACGAAGGAAACTTCTGCCACTCTGAAGGGCTCCAAGAGAGCGTGCCATGTCCGAGTCTTCTTTCATGCCTTTCAAGGCCTCGTCCACTTTCTCTCCAAATAGCTGTTCCCCTTCAAAAGGCATATCAATCACTTTATATTGTACTTCTGCTCGAAAGGTCACGCATTTGAGCCAGGCTTGCCTCCTCAAAACTACTCCATTGTTAATTTGTTTAAAACCTAATTCCGCCAGGTCTACGGCAATGTTTATTGAGTGATTTGACGCCTCTTCCCCCTCACGCACCAGCAACATAGCAGATTTTCTATGTTCGTCCGGTAGATGTTCCAGTATGGTTGCTAAACGATGCCACATCTCTCTGTCATATCTCGCCATAATAGCCAGAGAGTCGGCTGCCTTCAACGTTGTTGCTCCTATCGACACTACCTTCTTGCCAAAGGCATCTTGCCTCCTGGCCTCGTTATCCGGAGGAGTTGTACATTTATGCTGTGACCTTGCCTTTCTTGCAGCAGCTGCCGATACCACCGATTCTGGAGAAGATTGAGAAGACAAACATTTTGGAGTAGACTCAGGAGCTTTAAATTTCTTTTCCAGTCTTTAACCGCAGGCTCGGAGAATGGATGGCGCATTGTCCGTAACCCCTCTTGCCACACATGATCTAAAATGGGAACCGAAAATACTGATTTTCTCCTCTTCCCCATATGATCAAACAAGAAACAGTCTTTCTTTTCTTACTCCTGGGCCAGGCCAAACTCGGTACATGCCTTACCCATCATTGTGTGGAAGGAACCAATGTCATCCGGCGGTGAGGGTTGAGCTGGACTTCTTGGAGCTTCCATCTCAGCCTCCGACTCCCATGTCGGGTCCCTAGAAGGGGTTGAAGATATATCTGATAAAGACTCTTCTCGTTCCGACTCGGACTCTGGTAGTTCTTCCTCCGGGCGCGAGCGTAGAGGATCTTCATGAACCGGAATGGCTGTTGATGGCATAGCCGTCGGCCGGTGGGAAGGGCCTGGCTGGTCTTCGGCTGGTGTTGTATGTAGCCCTGCCGGAGCACCAACTTGACGCAACTTCGCATCCAGTTTACTCAATAGAGTCTGTAGTGTGGACAATACCTCCAGGGATAACGCAGCCTGAGGATTGAGTAAAGGAGCTGTAACTGGGATACTTCGCCCACTCGAGAGCGTCAGCGAGCTGATCCCTTTTAATCCAAGCTCTGTAGGTCCAACCACTGGTTCACGGTCGTCTTCCATGGATGATATGGAAAAAGCCGCCTCCTGCTGCAACAGGGTCTCTGGTAAGATTGGATCGTACACCTCGGGTCGCCAGCCTTCCTGCGGAGCCTCCGTTGATGAAGCCAACCTCGACAGTAGTCTTCGGACTCGACGGAGCTACTGAAGGGACGATCTGCGTCAATGGTAATGAGGGCGTTGACAATCGAACTCCCGTCGAGGACAACGGTGGATGTTGCGCAGAATCCTGAGGCGCTCCTGCCTTTTTTGAGTTCGACTTGTGTTTCGACAAATCTCGACTTGAGGATGACCTATGATGGTCACCTGAGGAGGTTTTTGACAGGTGTTTTCTCTCCTTTTTTGATGAGTAGGAAGAAGACAAAGCTTTTGTTTTTGATGACTATTCCCTCGTAGAATGTTTCTCAGATGAACTTTTCTCCGTCGAACGCGCCTTCTTCGCCGGAGGTTCCACAGATACAGAACGGCGGGAGACCACCGGAGATTTAGCCCTCGAGGTCAAACTAGGTGTAGAGCCTACCTCCGAGGGGGGTACGCTACTGCCCTGTCATTCAGCCACGTCATCAGCCGTCTATTTCAGTTTTTCAGGGTCTTCTACGAGAAACCTTTACAAATGTCACAATTGTCCGCCGAATGATGAGGGTGGAGACAATATAGACAGTCCATATGTCCATCTCCTTCGTACACCTTTTTTAATCTGCATGTAGCACACGGACGGAATAGAGCCTCCCCAGACATTGGGAAAGAGACGAAAAAACAACCTTGTAAAATAGCAGATGACACAAGGTGATCCCACTACTTTGGAAGACAGTTGAAATCTGAAGGGAGCCGCGGGGGTGGGGATATTTATACGGCTACGTCCTATTGGCACAGGCGTACGCGGCCCAAAACGACATAGATGGGACACAAAAGTGTCGACATTTTCCCTATGGAAAACATATTTATAAATTTACCGAGGGATCCCAGTCTGACGACGGGGAATATTCTAAGCATGTGAATCCATGAATGACCCAATGCTGGAGAATATGACTTCCAGGACATTACAAGAATATTACACTGAAATTGGTATCATACGAATTTAAAATGGTAGCCTAGTAAAAAACACAGAGGACAACAGTCAAACATATTGGCCGAGGAAACCATGTATATATTAAGCATGGAGTCAAAGGGGAACATTAACACTAACTTGTCTGCTGAAATAAACAAAGTAAAGTACATAGCCACATGATCTAACAGGCTTATTGTTTCATACCTTTCTTTTTCAGCTCTTTTACGTTTGAAAAAGAAGCCTAAAAAAAGCTTCCATGCAAGTGTCATGCTGCATTACTGATTCTCATATTGATGCTGTGTCTGTATGACGTCAGTTGTGTCCTGGCTGATGACCCAAGATCATAAGTCAGCCTTCTGCATCCACTGTTTAGAAGCAGTTTCAAATTGCCATTTAACCCTTTGCAAGCTACATTAAATCAAACAAAGAGCCCTGTGGAGGAATAACCACTAGGGGTTTTGTTTATTTGAAGATGAAGTTTGGTCTAATCAACAAACACAGAATGGACATTGGACTACACAATGCGCCTCTTATCATATGGCCTGCAAATTAGATCTGTAAAAAAAAACAAGCGAAGAAAATAAGTTACCTCTTGCGTTCTTTCTAGAAGCACTAACTTTTCGGGAAAAATACTCATCACGCTTGGGTCCATAATTTTCCTGGTCTGAATGTCCATAAAACAAACCGCTTTCACATAGGCAGCTCGTGAACCTGTATTTCGAAGGCAGAAGGTTACTCTGCTGGTTTTGCCATCAGATATTCCTTTCAATACTGTCACGTAGCTGTCCGATAACTTTCTTACATTTTCCAAAATAATGTTGCTCGTTCCGCCATAGCCAGATAAAGGTATCTAAAAGGAACATACATTTATTTAGTATGCAACACTAGTATTAACTTACAAGCATCTGTTGTCCAAAAACATCAACATTTTTCAGCATATTCTCACTAACTTTCTCCGAAAACCAAACAGGTTTTTTTTTTAAAAAAAAAAGTTTAAAGTGTTAGCCAATTTATTTTTCATAATTTCCAGTGCATGAAATAGCCTCTTTGGGCCTCCATGCACTTTGCTGAGTTAAGTGTGGGAATCTAAGCACACACATAGGCACAATGAAGGATTTGCAAATAATGAGCAAATCTACATAGTCAATGATGGTGAAAGTACTTACTTGTCTGAGAATGAAGCTCGTAGTTAAGGCTCAACATGGTCCTCATTATATACAGTCATATGTACAAGAACTCTCAGTAGCAAGTTCAGAGAATTCCTTGCAAAGCAATAGGAAAGCAGCAAAAGGCTTTATGGAGGCATGACGATCCTCCGTCTTCCCTAAAGACGAACCAGCTTCCATGCCTGTGTTCTACTGTCACAAAAAGAGAAAGAGGGAATGGTGTCTGGGCTTTCTGTAGGAAGTGGGTCTTTGCTGATCAGCAGAGGAGTAAATGCGAAAAATAAAATAAAGTTACTTATCTGTAGGCAGAGACTGAGGGGTAGATCCCTCTCCTCTGCAGGTGCCTTCCTCTGGAATGGCTTCCCTACCCCTCTCAAACTTGAACCAGACCACCTGAAGTTCCGGAAACAGCTCAATACTTTCCTCTTCTCTTCTTTCTCCCTTCCTTGCTGACCTATCTGTCTGCTGTACTGACAGGTTGCTTGGCTACACCCAGAGCCTCACTGGCTACAAGGCTCTTTCTTGATCAGTCACACTTGCATTGCCTCCGAGCCTACCACACACACACTTAGGGGCTGTAACTGTAACCCTACAGTCCCTTGTTCTCCTTGCACTACCCAGAGCCGTGCTGCCCTGGCTGCACTTACTCAAGAGCATTGCTGGCCTGTTTTCACCTCCCCTCTCCCTTGCACCCCCCCTTTCCCCTTGCACCCCCCTCCGTTTCCCCTTGCACTTCTCGTTCTCGCACTTGCTCGATCTAAATGACACATGGCCTAGTAAGATTGTTTGTCTTGTCCTCCCTCTGTCTTCCTCGTCTTGTTGCGCCTAGAAACACGTGTGTACACAGGCGTTATAAATGACTTATCGCATCATACCATATCATATCATATGTATATCTCGTCTACCGTTTCATCATTTATGAATCGCATTATTTGAATATTCCCTGAAGAGAGAACCCAAGTAACTTCTGGGATAGGTTTTCCAACATACATGTTATTAGTGTGCGTATACCTAACAATCAGACTTCTTTAAATGTCTTTAAATGTCAGAATTTTTTTTTTATACCTCAAATGCTAATGGCCCCGGTGACCTCATAACTACAACACATCAGATTCGAGGGACATTAGAATCATTCAAATACTATACATGGGGAAGCCAGGTTGGCTGCATGTCAATCTAAGAAAGTTGCTAATGCTGTAGAACTATACCTACAGAGAAGGACCTTTATCTTCTCCAACAATGCTCATTTGAATGTACACATCGTTTCTAGCAATAATTAACTTTGAGGCAGGACCAGAGGCTGCTTTCATTTGCAAAGAATTTTCCACACAGCTTGGCCCGCAGGAGTATTGCTCTTACACAATTAAAAGTTGCAAAAAAAGAAAAGGATGTATTACATCATGTACAATGTTTGCTTTATAGACATTTAAAATGACAGCTGTATCAGAGACAGTGAAAAACCCAGTTACAGAGTTTTCCCAGTTTCTACATACTTCATCAAGCAGGAACATAGCTAGATGTTAGTGTACCACCCATAGTTCCAGAAAAGTCCACTACGTGGTGTTGAAGGTTTTGGAATATGTATGCTGCTCGTTCCACTGACAAGCTTTGTCTTTTTGTTAGCCAGATATCTAATTGGAATTTAAGATTCTTTTCAAGTGTTTTAAAGTATTTTTGTAACCATAAGGCCTTTTTTAATCACAAGCTCCAAATGCTTTGGTACATTTTGCATTTGTCTTCGCAAAGGTTAGTTATTTCCTTCAAAAGGTTGATTTCTATGGTCACAACAAAAGGAGACACATTTATGAATCTCTTCTTGCAGCTGAACAGTCTGTGGACGAGGATAGCCTGAGGTTCCTGGTATTTCCTGCAAGTGTCCCTGAAGAGTAAGCGTACAACAAAAAACGTAATCCCCATTACCCAACATCCACATATTCCACCAAATTATTTATCCTCAAGAACCAGGGATGTGTAGAGCCAGATTGGCATGAATGGTAGGAGGTGGCCCTTTATCTGGTTTTCTAATCACCTGGAATTGGTCTTTGTAATGTCTTTGGTTGTCATTAAGGTAGATTCTAGGTTTTTGTTGGGTTTCACAAACAGTACAGGTACATTTTTACTGGAGTCTAAAGTATTTGTTTTCTCTCCATGGCTACCATTTGGGCCATTTTCTATTCAGAGGTTCTTGTATTCTTTTGGACAGGTGCAGGATGAATGCGTGAAGGTAGTCTGATGCACAGGAAACCCAATCTTACTTTTGTGGGGAGAATTCAGAATTTCTTTCGCTGAGAATGCAGATGCCATAAGCATTTTTTTTGTCATACGTTGAGGTTTTCTCCAACTCAGAGATATTAAATATACCCATTACAAGTGCACATTGTTAGTCTGAAAAACAGAATCAAGAGGTTGCAAGATGACATAAGTTGTCATCAGACTCAGAAGCATCTTGAACTTCCCAAGTGATGTTTTGGAATAAAATATTTGCCACTCCGCAACTGTATTTTGACTCTGCGGACCACTGGCTTCGAAGTGTTCTTTGTCATAGTCCGTAAACCTTCCAGGGATTTAATGCAGTTTTGAGGCTCCAAAGAATATCGTTTCTTGTTCACTGCAAAATCTAGATACTAGAATAGGCATAAACAATGTTTGTCAGGTATGTTATGTGTGGTTACCTGTAGAGCATGCCTTGTAACACTTGCATAGGAAGAGAGTCATCCTAAAGGTTGCCAACTGAGAAGATTGAACTGAGATGGGACAAAATGAAACGTCTTCAGTTACCCCTTTACCACTGCCAGTGATAGGAGTCCTCTAAATAAAAAAGTAGGTGTGACCAGTAGCAGCAAAGTAGTACTTACAACATGCCCAGGCTAGCAGTGAGTGAGCCTTTATTTAGTAAAATCTGGCCCTTGCCAATGGAAGACTGGGGAAGGGAATATTAAAGTCACTGCTAGCTGTTAATGGAAGTCAATGTAGACCTTGTACGGTGGTGTTGGTATGATCGCTCTGCCATCAGTTGAAAATCAAGCTGCCAATGGCATTCTGGAGATGTTGCAGTTGAGTTACATGAAATGCTGGCCTGCCTACCAACATATAAGCCACTGGCATAGTTTATTCTTGTCAATAGCAGTGCCACAACCACTGTAATTTTACGGTCCTTTTCTAGGTACTGCAAAATCGCTTTAAAGGTTCTTAAATTAATAGAAACCTGCTTCGACAACTGCGTTGACTTGGTGTAGGATGACAAGGTCAGAAATAAACAAGCATCCAAAAGGACATTTTGTACTTTGGTTGCAGAGAAAGGGATATCACCCAAGGCACTATGCCAGAACTGGGATTTCTCATTTTAGGGGATTTAGTTGCAAAAGAGGACTGTTCTTCCTGGAACAGATAGCTGAGTAACAGAAATAGAAACCAACATTGGAGCTTGAAGGATCGGACCAGTGTAGTTAAAGAAGTCCATCCAAAATCTTCAGATCAGTTGATGACATTGCCAAGCCAATGTGGCACACCACATGATTGAGTGTGTAACTCATACCTAAAGGGCAGAAGGAGTCCCCTCAGGAAAGAGGAAATCCTCAAATAGACAAACGTACAAATCTCATCTCCTCTGATTTATTCAGCAAGATGGCAAGACTGCTGCAGATAAATCCAGGACGACTAGAGCGGTTCACCCTCCGTCCACCTGGATCTGCACATCATCCAACTCTGCAAAGAGTACCGACTCTGTTCCTCTGGGCAGTCAAAAGCAGATCAAGCAGTCCTTGAGATTCTATGCAGGCCTGTGATTGAAATGTGGCTATTTTTTTTTATTTATTGTTTAATCAAAATGAGATTTTACAATACGTTATTTCTTTAAGGATTTCATCGGACGATCAGCGCAAGACCGGACTTTAAGACTTTTACACAGCTTTGCAAAGGCCATAACAGTCTACGACGTTGTGTCTCAATTCAGCCGAGTACGTTGGTTTTGAGATTATTTATCCACTTAATGACCACCTTTGTCATTTAGTAGGTTATTCTCAATGTATTCAGTCATTTTGGCCATTGCAATTTGCCATGCAGTTTTCTCGCCTCCTATCAGTCGGCACCACCAAGTGCCCTCTTCGGCCAGGATGTCAAAGCCTGCCATTCGTGATAGATATTGTTGCCTAATGGCACTTGTGGCTGGACAGAGCATGATCAGGTGCCTTAAAGTTTCTTTTGATGGAGAAAGATCATTTTTACAAAAGCGGCAACCATTAGTTGATGCCTGTCCTCGAATATGTAGGATCTCATTCATTTTGAATAAGTTCAGCCGTGCTCGTAAAATTAGATTCCGTGCCTGTCTGCTTGGGCATTGTTTTACATAGGGTTGCAACTCATTTCTTTTTAATATGTTGCTAGGTAGATGGAAAGTAAGTTTTAGTTTTGCAGCATTGTCTATCGTGGAGGCCCAATCATTATCTTTTATTTTCCTTAAGATTGTACATGGGTTGCTTAAGAGTTCTTCATCATTTGATGCGATGTTGGCTATTTATAAGTTTAGATGGATAGAGCAGATGGGACAAGCCAGATAATTAGGACACTTCTACAACTGATTGTTTTAATAAAGGAGCAATGACAGAGCTCTTTAGACAGTTATGCACCTGGGCAGAAGATGGGGATGAGTTGAAGGTTAGGAAGGGGCTGATATCCCACCAATTTCCTTAACGGTTTTGGTGGATAGACTACTAGTGGAAATGCTATGCATCTGCAGTTCCATACCTGAGGTTTGCCAATTGGTTGCACAGCAGGTTAAAACTAATTCAGTTGGGGTGAGGAGGTTCCTTGCAGGTGAACGAAGTTCCCCTATGAGCTGTTCCATATGGCTTTAAAAATTCCACAAAATCAAGGGGGAAAAAAGTTCAAGAATTGTCTATGTTGAAGACTGCAACTAGTCCAACTAAGGGGTGTCCTGACAACACTAAACCTCCCATGAGCTATCATCATCGTATTGCAGGCTCCACTATTCCATGTGATTCATCCAGTGATCAGTGACCCCCTACTGTCTAAACTACTAAGATGAAAGGGCCTAAGGCTGCAGTCTAATCCTACCTCACTCCCTCTGGGACTTTGTAAGGGTTCACTACTATTTTGGTGCCTTGCAATGTGATCAATTGTAGTTGAGATCGTGCCTGTTCCTTCACTAGCACTCCACTCACTTTCACTGATCTTGTCCATCTTTTATTCTCTATACTTCTCAGCATGTCTCGCTAACCCCCACCTCTGGTCTCTCTACACTCTTGACTTCTCTATCTCCACTCCGCCTACTCCTATTACTGGCCCCATCTCAACACTTCGACCTATTATGACCTCTTCAGTCTTATCACACTCCTCCTCGGTCCAAGGCCCCCTCCTCCTACTACTACGACTACTCGCTCCTACATCCAACCTTCCCCCTCTGCTCTCATCTCCTCTCCCTTGCACTCTCAATTCCACTCACGTCTTGCAGTCAAATCCCTAGCTCTCCCCTATACTCTCAACTTCCCTTCTACCACACACACTCTCAATCATAGTCTATCTTTCACATGTAGTACCACTCTCTCACTTTAAATACGTTACCTGGACCCTTATCCAACACCACCACAGACTTAAGGTGTCGTTACTAACTTAATTCTTTGAGCCAGATCAGCCTTCTTTAGCCCTGACCCTTCCCATGCACTCGTTTTTATGCAATCTTTGAAGTTTGCTCAAGTCCGTGTTCATCTGGCGTCTGCTTTTTTTTTCACTGTGGCAAATGATATTTTATGGCTGTTCAATGGATGCCGGCGTGCATGAGAGTCTCGTAGTCTGTTGCGTTCGGCGTCTGTCGGCTTGCCATGTTTCTATACCACCGCATTGTGTTCTGATCATGCTGTCCTATAAGCAATAAAAGTTATCTTGCCAGGAAAGAGGCTAGAAGGCACAGGCACTGGGATTGCCCTCAAACTCCTGCACCCCACCACTGGGATACAATCATCTCCGGTATACACTCTGGTAGGCCGCCCATCCCAGGTCGGAGGGCGGGTTCCTGGTTCCCCCAGGTCTGTACCTTTAAGAGTTCCTTTTGTTTATTCCACGCTTCCCTAATCCTATTGCTGCATCAGACTTTTCAGAATCACATTAAACTATTTTTGCAGGCCGAGAAAAGTGTCATCTATTGAGCTCCATCTTCTGGTGCACAATGTATCATCCATTTCCTAGCTAGGTGGCATTTCTTTAATTTAGCTTTCTTGAACCATTTGTCAACTGATTTCTTCAAGGAGGCAATAAAACCTTGTAAATGTGGCTCGATGGTCAAAGCAGATATTTAGCCAGTTCCGAAAAATTAACCGGCCACAGAGCCTTCCAGATTCCACTCTACAGGGAGCAAGTTGGCTTGAAGAAATCTTTCAATCTATGCATTTTCAGGACCGAGAAACTGGACAGTAATAAATGTGGTTGTTTATTGAGAGACAATCGCTGGAAACTGGAGAGGAACCACAGTTGTCAGATGAAGACCAGAATTTTCAAAACATCACATCTAGGGCGTGACCCCGTTCATATGGGTAGGCACCTGTACCATCTCTAAGTTGCTAAGTCCAGACATTGCTTCTGCTGCCTCAGAGTAGCCATTTGGCAAGGAAACTGTAGACATAAAACCTTCCCTGCCTGTATTTGCCTGTACTTTGGTGAACCCAAGTTACTGCCTGTGCCTCCAATTAATTGCTAGTGTGAGAATTGGTGCTTGATGGCTTATTTGAGGAGCCAGAGGTCTATGATAGGTCTGTTGCCTTTGCAGGGTTTCATCATTAGGAAATTAATGGGTTACACTTTCTGCCCACTGTTTTCTATGCGAACGTGCTCCTTTGTGTCACACTACAACATTTGACTTCTTTGTTGAGCAGGCAATTGGGTGTTCCGTGTTACTGAAAGCGAGTCGATGCGACAAACTAGCTCAATTTTAAGGTATGGCCAGGGTACAGAATATGCGTCACCCGCTGGTCTGATATGATCTTGTCCCACTCAAGAGTGAAGGTGGTATATTCGGTCCCCTATAGGTGGAGATTGAAAGGCATTTCAAGGAGAGGAGTTATGCTAATTTCTCTTTGGCATGCTATTGGTTGCCACCTCTCATTGACTGATGCATGCTTTTGTTGTATTGCCGTCCCCTCTGCTGGGAATGATGCAGATACTGGTATCAGTGTATGGTTAACCTCCAGAATATCTTCTGGTTTCAGAGCAAAGATAATAGGTCTGACTAAACAACTTCGCTCTACATGTGTGCCTAATTGTTGTCCTGAAAAAGCAGATTCAACATTCTTACGAAACAGCAATTCACTAATAGAATTAAGTCCCAGGACTTTTCCCCTGCACGTATGGTCTAAGGTCTGCACATTTAAACATGCCTGTGCATGTCCATCATATTATGGATCCCTGTATTAAACACATGGCAAGAACTATCAAGGTCAGTTTTCTGATTCACTCAACACATGAGACCCTGGCACTTCAAGAATGATTGTCCATACATGCCACACAGAAATAATCTACCTTAATCCTAGTGACAGGGTGCCTTTCAAATCCCAATTCCCCATTGTTTGTTTCACACAAACCACCTCAGTCATAAAACGAAGAACAGTTCTAAGCCTAAGAGAGGACCTCACTACCTAACCCCCCCACACCGACACCCGTTAATAAATACAGTACTTCTGTTCAGTGCACATTAGATGTCCAATCTGTTCCATGCTTAGTAGATACTGGCTCCAGTAGATTGGCTATTTGATCAGAATGTTTTCCTGATGTTCCACTATCTTCCGAGACTGTGAAACAAATGGGGATGACAAATGTTCCTGTAGTACATCAAGTTACTGAACCCATTCCAGTCACATTAGGTCCTATTAATGACACAGACACACACCTTCTCAACCAGTCAGCTCCTGTTGATCTACTTGGGAGAATACCGACGCTGTTCTAGCTAGGCTTCAAATTCTACCAGAAAGGTCACTATTGCCTGTAACAAGAGAATGGGCACCTGATTTTCAAGGGTTAATTTTGTTTTTTTAAACAATTTTTATGAACTTTTACAACAACCAATCAACACATAAAAACCAACTTGGCGGTGCATGTTATACATTTTTAAGCATCTCTTATATGAAACCATAGCCGCGGATTACCCTTTACCCTCCCCCTTAACTTGAGCCTACTCCATTTCACCTTATTTTCAAGGGTTAATTGATGCTGTCCCAGAGTCCCCATGGTCTATACATGATAATGATATAATAGAAATGTAGAGCCAATACAAATTAAGCTTGATCTGTCCAAGGAGCTACCCCAAATCCCGCAGTATTCCCTAAAACCTGAAGCAGAGGAAGGAGTAGCACTTCTTCTAGAGTCCTTCTTAAATCTGGACCCTTCAACACTCACATTTCATCTGTTAAGAAGCCTGGTAGAAAAAGATTAATGCAGGATTTGGGCGATATGAATCCAGTTGTTATCCCTGCATTTCCAGAAGTAGAGAACTCTTCAGCGATTGTATCTAGTCTACCACCACACATTTATATGTAATAGATCTAGGCTGTGCATTCTTTTCTATACCACTACACGTAGACTGTCAATTCTTGTTTGCATTTCTTTTAATCAAATAATTCAGTACAAGGACTGGGCTGCCCCAAAGGTATACAGAGTCACATTCTTCGTTTTCCCCAGCAATTTAAAAATGATTTGGTTGATCATTTTTCAGGGAAGTCTGTTTGTGCAGTAGGTTGATGAACTGCTGTTAAGTAGCCTTTATATGAGGCATACAAACTTAAACGGGTATCTACCTAAGAAGGGGTAAAGCATATAAACGGAAGTTGCAGTTATGCAGGGTAAGGGTACACTATGAGGCATCGCATCATGGGAAACAGAGCTATAGATAATTCAAGAAAGGAGACTGAATTAAATATATCCTGAAACCTCAAACTGCTAGACAAATTAGAGCCTTTTTAGGCATGGTGGGGTACTTTAGGAAAGGGATTTTAGGATACGAAGATAGTAAAACCTTTACTACATTATACGAAGGCCAACACTGTAAAGTTCCCTGCAATGATCAACAGAAGCGGAGAAACCATTTGAGGTTATAAACAAGAAATCAGCTCAAGCAGTTGCTCTAGGTTTGGCAGATTACAAGAAGAAATGTACATTGTATCGTCATGAAAGAAATTGGTTTGCATTACAAGAACTGACTCAAGAACCCAGCCAGTATCAGACAAATTACTTATTGTAGTAAGGAATTAGAGCCAGTTGCTGCAGGTATGCCAACCGGATTGTATTCTGTGGCAGTTGCAGCCATAGCAGTGCAAAAGTGTAAATACATTGTGATGAATTCTTCTTTGGAAGTTGCAGTTCCTCATTCCATAGTAGCTCTTTTACTAGTTTCCCTTGGCAGAAAATAGGAGATCTTATTGTTGAATTCCAAGAACATTACCTTAAGTGGATGCTCAGCGTTGAACCTTGGATCTTTGCTTCCCAATCTTGAGGATTTGAACCACACAAAACTATACCCTATGACTGCATTGCTACCACCGATTACATTTTGATTCTGAGAAGTGATTTAACAGATACTTTTAGGGACAATGCAGATCCATTTCAAGGATGGGTCTTGTTATAGAGCCCAGAATGGACTATTGGTGGCAGGGTATGCCATATATGCCCCAGGAGATGTGGTGACCAGTGGTAAATTGTTATATGTCACGTAATCACAGGTGGCACAGTTTGTTAGACTAACTGGGTTCTGTCAATTAGCAGAACAAGAGTCCTGGAATATGTATACAGATTCCAGGTATGCCTTTGGGGGTTACTCATGATTTTGGACAGGTGTAGATGCAACACTGCTTCCTGACTTCTGTTTACTCTATAAATTATAGGTTACTCACCGTAGTGACTAATGTACTCCTAGTCCACAGTCCCCTTTCCTCTATACTGTATGGGCATCCCTCGCTAGGGATAGGCGACAGAACCTTTTTCACTAGAAAAATAATCTTCCCCCTTTAAATTTAGATGTGCATGGGTGCGCGGCCATGGGAGCATGCGCTCCCTCGACTCCCCCCACTGGTGCCACTCAATCCCCTTTGACGCATCGACAATATTAACATTGCCAAATGACACCAGTTTTATTAGGGGGGAGGATGGTGGGACGTATGGAGGAAAGGGGACTATGAACTAGGAGTATGTTAGTCACTACGGGGAGTAACTTATAATTACTTCTACGTCCTGTCCACTTGCCTCCATACTGTATGGGCGAGTACAACTGAATGTAGACCCATGGTGGAGCGGTGCTCTCTCAAGAAAACAATTCCTTAACACTGCCTGATCAAATTCTACGTCCGACCTGGAGCCGGCATCCAAGCAGTAGTGCTTGCAGAAGGCAGAGTCCATGTAACCGCCTTGCTGATAACCTGCCACGGGACATGCCTGTGGAAAGCAACCACTGCGGCATTAGCTCTGATTGCATGGGCATGAATATTTGCTGGAAGAGGTTTGTGCTGCCTCTCGCAGGCCTCCTTGATGGCCGTAACCAGATGGTGGATACCTTGCGATGGAAGCCTTGGAGGCTTGACAGCCAGGCTTTGAACCACCTGAGGCGACAAAGAGGGCATCAGACTTACGAAAGCTCTTGGTCCTGTCCAGGTAGTATCTCCGCGCACGCCTCAAATCTAGACAGTGCAATACCCTCTGAGCATCATTTTTGGGGTCAGCAAAGAACATTAAGGTGAAAAGAGGAGACAACCTTAGGTAAGAATGCAGGGTGAGTTTTAAGCACCATCTTGCCATTATGAAAAGTAGTACAAGGCTCCGAAGCCACCAGCTCCTGCATTTCACTGATCCGGCGTGTCGCGGTAAGGCCCACCAGGAGGGCCGTCTTAATGGTGACTAGCCCGATGTCCGTGGACGCCATCGATTCGAAAGGTTTAGGCGCCAGGGCGCCCAAGACCACATTGAGGCCCCACATAGTGTGTGGTTTCTTGATAGGTGGATAAAGCCTACTCTGCACCACCAAGTGTCTTTTAACCACCAGATTAGAGTATGAAAATACCTCCTCTGAGTTCCTGTAGGGTCCAATGGCTGCCAGATGGGTGCGGCATGTGTCTACCCTGTGACAAAACCTTGTCCACTTGCTTTTGTACTGGTTCCTGGTTGTATCACTCCTAGCCCCTTGTATAAAGTGTAGGTTAGCTTGTGACAGATGCAGATGCCTCAGTGTAACCTGTTCAGGAACCACGCTGCAAGGGCTAACTTCTGGGGGAGCGGGGTGGATGACTGTGCCTCCCTGCTGTGAACGGTGGTGTGCTGGGCCCAGCGTAAGGTGCACCGGTGCCTGATACGACAGGCTGAGTAGTTCCGAGAACCATGGCCTTGCTGGCCACCACCGAGCTATCAGAATGATGTGGAGGCACCGGGCCTCCCAGATCTTGCAGATTACCCTGTGGACTAGGGGAGTGGGAGGGAAGACATACACGTTCATGTTGTTTCACTGGATCTGGATTTCATCGCCCAGAGTGCCCCTGCCCTGTCAGGACATGAAATGGGGGCACCTCCTGTTTGACCAGGTGGCAAAGAGATCCACCCGAAGATGCCGCCACCTGTCGAAGATCCCATGAAGGACCGGCTCGTCCAACTGCCACTCTTAGTTGTCCGCATACAAGCCTGCTGAACCTGTCCACCTCCAGGTTGGACCTGGCAGGTGGATTGCTGCCAGGTGCATGTTGTTTACCAGAGCCCACTCTCAAATGTTGATTGCTATAGTGCAGGGGGGGACGAGACCTGGTGCCACCCTGCTTGTTGTTGTAATACATGCTGGTGGAGCTGTCTGTTTGAATGAGGATTGCCTTGCCGATGATCATCGGGAGGAAGGCTGTGAGCGTAAGCCTGATGGCCATCAACTCGAGACAGTTGATGTGGGCCGCCTGCTCCTGACAGCACCGTACTGCATGGACACTGTGGTTGCTCAAGGTAGCTCCCCAGCCCTCTAGGGATGAGCCAGTGAAGATGGTGACCTGAGGTGCTGGTTGACGAAGGGCCTGTATCCGTAGGTTGTTGTCTGTGCTCTACCAGACTAGATCCTGGTGGAGATGAGGTGGGATACTGACCAGCTCCACCTCTGAACCCCGTTCCCGACTCCAGGAGGCTGCGAAGTGTAACTGCAATCGCCTAATTTTGACCCTTGTACGCAGCACTGCAAGGAGAGATGCCGCCATGATGCCCAAGAGGTGCTGGTACCACCATGCCGAGGTCACTGCTCCGCTTAGAAAATGGCCCATGGCCCTTTTGTTGGCTGCGATCTTGTCCGCTGAGGGGAAAATCTTCCCGGAGCTCGTATTCCAGATAAAGCCCAGGAAGGTAAGACTGTGCGCGTCAACTGTGACTTCTTGAGATTCATGGAAAACCCCGCTCGTGTAGTGTATTCATGAGGGCGGAGGCAGTGTGCTGAACTGCCTCCGGAGACCTTGCCCCAACCAGTTGTCTAGATTATAATTATTTTTTTTAAAACAATTTATATTGATTTTTCCACCACAACATAACCACAGACTTTTGTACATGTCATACCAATATGCCTTTGATTGCGTCTATGTATTCCCTCCCCACACAACTCCCCTCATCCCTGCCTCAACCTATTCTACAATTTTTTTCTATACTACTACCGCAAAGTGTACTACCCAATTTAAACTATTCTACTGATTGCGACGTGACATTTGCCCCCTATGAGACTACATATGTTCTACAGCCATCAATCCCATCACCATATATTTCCATGATTCTAAGTGCTTGTTTTGTTCTTCCTGGCTTCGATATGCCGGCTCTTAGACAATCGTCTAGATATGGGTAGATGTGATGCCCATGCCCCCTGAGAAGGGCTGCAACAGCGCTCATCATTCTTGTAAAGAACCTTGGGGGCCGAATTGAGTCCAAAGGGTAGAACCTTGTATTGCAAGTGAAAACCCATGATCCTGAACCTCAGCAAGGACCGATGGGGTTGCCAGATCAGGACATGTAGGTAGGCATCCTTCAGATCCAGGGAGCACATCCAGTCTCCTGCGCACAATGTCTCTGCTATTAGCGCTGGTGTAACCATCTGGAACTTTTGGAGAGGAAGGGAAAAGTTCAAGGTGGAAAAGGTAAAACACAACTCTCAGGCCAGCCTGGTTCCTTTTGTGTATGGCAAATGTGTGAAAAGAAGCCCAGAGCCCGCTGCAAGGTTGGGACTTCCTCCACTGCCCGACTCTCTACAAGCGAGTGTATTTCCACCAACAGAGATGCTGTACCAATCTGTGTGAGGAGAGAGGAGAAGGAAGGAAAGGGATCCAGAAGCCTGTGAATACTACAGAGAGAATCCCTGAACATGTCTGCCAGCGGTGAGAGTGAAGGGGAAGCATGCCCACCACCGGAGACTCAATCGGATGGATGGGTCACGATTTTTTTCCCGCTGGGGATGAGGAGGGGGACTGGAAAAATCCCTTGTGAGCAGCCTTGTGCTGCTTGCGCTTGTACTGGCTCTGGGATTTGTCCGGTTGTCTGGACTGCCTCTCTTGGAAACCACTGAAGCCTCCGAAGGACCGACCCTTGTCTGAGCACCCGTGCGCTATATGCCTTAGGGGTGGACTTGGTGAGGATTGATAAAGTCTTAGTGTGTGAGCTATTATTTTTCTTATCAAGTTCCTCGTCCGTTGTTGAATGGAACAGATTGGTCCCTTCGAACAGAAGGTCCAGTATACGTTTCTGGACATCAGAGTTGAACTTAGTCACTCTTAGCCAAGCCGTCCTTCTCATGTTGGTAGCAATGCAGATGGCAAGACCGGAGGCATCGATGTGAGCCACGGTGGAATCCATTATGTCCTGTGCCACTATTTTGGCTTCTACAACCCCAGCCTTGAAGCAAGCCTGGCTCCGCACAGGGAGTTCCGGTAGGAAGTCAGCGATCTCCTGACGTAGCCTCTGGTTGACCGCCGCCAGCATGGCATCCGCATTGGACTGGCGCAGATGGAGTGGCATTGGAATACATTTTCTTTCAAAATGCATCCAGGATCTTCTCCTCCTTACCCAGGAGTGCTGAGGCTAATGTAACCGAGAACAACCGAGGCTTCGAGTACAGTGAAGTTGGCGCTATCACGATGAGTGTGGCTGGGGGTGTGCCGACAGTAAGAGGGGGACCCCTTCCGTTTGCTTGAACTTCAATTCGAGATGCCCATTGGTAGGCTGGGAAGAATGTGGATTGAGCCATCCTTTTTTGGCAGCAAGCGCCACTACGTCCTTCTGCAGTTGCATTCCCGTTCTAGCCGTGGGGCGTAGAGTGAGAAATTCTGCCAATACACCCGCCTCCGGTTGTTCCACCTGTGGCTGCGGGACCCTCCAATACTCAGTCAGGCCTGCCAGCCGCTTGTGAAAGGCTTTGGCTGATGGAGTGTGGGGGGGGTCCTCCTCCTCATCTGTGTCCACCATTGTGTCTTGCTGGTCCGGTGCAGCCGGAGGAGTGATGGGCGCAGGAAGCTGTGGCTTACGGACTATCAGCGCCGGCGGCTGCCGTGACTTAACAGGCATGGGAGCTGGTGCCATAGGGAATGGCGTGGGCACCTTGGGCTGCGCTGGACTCAGAGAGGAGCTAGACCCAAAGGCGGCGTGCCCGTGGGTGCTGGGGGCTGTACCGGAGGGAGCATGTCTCTGATCACATCCCTAAGGATGGTACCCATCTGTGGTGACCTCATGAGAGAAAGGAACTTCTCAAAGAATATGTCTTCACAGGCCAGAGGCATGATGGATGGAATAGGCATGGGTGCGGAGGAGAACAATACACCTACTTTGGGCCTCGTCTTCTGCTTGACGAATGCTTTTAGAACCTCTGGAGGTGACCTTCTGAAGAGCTCCTTCCTCCTGGCTAGTCTGTTCTTGAGGGCGCGCAGTGTCATAGCGTTGCAAGCGGTACAGCCGTCACAGCCGTGGTCAGAGCCAAGACAGCAGAGGCAGATTGCGTGGGAGTTGGATGTTGTGAAGGGACCCTCACAGGCTGAACACCTGCTGAAGCCCGCCATTGCCGACATGCACCGCGGAGGAGCGTGGCGCCAGAGGACAAAGCGGTACCCGACAATTGAAAAAGAATTACAAAGGCAAAAGTATTTTTCTCCAGGGAAGAGTGCGTAGAATTACTAGGCCAGAGGCCTAACCCAGGGCCGCTCTGCCACGCGCATCTAAATTTAAAGGGGAAGATGATTTTTCTGATGAAAAAGGTTCCGTCTCCCATCCATAGTGAGGGACGCCCATACAGTATGGAGGAAAGGGGACGGGACATAGGAGTAAGAATCACACACATGCAGGTGTTCTCTTGGATGCAATCATGCTTCCCAAGCAAATAGTCATTAAGTGTGCAGCAGATCAACCACAATATACAGAGGTAAATTATGCCAATAATTTTGTAGCGGCTACTGCAAAGCAGACTGCTATTGCAGACTCTCGGATTCCATACTAAAAAGGAGTATGAGCCGCACCTTTAATGAGCCGTTCCCCTGAGGAACTAGCACATATACAAGAGAATACTCCTTCAACAGAAGAGGACTTTGGGATACATAAAGGAGGTTGTTTACATAAAGACATTATATGGAGAGACCAACTGGGATGCCCGGTATCTACAAAAATGCTATTGACTTGCCTGGTTAGAATACATCATGGTCAAGCACATGTGGGGAAAAAGTGTAATGATTTAGACATTAAACACAGATTCAATCAAGACTGCCTCCAGAATTATATAAGAAAAACTGTTCAAACTAAACAGGGAGCGCATCCGACGCCTTCGGTCCCTTTCGTTAACCTCCAACTAGGTTTTGTACAGCTGACCCCCTGTTATAACCTACAGTATATTCTTGGATATATTTTCTGGCTGGGTTGAAGATTATTTATGTCGGAGAGCAGATGCTATCTCAGTGGTAAATGACCAGGATGTTGCCCAAGATGTGCGATACCTCAGAGTATAAACTGTGATAAAAGGACATACTTGAGTCATCACAAGGTCTTCTACGAGACTACTTTCACCTTGGCCTGTAAAGAATGTTAATGAATTGAAAGGATGCAGAAGGAGGAGACTGACGCAGGTGGCATGGTGATTGCTATAGAAAAATAAAGAGAAAAACTAACTTTCACAATCTCTAAGAGGGGTTTCCCTCTTTACCAACTAAAACACTAAGTGTTCTGTCCGAATGTCTGTGTCAAAACTTACTTCTGTCCCTTAAGCCTAAACTAAAGATAAAGTAGACCTTCATGGTCGAGAAGAACTACTCCCCCCCTCTTTCTTTCAGACTAGGGATAAAAGCTCACTTCCTGGATTTGACTTCTTAGGGGAATGACTTAATTCCCAGGAAAATAAAATGTCCTCCAACACAAAAGAAAGTTCAGCACTTCTCTTTGGCAGGCATTCTGCTTACCTTGTAACACTCCGTATAATAAAGTATGTTCATCTTTGGTTACCATGTGAATAACTTCCTTCTCCTGGTATCTTGATTTTACAGTTCAATACAACCAGGGGGGGGGGGGAACGACTCCCTTCCTGGTCATGGTTACCAGGAGAAGGACTTCCTCCCCCAACTCTCTTTTCACTTGGTTGCACGGTTCAACACTACCAGGGGGAATGACTCCCTACCCATGGCCACTCTTTCACTTGGGTTTCACAATTCAAATTTCAGTCTCATTTTGAGGGCCAAAGAACCAGGCTTCCAAGTCTCCAGACTTGGGCAGACTTTGGTTCACTCTCCTGCCAAGTACTGCAATAAGGAAGATAGTTTGTACTTCTCTTGTGGGTGTGGGTCTCTGCTGCTTTGATTTGGCAGTCCTGGTTCACTCTCCTGCCAGGTATGACTTGTATAGATCTTTTGTGGGTGATGGTGCCAGACCAGAGTTTCTCTATTTCTGTCTTTGGCGTTCTTAATATTTGTTTCTCCCCCAGAGGTTCCCTCTTCACCCCTAGTCTGTGGGTCTTGAGTACTCTTGAGCCCCGGCAACCTATGTACCTGTAGGGTTCTTGCTGTTGTCCTTGGGCTCTTCTGGCTTTTGTTTCAGGCTTCTCGAGTCTTCTCTCGCTCTTCGATGTGCTGCGTCGGCTCCACAGATAATTTAGATTATTTTCTTTTTCCTTGCGCTTTTTTCCACATCATACGTGGCAACACTCTGACACGTATATATATGCTAAATATATTTTACACTGATACTGAACGATTATTCCTTGAATATAATGAACAACCTGCATCTATATCGCACCTACTACATATGCTGGGCTATGACAAAATGGACTATGTACTTGTGGACACAACGTCCCGTTTCTTGATTGTGCAATTTACCGCATTTGATAATTTGTTAATGGTTACTTGTTGTACATGCAAATGATGGCTCTGATAACCATATTGCATTGTGGAATGAACATCATGTGTAATTATATGTGTACTGATTTATAATGGCTTGTACTCTTACGTATGGTGGGGCATTACTCTAACCAGCAACTGGTTAAGAAATCGCATTAACCAGCATGAGCTGGCTCTGAGGAAGGATACATATCCGAAATGCATATGCCAATTACAGCTCATTTGATGCATCTGCCAGAACAGTGACTTACAACTGTATAGCACCAATGTGGAAATAAATAAGCCAACATTTGTAAAATCATCCGATTTAGAGGAAATCTTTTTGAGATAAATTATTCTGAATAATTCACAAAAGGAAATTATACCACATTGTGGTATCAGGAAGTGCAGCCTGCACCGCTGGCTTCACGGCCAAGGTCTTCTCGCTTTTACTTGTGTGCCATTTCACAGAGGCACCTTTCTAGCGGGTTTGCACCCTGTTAGGGAGAATTCTCTGTTTAGGCTGAATTTCCTAACCTAGTGAGTCCCCCAGCAGCTTTGCTGGATTTTTGGGGTTTATTTTTTCTCCTGCCAAGAGTGAGACTCTTTTACCCTCACTCTTGGACATGACTTGAGAGTGTTTCTGTGACTTGCTATGTGCTTATGGGCTAGGGGGTATTTTTTCCCCATAGGCTATCATTGGTTTTTGAATGTGTGTTACACAGCACCCTCAGTGCAGTAACACAGGGGTGTCATAGAGACCCCCAAACATAGACTCCACACCCTGGGACTGACTACTGTCTCCCTGGGTCTGTAAAGTCACCATTGACTTTACTAGTCTTAATTTAGGAACTTAACCAGTACAAACCATCTTACTGTGGAAGTACTGGTAGGGGCAATTAGATTGCCCCTGGGTCTGTTGTCGAGGGGGTACTGTCCCGTCCCCCCTCGCCGAGTTCTGGCTGGTGGCAGTGGATACCACGGAAATATTCCACCGGAATATTTCCCAATGGGATTTCCCATTGTTTTTAATGCACCACTTTTTGGTGCAATGTTAAAGATACCGCCGGTTTATTTATTTAATATAAATTCACCGGTTGGGATTTTTTGCCAGAACTCGCCGCCAAAATGGCGTCTAGGTTCACTTCAGTAACCCTGAACCCGAGTCGAGCCTTTGTTCCACTTTTGGCGGGCTTCTGCACAGAAGCCCTCCACAGTGGTGCCATTCTGTCTGGGTACCACAGGGGGTGTGGGAGGGGGTTTAGACACCCTGGACTGAGTTGCCTTGCCAACTCATGTCGCACTCTGGTGTGATTGGCCCAAGTGGTGAGCCACCCCGCTCACCACTTAGCATGTTTGAGTGACAGCTAGGCTGTATGAATGGGGGTTTGCTGCATAAAAGCAGGGTTTTTGGGACTGGTTCTTCAGAAGTCGCCACAGGACCTAAGAAGCCGAAGAGGGAGAAGCCAAGCTGACCTGCCAAGACGAAACCACCGGTGGAGCCCTGCGGAACCGTCTCACCACTTTTTCCGACGACAGAGGAGATCTCCCGCCGGAGAGTCTCCTTCCCTTAACTGGTGGAGACAACCAGTTGCTGCCTTCTTTTCGCCGTCCCGAAGCATCTCGTGGCCGCCTTGCCTGTGCCAAGCACCCCGGCAACCGGGATACCACTTTTTACCTCAACCGCGAAAGAGGGGTAAAATCCTTTGTGACCGGAAAACTCCACGGCTGGTCTCATCCCTGGTAGTGCAACGACCTTCAGCTTTCCTCCACGTCAAGATCACCTCTTCCTCTGGACGACGCCGCGACTTGCACCCACTACCAGGAACAACTACCACCGCTGGAGGATCCTTTCCACTTTTAAAAGGTACTGTGTTCCGCCCGGCTTCCCTTGCCACCGATTGTACGGGGTAGATTTTGCCCTCGGCTCTCGAACCTGGGTAAGCCTGGGACACCCTAACTAAACTTTTTCTAAATTCAGTAAAACCTTTTCTACTCACCTGCAAAGACTTGTGACATTGTGTGATCTTGGGCGTATTTTCGCCTGGCTCTCTCTAAAGCGGGCCACGAACCAATTCTCCTTGTTCCACAATTGACTGCCTTTTCTAACCTTATGTGAAAAGTGTTTTACCTTGCTGCTTTCATTACTTCTGCTTTTTCCCTCCCTTTTCTAATAACTTGTTGGAGTGCCATCTGACGTTAAGCGCTCACCTCTGTTTGGAAATAAGTGGTGTTAACTTAGACTTGTCCAACAAATGACTAGGGATGTACATATAAGTAATAGTGACTGTGTTTTGACTTACTTACCTTTTTCTGTGCTAGTGTAATTTATGAGTGTGCCTTTAAAATAAATAAGTATATACTTTTACACCTAGCTCTGGTCAGTGTTTGCTTGTACTACTGTGCCTCTGTACCTATCCTGTATCCTCTATATACTGCCTAACTCTTCTTGAGGGAAGTCTGACTGCTCAGCCACAGCTACCACAGTGAATCTGTGTGGTACAGACTGCTACCAAGTGGGTTTACTGCCAACACCTGTAGTCTTAAATCTTTTGCAGTGGTCCCAGAGGGAACTGCACAGGTTTCTGCTTAACACACCCCATTCAATCACACTTAACTTTGACTAAGTGGATTGCAAAAGGAAAAACAGTAGGTTGTGCGTGTTCACCTCGACCACATAGTCTTTACTCGACTGCCTGGTCCAGCTTCCTCGCACGCCTGGACCACTACTTTGCCAGCTTTCCAGTCGGTGGATCCACGGTGGACCACATAAGGACACCTCTGCCTTCTCACAAGCGTCTGAGTCCCCAGCCTTTTCTGTTCTCTGTCCCAAATAGATCCCACGGTTGCAGCTCCTCCAGGGATGGTTTGAACATGGTAAGTCATATCATTTTTATCATAAGCGGGCACACAAGACTAGACTGTTCATTCAAGTTCTCACCATTGCTCTTCCTTGTTCCACACCTCCTTGTCCCAGTACTTGTTAAGTAGGTCTCCTTTAGGTAGTCCCTGCTCTTCCTCGTCTCAGTAGTTACGTTTTTGGACTTAGACATGCATGGAAGTATGGGATATGGAGTTGGGTTTTATGGGATAGGAAGGTTCAAGGGTATGGGTGGAGGGTTGGCATACAGAATTCTCCCGAGTTGTTCTCCCTTGTCCCCAGAGTGGGAGTCTCTCCCCATGAGAGGCTCCCGCTGTGCACCACCCCCAGGGGGCCTATCGGGTAGTGACCTCACCACCCTGGCCTCATGGGAAGGTGGCTCCCCATCGGGGAGAAGTGACAACATCTCGGGATTCGTCACAGAATGTACAAACCTAACTTTACTGTTAGGCAGACTCCTGTGCAGTGCCCTTAGGGACCACTACAAAATTAAGACTACAGGTGGCAATACAAGTTTTACCTTTGGTACAAGCCTCTACTACTATGTCAGAGTGGTAGCAGTGGCGGAGCAGCCAGGCTTATCTCAGGAGTATATGAGCAGTAGCAGAGATTACACAAAGGGACCACAATTACTGTGACTCAAGCAAACACTGACTCAAGATTTCAGGTAAAAAAATGTAAGTACATTTATTTTTAAACCATTTGTTATCAACACAACACTTCTATTAAACTCAAATTAAAACCACACGTTAAATATACTACAACTAACCAATTCACTTTGTACAGTAAATCTCAAGGTAAGTACCCTGTGTTTGAATGAACCGGTGTTACGAACAAAACACGTTACCGGGAATACGATTGCGATCACTTTTTGACAGTTCAGTCTACTAAATAAACGCGTATCCGTGACATGAAATGCTACCGGGGCAAAAACACACTTAGCACCTGAGATACCCAGAGGGAGTTGGAGGCAAAAATCATAGGCAATATTTTGGTTAGGCAGGCAGAATCAAACACTCAGAGACAGGAGTTCAAAAGTGAAAAGGCCAGAGCCAGGGTCGGAAGACACCGGGGCCTGTTGCCGAAGATCACACAGTTCACGATTCAACGTAGCCAAAAGTACTTCGATATTGTCAATGTTCGGAAGCAAAAGTTATAAGGAGGGAAGACAAGGGCAAGCCTTGGAAAATGAAGAAAAGGGATTCACCCAGTTTCCTCAAGGAGAACACAGTACCTTGTTCCAATGGTGCAGCTGGTGCCCTGGCAGTTGTTCTTGTTGGTTTCCCGCAGACCCACGATTCCTGGAGCTTCGTTGTGAAGGAGGACGTCTGAAGGGGGTCTGCACCACACAGGGATGAAGCCGGCAGCAGCGACTAGGAATAAATGGAGCTCTCCTTAAAAACAGGAGAGGCTCTTCAGGTGGCTATCCGGACCACTACAGCAGTGTGCAGCGATTTCGACCAAGGAAGAGGATCCTCTGGTTATCCCCATCAAGCTCAAGGGAAGACGACTTCGGGCTGGATCTTCTCTAAGTCGTTGAAGGGAAGATAGCTCAGGACTGCAGCAGGGCTTCACCGGGACGGGGTAGTTGCAGCAGCCGTTGTTCTCTCCGCTTCTCTTTGGTTCCTTGTAGTTCCAGTGGTGACTGACTTCTAGCCCAAGAGACCTGCCTTTTATGCGAAAAACCCCCATTCACACAGCCTGGCTGTCAATCACCCAGCAGGGGGGTTGTCCAGCCCGGACAACCACCTCAGCCAATCATGACAAAGTGCGACTTGGGTTTCCTAGGATACCCTGTGCAGGGGGTGACTACACCCCTCCCTCACAATCAGCCCACCTAGACACCCAGGCGCCTTGAGGAGGGCTTCTGAGCAGAAGCCCGCCAAAAGACAGTGAACAAAGAAGGCAAACCTAGTTTGCAGCGCAAAGTAAAACACAAGAAGGACTTTAACAAAAAGACATGGCGAATAAACCCAACCGGAGCCAAAAGAAAGACAATTTGGTCAAGCAGGTTTATGTTCGAGGCTAATATAATAGCCAAGAACAGTACCACGTTTATCTAATATAATCGCGGTAGAAAAGTTAGGGTAGATACCACTGCCACCAGCCAAGTCTAAATGTTAAAAGAGCAAAACAATGCTCTAGGAGGTACAAATAAAAAGGGATAGGAGTTAACCCTTTCCAGTACTCAATGGAAGATGGGGTGTACTGGATCTGTGGTAGATTGACTAAGTAAAGTTAATGGTAACTTTACCCTTTCCTGGGGGACGGTAGTCGCCTCAGAATTGGAGTTGAGGGAAGTCTCAAAGACAACCCTGTGCCACGGCACTGAAGGTGCTTTGTGACACAGAAAGAAGAGGGCTACTGAAGAGGTGTACTTCAGAGTCCATAATAACAAAAACAGGTAGAAACACATAGCAAAACACAGGTTAGAGTGGGGGAAAAAGCTCCCACTCTTACCAAGTAGAAAGAAAATATACTCCGGAAGTCCAGCAAAGCTGCTGGGGGACTCACTAGGTGAGGGAAATTAGCCATAGATGAGAATTCTCCCTAACATTTACGTTTTCCTTCGTTTAAGCATGTCTTCATCCCCTCATCCTCCAAAAACTATTTTGATCCTTCTCCCCATTTTAACTTCAACCATCTATCTCCCCTCCCTTATCTTGCTAAACTTTAAAGCGCCTTGTTTACTCTCAACTTTTCTCCTTTATTACCTCCAACTCCATCCTTCCCCGCTTTCAATGTGGTTTCTGTCCCTGTCACCCCACTGAGACCACCCTCCTCCGGCTGTTACTCACTCCTCTCTGCACGCTATGCAAAACATACTTGTTTCTTGATTCTACTTCATTTGTCAGTCGCTTTCGACACTGTAGACCACTCTTCCTTCTATCCTCGCTTGGGTTCTCTGTGGCTGTTCTGCGTTGGTTCTAATCCTACCTCTCTGATTGTACCTACTGTGTTTCCTGGGCTGGCAAATTCTGCCCCACTTTCTCCACCCATCATGCTGTCCCTCAAGGTTCTGCCCTGGCCTGCTTCTTTTCTCCCTCTACACCGGTAACCTTTGCTTCTATAATTTCATCCTTTGGTCTGTCCACTATCTTTATGCCGACTACATTAAGCTTTTTCTATCCTTTTCTGCATTTTCCGTCTCTATTCAGGCTATCCTGGCCATTTTTTGTTTTGGCCTTTTTCTTGCCCTCTCGTGTATGGAAGGGGGTGGTGGTGGTGTGTTAGTGTGTGTGTCTGGGTGTGCCCAGTCCACATCCAAGCCAAAGTGTCTGCTGCAGAGCAGATGTGCAGGCCAGAGACTACCCATGATTTGACAGTCCCTCCATCTTGAATGGTGCAGATCATTACCATTTATGGGCTTGGGGGCAACTTCAATCATGGATAAAAGGAGGACTTGTGCAGCCATTCGACTGATCGTATGGAGAAGTGCAGCCTGCTAATGACCAGAGGATGACCTTTGCAGCCAATCATAATTGCCTTCAGCCGCATTCCTGATGAAGCCCTGCTCTTCTCTACAGATCACCAGAAGGACCTTGTGCTTCAATCCCTGGACTGGTGGAAACAACACATCCCCAACCCCTCCTCAAGGATTCATGCCTGATGAGCCTTGGAAATGTCACTGGACAACCCGTGGACTGATCAGCTCTCTCCTGGGCTACCTAGCTGCACCCATTGTCTTTCTGAGTTCATACTTGGAACTCTGTAGATCATCTTGTGGAACAAGATGCCTTCCCCTGCAGTTGGTGTTTTCCTGACCGAAGATGAGCTGTGTAGGACCTGTTCTTTGTTCTCGCCACGAGGATCACCAATCCCCCACCTGACCATGGTGACTACTGCAGCAAACCACCTTTGTGTCTTGGTGGACGCCTGGAGGTCTTCATCCTGTAGTGCCAACGGTGTGCATCTGTCCATTCTCCAGTACCAGCTAACGAGAGTCCGGAACTGCCGAATAGCCTGACTGAATGAAGATAACTAAAGTGAACTCTGCATCCCTCGACTAGAAAAAGCCTAGAAGTGGGCCCACCGGATTCGGGAACTACTGAAGTGTCTGCCGAGGAAATCTGATTAGGGTGCTGACAGTTTGCATAACAATTCCTACGCAGCCTCCCAACCATAGGGTTGTATGGGCATAAAGTAATAACCCAATCCCTCCCTTGACTGACTAAAATCGGTGGTGGTCTGGTCAAGAATCCCCCCTGGGAGTATCTGAGAATTGGAAGGATTGGAAGTGTAAACCTGTAAGAACTACACTTACCTTATTTTTCGAATTATGCAACATTTATCTGCAACCGTTGACTTTGGCGATTCCTGTTCGGAATCACACAGTAAACCCTCCTACAAAGTACATTTTTCGGAACTGATTACTTTTGAGCACTAGGTTCAACTTCCTAGCAGGGAAGAACTTATTATGAATTAGGATCCTAAATCTACATTTTCTCCTTGGTGCTCTTATAACAATTAACGTACCTGTCCCCAACTGGTTCTAAATTGCTAACTGTTCTTTTCTTCACTTATTTTACGATACACAGCGGTCTAAAGTATTCCTTTTAACATTGCTTACAGTAAAGTGTCGGTGTTCTGCTATCAGAACCCCCAAACAGTGAATATATATATTTGCACAAGTAGTATTTGTGTGACAACATTTACCTGTGGTTTTCATTGCTTAAGTGTATTCAAAGGCCCAATACATAACTGTGTATATATATTTTTTTAATGTTTTGATTTGTGACAAACCAAAACAGAGACCGGTTTCGCCTCATCATTACCATCATACAGACATCTGTCAGTGTAATCTGTAAGGAACTCATGGCAGCAACAGTAGAGGCAGACAAGTGATCACAGTTCAGGGGTGTGCATTGAACTTTATAATGGGTGAAATGAACGCCTAATCCAAACCTAAATCTAGGATGGGAGCAAGCTATGACCATCTAACAATAAGGCAGCTCTAGTGGCATCTATTCAAATAAAAAGGGCCTACACTAAACAAATATTGCCAATCCTTACTATTAGTTACAAAAAAAAGTGTGGGATAATGTTCATCAGAAAAGAAAGAAATGTTCACAAAATGATAAGTCAGGATGGTATGGCTGGGTATCCTTTCCCCATGTTTGTAGCACGGGACAAGGCGGGACATTCAAGCACAGCACACCTCTGGGCCTCGACAGCACGAGGTTCACAGTTCAGTTCACGATACCAAAACCCCTTTGGATGGCAAGTCTCTTTCCTGAAAAAGTCTGTTGCCGTAGAAGGTTTGCTGATTTAATGTAACAAACAAACAAATGTTCTGTTGGTGTTCTTGCACCTTGGGCAACTGCCCTTTCGCCCCTAGGATCTCCCTCCGCCAGGCTCGGATCCTCCTTACCAAAAACGGGCTTCCCTATGTCGGGTTCACTACGGCTCCTCAAATATCGCTCGTAATCTTTAAGAGCCTTAAACAACCAGGTGACACTTTCGTTGATACACTGTTCTGGGGTGCATTATTCTTCAGCCCTTTTGGTAAAAATTTCAAACAAATAAACAAAAGTTCTTTGGGCAATTGCTCTTCGCCTGTGGGATCTCCCTCTGCCAGGCTTGGATACCTTCTTGCAATCTCTGGGCGATTGCTCTTCACCCCTGGGATCTCCCTCTGCCGGGCTCGGATACTTTCTTGCAAAATGGGGCCTCCCTCCGCCAGGCTCACTACGACCACTCTTCAACACAGTTCATGTATTGCTCAGTCTTATCAGAAAGTGGAAATTCTTTCTCTTTAGCTTTCGTTCGGCATCCCTTTGTCTGGTTCACTTTTGCCAATGATCAGAATTCACAATTTTAGTGGAAAGCAGGGTTTCCTTCCCCTAACTTTACTCTGGCAACAGATCAGATAATTTCGATTGTACAAGGGACCAGACGTGACCATTGAGGACTACTCGGACGCCTCACACCACCCTTTCCTAGGGCTTTCTTGTTGCTGTAGTTTCAAAAACCGGTCCCGGTCAGAGCCTTTCAAATGAGCGCCCACGTGAAGTCAGACCCCTCTGCAACTGAACCTCAACTGGGTTTTCTTTAAAGTTCTAAGGGACACACAAGTCCTTTGTTCTTGCGTTCAAAAGGTTGCTAGTTGCAACCTTGGGCTTAACAGTTCGATTTGGATCAGCTTCCTCAAACTCACTGGCTGTGCTGAACCTGTTGACTTTTGTTCTCTGGAGTCAAGGCAAGTACCACGGCAGCCAGCTTGCCTTTCTGCTTGCGTTATCAATGCGGGAGGCCCCTGTGTTCCATTGACCTCTGTTGCTCCGCACGCCAGCTGTAACTCCCATTCTTACAATTTCCTTTTTGTAAAGGGCATAGGCAATTCCCCCTTCGTCCTTCCAGGTCTCACTGCTTTTATTCTCCCTTTGTACTGCCGGTTTGGTCCAACTGTCTCCTTGTGCGTTCGTCCTTGCTCGAAGGGTGCTCCGCCGTTTATCTCTGTTGGGAAGGTAAAGGGCTGTTAGGTGTGCGTGGTTATTGTCAATTGCCTGACTCTGCCTAACCCAAGTGTTGGGACATGTCATGTACACGGCTCTGGTGTTAGTCTGTTGTATGTTACCATGTAAGAAAGTGTTTGTGTGGGAAAAGGGAGTGGGGGATAGAGCTTGTAAGTATCCTACAAGGTAGGATGGGGAAAAGTTGTTACAGGGAAGGGGAAACCGCATCTCAACCCTCAGTGTCCCACTTCCACTCCCCAAAGACCCCCGCCCAGGTGATCCCTCCCCCACTGGTCCACCCCCCAGGAACTGGATCCAATAGCGATGGCCGTGTCCTGGCAACCTGGACGACAGATCTCCGGGGACCGGGGGGGGGGGAGGGAGGGGCGGTGAGATACCTTCACGTTTCTCACAAATCTTCCTTTTATCCCTTCTGCTATTTCCAGCCTTGCTAAGCCCGACCAGGTATTATATAATTGTCCACCTTTGGTTCAGTGTCCTTGAATCCTGCAATAAAGCCCTACAGCACCCATCGCTCCAGACCCTGCTCCGGTACTGAAACTTTAATTGGACTCCTCTACATCATAAGCAAACATGGTCTGTGTCAATGCTTTCCAGGCCTCAACTGCCTTGCTCTGTTCATGCATCCCTTTCCGCAGCGCTCTTAACCACACTGAAGTCTCTGCTAGCAACAACCTTTTCAGATCCTCCCACCAAGCCTCTAGTTTGGGTCCTTCCCGCACCCTCCATGCCATCGCTATTCTGCCTTTCACCAGTATGAAGATCAGACCCTTCATTTTAGAGGTGTGCATCCCACTTCCCTCCGCTCGGGAACAGTCCTAGCAAGCAAAACTCTGGGGGCCATGTCTGCTTCCGAATACCCCGTCTTGCCACTTTCTCAGGCACCGGTGACAAAATTTCCCAACCACTGGACATGTCCAAAACAAGTGCATCATGTCCACCCCCTCCTGCGCGCATCTTGGGCAGGGATGTGTTCCTCCCTGCCATGTAAGATAATCTGTGTGGGGTCACATATGCCCTATGTGCAACATACAGCTGGGTTAGCTTGAATCTGATGTTTCCAGACCTGTTTTGTATACCGCAGTACCCTCCGCCATTCGTCATCTGTGAAAACTTTCTCCATGTCCGTCTCCCAGTTGCCTCGCACCTTCAGTTCCAGCGAAGAACAGGACATACAGTCTATAGAACATGTGTCTCCCTTGTGACACATCATATATTAGTGTCTCGTTGGTCTCCACTTCCTCTTGCGGACCCAACAATCTTCTCCTAATCTTCCTGACAAGTCACCCACCGTGGCTATCCCTTTGCACTCCCAGTTCTTCCTATATTGCCTCACGACTCCCGGTTCTCCAATAATTCCTACAGGAGGAGTTATGTTCAGAGATAGTGTTCCCAGGTGCTTTTAGACCCTGCGCCATATGTTCTTGCCAGTTTTCAAAAGCCCAGAGGATCTTTTTAAAGTGAGGACTTTCACCCAGAGCACTTAGTTAAAAAAAAATCGCCCTAGCATCAGTGGCAGTAGCAGGGTGTCCTGCTTAGCCTCGACTCCCAGCCAGTTCACTATAAATTGTAGCTGCCCAGCTAGGTAATAGTACTCAAAATTAGGTACCTTCATCCCGCCCTCAGCATAGTCTCTCTGCAATGTGCGCAGACCAACTCTATTCCTCCCTCCACAGGAATTCTCTCGCCATTGTATGTAATTGGCTAAAAATAAAGCTGCTGGTATATTATCCTGGGAGGATAGCTCAGTGGCAACGTGCTCGCCTTGGAAGCAAGACGACACGAAGCAACAAAGGTTCGATCCTCAGGTCCGCACTTAGAAACCTCTGGGTATTTAAGCGCATTATAAATATGCAACTAAGACAACAACAAAAATAAAATTCTATAATAGCGCCTTGATGCCCCCGGGCTGTGTGAGCGCTTTAAAAATGCAAATAAATGATAAGGTATGTTAATGAAATACAAAAAGGCGTGGGAGTACGACCATCTTCAAGAGAGCTGCTCTGCCTGGTACCCCCGAGGCAGTTTCTTCCAGAATGCCATGGATTTGACCACCCCCTCCAGGGCCTTCCGCATGTTATCGCTGTGGGCGTCCACCGGGTTGTGCAGGTAACAAAAAGGTGTCAGTCACCCAGTGGAGGCCCAGACGCAGTAGTTGCTCCTCGTTGAGACCTCCAAGCACTGCAAGTGAAAAACAGGATTTCTCCGGTTCACCCTAATGCTCGAATACATGTCGAATTGGCCAATAACAACCAGTAGGTATGGTAAATTATCATCTGGCAGACTTATGATCTGCGTATAGGGAGATCAGGTGCACTTCCCCATCTATCGTGATTCCAGCTTCCGTGTACTCCTGTCTGAGGAACACAGCCAGTGGTTCCAATGCTAGGATTTACAACATCAGCACAGTGGGCAGCCTTGTTTAGTACCTTTATGCACCTCCCATGCCTCAGAGACCAGTCTGCCCGTGTCAACCCGTGCCATTGGTGCGGTGTAGATGAACTTCACACATTGCAAAAAGGCCTTACCAAACCCAAATCGTACCAGGGTTGCCAGCAGGCAGTCACAATGGACCGAGTCAAAGGCCTTCAATGCGTCCAGTGAGGCCACCCGCAGTCCTCCGCTAGATGGTTAGTACTATCTATAACATGATGTAAACTTTGCAGGTTCCAGGTGGTGCTGCGCCCCGGGACATAACCAACCAGTCTGGTCCAAGTGGACAAATCCTCCTATCACCTTCTTGAGCCTATACACCAGCACCGGTGTCAGTATTTGGGACTCCTGATTCACCATGGAGAGATGCCTATATGACCCACAATTCTGTGGGGGCTTACCAGACTATATCGGTACTAGTCGCTTCCCGCATGCTACTGGGCAACACTCCCAGGTTGTACGATTCTAAGAAAAAACACCAACAATCTGGGTGCCAATAGTTCTGTATAGGCTTTATAAAACTCCAGTGGGAGCCCGTCCAGCCCCAGAGTTATGGAGGTCGGAAGTTCCCTTATCACTTCTTCTAGCTCTTCTAGCGTCAATGGTGCGTGTACCATATCCACCTGTTCCGCCGGTAGCCTTGGTACGTCGATTTGGGTTACAAAAACAGCCACCTTTCCGTCTCTCGCAGCCACGTCCTCAGAGTATTGGGATTCGTAGAATCTCGAGAATACCTTATTGATCCTGCGTTGGGTCTTAACTGTTTCCCTGTTTGCGTCAGCAATAGCGCTGATCATATCCATTGGCTCCTCTCACCTACACAGCCATGCCAACAGTCTACCTGGCTTGTCCCCCTCAGCTTGCAGCCTTCTGGTGTGTATTGGAAAATCTAGTCTTCCTAGTCTTTTCCATTCTCCCATGCATTTTTGTCTTGATCTCAGCAGTCCCCCCCCCCCCTCCAACTCCCAAGATGCTCCTGATCCATACTTTACACTTCTGTCATCTCATTTTCAACAGCCTCCAAGGCCTGCAATATTTCCTTCCTGAGGCCTCCCATTTTCCCTATCACCAATTACTGCATGACAACTTTTAATACGTCCCATAGCGTGCTGTTCTTTGCTATGCTGCCGTGTTGGTGTCTAAGTACAACTCTATTTGTGCCCTCAGGTATTCATTAAAAACCTCATCCTCTGGGGCTTCTGACCTGAGCCGCCAGGCAGGTATCCGGAGTCTCAGGACAGTGTCCAGCCATATTGTTATTAGCGGTGCATGGCCAGAAAGGGCCATAGCCTTATATTCTATTTGTTCAAATTCTCCCAGGGTTTCTCTCCCTATGATGACTCTCGTGTGTACTGCATGGTGGGCTGGAAAGTGTTAAAAACCTTGTGCTTCAACATGCGTTTCCCTCCAGATATCCACTAGCCTGAAGTCCTGAAAAAGGGATCCATGGGCTCTGGCCGGTGGTGCAGTTTTTAATTTTGCTTCGGACCCGTCCAGTCCACCGTGGCATCATGGTTCGGATAGTATGTGTTTATGAAGCAGACGTCCCTGTTTTCCCACAGTCGTTGTACCACCACCATTCTACTCTCATTGTCCCTCCTTTACTCTAGTAACTGAAAGGCCCACCCCACCCCCCGGAACAATCCAGATGAGGACACCCCTGGCATAGGCAGAAAAAGGCAAGCCATATAGCTTGCCACCCCATTTCCTGGCTACGGCAGCTTGTCTATCAGTTGTGAGGTGCGTTTCTTGCAGCATTGCCTATTGTATGCCCATCCTAACCAAATAGGTGTGTATGCGCAAACATTTCATATAATTATTAAGAAACCTGACATTCCAGGTGACCATACCCACACCGCTATCTCTTGGCATAGATGTAGTCAGCCAGGCTTGTTACTTCCCACTGCCTCATCCAGCTTCCCAATGCGGCTATCCTTTGCACATTCTCCTGCAGCAACCAAGACTGTTCTGCTTCCCAAAAACCATCTTCCCTGGCCAGCCCATCCTTATCTGTCTCCCCACTCTGAGCACTCAAAAATCAACACCAACTCCTTTTCCTATAATGCCCACTGACATCCCAGTGATCATGGTCCGACATGTCAAATAACCCTCCGTGCCCCCCAGTCTCAAAACCTTGCTCGCCCTCACTCCCGCCAGCCCACCCACAACAACCATAGATACAACCACATGACTATATTTGTGTACATCTTCTGGCTAACTTGAATTATTGGAGTAGTGTGTGTGTCTAAGTGTAGCCCTACGGTGCTATCACACCTTCCTGAGATTAAGCCTTACTGCAGTGCTACCCTACATTGATTGAGTTTGGCTAGACAGCGTCTTCTCCGAGCAAATTATAATAGGGGGGCCTCTCACACTCCACCCCCAGGGTGGATTCTGAACGTCTATCTCAACACTAATCAAGAGTGAGTCTCTATGATTTACACACCATCCTCCGTTCACATGCATCATGTCTCCCTTCAGATGAAATGCAATCAACGAGAGATGTGGCTCAAAGGCCGGACTTTTAGGAGCATCGAGTCCCAAGAGTGAATGGAATACTCTGCCAGGGACTGACCAGGATAAAAAAGGTATTGCATGGCTTGTGATCTTCCGATCAAAGACTACCTTGATATAAGCCCCAATTCCACTCCTGCACATATTAGAGGTTGCATACAAGGCCATGTTTAAGCCATCCATCCTTTCTCCATTCCCAGCCTCCTCGTCCCAGATGCCCTATCTAGATGTCATGCCAGCACATCCAAACAATGTTCTGTTTTGACAGGATTTCCAACAAAAGAGGACTACATTACATGATGTACGGTGAATTAACTGAAGATTCCCTTAGGTCCGACTTAATGACTATGCATTCACTGGCAGTGTGAGAAACGTATGATAATGTTCTAATGCAATATTTTGCAGTGTATTAAAAATGCTATGCTATTTATGAAGAATTACAAATCGATAGTAACTAAAAGGAACACTATTTTTCACCAATTCCTTTACTAGCAAACTCTCTCCCCACCACTTTCACCAATGCCAATTGCACAACTGCTCTTTGTCAAATGACCCTCCCCCAAGCCAAAACAGGTGAATGGTGTTACAATATATTCACATTAAACTATATTGTAATACAGTCTTTTTAACAATTAACATGTTTTGTCAGTTAACATTTTAAATAAGAAGCTTACAGTAAATTTTACTCCTGGTTGCGATGGTCGAATCCCAGAGTGTTTAATTTCAAGCTTGGCAAACATACAGCTCACACGCGATGGAGTAAACATCAAACCGATCTCGCGGTCCCCACCTGGTTGAATGGACACTTCCCGGTTATGTGTCAACCGTTCTTCTGGACCATAGGTACTATGAAGCTGTTTAAGTCAAACAAATGAAGCTTTTTAGGAGGACAGCAGATTAAAACAGCAACAAAGTAACTAGAACAGTCCTGGGACAAATTAAAATGTATAGACAAGAAAGTTTGAGTTGGAATAATAAGCAAGATCTCTGTGTTCAATGAAGATAAAGGTAAGAGGCAAGGTCACTGAAGAAGAAATTATGATGCCAATATGCATTAACAAATGTTATAGCAGTGTGTGAGTTAAAGGCTGTGCAGCTTCCAAAGCCAATATTTTTTTTAAATCCAAATTGCTAATGGTTACTTTTCATAATATTTAGAGCAAAAGGGGTGACAAAGTTGGGAAAATGGAGACACCGGTTTTCATAAAGCCTTGCTACTAGAACTTGTTGGTCCTACTTTATAAAGAATAAAACCAACTATAGTCACTCAATTATAGAGACTTTGCACATATTCACTATCTTGTACGTGGCAAATGATTAAGCAACCAGCACTGGGAGAGCAGTGAATCAGATTGCCTTGTTTGCTGGCCAAATTCTCTGGTAAAGCCACATGTTTTGAGCAAGCTGTTGCCTTCCCGCTCCACCTCAGTCTTTCCCGGGCCCCCTCAAATTGATTTTAATTTTGGCTATTAGGTGGTGCATAAGCACTGCCTATAAGCCCAAATTATTGCATTTGAGTACAGCTAGAAGGGAGATGGAAACATGAGGTGAGAAAGAAACATGAGGAGGGAACACTTGTGGGTGTAGCATAGTTATTTACACCACTCACTGACTTCCCACAGCCATGCTAATCCATATGGCTTTTCCCGCCAACTACCTGCCCCTAACCATCCAAATACAACCTACTGGGATCTCTGAGTGAGCTCCATCAATCAAACATCATACCTTTGTCTGCCAGTGTTTTCTCTAAGTAGTCGAACAAGTTACTCTCTTACCTGGTAACGTTCTTTCGATGGGATGATCCGACAACGTATTCCATATCTATGACAGTAATCACCACAGCTGTGCTGCTTCGGAAAATCTTTCGGCGTCTGCGTCGATGAGCTATCCTCGAGGGCCTCCGTCGAGCCGACGTCACCGGATGTTATAAGTAGGAAACAAGATGCCCGTAGCCACAGTTGTATTTTTTCCCCCCCAGAACGCGTGTCACCAATCTTCTGCCAGTGTGATAACAGAAAGCCTTGCGGAAACGTAAACTGCAATCGCATAAGAAATTCTGTAGCGGGATAGGCAGGGAGCAAGCGATCTGAAATACGTCGTCGGACCATCCCATTGAAAGAACGTTACCAGGTAAGAGAGTAACTTGTTCTTCGAGGGGATTGGGTCCTCCGACTTATTCCATATCTATGACAGACTCCCAAAATTGGTTCCAACGTATGGAGGAGGGAAAAGAATTTAGAATAAAGAAATTTAGAATGCCCAATCAAATTGCAGAGTAAAGGACCGCCTTGCCAAAGGCCAGATCCTGACAATGGATAGAATCTAGAGAGTAGTGTCGTACAAAAGTATGGACCGAAGCCCAAGTGGCTGCTTCACAGATGTTACAAATAGGAACACCCCTCTGCAGGGCAGTAGAGGCAGCCATACCCCTAGTAGAATGGGCCCGTAAGCCTACCGGAGGGTCCTTACCCGCCAAGAGGTAACATTCAGAAATTGCCAAGATAATCCATCGAGACAAAATCTGCTTAGTAACAGCTTGTCCCAAACGCCTTCTAGTGCAACCTTTTAAAGAGCTGATCATCCACCCTGACCCGGGACATGCGTGAAATGTAGAAACTTAAAGCTCTCCTAGGATCTAACCTATGGAGCCTCTCCTCGTCCTTACCAAAGGACAACCCTGTCCTTATGAAGCACAGTGAAGGGTGGCTTAAAGTGCCTGTAACTCACTCTGCGAGCGGAAGTGACCGCAACTAAAAATACCATTTTCAGGGTTAACAGTCTTAAAGGACAAGAATGTAAAGGCTCAAATAGAGCACCCATTAGAAACTTGAGAATAAGGTTCAAATCCCTAACGGGCACCTGGAAAGGTGACGGAGGGAACACATTAGTGAGCCCTTTCAGAAACTGAGAAATTAAAGGAATTTTAAAATAAGAACACTCCTCAGACGAGCGCTTAAATAGGGACAGCGCCGCCAGGTGACCTTTAATGGTACCCACTTGCAAGCCCTTGTGGGCTAAAGAAAGCAAAAAAGACAGAACCACACGAATGTCACATGAAAAAGGATCCACATTCTTAACCCTGCACTAGTCGCAGAACTTTCTCCAACGGCACCGGTACAGGGACTTTGTTGCCGGCCGTCTGGCCGAAAGTAACATTTCCATCACATCTTCAGGGAGGTCCCAATCCTTAGACCTCAACCTTACAGAAGCCAAGCATGAAGGATGAGGGATCTGACCTCTGGAAGGAGAACCTGACCCCCTCCCTTGAGAGCAGATCGTCTCGGTAGGGAAGACGACGTGGAGGGCCGATGGATAAGTCAAGAAGGTCCGGGTACCACGTCCTCCGGGCCCATGCCGGAGCAATGAGGATCATCCGGGAACTGAACCTCTGTAACCTCTGCAGCACTTGCGGGATGACAGGGACTGGAGGAAATGCATACAGCAAATGGAAGGACCACTCCACCACGAACGCGTCTCCTAAGGCTCCTCTTGGAGGAAATTCCTGCGAGCAGAACCTTTCGCACTTCCGGTTGACAATGGAGGCGAAGAGATCCACTTGAGGGGTCCCCCAAAGGGCGAAGATCTCCAGAAGAATCTCCTGAGCCAGCTCCCACTCATGAGAGACCGTGCTCTGCCTGCTCAGAGTGTCCGTCGTCTCGTTTTTGTCTCAAGCCAGATGAACTGCGAAGATCGAAATTCCCTCCTGGATGGCCTAGAACCAGAGCTGCATCGCCTCCCTGCAGAGAGGTAGTGGCCCTACCCCCTGCCCCTTTTTTGTTGAGGTAGTGCATGGCCACTGTGTTGTCCGTCAGAATCAGGACATTCTTTCCTCGCACATTCGACAGAAAAGCCTTCAGGGCAAGCCGAATGGTCCTCAGCTCCAACAGATTGATATGGAGTCTGGACTCCGACGGAGACCAATGACCGTCGACTGTCAACTAATTGGCATTAGCTCCCCAACCTGTGAGGGATGCATCCGTCACGATCGTCACCTCCGGCCACGGTAGCCAAAATGGAGCCCCCCCCCTCATCAGAGTGCCTTTGTCGGCCCACCACAGAAGGTCCTGATCGACCGAGGGCGGCACCTGAACGGGGTCTGACATCCTGCCAGAGGACTGTGACCACTGAGTCTTGAGAGCCCATTGCAGCGATCACATCCGCAACCGGGCCTCTGGCACCAGAAGGCTACAGGATGCCATGAGGCCGAGCAACCTCAAGAACTCGAAAGCCGGGAGACTCTGGGCACGTCGAAACTTGTGTACCATCTGCTGAATGTGAAGAGCCCTCACCTGGGGAGGAAAACACTGCCCCAGGGATGTGTCTAGCACTGCACCGATGTACTGGAGCCGCTGAGTTGGCGTCAGGTGGGACTTCTTTAAGTTGCGGGAGAAGCCCAGCTTGTGAAGGGAGTGGCAGGTCAACCAATCGTCCAGGTAGGGGTAGACGTGAATGGTGTCTAGTCAAATGGTCGACAGACAAATGGTCGACACAATTTGGTCGACAGGACAAATGATCAAATTTTTTTTTTAGGTTTTCGTTTAGGGAAAAAAAGGGGTTTTTAGCAAAAAAAAAAAAAAAAAGGGGGGTTGGGGGAGAACCCCCCCCCCCAAAAATGTGTAAACAAAAAAAAGAAATTCGATCATTTGACCTGTTGACCTTTTGGTGTCGACCATTTGTCCTGTCGACCAGTTGACCTACAACCGACGTGAATCCCCCCTTTCCCGAGATACGCTGCCACCACAACCATGAGCTTGGTGAAAACCCTCGGGCGGAGGTCAATCCGAACGGCAGGAACTGAAAGTGCGAATCGCCAACCGCGAACCTCAGGTACTACTTGTGCTTGGGATGGATCGGCACATGAAAGTAAGCGTCCTTGAGGTCGAGAGACACCAACCAGTCCTGAAGTTGAAGGGCCTGGAGGACTTGAGAGAGAGTAACCTTCTTGAACTTGTCCTTCCTGAGGATTTTGTTGAAAACGCGCAAGTCCATGTCCAAGTCTTTTTTCGAAATCAAAAAATAAGGGGAATACCATCCCTTGTTACTCTGCGCTACCCGCTACAGGCACCAGCTCTATGGCGCCTTTCTCCAGCAGGAACTGAATTTCCTGCGCAAGGAGCAGATCCGGACTCTTCAAAGAGAGATTCCCTGGTGGATTGTCGTGAGGCCTCTGCTGGAAAGGAAGACAGTAGCTGTGGGCTATGATCTCCAGAACCCACACTACTGAAGTAATGGCACACCATTCTACAAGATGCTGCGCCAGCCTTCCCCCCAACCGGCGAACCATGGGACATGGCCTCATGACTGAGCTGAAGCGGCTGCGGCATTGCCTGAGGGTAAAGAGGCAACTGCCCAAGCAGCCTTCGCACCTCGAGTACCCTGTTTTCCACCTCTGGCAGTCCTACGGTGGCCCCTTTGACTTGCAGCTCCTCTCAATCTACTAAAGGATGAGTAATATCGAAAGGAACCTCCCCTCCATTGCTGTCCCCTACGAAGCAAAGGCGGAGGTTGGCGAACTGCCGCGCTCAACGACTTTGCTGCAGCTTTGGAGGTCTGCAACCTCTCAAGGCTCTCGTCAGCCTTGCTGCCAAAAAGATGTTCACCATCAAAGGGCATGTGGAGGAGCCGGGCTTGTACATCATGAGCAAACCCCGACTTCCACAACCACGCAAACCTGCGTATTACGGTGCTCGCCGCCATGGACCGGCTGACACAATCTGCCATGTCCAGACCCGACTGAACGGACTCACACATGGCATCCTTGCCATCCTGCACCATGGCAAGAAAAACATCCCGTCCCTCCCCTTCGGGAATATGATCAGCCGCTAACGAAATACGTTCCACAGAGAGTGCGTGAAACGTGACAAGGCACATACAGAGTTGGCTGCCTGCAAAGCCATACCCCCTGAAGAAAACACTTTCTTCGCCCAGCCATCAAAACGCTTGTCGTCCCTATCGGGAGGGATGGTAGGGTACGACGCCTGCTTTGCTGGGGCCGTAGCGCCTGCACCACCAAACTCTCCAGAGTGGGGTGCGTGGTCAAGTAGCAGGGGTCGCTACTGACTGGATGGTATTTTCACGGCAAAGACTTGCTCACTGCCGGAAGACTCTCCGGGGCAGTCCAAGCCGCTGCCACCCTTCTTTGCAAGGCCATATGGAATGGCAGTACCGGGTCAGTTGGCGGACCTTGGTCGAGGATATCCGTCAGGTCATCCTGCAGAAAATCCATTGGTGGCGCAGACCACCCCAAGTATTCCGTACCCTCGACATAAGGCTCCGGTACAAGGACTCAGCATGGGTGCCAGGCTCAGGCCTACAGAACTCCACCTCCGGAGAGGTGTTCAGACCACTGGCGTCGTACAGTGACTGCCGCAGGTCTTCAATCTGGCTATGCTGAGACAAAATCTCATCAGGTACCTCCTCAGGAACCATACCTTCCTAGCGTGGCGCCGACAGCATCGACACAGTCCTCGAGGGCGGAGCCCCGAGCGTGTCCTTCGACAGCCTAGGTGCCGATGGCTTTCTCAGAGGCGGAGCGCCGCAGGCGTCGATGTCTTCTTCGAAGACTTCACAGGCTCCAACGGTCACAAGGGCGTCGAGGACCGGTACCTGGAACGGGCAGGTCGAGAGCGACCAACCTTGTCCGACCGGGACCTCGAAGGCGCCGGGTGATCCCGACTAACACTCGAGCTCGAAGGCGTGCGAGTGGTGTCTCTAGCACAGTCACGGCTGGCGTCTTTCGACGGCGTGGACGGACCGGAGCCCTGCGAATGAAAAATCGCCATCATCTCCTGCCGAAAGGAATCCCATTCGGCAGGAGTGGAATGCTTGTTGGGACAAGCAACCTGCCGACCGGCGCAGTCCTCGGACGAGGAAGGCGACCGGTGACAGCACTTCCGTGAGTGCCTCAAAGAGGCAGAGGAACGGCGGGACCTACTCCGGGACCGAGACCCCCCCGGACCGACGACGACGATGCGGAGAGTCGCCCATCGAATTGTCAGTCGAAAGGCCGGCGGACTTAGACTTCCGGGGCTTGGCCACCTTACCTACAGAAAGCTTCTTCTTACGCTCCTGCAAGGCCTTCAAAGTGAGCGACTGGCAGTCTACACAGTCATCTGTGTCGTGGTCCTCACCGAGGTGCCAGAAGCAGGCGTTGTGCGAATCTGTCAACGACATCTTGGACCCGCATTCCCGACACTTCTTAAAACCCGGTGCGGGGTAGAAGACGAAGACATAGATATTCACAAACTAACAGGTTCGAGGAACCGAAAGAACAGAACTCAGAGTCGAGGCGTGCCGAGATATCCGAAGCGAACACGTTCGCAGAAAAAACAGAACTGAGGCTACGGGCGTTGTGCGTCCTACTTATAACATCCGGTGACGTCAGCTCGATGGAGGCCCTCGAGGACAGCGTATCGACATCGATGCAGAAAGATTTTCCGAAGCAGCACAGCTGTGGTGATTACTGTCAGATATGGAATACGTCGAGGACCCAATCCCCTCAAATGCAGAGTTACTTGCTTAATTTCAGCTGTCTATACGCCACTCATGTACCAAAAATGTTTTATCAGGTGTTACTCAAGCCAATTGATTTATATATCTGTTCCCTGCACGGAAGTCATGTGAAAAACAGTCATTGACAACGCAAAACGTTTTTGTTTGTGTATATTTATAGACTGGTATTAGCTAATCCCAAGGTAAGCACACCATTTTCAACTGTTGCCAACTTATGGTCATATAGTCCCATTATAGCAGTGTCTGGCAAATGCCTATCTCATGCCTACACAAAATCCCAAACTGTTGACTTTGCAATGCTTACTTCTTTACCGGTGACTCTTAATATCCCTGTCACTGTAGCTTCTCCTTGCCATGCAAATGGAAATAGTTCCCCTTGCCATTTTCATGGCAGCCATCTCCAATGTAGTTTTCCTTCAACAGGAGAAATGTCTTGCACTCTCCACGCAGACAATTCTTTTGCCCAAAAAGTAATTTACACCCCAGACGTTAGGTCTCGTTGCTAATGGCCATGCAAAACCACCTCAATATGTCTGCAGTCATAAAATCGAGGCATGTGACAATTTATAGTGTCAGAAAGAATTAAAGGAGGCTCATGTTAAGGACAACACATCATCGCACAGATCAAAGCATGCTCGCTGTACTTTCCAAGTGCCCTAAGAAACCTAAGATAGCTGTGGTTGGTGTGGTTCACAAAACAAATTGAATGTTCTCACATTGCATTAAAGGACTGTTAGTCTTGTTTCTTTTATAGAGACTCCACCAATATCTATTGTGTTTGTCTTTATCCTGCCACCTGCCCTGCAGTGCCCGGAAAGTGGTAATCCATGTTCAGTTCCGCTCCCTACACCAAAGGCTTCTTTGCCTGTGGGCCAGTTGCTGTTGTAAGGAGCAGAATTCCACTATCAGTGGCCCTGTAAAAAAGCACCACATGCCAGCCATGAAAGTTGGTGGTAAAGTAGTAGATATATATGCAATATTTATTTTTTTTTTTGGGTGACACTGGTATGCTCCTCTTGGTCTAAACAAATGACATCCAATATTGATTTGCTCTACAAAATATAGCACAAACATGGTATTTAACTGCAGGTCAACCTCGCAACAATACAATAATTAAATACATATTTGAGCATCAGTTTATTTTAAATGGCAAACTAAACTTTGAACATTTTATCATATTACTATTTTGTTTTAATTGCCGGTCATTTCAGTGGACTTTTTTTCTGTCAAAGGCAATTTATTGATTTTAAGTAAGGGTACCAAGAGATCATTCATACATTAACAGTCGTTACCTTGATAATCCAACAACAAAACTAGTACAACCCCTGCCCCAACTCCCAAACCTTCACCAATCCTGATCCATAGCAACTTAAACCATTATCAATTGCTTTGTCCACCAAAAGGTAGAAGTCTAGAAGACCAGGGCGGAGTACCAATCGTCTGTTGTGCGCCTTCACAATCCCAAATCCCTTTTAATCCAAACTCAACCACTGTTCAAAGCAGGGAAAGGGTGAGAAATCATAACTCACATTGGGCCAAATCGTTAACTCCCTCTGCTCCTTGGTTGCACTTCTGAGTTCCCACTCTAGCCCAGCACTTCTCTGTGTTGCAAATAAGTACATTGCCCGTAGGCATGGGGGGCATGTTCCAACTGTAAAGTCTGTAGCGAGAAAGGAGAATAGGGGACCCCATTTTTTGTTAAAGGAGTTGTGGTCGCCTTTCAAGCTGGTAGTTAGTTTCTCCATTGCTAATACGCTCCATAACGTATGCCACCACAGGTTATGTGGTGTATCAGAGTCCTTCCATCTTGTCCCAATGGCTGGTTCTGCCACTAGGAGCACTGTAGTGACTATGTTCCCTTGAGTGGAGTGGAGATCTCTTTATGGGGGATTCCCAGTAGGACCGCTCCTGGGTCATAGGGGAAGGCTGTTTCACCAACTCTTGAGATGTAAGACAAAACCTCCTCCCAAAATGGTTTAATTTTCAGGCAACTCCAACAAATGTGTCTCTAAAGTATTCATTTGTAGTGGTCTCTTTCAGTGTCCCAAGTATCTGAAGTGTCATACGTCACCTCAGGACAAGAGTGTATGCAGTCTCCATATGCTGAACTGAGATGCAAGAGGCCTTCACATTCGAACAGATTCTCCTCAGAAATTCCATTGTTAAGCTCTCTTACCCATGCTTGCATATATGGCAATTTCCTGCATTTTTCGGAATGCTTAAGGATTATATATATATATATATATATATATATATATATATATATATATATATATATATATATATATATATATATATATATATATATATATATATATATATATATATATATATATATATATATATATATATATATATATATTTATTGGTTATTAGTGCTTTTGAGGTGCCCATCTGTGAGATGCATTTTTCAAACTCAGTCAGGTCTCTTATGGCGCCTTAACTCATTTTCTTTGCCCATGACCCAGTGTCATATTTGATAGTATTGGAACCTCTCCCCTTCTTGTCTTTTAAAGTCAAGTTTGCAATCATTAAATCATTTTACCTCTTTGTTCCTGAGCATATTGCAGCACACCATCCACTATTTTCCCTCCATGGAGGGAAAGAAACCAGGATTATCGTGAATGGGAGAAAATGGGGAAGGAAATGTGGACAATCCAAGTGTGATCGCTAGCTTATCCCACATTCCAAAGGCCATTTTAGTTAGTTATTGGGTTAACAGAGGGATTCAGAACATGAATTTCTTAGTTACCACAGTGCTCGCCACAGTGGTATGCCTCCCACCGCTGTATCCAAACTCCATCATTCTCTATCCAATTCTACTTGATACCATTTGCGCTTGATGCAGAGTTGGGCTGCCTTATAGTATACTTGCATGTCTGACTTTGAAGACGCTCCTGATCCAAGCCAGCAGTTAGGATTCGCCTGGAGACACCGGCCTTCTTCCCTCTCCATATTAAGCACATAATGTCCTATTTTAGTTTTTCCAGATCACCCCTTGGAATTTGTATCAGGGGCGCTTGAACAGATTTAGAAGTCGAGGCAGCACCCTGATTTTGATTGCATTAATCCTTCCACATCATGAAATATTAATTTAAGTCCAAATCACCATAGCATTCCTAATTTATGCTATTACTGTCAAATAATTTGCTTCATACAACTTTGCAATGTCAGCAGCTAGGTTGACAGTTTGTATTGGTCTATTTGAATGGGCAGATATTTTGAAACTTGTGCTGTGTTTGGCTGTGGTACTTTGATTTAACATTTGTCATGGTTGATTTTAAAGCCCAACACTGCTTCATATAGTTCCAGCTCCCCCTGCTTTCATTGAGATCTCTGGATTCCTAAGTGGCAGTAGCAAAAGGCTCTTACCAATGCAAACAGTAGTGGTAATAGGGCACATCCTTGTCTCGTTCCTCTACTTCTGTGGAAGGGGTCTGATATATCCCGGTTAACCCCGACTCTAGACGTTGATTGTGCATAGATGGCTAGTACACACTTAATGAAGTTGTCACCGAACCCCAATGTGCTAAGGACCAAAGACAGAACGTCTCAGCTCACCTGATCAAAGGCTTTCTCAGCGTAGTAGTGCCTGTTCGCCCTCAAATCTTTTTGTCTCATCAATCAGGTGTATTACATTTCTTATACTGTCGTAGGTTTGCCTTCCTTGAACAAACCCAGTTTGATCTGGGTGAATAAGCTTAGGTAGCAGCGGTTCTAATCTGTGAGACAATAATTTTGCAAAGATTCTCTTATCTAGGTTCAACAATGCAATGGGCCAGTATGAGCTGCAAAGTATGTGATCTTTACACCGCTTCGGTATTACACCAATGATTGATTCGCTCATAGATTATGTAATCTTGCCAGAATTCAACACTGTGGGCATTGGCTTCAAGAATTCCCCACTAAAATCTTTATAAAACTGTGTAATTAACCCATCAGGCCAATTCATTTTTAGTGCCTTTAATTGCCCTTCGAATTTCTTCCATTTTAATAGGGCTATCTAATTGCCCTCTTTCCTCTGCACCAAGGCTTAGTAGAGAAGCCTCTGAAAGATATTGGCGGGCTGCTTCTCTACTCTGTAAACCGTGTATATCATTTCATAAAATGTTTTGAAGGCTTTGCACACTCAAACACTGTTTTCAAGGGATTTAACATGTGCTATTGCTTGCCTTGACCTTAAGGCGTGCGCCAGGTATCTATTATATTTGTTTAATTTTTCATATGATGCCTGTTTCAGTCACAGTAGATTTCTTTCGGCCATGGACAATTTGTCTGAGTCCCTCGCTGCAGTTTGCTCCCTTAGAGTTGACCGATTTGATTTTGAAAATTTCTTAAATGCACCGGACAGACTTAACTGTATTCGGGCGCAGGTGTTAACTATATATCATCTGGAAAAGAGTGTGAAAAAGTTGCAGACGATCTGCGGCCCACCTAGATTATCTGAATAAAAACGTTTTTAACTTTGCTCTAAATAACTCCCTAGTCTGACCTGTCTGAATCTCCATCGGTAGCCGATTCCACAGTTTGGAGCAAATACCCCAATCCTACTGTCACCCTTGGAGACTCGTCTGGTCCGAGGTACACACATCAGCATTTCACCTCCTGACCGTAGATCTCTTTTGGGGTGATAACAGCATACTATTGTGCTGAGATACTCTGGTGCCAACCCATTCAGACATCTATACATCAGGCAGGTGAACTTGAACTTAATTTGGTCATCCACTTTTAACCAGTGTAAGGATTTGCATAGACCAGACATGGGAATAGTTAGTTTCTTACCTGCAACTCCATTTCTCCAGCATTGGTATCTTTCATGGATTCACATGCTTAGAATATTCCCCGTCGTCAGACTGGGACCCCTCGGTACACATATATAGCCTTTTCCTGTAGGAAAACTTCCGACACTTTTGTGTCCTATCTACGTCCTTTTAGGACACGCCTACACATGCTCCGTAGGCCGTCCCAGTATAAGAGGCCCGCCCCCGCGGCTCCACTTCAGATTTCGGCCCCTCCAAAGTAGGAAGGGTTAAACTTATCAAGCAAATACATGGCATTCCGGGGAGGCTGGCGGGCGCATGTGAATCCATGAAAGATACCAATGCTGGAGAAATGGAGTTACAGGTAAGAAACTATTCCCTTCTCCAGCATTGGATCTTTCATGGATTCACATGCTTAGAATAGATTGTATAGCAGTAACACCTGAAAACGGCGGTGAGAATGTAATGTAATATACCCTCACCACAATACACAATGCATAGGTACACCAGAAATAAGTTTACTCATATAACTATACCCCCAGAAAGCATACGGTCACCAAAAGGTAGAAAAACAAAACTCTCCACAGTGTGGAGCTTACCTTATTGAAACAGATGGCGCAGGACTGCTCTTCCCATTTGCAACTCGTCCGCATGCTGCCTGGCAAGGCAGTAGTGGCGGGTAAACGTGTGGGGCACGGACCATGCCGCAGCCTGGCATATGGCTGTTAGCGGAATTCCTGCCCATAATGCTGCTGAGGAGGACGTTGATCTCGTACAATGGGCTCTAGGATGCCCTTGCAGCGGCCTTCCGGCCTTGGAGTGGCAAAACGCAATCGTCGATGAGACCCATCGAGCCAATCCTTGCTTAGAGATTGCTTTTCCTCTCGTCGACGGACCATATGCGATGAACAGTTGTCGAGTAGACCCGAGTTCCTGTGTACGATGTAGGTAAAATTTCAGGGCCCTCTTAACGTCCAAGGTATGAAGAGCTTTTTCTGCTGCCGATGATGGGGTCGCGAAGAAAGTAGGGAGAACAATGGATGAGTGTTTGTGATACACTGTAGGAACTTTTGGGACGAATGTAGGATTAGTTGCCAGGACCACCTTGTCTTTAAAGAATCTTAGGTATGGCGGGTCTACAACCAACGCTTGCAGTTCCAAGATTCTCCTAGCTGATGTGATAGCAATTAAGAATGGCAACTTCCACGATATGACTTTCATGTCCGACGTGGCCATAGGCTCAAAGGGTGGTTTCATTAAGCCTGCCAACACTATGTTGAGACTCCATGTTGGTGGGAAACGTTTTACCGGGGGAAAATTTTGAAATAAACCCCTCATGAAGTGTTTCACAAGTCTGTCGCTGAATAGAGGAGACGACTGTCTCTTCCTCGTGAACCTAGAGATGGCCGCCAGGTGCACCTTTATCGATGTGAAAGATAAACCCCCCTCCGCCAAGAGAAGCAGGTAAGGTAGAACTTGCTCCGGAGTCACCTTCAACGGCTGTAGGCCTTGTTGTCCTCGACACCATACACAGAACCTCCGCCACTTATAGGTGTAAGATTTGTTGGTAGAAGGGGCCCGAGCCACCTGCAGAATTTTCTGACAATCCTCTGAAACATCTAAGGCACCGAACTCCGAAAAGTCAGGAGCCAGGCTGTAAGGTTGAGACTGTCCGGGTTGTGATGCCACACCGTGCCTTTGTCCCGGGACAGTAGGTTCGGGACTCTCGGAAACGCTATTGGATGTTCCAGCGACAGGTGAAGCAGGTCGGAAAACCACGGTTGCCGCGGCCAGTACGGTGCCACTAGAATTAACCGGCAACTGTATCTGCGTATACACTGTACTGTCCTCCATATGAGGGCAAACGGAGGAAAAGCAAAGGGAACATGTCCGTCCATGGGAAGGAGAATGCCTCCCCCATGGACCCCTCCTGAGGCCATCTGCTTGCGAATTGCTCGCATTTCTTGTTTTCCTTGGTTGCGAAAAAGTCCAGTAGGGGGTGACCCCATTTCTCGAAAACTTTCATCAGCTGAACTGTGTCCATTTCCCATTCGTGTATCTGGGCCATCCTTCTGCTGAGGGAATCTGCTTGCGAATTTCTCGTTCCCGGGAGATGGTGAGCCACGATGGAAATCTTGTGCTTTAATGCCCAATGCCATGTTTTCTGGGCCTCTATGGAAAGAGTCCTTGATCGCGTCCCTCCTTGTTTTCTCAAATAAAACATGGCCGTCGTATTGTCCGTCAGCACTCGTACTCTCGATCCCTTGATGTGTGGTAGGAATTCCTTCAAGGCCCATTGTACTGCTCTGAGCTGTAACACGTTTATGTGTAGGAGTGACTCCGTTTGAGACCAACGACCTTGCGTTTGAAGACTACCCATGTGAGCTCCCCATCCGGTTAGGGACGCATCTGTGACTATGGTTCGCTGGAACTCCGATTCCTGTAGGGGTACACCATTCTTCAGATTGTGGAAACTCTGCCACCACTGAAGGGTCCGAAGCAGCTTGTCATCATTTATGGTTATCTTGTCTGACCACGATCCTTGGGCCTGTGTCCATCGGTCCGCGAGGAATTCCTGGACTGGACTCATGAATAGGCGACAGTTTGACACCAGATGGATGCAGGATGCCATGGCTCCTAGGACCGAAACGTATTTCCTCACTGAGAGCCTGGTGGTTCGTCGTAGTCGGCTCGCCAGCTGATTGAGTTTTGAGGTTCTGTCGAGGGAAGGCTTCACTAACCCCGACTGGGTCTCAAACTGTACCCCCAGGAACACCAACGTTCTTGATGGCCGCAGAGAGGATTTTTCGAAGTTTATGGCAAATCCCAGCTGTTGTAGAAGCTGCATGGTGGCTTGCAAACTTGTGTTGGTCGACGCTGGGGAGGATCCCCTTACCAGCTAGTCATCGAGGTATGGGTATACGTGGTGGCCTTGCTTCCTTAGCCAGGCCGCTACTGGGGCCAGGCATTTCGTGAACGTTCTGGGGGAGGTCTTGAGCCCAAAGGGAAGAACCGTGAACTAGTAGTGAGTCCTCCCTATTACAAACCTCAGGAACTTCCTGTGTTTCCGACACATTGGAATATGGAAGTACGCGTCCTATAAATCCAGGGACGCTAGAAAAACCCCTTCTTGAACGGCTCGGATCACTTCTTGCAGCGTGAGCATTTTGAATTTCAGGCTCTTTAAAGACTTGTTGAGATTGCGTAAGTCTAAAATGGGACGCCATTTGCCGTTCGGCTTTTTTACAACGAAGTATCTTGAGTAGACTCCTTGACCTTTCTGTGATGTTGGAACTAATTCTATCACGCCCTTTGCTAACATGACTGTTACCTCTTGTTGCAGTATCCTCAGATGGGAATGAGCGGTGAACGCAGGTGGAATGTGCGGAGGGCTGTGCTTGATTTGTAGAGAGTGCCCGTTCCTTATAGTGTCCAGAACCCATTGATCCGTCATTATTCGTTCCCATTCGTCGACATAGGCTGATACTCTTCCCCCCCAGAACGGTGTGGTGTTCGTCATTGCTGATCTTTATTTTGCTTGTCTCTCGACGACGACGGATAGGATGGTCTCTTCCTGGACGTCTGGAAGTTCCGGCGTCGGTTTGCAGTTTGGGAAGCACACCTGTATCCCTGGGAGGGGTAAGCCGACCTACCAAAGGATCTGTCTCCCGACGCAGAGAATCTGGAATTACCTGAAGCCCCTCTAAAGGGACGAAAAGACTTGTAGCTTCGGCCACTCTGGAGGGCCCCCAATGAACGTGCCGTGTCCGAGTCCTCTTTCATTCCCTTTAGGGCCTCGTCTACCTTCTCTCCGAATAGAAGGTCTCCCTCAAAGGGCATATATCTAATACTTTGTATTGTACCTCTGGTCTGAAGTAGGTACACTTAAGCCATGACTGTCGTTGTAATACGACCCCATTATTGACTTGCTTGAAGCCCGACTCAGCGAGGTCAACCGCGATGTTTATTGCGCGATTGGAGGCTTCCTCATCCTCTCGGACAAGTAACATGGCTGCCTTCCTATGCTCTTCCGGAAGATGATCCAGCAACAGCGCCAGCCTGTGCCATATTTCTCTGTCGTATCTGGCTACAATAGCCAGAGAGTTTGAGCCTTTACTGTAGTTGCTCCCACGGATAGCACTTTTTTGCCAAAGGCATCCTGACGTCTTGCCTCGTTTTCAGGCGGAGTCGTGCACTTGTGCTGGGCCTTCGCCTTCCTCGCCGCTGCCGCCGACACAACCGAATCAGGCGTTGGTTGGGAGGATAAACACTTGGGGGTAGACTCTGGAGCCTTAAACTTTTTCTCAAGGCGTCCTTTCACTGCCGGCTCCGAAAAGGGGTGACGCATTGTCTGCAAACCCTCCTTCCACACGTGGTCTAGTATGGGTATTGAGAACACTGACCTCCTTCTCTTACCCATGTGGTCGAACAAAAAAACAGTCCTTTTTCTGTTCTTCCTGGGACAAACCAAATTCCTTACACGCCTTCTCCATCATAGAATGGAAGGATGCAATGTCGTCCGGGGGGTGGACGGGTGAGCTGGGCTTCTTGGGGTTTCTAACTCCACCTCTGACTCCCAGGTTGGATCCCTGGAGGGGGGATGATGAGATATCCGACATGGCTCCCCTGTCAGACTCCGAATCTGGGAGCTCACCTTCCTCTTGCGGTACTAGTGGTGCTGAGATTGGCGTGCGTAAGTGCGTCGGTGGACGGGACGGGCCTGTCGACGGGTGACTGTGGCAGTTTTACCTGAGGTAGTCTCTGGTCCAACGACTGTACTAAAGACTGACGCGTGGACAGAATCTCCAACGACAAAACAGATTGAGGATTGAGAAGAGGGGCAGACACCGGAATTCCGGATCCCCTCGTCGTCGACTTGTCAACCACTCGTAGCCCGAGGTCTGTCAGGCCAGCTATTTTCCCGCTCTCGTCCTCCCCCGAGGACAGCGACACAGCCTGTTCCTGCAGTAAAGTATCCGGGGGGATCAGATCAAAAACATCAGGCCTCCAGGCTTCCTGTAGAACCTCCGTTGACGAGGCCACCGTCGCAGTCGTTGTCGGTGGGACGGTGGATACCACATGCGTCAGTGACAGGGTGGAGGCCGATGACTGGACAGCCGTCGACGGTGGCTTAGCAGGTGGTTTAGGCGGTCCCGCCTTTTCCACACTTGGCCTGCCTTTACTCGACTCATGGTCGATCTATGGTGATCGCCCGAGGAGGATTTCGGCCTTTCCTTGTCATGCTTTTTTGATGAAGATGACGATTTTTTCGACGAGGATTCTCTAGCTGAATGACTCCGAGATGACTTTTTCCGTCGGTCGAGATTTCTTCACCGGTGGTTCCGACGAGGCAGCGCGGTGTGATGTTTTCGCCGATTGTGTGGAGCCTACCTCCGAAGGGGGGTATGCCTCCGCTCCATCATTCAACCATGCCACCAGCCGTCGATTTCGGTCTTTGAGGGTCTTTTGAGAAAACCCTTTGCATATGTCGCAGTTATCAGCCGAATGATGAGGGTGGAGACAGTATAAACAATCCATATGTCCGTCCCCCTCGTAAACTTTTTTCAAGCCGCACGTCGCGCACGGACGGAACAGCGCTTTTCCTGACTTGGAGAAAAATTTCCCCCAACTCCAACTACACAACCTTGTACAAAATAGTAAGACGACGCGAGGAGATCCCACTACTTTGGATACGGTTCAAATCTGAAGGGGAGCCGCGGGGGCGGGACTCTTATACTGGGAAGGCCTACGGAGCATGCGTAGGCGGGTCCTAAAAGGACGTAGATAGGACACAAAAGTGTCGGAAGTTTTCCTATAGGAAAAGGCTATATATGTGTACCGAGGGGTCCCAGTTTGACGACGGGGAATATTCTAAGCATGTGAATCCATGAAAGATCCAATGCTGGAGAAATGGGCTCTCTTCCTGAAGTGTCCGACCAGCCAAACTGCTGCATTCTGGGCCTTCTGTAATCTATTAATCTGGCCTATGGGAATGCCTGCCAGTAGGCTACTGCAGTAGTTCAAGTGGGAGTTGGTCATTGCCCCCCATCACTACTGCCTGGTCTTCCTTCGGGATGTATGGCAGCACATCTCTCAACATTCGGCGAGAGTAATGTACTGCCTTTACTTTGGCCCCTCAAATGGGCTTCACTGCCCAGGTTTTCCTGCCAAAGGCACCCACGATTTTTCCTTGAGTACTGCAATTCCTAGTTAAGGATCTGAGGTGCCGGCTTTGGTCTTTCGCCCGTCAACTTTCCCTCTGGGCCCAAATAAAATCAGCTCAGTTTTCGGGGCATTCAATTGTAGTGGATTTCCTGCTATCCATATTTGATTTCTTCCATACATTGGTTCATCTTCTCCAATGTCTCTTCTAGATTGACTACCTCGACATAAACCTGGGTATCATCCGCATATGAGTGAAACCCTACCTCATGCTTCCTCAATATGACGAGCACCGGGTGGATGTAAAGGTTGAATAACAGTGGCAAAAGTGCTGAGCCCTGAGGGACTCCACACTTTAAACATAATAGCTCGCAAAGGAAGCCACCCAGGGTGACCAGTTGGCTCCTGTCTTTCAGGAAGGATCCAAACCAGTCCACCACTGGTTTTGATGCCCTCCCAACCTTCTCTATTTGCTGCAGCATGATTTGATGGTCCACCGTGTCGAAGACCACGGATAGGTCCAGCATCAATAGTACTGTAGATTTACCTCTATCCGCGGCCTCCAACAGGCCATCCTGGAAAGCAGGCAGGACCGTCTACGTCCCGTGCTTGGGTCTACTCTGGATTGCGGTACGTCCAGTAGTCCATTGCTGTCTGCAAAGGACTGGAATAGGCCACATACCACTTTTTCTAATATTTTAGTGGGACAGTACTGGTTAGCTATCGGGCGATCATTTTTCAAAACTGAGGGGTCCATATGGGCTTTTTTCAAGAGTGGTTTAACGAATGCTTTCTTCAGGGCCTTGGCGACCTGGCCCCCCTCAAGTGACTTATTAACAAAAGATGTTATAAAGGGGGGTGATATCCCCTACCAGGCGTTTCGCCGTACATGCCGGCATCGAGAATGCTTGATCACTAGTTTTTATCCTTAGCTTCCAGTGCTCTAAGCTCAGTCAATAGTTTCTCATTCTCCGCTCTTCTAGTTGTTGCCAATTGGTCACCTCTGAAGTAGTCGCTTATCTGAATTTGTATTTCATTGCGAACTACAGGGTCTCCATGTAGCTGGCTAGGGAGTGTCCAGTGTCTGGTCACGACCGGAGTATCCCCCCAAGCTCTAGTCTCATAATAACCAGAATATGGTGTGCTATTGTGATGGTCTCCATGACTACTTCAAGCATCCGAGTCCTGCAGTGCTTGTAGGTCAAATATGTTATCAATTCTAGTCTACACCGTGTGTGCATGTGCAAAGGAGAAATCTTTCTCCTCTTAGTGGATCTCCCGCCATCAAATTCTTGCTTGAGTTTGAGGCTTCTGCCCCCTGCGATTAATTGACCAAACGAGTGGTCCAGGTGTCCGTTATATTGAAATCCCCTCCTAGCAATATCTTGCCTATAGTGTTGAGAGATTCTCTTGCTTTGAATTGGGTGCATCAACCGATGCTAGTGTGAGCGGTTTTATACCTATTCTGCCTGCAACTACCTGCCATTGGGGCCTTGCACTACTTTTTCTACTTCTAATGCTACTTGCCTTCTACAAAGAATCACATGTTATGTTCTAGTTGCCTTAGTCTCTGGACCTCCTTATAGCTCTCCAAAAGGCTACCTTTCTGCAGCATGCAAATCTTATTTCCAAGCCCGGGATTTTTAAGCATCTTCCTCTGGGCTCCCCGGTTCTTTTATCTTAATTTTGTTCTTTCTTGAAACTGTACTTAATGTGTTTGTCCAAAGGGCCAGTCGTTCCGCTTGTGTGTCTGCCGCCTGGTTGGGTATACTCTAATTCAGGAGCACACGTTCCTGTTCCGGGCTACAAATCATGCAAGTCTTGTGTTGCAATTAAAATCTCAGACCAGTGCATTTGTACCCGATGACGCTCTGCATTAGTTTCTCTGTGATTGATCACATTGTGAGGAAATCGACTATCAGCAGGGTGGAGGTGCGCTTGCCTTTTTTTTTGTTGAAATGTTAAAAGAAATTGAAGTATGGTAGATAAACCTCCGGAAAATGTGTGGGGCTTATTCGCACACATTTTCCTATGGTCACTGCACTACCTACACATAGACATAGACCTGTGTACACTGGGTGGACACAGCCTACAGGCGCAGTCCCCCGTCATATTTAGTTGGTATATGACAGCCAGGAATAAACCATACCCCCTCAGAAGGGGGAAGGCAAAACCTTCCCTCTGCCATGGTTAGCCTAATTAACCATTAACCAACTAAATTAACCAACAAAGGCTCCATAGATCTGCCCTGTCCGTTTGTTTACCTCTGCTGCTGGTGGCAGCTTTGCATACTATTCAGAGTGTAATGCAAACAGGCCCACATGGGGAATGGATGCAGCGGCTAACAAAGGAAACAGAAAATCCCAACCACCTTTGATATGCATCTGTGTCAACCTGAAGCCAACTGCCACCCATCAGTATCAAGGGTAGTGAACTGTCATGCCTGGGACAGCTGTATACAGTAGCCATCCCTGCAGGAGGACCCCATTCAGAAGGTACGAGAACATGGTTTATAGAAGACAAAGTCTGGTCTTGCCACAGCTTCAAGGGAGACCTGCAACTTTAATCTGGAACAGAGAGCTCAATTAAACAGAGAGAACATTTGATCCACAACAGACAGGAAGATGGGTGGAACTTAGTATTGCATGTTTTCACCCCTGTACCTTTTTTGTTGCAAAGCACTATGGTTATGACCTCATGAATACAGGAGATTGTTGTTGGAGACCCAGGATTGGTTCATTAAGGGTAGGCTTAGCCTACACCAATCACTGTGGCCCATTCGGCTTTAAAAGAGGGCTGAGCACCTCTTTTGGGGAGATCTGAAGACTTTGCAAGGAGTAACAAGAAGTACTCGGCACTGTACCCTGGCTGAAGGTACAGTCTGCCTTACATCTTCCACCAGCGAAGGAAGGCCAGGCCTTCCAAGAGGGAAGCAATCTCCCAGAGAGCAGAGGGAGAAACAGAATCCAGAAGAACCTCCAGCAGCTCCAGAACCGGTACCCAGCCAGCACACAGCATGCCCTGCTAGGGTCTGCAGCATGCTTCCTGGGTGGGAAGTGCCATTGAGTCTCTGAACCAAACCAGGACAAGGCAGCTGCCTGCAACACTCCTTAGCTTTGGGCCGTCCGCCTTAAAGGACAACCCGAGCCCAGCAAAGAAGCTAGGAGTGGTGCATCGACAAGCATCAACCAACGTCTGCCTTAAAGGACATTTTCCAGCCAGTCGAGCCCCTCTAGCTGCAACCAAATGCACATCTTACCGTTATGCCGCAGTCACTAACACCATCAGATGCCTCGACCAGAGCTTCAGAAACGCCAACCAGCACTGAGACAACGATTCCCAACCCTGAGCCGCTGTGTAGGCCAGCCTGTAGCCGTTCATCAAGCCTCGCTCACCATACTGCCAACTGTTGGATACCCGCAGCTGTCTACCATCTGAAACCGACTCAAGGCTGTCGAGCACCAAGAACTTCTACAAGCACAAGATACATTGTGGTTGTCCCCATGGTCCTTGTCCAAAGGCCCCTAGTGACATTTTACGACCCATTGCTCCCTTTGTGTTGAAACCAAGTATCATTGAACTATAGCGATTAATTACTTTGACGACTACCCTCCTTGTCAGTATCCACAGTGCATCTCTTGTCCTTCTTTGAAACTGCCTTTCCTCTGCATTCCTTTACAGGCTGGGTTGTATTTTGAAGTGTGCTAGAACTGTCTGTTGTGGTAATAAAGTAGATACGTTAATACAAACTTGCCTGGACAGTCCCCTTTATCATTAGGTAATAATTGTATTTTCGCTGTGTTGCAACTAACCAACGATCCACAACCTTTCAGAGATAAACCTGCCGTTCTGTCCATGTTACCAAAATTGGACAAGGAGGTTTATAATAGACTTGTGTTTCCAATCTGTTCGGATTCCCTTTTGGTGGACTAGAGGTGTGGGGCTGACTGATGGTTTAAAAACCGATATTCAACCCTGACCACCAGTGCCCCGGAAGCGGATTCGGCACACACATCCTCCTTTTCTGAAGCGTCACAGTGGAGAGGTCGTTAAAGAGTTGGATCTTGGAACCTCAGAAGCTAATGGGGCTTTTTCCTCTCGGTAACCTCAGTAGTTTCTTCTTGAAGGCACAGTTGTGCAACTTTATAACAATATCTCTAGAGATATCTGTGTGATTGGTTGTTTTAGACCCACCATATGTGCTCGGTCAATGCCCAATGACGCCATCAGGCTCAGCAGGCAGAAATTGGGCAAACAATTCTTAAGAGACCCTCCAAGTCTGAACCCTCAGTGTCTTCTTTTATGTACTTTAGCAAGGTTATCTCCGTTTAACAGTTTTTCAGTGCGCCACTAATTCACCTACTGACCATTCAACCTTGTTGAGTCTGTCCCCTAATTACATTATCTGCATGTTTAGCTCCTTTACCTTTCTGGTCACTTCTGCTGGCAGGGCGTCCATTTCTGTGGCTACGTTGTCCTCCAGGAGGCCCTTGAGCTCTTAAATTTAAAAACGCGATTGGGATACTCCCCTGCTGCACTGACTAGGGGCTTGCGCAGCCATTTTTGTTTGGCTAAATTTTCGGGCAACGGAATGGACAAGTTTCTCAATGCTGCTTTTGTGCGCTGGCTTAGAGGATTTCTGTATTGGTATTTAGCGGATACAACCTTGCGGCTTTATCTCATCTGAGGGGTTCAGCGTTGCAAACCAGCATCCGTTTCTTGAGTTCTGGATAAAGAATGCCTGATAGTAGGGTTGGTCACTTTTGCGTCATTTAGGTAAATCCGCTACTCTCAGGCTTACCCATAACACAGAAGTTAGGCAGATTTTCCACAATGTGTTATTATTAGTTGGCTTACTTAAGTGTCTCTTCATTGTTATCTCAGGCAGGTAGGTGTACCGCATTTGTTCTGTGGCATTCACATGTCTGGGCTCCTGGCAACTTAACGTTTTCAGTGTAGTTTCTGCTTTCGCCGATCTCGTCTTACAAATAAGCTCTCACCTCGACCGGCATTCCTTCTCATCTGTAAGTGAGATCCAGCCAGCTTCTGTGGTTACGCCTCATCAGCTGCCGGCAGAGTACTTCTGTGTACATTTCCACTATCCATCAGTGCCTGGGTGGACACCTCTCTTTTCTCCTGCAAGCCACACTGTTAACTTTGGTGCTTTGTAGTGGAAGCCCCATCCCAGGAGGGACGAGAATTCAACAATCTTAAGTGAGATCACCCCACGCCCAAGGCTTTCTGCATCCGTTGGGAGTGTGGGGGGGGTGCTCCGTGCAGAGCGCTGGCTACGCACAGCTTACCATTTCAACCGTAACATTGTCACAGTCCTCAATCATAGGCACAAAGCACACAACCCCCTTTTAGTTTAGTTTCTTTATTTGTACAGTGCGCCGAACCCTTAGGTAACTGGGCGCCAAGACTTAAGCTAATGTTACAGACATATAGTGGAGTTTACATCAACAACAGGACCAACAACAATAAGTGCAAGTCGACCAATGGTAACTGGCAGTTCGAGGTTGAGCGTGCTTAGAAGAAAACCCAGCCGGTATGCCAGGGGATAGATCGTTAGAAGTTACAATTTAGGTGGCGATACCAGGCTGCTAGAGTTGTAGAGAGACAGAGAGAATGAGCAGACAGTATACTGAGGCGTGTGAGACGACCATTAGTGTTTCTCATCGAAGAGTCAGCTCTTTACTTTGGCTCTAAAGGTCCAGAATGAGGGTTCCATTCTGATGCTGAGGGGACGGGCACTCCACTGTTTGACGGCAAGCACAGGGAAGCTCGCTCCTCCCGCTCTTTTTAGATTGAATCTGGGGATGGTAAGGCAATGTGAATACACGGCTCTTGTGGGTCTGACTGAATTTTGTTTGTTGAACTTGTCTGCCAGGTACTTAGGTGCAGAGTTTGTCAGGTATTTGTGGGTGATGACAAGTGTGCGAAGGGAGATTCTTTCCCATACTGGGAGCCAGAGGGCGTCTTGTCTCAAGCTAGTGATGATGTTGGATCTGGGGATGTTCAATGTAGATCTCAAGGCATTATTTTGTAGGACCTGGAGTTTGTTGAGGTTCCGTTCAGAGGTGCCTAGGAAGAGGGTGTTGCAATAGTCTATCTTTGAAATAACTAGTTCCCTAGCTAAGGTAATGCAGCTGTTAGGGGAGAGGAATGATTTGCAAGCGTTAATCAGCTTGTTGGTGTAGGCAGTAGCATTCACTTGCTTCTTAAGTGATAGGCTGGAGTCTACGTTTTGATTTCTATGGCCACTTTGATCAGATTTTCATCAATGTTGACGGATGCATAGCGTGGGTCTAATTTGTTTAGGCGAATTTGGGATCCGACGATCAGGAGCTCAGTCTTTTAATTGAGGCTAAGCTGTGGTCTGACATCCATGCCTGGATTTCCAGGTATGTGTCGTTAATTTTGATTTTCTGAGTCTCACTGTGGATCTAGTCGCTGCGGACTGTGTTCCTAGATCCCTTTAGCACATTGTTTTTTAATCTTGGCATCTCACTCTGCAGATTTACAATCTGTATGCTGCCGTGGCTCGAAACCTCCCGCAGATCCCTCCGTCCCGTCAGCCATCTTGACTGGAAGCCCCTGCTATTCCTTTTTAAGTAGGTCTTTAAACCTCTGCACTAACAATACCATGGCCATGAGGCGTGTAAAAGCATAAATGAGCTTTAGCTTAGATAGGCAGGTCACTATGCGCTCTGCACTATTATGAGGAGGAGATTGAATGTGTCCCTACTCTTACATTCATAATCTGGGTATGCAATACAATCTTGGGCATGGGCACACTGCATGAAGAGAGTGGAGAGGGGCAGATAGTTTGTCATCAAGCTAATCAGCAATATGGAGAAAAGATGTATGTCGTTGAGGCTGCTTGCTAAGAATAGGGTCTCATTAGAGAGCAAAGGTGCATTCCATGTCTACCAATAATACAAATGTCGACAACTAATGTACTAAGGAAGAACCTGCAGCCGATCATGGTATTTTACCTCTGCCAACAAATTGCAAAGCAAATACCATTTTGGCTACAGTAATGCGTTTACCCGAGGCCTCAATGGATGGAATTTGACAACAAGACAGACTAGGGTCAAGCAGAAAGTTTACCTTGCCCAGACCAACATTCTGGCTCCTCATTTACAACATAACATTTTCTTCATCATGAGAAAATTGACTAATGCAACACCATTTTTTTTCCTGTCATCCCATACCGCTTGTGTTCGCTCTGCCTTATAGCCAAAAACCTACACATATCCACTCATGTGTACTTATTTACCCTGCTTTCATCTTCTACAAGCATTTTCCCCCCATTTATTTAGAACAGAGGTCAAACTGGTCTGCTTTCCTCGACCGGTCTTCAAATATATGGTTCACTTTTCAGTGAAAGAATTTCATGGCAAATTCTTTTTAATGCATTTAAAAAATAATCATTACAGACTGTTTTGGCCCTGGCTCAAATAATATATTGTTTAATAATAATAAACCAAGCAAACAGTGGGAAACAAACAAAATCCGGTAGAAGGTCCCTCAATAAACTTACACGATAACTTCACTGTTTCCTGTCAATCATGAAGAAAGTACGGCTCATTTAAGATTGAATTTCCCTCGATATTCCCTTGCATAATTTGAACCTTCCGGGTGGTATAAACATACCATGTCTCTAAGCCATAGACCAGTAGCGGGCACTATAATTTGTATTCATGTGCGTGCAATTACAAGCCTAGCTTTCATAATCGAAGAGAAAACAAAAAGAAATAAGGGGAGCTGCCTTCCCATACATTATTATCCTGGTAGTAAGTACATCTTTTTTTGCCACTTCTTTTACCCCTGCTAATAATTCCCTGCAGAAAAACCACTAGGACTATACAAGAAAACAAAATTAAATGCAATCTATTTCCTTGCTATATTTGATGTGGGCGGACAAACCTAAACTTACATTTATGAAAATTAGCAGGTGCAGAATACAGTTAAAATAAAGATATATAATGCTGCCATTTCTGATTGATCGGAACAAGTGCAATTTTCATTAAACCAAGTAATTAGTATATAGCTGCTGAGGAGATCTCAATGTTCCTTTGACCATTTCACTGCTAATGTGTTTAAATAATTTGAAGTTGTTTAAATCAGAATGCAACAATACTGTCTAATCAAGTGTTATTTAAAAGAAATATTGGTCAAAACTTTCAAAGAAATGTTAATTTCTTATGAGCATCTGAATACTTGATCATATTTGAAATACTTAAAGAAATGTGCCATCAGTAGATTCAATATCTGCAGTAACAGTGGGGGCGGAGAGGCACGCAGAAAGGTTGCCCATGAGCATTGCTGGAGCCCTGCCTTTAAAACTAGCTTTGCCAGTGCTAGCGTGTAGCACCCGTCCTTGACACATGGAATTGGAGTCTCAGGCATGCCCCTCAATGGGAAGAGGTGGGATGGCTGGGGGGAGCCACAACTTTGGGGTTGATGGCAGAGTGCGGCCAAGTCCAAGTCGCTTGCTCCAAGACTTTGCCTCCGCGAAGCATACCAATACAGGACGCCTAACAATGAGGTACCGATACCCGGAGAGAAATAGCATCAGGATGCACCTCCTCAGGGTTCAAACAAATCCCTGGGCAGCCGTGTGAGAGCAAATCCCGGCAACCGCAGAATGCGACTCCGGGGATATAATTCCAAAGGTGAAGGAGGTGAGGGGCCCAGCAAGCCCAATGCCAGGCCCATTTAATTGCAGGAGCTCACTGCTAATAGCAGCAGATGATGATGATGGGAAAGTGTATGGCCGAAGAAAGCCCCCCCCCCCTTCTCTTGGACAAATGAAGGACTCCCCAAAAGATCATGAGTCTTCCTACAGTGCGCATGGATGAGTCTCTGCGAGTTCTGGATGGGGAGTTCACTCTGAAAATGTAACGAGATGGGTGTTTTGTTCACCTGGAGCCATCAGGGATCTCCCTCTACTTCTACTACCCCCTCACTACTCTGAATCATAAACATCTACAGCTTTGGAGCTCAATCTTGTGCAATTATGCTGCATACTGCCTCTACCTGGAAGGAAAAGTCTTCCTCCCACTTCACACCCGAGACTTGTGAGGAGCGAACGATAGTGGCTGCCAGTGACAGGCTGGTATGACATTATTTTGGGGGAGCACAGAGTGCATACCTCACAATGCGCCATCATTTGGCGGGTGTCACCTGCCTAGGAATCACGCCACCCACACGCCAAGCGCCTTAACTGTCCATAGAGTTTAATAGACCCTCACCCGCCAAAAACTAAATCTGCTGTTTTCACCTGCTCAGGGGTCTCAAAAGGTTGAAAGGTATGCAAAGCATAGTGAGGTGGTGACCTCATGCAGCCTGTAATAAAAGTATCTTGATTTCTGAATATTGGTAGCATTGCTGGATAGGGTCCAGGCTAACTCATTCAGAGCACTATGAAGGAAAAGCAACAAACATCCAGAATTCCCAGCATAACATCCTTGGGATATTCCAACTGAAGTGCAACATTGACTGCACATTGTGACAAAGGGCCCATGTGGCAAAAAAGGGTGGGGCTTAGATGTATTCCGATATTTGCAACACATTGCAGACCAGGTAAGATTGGACCCTGGAAAAAGAACGAATGGGAGAAGGTTTGGGTTGCTCGGGTAAGGGCAGAGGAAGAGGAGGTGGCAGACCAAGAGAACAGGAGGAGGAAGGACGGTGGACAAGAATGTGGAAGCGATTTGCAGAAAAAGTGAGATATTAGTTGATGAAAGCAAGTGGTACTGTGTTGCGAGTGTGTGTGTGTTAGTGAAAGGGTAGAGGGTGAGTGGAAAGTAACAGTGAAAGTTGGTTGACTGAGCTAAAGGCAGGGTGGAGAGGGGAGGGAAGAGTAGTAGTGAAGTGGGAAGAGTAGTAGTGGAGAGGAGAGTGAAGAGTAGGGGGTGGAGAGTGGGGATTAGCAGAGAAAAGAGTAGGAAGGAGTAAAATAAGAGGGTGGAGTTAGGTTGTAGAGACAGACATTGGAGGGACAGAGGAGGAAGAAGTAGGAGGAGAGAAAAGGTGGGTGGTGTTGGAGGAAAGAGTAGCGGGAGGAGGGTAGACTAATTGAGGTACACAGGGAGAAGAAACATCAGAGTTTGAAAGGAAGGCAATAGATTGGGGCTCGAGTTTCTGGAAGGCACCAGACCCACACCTCCTTATAACTACCCCTAAAATGGCGTAGGACACACCTAAGAAATCCCATAGCCTAGTTAGATAGATCAGGTAAACAGCACCAAGAACAGCGGAAAACATTATCAGGAGAGGAGAGTATGCCCATGGCCTAGAGGACAGAAAGAATTAACAGATTTGCCGACGAAAAGTGGATTGACGAAGGTTGTCTTTGGATGTCACTGGGGGAAAACAGCGCAGAAGTTGAAATACTGACGGGGTTTTCTCTTTTGGGGAGGGGATTGGGGTTGTTTATCTTTATGGAAGAAATGGCAATGTTGTGGGTGGGAGGGGTGGGGCCAGAGGCCTCAATGGATGGGTGCACCAAGTTATTAGGTGTAATAGTAAGGTTTTTGAGTTCAGTTTAGGATTACAGTGTGGGAAATCAGAGTGGAAAGTTTTTTTTATCCATAAGCCTGTGGGAGTACAAAGTAAAAATAATGGGATGGGAGATGCGGAGGCAACCCAAGCACATGGTCCCGACCCTCTAAGCAATAGGATTGATTTGCTCTACATAGTGTCTCTGCTGCTCGCCCTTTTAATTTCATATTTTAGTATTATTTGCTTTTAGTCTGCCTGTGCTTTTAATCATGTGTCTTTCTAATTTTTACTGACTTTACCTGTGCCTCTCGTGCCTTTTACACGCTGGTTGCCCCACCACTATAGTGCGACTTGAATTAGAAACCAGTCGGGTTTCTGCATGCACTAGAAGTGAGAAAACTACAATACCCATAAGCATTGTAGTTGTATTCCCTATTTCCAGAGAAACTAAGTGAGAATGTGCCGGCACGAAGGGGGCAAGCCGGTCTGTGCCGGTACGTGGCCAGGACGTGCAGTGCAGGACTTGCTCTGTCTGTCCGCTTACATTCAGCTATGGGGCTGGCTGAAGTTCTGGCTGCAATTAAGGCAGCCAGAAACATCTTTAATGGCCTTGCTTCTGCTCTAGCAAAAAGGTTCCAGGTAGGTCCTTCATTGCCAACTCCCTTTCACTCCGATTGTTCCCCGGTTCCGCATTACTAGCGCCCGCAATCCCCCATTTCTTTGCCTCCGATTGTTGATGTGGAGGCTGTGTTGCAGGCTCCTAACTTGCTTTCTCCTTCCCCGGTCTTATGGGTATCTCACCCCGCAGTAGCAGTATCTGCGCCTGTTGACTTGCCCATTATGGTTAATGTTTCCCAGCTCCTTCCAATGACTCGGAACTTTAACACAGGAGCCGGTGGTACGTCCTCTCACCCCTGTAGACACGCTATGCTGGGTGCTTCTGAACACTAGATCATTGGTGAAACATGCCCATGAAGTAGCAGATTATATTTAACATAACAATATGGACAGCTGTGCACTGACGGAAACTTGGCGGACTTCTGCTCTGCTGGCCCCGCCCTCAATCTTTCTATCCCTAAGGGTTACATCATGATAAAACAAAATAGATTAGCAGGTCGATGGGGTGCAGGGGGGTTGCTATGATTTTGAAAGCCTCTTTGTTTGGGAAACTCAAGGCCAAATAATGGAGGGCATAGAATGTATGCATGTTAAAGTTGGCATGAACGCGGAAGCTACCTTGAATCTTCTGTTCATCTACCACCCACCCTCTCTACCTGAAAAATGTACTATTTCTCTCTCTAATTATCTTTTACCTATCTTAAAGCCGAACGCACGCCTTGTCCTGCTCGGACACCAACTACTGGCTAGGTAACCTGGTTGATACTTTAGCGGCTGAATTAGAACAGTTTGTTAGATTTGGGACTTGAACAAAAAAATCCATGCCCAACTTTCATGACACCTTGATTTCCCCTTGACCCTGATCACATCATGCCTTTGTGCACTTTTCCATCACAATTATGTTTCCAATCAAACATAAGCATAAGAGTTCCCAAGTTATACTGGTTTGAAACCTGAAACATCGTACCTTAGAAAAAATAGAACCTTTGTTGGATCAAGCATTTAACCTTGCTGAATCTGGTTCATCTGCTACTATGTCCCTCCATCTAATAGCCAACTTGGACTGTATTTCAAATACCTTGGCCCCCTTGAAGCCAAAAAAACAGACCAAGGGGAAAAAAGAGCAATCCTTGGTTTTCTGTTGAGCTCCAGAATTTGAAATCAGCCACTCTTAAGCTGCTCAACGGCTGGAAAGCTAACCCGAGTCCTACCGCTCTTGCCGCTTATAAAACAGCTTCCAGAACTTACAAACTTGTGATAGTGGAAGCTAAAGAAAAACGGCCATGCTTCCATGATCCACAATGCTAAGTCGGATGCGAAAGAACTTTTCAAAACCTTGAAAAAACAAGAGACCACTCCCCAGCCTCAGGTGCATTCGTTAATAAAGGACTAATTGGTGACAGCAAATGCAAAATGCTATGCAACAAAAATTAAACAGATATAAGAGAGGGCATTACACGCAAAAAAGATATTCTTTCTCTAAATACTGGCAATAGAGGGTTTAAATCCTTTGTAAGAAATCCATCTATCCCTGTGTTTAATTTCACCCCGATGACTTGAAGGTGGTTATGCAACTTAAGGCAACTAAATGCAAGGGTGACCCTTGCTCTTCCTTAATCAAGTCATACCCCCTGTTCTCTTGGAGGCTATTTGTAAATGTATCAACTCCTCCTTACTTTCGGGAATTGTTCCTGATCACCTTAAACAGGTTTGGATTACTCCCATCCTGAAAAGAAACCAGGTCTAGCATTGGATAACCCACTAAATTACAGGCCTATAACGAACACGCCCTTACCTTTGAAAATGTTAGATCGCGTTGCTTATATCCAGATTTCGCAGCACATGGATCAATTTCCTATCTTGAACCCTTACCAATCTGGTTTTAGACAAGGGTTCAGTACCGAGACATCCGTATTGGAACTGAAGTCAAGGCTATTGGGATGCATTGACAAAGGCCTTACTTCCCTCTTAATTTCTCTTGACCAGTCAGCCGCATTTTATTTGGTTGACCACTCTATTCTGGTAGCCAGGATGGCGGAATTGGCCAACTTTTCTCCTTCTGCAGCGCAATGGATCAGCTCCTTCCTGGCAAAAAAGGCTAAGCAGGGTATGCATTGAGGAGGCAGTGGCCTCCCCCATTTCTGTGCAGTACAGGGTGCCGCAAGGAGCGAGCACTTCCCCCTTGTATTTATAATATTTTTATGGCCCCCCACTTTGTATATCTGGAGCAGGAAGGGGTCCTGTTCTCCAACTACGCTGATGACACCCAGTGTGTCATTCCTCTCACAGGCACCCACTCTCAAGATGAACTTAAACTTAATAGAGTCTTTACATTGACAGAGAACTGGATGTGTAACAACCTAGTTCTAAATAGAGGGAAAACCGAGTTTATGATCGTGGGTATGTCAGCGATATTGGCCAAACTGGACTAAGCTTCCTACTGGGGGAGGTGACAATCGCGCTGCCACTTTAAGTAAACATTCTTGCCAGTAGTTCTAGACTAGTAGGTGAATATGAAATCTCAGGTGGGGAGCACAGTCTCGGCAGCAGTCTATTATGTTAAACTACTGGTGCATCTGAGACCATATATTTCCCAGGCTAACGCAGAATCGATCGCGAGAGCAATTATCGGGGCTAAGATCGACTACTGTAGCAGTCTTCTGGTCGAAGTCTGTAAAGCAGACATTACAGACTACAAGTTGCACAAAATGGAGCGGTTAGAGTCGTCGTAGGTCTGTCCCACCGCGACCATGTCTGAGAGGCCAGACACTCCCTGCACTGGCTCCAAGTTGAGACTCGAGTTAGGTTTAGACTTCTGGTCATCACTTTTAAATGCAGACTGGGGATCATGCCTACTTACTTGCAAGAACAGATCACGGAGATGGTTAAACTGCAGGAACCTCAGGTCCAGCAACCAGAACTTCTTCATTCTGCATCAAAGCAGAAACAGGAAGGTACAGAGCGGCGCATTCTTCATCGCTGCCCCCAAGTCATGGAACTTGCTGCCACCGGCACTGGGAGGACAGCCTTCCCTAGCAATCTTCAAGAAAGAACTGAAGACGCTGCTGTTCTCTTGATCAGTTTTCGTTTTCAGCTCATCATTTCTAAACCTATTCCAACTCCCGGCTCTTCCTCTTGCTGTTTTATGTTCGTGTCGTCTCTGTCTGCGCCCTAACGCCTAAGGATTCATGGCCGCAAATTACAAATAAATTAATGTAATGTGGAAGTAAGAGAAACTAGAAGCCTGAATTGGCTGTCCACCGCTTTGTGACAATGAAAGTCTCCTGTGGAGTACCGCAAGAATCCATCCTCGCCCCTGCAATCTTCAATCTTTACACAGAACTGCTTAGAACCCTCCTCGCTCCGCACAACATGCATATCCACCAATACGCAGATGGCACACAGCTCTACCTCAAGATATCCTCCACCAAAGACATCCACAGGTGCAAGGTCTGCCTCTCATTGACCCACTCATGGATGTTCCTTGCTTACCTGAAGCTCAACCCCTCCAAGACTGAATTCCTACCGCTGACCAACAACACCAAACTCCTGGACATCCAGGCCTGGCTCTCTGCTATGCACCTTAAGGGCTTCACACCCCAGATGGACATCTGCCCCAAATCCCTTGGGTTTGACATCAATAGACACCTTCTTCAAATAGCGAGGAAGACAAAAGTTGATTGGTACTCTGTTAGGGAGAATTCTCTCTTTAGGCTGAATTTCCTAACCTAGTGAGTCCCCCAGCAGCTTTGCTGGATTTTTGGAGTTTGTTTTTTTTTCTCCTGCCAAGAGTGAGACTCTTTCTCCAACTTTTGGACATGATTTATGGTGTTCCTTTGACTGTTAATGTGTTTTATGGGCTATGGGGTCCTTTACTCCATAGGGTCTCATGTGTTTTTACTATGTGTGTTACACAGCACCCTCCGTGCAGTAACATAGGGGTGTCATAGTGACACCCCACCATAAACTCCATACCCTGGGACTGACTACTGTCTCCCAGGGCATGTAAAGTCACCATTGGCTTTACTAGTCCCAAATTATTAACAGAAACCAATACAAACCATCATATTGTGGGCGTACTGGTCGGGGCAATTCGCTTGCCCCTGGGTCTGTTAGTCGAGGGGGCACGTCTCCGTCCCCCCTGATCGAGTTTTGGCTGGTGGCAGTGGAAACTACTTTTTATATTCGACCGAAAATATTTCCCTGTGGGATTTTCCCATTGTTCGAGGCTACCAACTTTAATTATTTAATTCTCATAGCCTCGAACATACCGCCTGTTTATTTATTTAATATTAATTCGCCGGTTGGTATTTTTTGCCAGGACTCGATTCTAAAATGGCGTTTGTCTTCTCTTCTGTGATTCCAACCCAAGTCGAGCCCTTTGTTCCACTATTTGGCGGGATTCTCCACAGAAGCCTCCAAAAGTGGTACCACTCTGTCTGGGTACCACAGGGGGTGTGGGAGGGGGTTTAGGCACCCTGGACTGAGTTAACTGGGTAACTCCAGTCGCACTCTTGTGTGATTGGCCCAAGTGGTGAGCCGGCCGGCTCACCACTTAGCATGTTTGATTGACAGCTAGGCTGAGTGAATGGGGGAATGCTGCATAGAAGCAGGGCTTTGGGGACTGGAACTTCAGAAGTCGCCACAGGACCTGAGAATCTGACGAGGGAGAAGCTGAGCCGACCTACCACGACACCACCGGTGGAGCCCTGCGGAACCGACTCACCACTTCCCGACGACAGAGAAGATCTCCCGGCTGGAGAGGCTTCTTCCCCTGACTGGTGGGCACAACCAGTTTACCTTCTTCTCTTCGCACCCCATACCGGTTTGTGGTCGAACTGCCCGTGCCAAGCACCCCGGCAGCCAGATAGCCACTTACCACTGGACCGCGAATCAATGGACCGCTCCTTGTACCTGAGAAACTCCGCGGATGGTGTCTTCCCTGGCAGTGCAACAGACTCCTGTCTTCCTCCCTGACGAGATCCTCTCTTCCCCCGGACGAAGAACCGACTTGCATCCGCTGCCAGGAACAACTGCCCCCGCTGGAGTGTTCTCCCCACTTTGAGGTACCGTGTCCGCCAGGCGTCCCTTTCTAAAGATTGCTACAAGGTGATAATAACCCCTTAACCTGCTGGACTGGGCTGGCCGCCTTGACCCTCTAACTGGTCCCTTTCTTTGGTCCAACTCCTTTTTGAACCGTTACAAGACTTTTGTGCACTGCAACCGTGTGACCTTGGACACATTTCGTTTTGATCCTCTTAAAGCGGATCCGGCCTACTGACTCTGAATTCACGGTGTTACTTTGCCTTCCCCTCTTGTTGTGTTCGTGAAAAAGTGTTGGGATCTGTTTCAATTTATTCTCTGCTTTTTCTCTTCCTTTTTAAAACAAATTATTAGAGTGCCATCTACGTTAAGCGCTCACCGCTGTCTGAAAATAAGTGGGGCTTTACTTAAGACTTGTCTAATATTCTTTTACGGGAGTGTATATCTTTTAGTGACCGTGTTTTTGAATTGCTTACTATTAGTGCCTGTGTGTTTTTCTAGATGTGGTTTAAAATAAATAATGATATCTCTTTTACACCAAGCCCTGGTCAGTGTTTACTTGTTCTATTGTGTTCTCTTGACCTATTGTGAATACTCTGTATACTGCCTAACTCTTCTTGAGGGAAGTCTGACTGCTCAGCCACAGATACCAAGTGAATCTGTGTGGTACAGACTGCTACCAAGTGGGTTTGCTGCCAAACACCTGTAGTCCTAAATCTTTTGCAGTGGTCCCAGAGGGAACTGCACAGGTTTCTGCCTAACACTCTCTCTCCTGCGGAAAATCCAGCCCTTCATCCCAGAAAACAACTTCAGATCTACTATCCAAGCCTTGGTCCTCTCCCACCTGGATGGGGGCAATGCCCTCTTGGAAGGACTTCTGGCGTCTACCCTGGCTCCTTTGACATGTGTCCTGTATGCTGCATCATGACTCAAAGGACGCCGCAAATTCCACTACATCAATCCGACCATCATCGAACTGGACTTGCTCCCTCTGCAAGCCTGCATCATCTTCAAATCCTGCTACTTCATCAACATCGCTTAAATCCTGAAACCCACAATCTGCCTCACTGAGAAACTCAGGATCTTCTGAGGCCTATAATTCACCAGGAATAAGGGCATGTGCAGACTTGAACTCAGCTGATGCCGGGGAAAAAGAAAACGGTAAGAGAAACCTTCTCTGTCTATGCCCCAAGACTCTGGAGTCTCGTCCCAAACATTGAACTCGCCCCCTCGCTTCTACAGTTCAGGAAGGAGCTCAAGATACTTCCCTTCAAAGAATGGTCCCGGCCCAACATCTAGGCCCATACCATCACTCCCCACCAAACCTGAGACTGCGTGATCTGATCCCCAGTGTACCCCTTGCTTGGTTATTTGTAAAACCATTGCTGACAACTGCCCTCCCTCCCCCGTTTTGTAGATGCACACTCCCTTGTTTCTCTGCTCCTTAACCTTATTCTCCCCCCTATGATTGCAAATTGCTTCGTTGTTTTCCGAAGCTACGTATATGCTCAATAAATACACTAATAATAGTCCAAGGTCTGAAGTTACCACCCAAACTGATCTAGAATTCATAGGTTTTGTGAGATGGAAACATTGACTGCATATGTTCAGGAGTCACATACTTCCTCCATATGAGCCAAGGATGACCCACGGGTTATTCCCATTACAATACTATAACTTGATTGCCATAAAAGAAGAGAGTGAAATTATGATCAGTTTCAATGTTCAATTCAAGAGAAGCCAATCCTGGGAGAGAGTGTGATATTTAAAGATAAGCTTGGGAAGGGTTTCGTGTGGGCTGTAATGGGGTGAGGACAGGAGGTGGAGGAGTACTTCAGAGACCAGAGGAGGAAAGAGTGTGGAGGTTATTGGAGAGAGGGGTGTGTGGGTGTAAGGCGTGAGTTCAGTAGAGGTAGAGAAGGAGCAGTGAGGTGGTGGTAGCTGGAAATGGTGGTTGTAATAGTACTGGGTGGTGGAATAGAAGTAGTACTGAAAAGTGGTAGTTGTCAATATTAGAAGTAGAGCGCAGTAGTGAGAGTAGAGAGGAGGAGAAATTACTTGGTGTATCATCCTTTCCTTAGTTCTTCTCCCGCAAATTCCTCATCAGATAGATATCCATTCCAGTCTCAGCTGCTCAGAAAACTTTTCAACAGGGGTTGTGTTGTGCACCTCGACTCGACCATCGATCCGTCTTGCCCTGATGCGGCAGTCATCGACTTCGGACATGACATCAGTCGTTGTACATATACTGCATCACTACACCACTGTACCTCAGTTCCCGCCCATTCCCCCCCCCCCCTGAGCTCAGCAGCTGCGGAGGAAGAATCAAATGATTCAGCTGAAAAAGCCACAACTCAGAAAACGAAAAATTCTAAGGTTTTTTTAAATGATTTTACTTTTTAAGAAAAGTGATGAACGGGACTGCAAAAAGAAAGCGGAAACACACCAATAAGTCCTACAGTAGCCCCTTAAATGAGAGATCACCTCTTTTTACTAATAGAGAAGTTAGTCATTACTGCAGGCACTTTCATAGCAGTGTTGGATGGGAGGGTGATGAGGAATCTGCGGGATTAAGAATCCATAGAAAGAACATTACAGTAAGTAATTTCTCCTTCAAAGGATTGCCTTTCTCCCGCAGATTCATCATCAGAGAGACACCCCAAGCCATATGAGTGAAGGAGGTGGGATGGCAGTCCCTACTTGAGAAAACTTTCTAACACTGCTCTCCCAAAATAAGCATCAGCTCCACAGGCTACATACATCCAGGCAATAGTGTTTGGCAAAAGTATGCATTGAGGACGAAGTTGGCGCTCAGCAGATGTCCCTCACTGGCACCTTCTTCTGCAGAGCAGAAGAGGCAGCCCCCCCCCCCTTGTTGAGTGGGCTCTGATGCCCAGAGGCAATAACTTCCCTGCATTCAGGTAACATTCTGAAAATCAGAGTGTGGTCCAACTAGACATGACCTGCTTGGAGACAGCCAAACCCTTACTTGCCATCGAGGAGGCTACGAACAGCTGGCTGCTTTCCTAAATTCCGCTGTTCTCACAACATAAAAGCTAAGAATCATCTTCAGTCTAGCCTATGGAACCGCTCCTCCTGCTTGGAGGAGTGTGGAGGTGGGGAAAAAGGGGGCAGGTCAACAGAGTGGGACAGATGGAACTCAGACCACTTTGGGTAAACACCCCAGTCATACCTTAAGAGAAACTTTATCCCTGAAAAAACAGAGGAATGGCAGCTTGCATGACATTGCCTGCAGCTCACCGACTCGGCTGGATGACATAATAGCCACCAAGAAAGCAGTCTTTAGAGTGCGTAAACGAATGGAACAAGAGTGCAAAGGCTCAAAGGGATCCGCCATAAGGAAAGTGAGAACCAAGTTAAGGTCCCAGACAGAACTTATTTACGAGGCCATTGCCGGGATCGTAAACACAGACCCTTCATCGGGAGATCTTTTGAAAACAGAAAAAGCCATCAGGTATCCTTTGACTGTTGCAACCTGAAGGCCTGATGAGGCCAGTGACAGACAGAAGGAACACCATTACTGTAGTGGTGGAGCAGGAGATAGGGTCAATCTTGCATTCCTTACACCACGCCTCAAATGTCCTTCACCTGCACGCATAGAGCGATCTTGTTGACGGTCGACGTGCAGTCATTAGCACCTCAAGACCTCCTCTGAGATGTCCCAGCCATACCTCATCCTCAAGAGCCATGCGTGTAGGTTGAGGTATTCCAGGTTCGAGTGGAGTACACAACCTTCGTAACCAGAGAGGTGGGCAGATGGCCAAGTCCAGAAGCTCCTAGTACCACGTTCTCCTCGCCCAACCCGAAACACCTCCTGGGAACCCGAGGAATGACTGGGATCTGAGGGAAGGCATAGTGGAGGTGAAAAGTCCACTCCACCAGAAATGCATCCCCCAGTGCGTCGCTCGCGGGGAATTCTCTAAAGCAAAATTGTCTGCACGTCCTGTTGGACGGCGTGGCAAATAGATCCCCTGCTGGAGTACCCCACTGAGAGAAGACCTCTTTTAGGACTTCCTGGCACACTTCCCATTGCCTGCTCAGGGCATCTGGCCAATCCGTTCTCAGTCCCTGCCAGATTAAATACTGAAACTGAGATTTGATTTTCTAAAAGCCAGAACGACAGCTGCATTGCCTCTCTGCAAAGGGGAGTGCACGCCACCTTGCTTGTTCAGGTAGTGTGTTGCCACCGTATTGTCCATCCTGTTCAGGACGTGCAACCCTTTCGGAAAGGGACATTCGCTTTTAGGACTAACCTGATTACTCGCAGTTCGAGCCTGTTGATGTGACATTATGCTAGCATCACGGACCAAAGGCCAAACACCAGCAAAACCTTGCAGTGAGCGTCCCAACCCTTTAGTGACTTATCAATAACCACCCTGGACTGGGGCCACAGAGGCCAGAAAGGCTCCACTGCCAACATGGTCTCGCTGTCGGCCCACCAAGAGAGATCGTTGGCCACTGACTCAGACACTTTTAGAACCTCTTTTAAAGTCCCCAAATACTGGGACCACTGACACCGCAGGAGCCAGTGCAGGGACCGCATCCGCAGTCTGGCCTCTGGCACTAGAAAAATGCAGGAGGACATGAGACCTAAGAGGCAGAGGAAGGAAACCACTGGCAAGGTGTTGTGACACTGGAAGAGCTGAACCATCGGCTTAATACTGGCGACTCCCTCCTGGGGAAGCAGGGGGAGGCCTGACCCACAAGTCTGTCCAGGTCCACTCCGATGAAATGGAGCATCGGTGTCGTGCAAGTTCATGGAGAAGCCCAGCCTGTGGGGTAGAGAGCAAGTGTCCTCAAGATGGGACAAAACCTGCTTCATAAACTTCCCTCCAATCAGTCATCGAAACACATGGACAGCGGATCTTCAGAGGTGGCCCGCGACCAACGCCATTAGCTTGGTGAAAACCCATGGGGTGCACCTTGAACTAGTAGTACTTGTCTCCTAAGAGGAATCTCAGGACTTTCCTGTGCTTCTGGTGGATCGATACGTGTAAATAGGCGTCCTGGAGATCTATTGACACCAGCCTGTCTGGAAGTCTGAGAACATGGAGAATTTCTCTCAACGTCACCATCTTGAACTTGTCCTTTCGCAGGAACTTGTTCAAGGCCCTAAGGTCCAAGCTGAGGTGGAGTCCTCTCCATTAATTGGGTACCAGGAAATACCAGCTCGATTCTCTCTGCTCGGGAGGCACCTCTTCCATGACACCCTTTAAAAGCAGGGCGAACAGCTCTTCCTGGAGCTCCCATTCCGGTTGCTGAGGAAGAGGGTTGGGCCTGTCTGGCGGCCTTTTTAAGAAAGGCAACATTAACTCTATTTGACGAGCTGGAGCGCACAGGCATCAGAGGTAATCTTCCGCGATTGGGACCAGTGCTCGCCTATCCATCCTCCAACCGGGTAATCGTGGGGGGAGAAATCAATGCAGCTTTGAGGGCAAAGCTGCCCCAGCCGCTGCTGCAGTCTGATGGCCTCTGGAGGGCCCCCGCTACCTCTTCCGGAGCACTGGAAATGCCTCTGGACCAGCATGGGTTGCAAGAGCTGAGCTTTCCTACCAAAAGGGACGTAACGGCAGTACCCTCTTGAACTTGAGGGAAAGCCAAGACTTGTCGGCCAGCATTGAGTCCTTACATTTCTCCAAGGGCTTGGCTTTTGGGCCTAACAGATTCTCGCCATCAAAGGCGATGTCCAGTAATTTGTTTTGGAGGTTGGGCGAGAACCCAGACGCATGAGGATAAGCATGTATTCTAAAGACAGTCGCTGACTCCATACATCTTTTTTTTTTAATTTGGTTTTTATTAGGTTTTTACACATAACAGTTCTCTCAATGAGAAAAGAAACAAAAGAAAAATGTACATATGGATTCATAGACGTTACACAGGTGGAAATAAAACCAATATACAATTCACAACTTCGTAACCATAGACCAAACTGAATAACAGTGAGAATGTTCTACCTAGATTTTCTCGTTTTCTTCATTCTCCTACACCTTCCGTCCTCGCCCCACCCCCATGGACTAAGAAGTCGTGTTACCAAGTAGTCGTGCCTGTGTGGTCTTGTGGCCTTTGTCACAGATTAAAACTGTTTTGATGTAGTTCAGGGGCTCTCCATTGGGAGGGCGTCTTGTCTTGATTTTGATGGTATCTGGTGGACAGTATGGGAACGAGATCAAAGCGGAAAGCAGGAGGGGAACAGTACCAAGAGGAGAGGGACCCAATCGAGGTCTACGGACAATGGGCCCTACCTCCATTAGGGTGGGTGTCTTTTGATGTGTGTTTGCATAGGAAGTCTGACCACAGGACCTCGCACTGTGTTGCCCTGCCATGGAGTGAGGCAGTGATTTTTTTCCATGGTGCATATGTTCATTACAGTGTTAATCCACTCATTCTCGGTTGGGCTCATAGCTGATTTCCACTTGGTGGCTAATAAGGCCCGAGCCGCAAGCAAGAGATGGGGGGCTAAGCCTTGTACTCTTTTCCACTCATCCTCTATTTTCTCTAGAACGAACAGGACAAGATGAGGTTCTGACGTCCTTTGAATCCCGTCCAGGTGTCTAATCCACCCCAAGACCTCATCCCAATAGATCTTAATCTTAGGACATCCCCACCACATGTGCCAATAGTCTGCAACTTGTCCACATTCGCGCCAACAGAGGGGGGAGGATGACTGATACATTTTAGATAGTTTATAAGGATCATACTGCCAGCGATTCAAGAGTTTGATAGAATGGAGTTTGTATTGGCACGATACGGATGTGCGCGTTGCCATGCAGCACATATTGTCCCACATGTCATCATCGATTTCCAACCCCATGTCTTTCTCCCAACGCGTTCTGAGATTATGTGTGTTCCCTCCACCCGCCTCTACGAGTAATTTATACATGGCGGAAATCAGGCCTTTCCTGTCAGTCTTGGAGTCCAAGAGTTTTTCGAAGGGGGTACGTTCTCTACTTAGTTTTATCTTCCATGCCGCCTTCGTTAAGACCCCTTTGATCTGTAGGTAATGGAAAGTGGACAGCACGCCTATATTTAGGGCCTCTGTTAGTTCGGGGAGAGTGATGAAGGAATCACATCGGAGAAGCTGGCCTACCCTCTCTAGCCCCGCCTCGTACCACACTTGGAATCTTTCAACAGGATGTGATTATTAATGCCCGGGGACCATAGGTGACTCAAGGGGGACGGCCATGTTGTGATTCCTCTCATCTCCGGACTCTCCCTCCATATTTCCCATATGGTGGCAAAGAGTGGATGCTCCTTCGTTTTCCTCAACACACTCTTTCGTGGGGTCCATAGCCACTCCGAGTGTGTCGCTGGGTCTAAATAGTGGTTGTCCATCTCTATCCACTGTGGTTCTTTATGGTTCCGGAAATGAGTGATGAGCACTCGCAGTTGAGCCGCAACATAGTACTTCTTGAGATCTGGAAGACCTACCCCTCCTTTGTCTTTGGGCAACGTTAATGTGTGATAGGCGATTCTGGCTTTTTTCCCCCGCCACAGAAATGTAAGGGTTGCTTTTCGAACCTCGGTGAAATATCGCTCCGGAATTTTAATGGGGAGCATCTGAAAGGGATAGAGGAACCTCGGGAGACATGTCATTTTTATAGCGTTAAGTCTGCCAAGCCACGAGATGGTTAATTTGTCCCACCTGGTTAGGTCCGCATGGAATCTGGCAAGGAGTTTTGGGAAGTTTGCCTCATATAGAGTGTCTATTCGTTTAGTGATTTGAATCCCCAAATATTGCATAGCGTCATGTTTTAGCGTCAGTCCAAGGGAGGAATATTTTGTTTCATTTGCCTCTGGTGTCCCCTGGAGGGGGAACAATATGGATTTGGACCGAATGACCCTAAACCCTGATAAGGAACAAGTTACTTACCTGTAACTGTTGTTCTCCAGCATGGGTCTCGCATGGATTCACATGCTCATGAATATTCCCCGTCGTCAGGCTGGGAATCCTCGGTAAAGAAAAAACCAGTATCAGTTTCGTTTCTGATCTGTCTTTCGTAGTAATAACCAATCACTGGTCTCTGCGTCATACTGACCACAGCCAATGACTGCCCTCTACCTAAGCACCGCCTCTGGCAGCCATCTTCAGATTTGGAAGCACGTGAAGTGGCAGTATGACCAAGTGAAGAGCCGCAGAGGGGTAGGCGGGAGGGTTCGCATGTGAATCCATGCCAGACCCATGCTGGAGAACAACAGTTACAGGTAAGTAACTTGTTCCTTCTCCAGCATGGGGTCTGGCATGGATTCACATGCTCATGAATAAAGAATACATAGCAGTACACACATGCACAACCACGGGAGGTGGCAAAGGCTCAACATTAAGCATCACAAACTCAACATTAAGCATCTTACCTCCTCACCAGGCTCACCTCAGGCGAACAGGTTGCGCAGCACTGCTTGGCCGACCCTGGACTCCTCCCTGGAATCCCGGTCGACGCAGTAGAATTTCGTGAAGGTGTGCGTCGACCTCCACGTAGCAGCCCTGCATATGTCCAGCAGGGGCACACCAGATAGGAACGCCGTGGTAGCTGCGATCGCTCTGGTGGAATGGGCTCTCGGACGGCCAGGCAGCGGTCGGTTTGCCAACCGATGACAGTACATGATACAGCCGGAGAGCCATCTGGAAATGGAAGCCTTCGAGAGAGCCTTCCCCTGATTGACAGGTCCAAAGTTCACAAAGAGTTGTGACGTCTTCCGAAAACACTTCGTGCGGTCTACGTAGAACTTCAGCGCTCTAGCCACATCCAGCGAGTGCAAAGTCCTCTCAGCCGGCGACGAAGGCGACGGGAAGAACACAGGCAACACCAAGGGTTCGTTGAGATGGAAGTCCGACGGCACCTTGGGCATGAAGGAGGGGTGCGTCCTGAGCACTACCCTCGTGTCGTGGAAAGTCAAGTACGGGACCTTGCAGGAAAGGGCCTGGATCTCTCCCACTCGTCGTGCGGAGGTGATGGCCACAAGAAAAGCTGTTTTCCACGATAGAAACTTCAACGGGGCCGAGTGCAGAGGCTCGAACGGAGGTCCCATGAGCTTGGTCAGCACCACGTTGAGCTCCCACGCCGGGGCCGGAGCCTTCACCGGCGGGAACGATCTGAACAGTCCCTTCATGAACTCTTTCACCAGACGATGAGACCACAAGGACGTCCGCCCCGTGGTTCTGGTGTATCGGGAGATCGCAGCAAGATGAATCTTGATGGACGCGTGTGCCAGACCAGCTTTGGCCAGCGTCAGCAGGTACGGCAGTACTTGGGGAGCCGTAATCCGTAGAGGGTTAATCTTCTGTGCGTGGCACCAGACAGAGAACCTCTTCCATTTGTGTCCGTAGCATTTAAGAGTCGAGGACGCCCTGGCCTTTGCAAGAACCTCTCTGCAATCGGCCGGTATGTCGTATCCTCCAAACTCTAGCGCTGCAGGAGCCAGGCCTGCAAGTTCAGCGACTTCGGGTCGTGGTGGAGGATGGCGCCTCCTTCCCTGGAGAGTAGATCCGCGTCCGCCGGCAGCTTGATCGGCGGGGACGCTGACAAGTCCAGAAGGTCCGGGAACCATATCTGCCTCGGCCACGCAGGTGCGACGAGGATCATCCTGCACCGTGACCTCTTGAGCTGGTTGACGAGCCGGATTAGCAGAGGCAAGGGAGGGAACGCGTAGAGGAACAGGCCCTCCCAGGGGAACGAGAAAGCATCGCCCATGCTCCTCGTCTGGGGAAACCTGCTGGCGAACCTCCGGCACTTGGTGTTCGTTGCCGTCGCGAACAGGTCAATCTGGGGTGTGCCCCACCGTCGGAAGAGGCGATCCACCAGATCCTGCCGTAGTTCCCACTCGTGGCACGAGCGCAGCTCCCTGCTGAGTGAGTCGGCGATGGTGTTTTTTATCCCTGCCAGATGAAACGGTACCAGAAAAATCCCTTGGGCGACGGCCCAATGCCACAGGTCCTGCGCCTCCTTGGACAGCGCTGGGGACCTGGTTCCGCCCTGTTTCCTGATGTAAAACATGGTGGTGGTGTTGTCGGTGAAGATCCTCACCACCTTGCCCTTGAGGGACGGAAGGAAGGACCTGAGGGCCCAAAACACTGCACGTAGCTCCAAGACGTTGATATGCAGGGACTTCTCCGTCGGGAGCCAGAGTCCCCTTGCGTGCAGATTTTCGGTGTGCGCTCCCCACCCTTCCAGGGAGGCATCCGTGGTCACAGTCTCCTGGTGGGCTGGGGTCTGGAAGTCCATGCCCGCCGTCAGATGCGCGCGGGTGCCCCACCACCGTATCGCTCGTCGGAAACTCTCGTCGAGCTTGATCCTTTCCTCGAAACTGCCCGTCGTCTGGATCCAGCGCGCATCCAGGAATTCTTGCAACGGGCGCATCCGGAGCCTGCACATGGGAATGAGGTAGATGCAGGAAGACATCATCCCGAGGAGGGACTTGATGGACCTCACCTTGGCCGCGTCGGCCACCAACATCCGTTGCACCTTGCCCAAGATGGTCCTGGTCCTCTCCTCCGACGGGGAGGCCAGAAGGGACACTGTGTCGAGCCTCGCTCCCAGAAACAGTGCGACTTGCGCGGGCACCAGGTGGGATTTGGCGTAGTTCACGGAGAATCCCATGTCCGTGAGGAGTTGGACGGTCCTTGCCGTGTGGACCACGGCGAGCTCCCTCGTCTTGGCGCGGATGAGCCAGTCGTCCAGGTAGGGGTAGACGTGAATCCCCTCGCGGCGCAGCTGCGCCGCCACCGGTGCGAGGCACTTGGTGAATACCCTGGGTGCCGACCGTAGTCCGAAGGGGAGGGCTTTGAACTGGTAATGACGCCCTTGGACCACGAATCTGAGGAATTTTCGGTGCCCCTTTAGGATGGGAATGTGGAAGTAGGCATCCTCCAAATCCAACGACGATAGGAAGTCTCCTTCCTCCAGCTGACCCAGGACGTGCTGGAGGGTGACCATCCGGAACTTCTGCGCCTTGATGAACTTGTTCAGACGTCGCAGGTCTAGGATGGGGCGCCATCCTCCCGTCTTCTTCTTCACGAGGAAGTATCGCGAGTAGACTCCGGAGCCCCGAAGCCTCTTTGGGACGAGTTCGATGGCGCCCTTTCTGAGCATCGCCTTTACCTCCAGGAGAAGTTGAGGGACGTGAAGTTCTTTCCTGGCCACGGGGGGGACGCGCGGGCACCTTCTTTGAAACTCGAGCGCGTGGCCCCGGGCCAGGGCGTCCAGCACCCAACGGTCGGTGGAGATGGACTCCCACACGCTGACGAAGCCCGCCAGCCGGCCTCCCACCGGGGTGCTTCGGTGGGGGCCCGACCCCACGGCCGGTTCAATCCTGCTTGGACGCGGCCTTGCCGCCTTGACCTCCTTGGCGACGACGGCGGGGTCCGCTAGACTTGCCTCGTCCTCTGTAGGCCTCTTGCGACGACGAGCGGGCCGCTTGACGGTAGGAAGCGAAACCGCCGCCGGAACCTTTGGAGGCGCCCTTGCCTCCGCCGCTCCGAAAGGGCGTTCGTCGTTGCTGCAGGACTCCAAGGGCCCTGGCCGTCTCAGTATCCGCCTTGATGGCCTGAAGGGAATCGTCCACTGTCTTCCCAAACAGGTTGTTCCCGTCGAAGGGCATGTCCAGGACTCTGGTCTGGACGTCCTGCCGAAAGTCTGTAGCTTTGAGCCATCCACGACGTCGAAGGCAAACGCCGTTGCCCAGCTGGCGGAACCCAGTGTCGGCGATGTCCGTCGCCACGGTGATGGCGTGGTCCGACGCCACCTCACCTTCCTGCAGGATCTCAAGGGCCTCCGCCCTCTTGTCGTCCAGCAGAAAATCCAGCAGGGGAGCTATCTTGTACCAGAGCTCCCTGTCGTAGCGGGCCACGATAGCCAAGGCGTTGGCCGCTTTAATCGTCGTCGCTGCCGACGAGATGACTCTACGTCCCATAGCATCCAATTTCTTTCCCTCGCCGTCCGGCGGGGAAGTTGATGTGGAGGCCGCACCCCCCCCGCTTTCTTCCTGGCTGCCGCGGAGACGACGGAGTCCGGGGTAGGCTGCGCCCGGAGGCATAGGGGGGCCGTGTCCGGGACCCGGTACTTTTTCTCGTACCGGTCTCTTCTAGCTGGCGTCGTGCAAGGGTTCTTGAGGAGGGAAAGGCCCTCATCCCAAATGTCGTCCAACAGAGGCACTGCGAGGACCGTCTTCCTCTTGGCCTCGCGCCGCTGATAAAGGAAGCCTTCCTTTTTCTTCTCCTCAGGGCAGAGTTGGAAAAGCTCGGAAGCCCTGGAGATCATGGAGTGGAAAGATCCGATCTCGTCGGGCGGAGAAGCCCTGGTGGAAGGCGACGACGGAAAATCCTCGTCGTCCGTACCCGTCGCTGCCGTGTCAGTCCCCGTATCATCCCCTCGGGTGGACGGGGAGGAGGGCTGGACGGGGCGCGACGGTTGAAAAGGAGGTGGTGGATGGATCCTTCTTTTCTTGGTGGGGGGAACACCAGAAGGTCCCGGTTCTGGATCCCCCGACGGGAGAGGTTCCTCCGTCGGTAACGGTAGCCTCGTCCTTATCTCGGAGCATAAGGACTGTATGGCCAACAAAATGGCCGCCGAGTTGTTTTGCGGCGCTGGCAGAGGGGAATCCGACGGGCGAGCAGGGGCCCCGTCGGTATCCTCGACGATGTCGTCGTCACCTGCGTCGGGGTCCATTCCGACGGGCTGGCCTTCTTCCACGCCTAGGCCGTGGCTTAAGACCTCGATCAGCTCCTCTTCTGAGGTTGAGGCCGAATCTACGACGACGCCCTGCCCCCCCTTCTTCTTCCCCACGGAGGGTTTCACGGGGGTCCTATCGATGGGCACAAAGGAAGACTCCCTCCGCGGAGGCAGGGAGATTCTGGGCCCTGAGGTCGCCACCACTGGTGTAGCCACCACAGGCTGAGCCAGGGCCGCCGCGACCGTTTCGATAGAGGGCTTGGTCGGATGGATCAAGGCCTTCACCACCTTAGGTGCGCTCACCGCCTTATCCTTGAGGGAGGGGGCACTGCCACGCTCCTCCTCTGCCTTAGAGCTCGACCGGGGCCTCTCCAGGAGCTTCGCCGGGTGCTCGGCCTTCCTCTTACCCGACCCAGAGCGTTGGCTCGTGGTTGATGGTGCCGGGGAGGGTGCGCCCTGCCTGGCGCCCGTAGAGCCCGACCGTTCGGCGCTCCCGGTGCCAGCGGACTCGCGGTGCTTGGCCTTATGTTGGGCCCCCGTCGCCGGGGCGCCCTCAAAGGTCTTAGAAGACCGCTCGGATTTCTTCTTCTTCTCGCCAGACGGGCTCTTACCCTCCAGCCAGTTGGCGAGACGTTGATGGCGGTCCTTCATGGTCCGTTCCGACATGTTGCCGCAAAACGCACAGTCCTTCTCCACGTGCGTCTTGTCCTCATGAAGGCAGTAAAGGCAGAAAGAGTGTTCGTCCTCCTTGAAGACGTTCTGCAGCTGGCATCCAGGGCAGACCCTGAACAGCTTTCCGGGCGTCGAGCTTCCCTTCTCCTGGGCCATCTCCGAGACCGGGCCTGAGAAGCTTCTGAAGTCCTCCGAAGCGTAGCTCGACGAAATCTTCACCCTTGAGGGGCACAGATGAATCCGACACGGGTCCCCGTTGATCGGATGTAGGATCGGTGGAGCTTGAGGCTCTTTTGACCGAAAGAATCGAAGTTTTTTGTGAAAAAGCGCGAAAAATAGCACTAACGCTCGAGAGCAATAGCACGAGGATCCCAACACATGAACGTGCGGTAAAAATCTGAAGATGGCTGCCAGAGGCGGTGCTTAGGTAGAGGGCAGTCATTGGCTGTGGTCAGTATGACGCAGAGACCAGTGATTGGTTATTACTACGAAAGACAGATCAGAAACGAAACTGATACTGGTTTTTTCTTTACCGAGGATTCCCAGCCTGACGACGGGGAATATTCATGAGCATGTGAATCCATGCCAGACCCCATGCTGGAGAACTGGCCATATTCTTCAAGGAGGGATATAGCTTGCGGAATGGATCTAGAGGGGTTGACCACATGAAGGAGTATGTCATCAGCATATAATGCCAGCAGGTGCATCCCTTCTATGCTGGTGTCTGATCGTATTTTATGTGCCAGTGGTTCAAGCGATAAGGCAAACAAGATAGCCGAGAGTGTGCATCCCTGTCGGGTTCCTCGCTTCAACCGAAACCACCTGGAATATGTCCCATTTACGAATACCGAGGCTGTGGGCCTCGCGTAGACTGCATGCATTCCCTTCCTAAGTCTAGGGCCCATTCCAATCTTGCAAAGGACTCCCATTAGGAAGTCCCAGTCAACCCTATCGAACGCTTTTTCTGCGTAGATGGAAAATAATGAGGGGTCAGTGTCCAAATTGTGGGAGACATGTATCAGGTGCAGGGTCTTACGCATTGTGTCTGCACCCTGGCGACCCAATATAAAGACAACCTGGTCGGGGTGGATGAGGCGGGGCATGAATGACTCAATTCTAGCGGCCAGGACCCTTGTGTATATCTTCGCGTCTATGTTGATCAGGGAAATGGGGCGATATGATCCACATTTTTTGGGTTCTCTCCCTTCTTTCGGGATGACAGTTATGAGTGCTTTAACAAATGAGTCTGGAGGTTTCCCGGTCTCTAGGATTTCATTAAATAATTCGACTAGGAAGGGCGTAAGCTGTGTGGCAAATGTCTTCTAAAAACCTGCAGTGTACCCATCCTCGCCCAGGGATTTACCTAGTGTTAGTCGTTTTATGGCCTCCTGAATCTCCTCCTCAGTTACGGGGGCGTCCAGGGCCTCAGACTCATTGCATGACAATTTGGGCATATCAATGTCAGACAAGTAGGAGCGAATGCCGGACGGGTCCGGTTCCGTCTCTGGGGTGTACAGGGCTTCATAAAAATCTGCAAAGGCTTCGGGACTGGTGGTCCTACTTATCGCTGTGCTGGGTCCTCCGTCAACCATTTCCTGCAATCTGCGTTCTGCTTGTTGTGCTCGCAGCCTGGCCGCCAGCAACGCGTCCGCCTTGTCTCCTTTCTCATAAAACTTTTGTTTGAGGAAGAGGAGTTTGCGTGTTATTTGGTCATGTTCCAGGAGGCGGATTTCCTCCCTTTTTTTCCCTGCTTGGCTGGCTTTTTCACGGTTTAGCACATCCCCATCCCTCGCCTCATTTTCTAGTTGAGTGATTTCCCTGCGGAGTCTATTTTCGATCAGAGCCCTCTCTTTTCTTGTTGACTCCCTCCCTCACAAGGATACCCCTCCAGGTCGCCTTGCCCGCATCCCAGACCCCCTGTTTAGAGACCTCCCCAGTGTCATTCAATCGAAAGTATTCGGCGATCTCCGTTTCCATTTCCGATTTAAAGACTGGGTCTTTCCATAGGGTTTCATTGCATCTCCATTTCCCACCTCTGACTGACAAGGACTCTCATACCATGTCAGCGATCACCATGTCATGATCAGACCATGTGATTGGAGTGATTTCCGTGTGTGAGGTCGTACCGCATAGATCTCTTGAGAAGTAGAGGTGGTCAATGCGGTTGAGTGTATTGTGTGGGGCTGAAAAGAAGGTGCAAGCTCTCTCTGTAGGGTGCATTTGTCTCCACACATCAGTCAGTCCATACAGTTCCACCATTGACCTGAATTGAGCGTGATCTCCATCCGAGTTTATCACGTGTTTCTGGATTACCAGGTTTCCAATCCAACATGGGATCAGTCCATGTATTAAAATCTCCCCCAAGGATGACATGACCTGTTGACTCTAGCATAATCTTAGGAATTGTTTTGGAGAGAAATCTAACTTGCCCTACATTGGGGGAGTAAATCGTGGCAATCGTGCTGGACACATTCCCAATGGGCCCCGAAACCAGCAGGGCACGGCCCTCAACATCTGACCAAACCTTTGAGATCTTGAAGTCTAACCCCTTCCTAATGAGAATTCCCACTCCTCCCCTCCTCAACTGTCCCGAACCCCAGAACTCCATCCCGGAACGCCTCCCCAGGACCACCCTCTCCTCTCCTTTCATATATTTAGTTTCCTGCAATAGAAGGATATTAATTTTTGATCTGCGAAATTCTCTAAAGACAAGTGATCTCTTCGTTGGTGAATTGAGACCTTTGACATTCAACGTTCCCACCCTATGGCACCCCTGAAATGTGATTCAGCGGTCATCGTAACAGAATCTTAGACCATACATATTCTGTGACCATTGTAACTCAGTTCCTTGGTATCGAAACAACCACATGACCGTTGCACTTGATTCAGCACGTGCCTTAGTCCCCCCACACCCCCACAAACCCCCCATTCCTTCTACCCGAGTTCGGTGGCATCCGATCGGGCTAAGTTAGATTCACTAGCCCTAGACCGAACCACCAGTGGAGATCGTTACCCCACGGTCCCCTCGTAGAATAAACATCAATATAACTAATGAGCCCCCAGGAACCTCCCCCTAGAGTGAGCCCAATTCTGCAAGATAAGTGCAGGTTTCAATCGCATCAACCATGTTGTCCCTTTATCAAATGTCAATTCAAGCAAAGAGTACCATACTTATGGAGGCTCAACCGCCCCCCTACGGAGAGCCGTTTCCTCTGCGATATTTCCTCGAACCTTTCACCTTCCTCCTCTTCGGGCCTTGTGTCTGCCATTCCGTCCCATCCCTAGGAGGACGGTCACGGGATTCCTCGCAATCCTGCGGGCCTAGTAAATCAGCGATGCAATCCTTGATCTGCTGTTCAGAGCTCAACCTGATCTTCGTGCGTTTATGTTCGAAGGAGAGAGAAAAGGGATATCCCCACCTGTAGCGCGTGTCCCGAGATTTAAGCCACGTCGTGAGTGGTTTGCACATTTTCCTCAGGGCTAATGTCAGGGCGGAGAGGTCCTGATATATCGATATTTGGGCTCCACTCAGGGTGATGGTGTCTCCACACCTTTTCCAACACTCTCATCATGTCTTGATACCGGTGAAATCTTGCCAGCACCGATCTCGGGCCTCCAGGTGGGCCTCCTGCTCTGTGAATGCGTTCTGTTTTGGGTTCATCAATGTTGTCATCCGCAACCAGGAGCTTGATGTCATGAAGGGTCGTTTTTAGGTCCTCCTCCGTTTCCCCTTCCTTCTCAGGAATCCCAAAAAAGCGTAGATTGTTTCGTCTTTCGCGATTCTCCAAATCATCCATCTTAAGTTTGAATTCTTGCTCTCTTCTTTCTAATTTAGTTATTCTGTGGGTGAGCTGTGTTTCCAAGACATCAATTGAGGCCCGATTGTTCTCAACACCTTCAACCCTGTCCTCTGTGTTGTCAAGGCGCTGTGTGAGTTTATCGATTTTTCCTCCTATGCTGGCTCCAATCTTCCTTTTTTCAGCCAGTAAATCTGCAATATCTCCTTTTGTCACGGCGGTCTCTGCGCCAGCAGTTGATGATGTGGCCATTGTGGGGCCCGCGTCAATTTGCGGTGCTGATCGGTATGCATATATGGCAAGTTTCTGGCGGGCGTTCATGCGCCTGATGTTTGCAGTTTCAACGTATCGTGAGTGCAGGTGCTCGAGTACCCGGTACCACAGAGGAGGCACACGCCCCTAGTCCAATTTTTTCCTTCTTATTTTTTACTTCAGTTTCTGGCCGAGACGGGCCGTTTTGAGAGTGTCTCCGGGGGCCTTTCCCTCTGTGGGGGAGATGTGTATTTTTTTACAGTCTGAGCAAGGACCTTATCATCTGTGGTAGATCAGACGCGAAGTGCACCCATTGTGTGCCCACACCGTCGTTGCCACTTTTAGGGAGAGTCAAGCTCTTCAGGTACCCCTGGAGGGCACAATAGTGTCGATTGGGCTAACTATCAAGAAGCCCCGCGGACAACCCGCGTCTGGAAGGTGACGCATTGCCTATGTTCAGTTTCGCAGGTCCCCCAGGGCGTAGGCAAGGCCGCAATCAACTGTCGCAGATTCGGGCTAGGGGTTCTGTGTATTACGGCCAAGCGAGGGGGGGGGTGGCCAATGGGAATCACTTACTTCTCTTGGTTCGCGCTCCTTGCAGAGGGAGGCAAACTAATCCCTCCGCAGGAATACGTCACGGCGGAAGAGTGAGCACAGGGCCCGTGCCTCCGTTGTCCCCACAGGGTGTCCGGCTTCACACCGCCTGGTTTGTCTCAGACCCTTTCTTCGCTATTGCGGGCCATCGATTGTTCTGCCGGGTCCTCGCATCCAGGAGTGGCGTCGTGTAGATGTGGGGGCTCAGCCTCCGATGCATACTCCTCTTGGTGTCTGCGCAGCAGTCGCTCCCGGCCGGGTAGAAGTTCCGGGCCGCACCAAGGCCAAATCCAGTTTCGTTTTCGCCGCCACGGGTTCTTGGCGATATTTACTGGAAGCTTGGGTCGTTTTCACCCGGGTTTTCTCCCATGTATGGTCGTTACCTTCATAAACCTTTGTCTCGAGTTTTAACCCCGGGGGGGAGGGGGTCCAAAAGTGGGGGCTCATTCCACTTTTCGGGACCTCGGGACGGGAGCTCACGCTGGAGAGGAACTCATCCGCACGCCCTCTGGTGGCCACCTCCATACATCTTCTGATGCAATCTGCGACATCCAGGCCCATCTGCAACGACTGCTGGGCCCACCTCCGAACCATCAACCACAATTCTTTGTAAGCCCTACTGCATCTCCCATTCGGGAATGTACTGAATGGCTACCCTGGTAGCCCTCCAAAAGCCAAGCGAGTACTTTGTGAACGTGCAGGACGAGTTAACCACCTTAAGGGCCATACTGCCTGAAAAGAACACCTTCTAAGCTAGGCCGTGAACATTTTTCCTTCCCTATCCATAGGAGTATAGCTGTGGCTGGCCTAGTATTAACAGTGGCCACCTGCACCACCAATCCCTCTGGCCTCGGGTGAGTGGAGAGAAACTTGGTCTCCCCTTGCCGGCCTGTACTTCTTTGTGAAGCCCGAATTCACTGGGGATCGGTGCTTGACCTCAGCCACATTCAATGGCATGGCCATCTCAGTAAAGGGTCCTTCCTCCAAAAGGTCTGTGAGATTGTAGCCTGACAAAGGTCTGGCTGGGGAACTTCAACCTACGGTACCCACCACCCTATACACTGTGGCACAGTACTTGGCATTTGCATGCCCATAAGGGTGAGCCTGCTGCATCTCCAAATCAGGAGCGGTGTCCAGTCCACTCACATCATGCAGGCCCTAAGCTAAGGAGACTAAATCCACCTGATCAGCGAAAGTCACTGCCTCCAGCACCTGCAAAAGCAGGGTCGAAGCCACACAACATCTGGTCGGGACATATGAATGTTCGGCTACTGGCACTGATACTGATGGTCCGGCATCAACCGGTGTGGAAAGACTGGTGAGCGCCTGGGGCACACTGGTCATCATTGGTGCCAGGCAGTACTAGCCAGACTCAGCGGCGACCCAGAGGGCTTTGATGATGACTTCACGATGGTCAGCTTGGGGATGGGGTGATCGGGCAACAATGGAGCCAACAATGCCTGCTGCTTCGAGGGATCACCTGTACCCGCATTCGCTTTTTGCAACATTTCGAGCATCTGCTCTTTGAAGGCCTCCAACTCTGGCTTGCAGGTAGACCCTGCCGACGACTTACCGGGCTCATCCGACGAGTAGGAGCCATGCCTGCATCCTCAACACTTTCTTTTTAAGGGAGGAAGAGGAGTGAGAGCCTGACCTCTTTCTTCCGATGCCTATCCTCTTTTGTAGGACTAGGCCCCTCCATATTGAGCTCAGACTAGGCGATTGAGCATGCTGGAGACTTAGATGGAGGCCGGTCACCTGCGAGTTTCACAGCGCTCTCTAGCATAGATTTTGGGTTAATCTTCCTACAGGAGCCACAGTCCTCTGTAAAGTGACTGACACCAAGGCACCACACGCAGACGCTGAGTGGGTACGTAAAGGACATTTTGGAACAGAAGTCTCTACAGCACTTGCAGCCCGGCACCTTGGCAGTGGACATGGTTTTGAAATCGTGAATACATAGTTTGTAAAGATTCTTGTGAGAGTTGTTCCTCGAGCAGCGTGCTCAGTGCGTGGAAAAAAGGAACCAGGGTACAGGGGCGTAGTGATGCAGTATGTGTACGATGACCAACATCACGCTTGGAGTTGACGACCAATGCATCGAGGCAAGACGGATCGACAACCGAGTCGAGGTGCACTACGCCCCCTGTCAAAAAGTTTTCAGAGCAGCCGACCATGGAATGGATATCTGAGGAGGAATCTGCAGGAGAAAGGTTATTCACTGAAGCAATAGTATTGAGAAGCAGCAGGAGGAGAGGTAGTGGAAGTGGCAGAGGAGAAGAGAAGTAGTAGCGAGAGGTGCTAGTGGAGTAAGAGTAGTGGTAAGACTGTAGAGGTACTAGTAAAGAGGCAGTGGTGACAAAGTTGAGAACGAATGAGAGAGAAGATAAAGGAGGCCGTAAAGTGGTAATGAAGTAGTGACTGGAGGATTAGAAAGAAGGGGGAGTAAAAGTAGGAAGAGGTAACATCAAAGGGGGGGAGGTAGAGTTTAAGATTAGAGGAATAGTAGTGTGGTGGGAGGAGAACATCATGAGACCCAGAGTAGGAGAGGGTCATGTGAAGCTATGTGTGTGTGCCAAGAAGCTGGGTCCTGGTTGGAAGAAGGCACCATCCTCAACTTCCCTAGAATACTAAGCGTGTCTAGGAGAGGTAAAGTCAAAAGGCCCCTAGGGAGTAAGTCAACCATTGACTCAGGAAAACCACCAGTGGTCTAAGGATGAACAAAATAGAGACAGGTGTCAACTGGTGTTAATCCCAACACCCTGTTACGGACAATTGGGCTGGGGGAGGTGGGAACTAGCAGGAGATAAAGCGAGAGTGACAGCACCAACGGCAAGCTTCCCCAGGAACCAAATTAGCCCTAAAGATTTCCTGAGACATCTCTCAGCAAAGCTGTTTATGTTATACAAAATAAACACCCTTGGTACATATAAAGGTCTCAAGCGTGGTTATTTGCTGCAGACCACAGCAGATTTGTAAGCAAGCATGCCTATAAATACTAAATATATAATTAAGTTCGCATCATGCACTTTTTCAACTTTCCTGGACCTGTGTTACAGTTCTTGTTTAAAATAAAAATCTCATAAAGGAAACCTGTGTTTGCAATGCCAATAGAGTATGAGAGCAATGTTATGTATTTTATTTTAGCTTGTCCACCTCTGACTTCCTTCATTGCTTCTTTGTTCTGTTTTGATGTTTTTCTTCATTCATTATTTATATATTTGCTGCCATATTGTGTTAATTTTATTCAATGAAACTCAAACTACAAAAAAAATGCAGATAATTTACAAAGAATATACACATTTCTTAAATTAGTTGCACATTGCAATGTGAATTTAACCAACCTGAAAGCAATCTTGATCTTGACCTTTGATCAGCAGACGTAAATTCTGAGTTAAAGATGAAGAGTTATTGCGGAGAATAAGTTTCTGTTGGCTGGAAACAGAATTGTGGTGGTCTTAGTTGAAACAATTGGCACAAGAACAAACAAAAACTTTTAGTGGCAAGATAATTAGTGAACTTTTCAGAAAATATATTACCTGAAATGATACCACGATTTACAGCCAAAAGCGTCAAGAATTTTGAGGATACCATGTCAATTACACAACAAAGTAAATCGAATGACACAATCCTTCACTCTATAAACATGCTTTATATGCTTAAGGATGCAGCAATTACCATGTAAAGGTAATAGCCTAACATTAATAGAATCAGTTGGCTGAGGAAAAGGTTACTTACATTAAGTGCCTTTTCTGTTTTATTGATCAGTGGAGACTTGTCTGAAAGTCTACAATACACAAAATACCACCAACAATAATAATGAAAGATTGCGGAATGAAGAGGTCAGGGGTTATGGAAGATGAGGACAAACAGTAAAATCAAAGTAGAATGTGTCCTTATTTCTGGACCAAAATATAATTTGTGTCCTAATGCTCAGAGGTACAGCATGGAAATGGAGGAAAATCGGATAAGGAATGGGGGAGATGAGACTAAGGGATGGAAAGAAGGGAAAAAAACAAAGAAGGGGAATGGAAGACCACAGAAGAAACCTTAAGTGATGAAGCAAAGCAGAAAGTGGCAGAGAAAGGAAGAAAGGAGGAATCGCAGACACCTAACACAGAGAAAGAAGGTACTTTACACACCGAATGGAGGAAGCACAGACTTCCCCATAAGAGATACATATTCAAGATGAGAAAGCTAACCAAGAAATGGGAATGGGGAACTGAAGGGGGAGGGGTGAACGTAATGAGCACAATATATGGGGAAAAAGAAAGGACTCTAAGATGTATAAAATAAGGGGAAAAGTACCATCCAAATTTAAAAAGTATGCTGACAAGTTGGCTTGCAATTTCCCAAATTCAATTTCTAACACAATTCCCCTGAAATTGACTGCAATACATTCCTATCCTACCGGAAATTAGATTTTAAAAATATCCAGGTGTACTGATTCTCTACTCATTTGGGTCACGGTCTACTGCTAAGCTTAAATTTTCAATGGGGATATGAAGATTTGGCGTTGTCACCTTGTCAACTCACCCACATGTAATCAAGCTCAACACATTTCACTGTTAAAAACAACGAACACTCTAAAATGTGTATGCTCTTGAAGAGTTATTCGGATTAGACAACAGCTTTTGACTTCATGTCTGATACTGGTTATAGACGAATGAAATAAGTTGCCAAATAAAGCAAATAGTTTCCACTCAATGGGGAATCAGTTTAGTGTGGTATGTAGGACAATCCTGTACATTGCTCGGACCTCCCCACCCCCAATCCTAACAGGCTAATTTTGAAATGAGTGTTGCCTTCACTTTTAGCCTATACAGGATATGTATATGCCTCAGTAAAATAAAATGGAATCCAAGTGTGAAAGCAACATAAAAATGAGTTAATTACACTACCTAAAGCATTACATTATACAACCACAATATTACATTTGAGTTCCAAATGGTAGGTGCCCAGGCATTGAAGCCTGCAAAGCCAACATTTTTTTAAAGTGACGCAAGGTTGGAAGGAAGAGTGCACCCAAAAGGGGCTTTATGGACTCTCTTGAAGAGAGGCATTGGTACCTTGCGTCACTTTAAAAAATGTTGGCTGTGCAGGCTTTAATGTCTGGGCACCTACCATTTGAAATTCACTGCCTCTAGAGCTACGAGCACGTGACTCAATAAAAAACTTAAAACACTAATATTTCACAGGGGTATAGATTAATCTTAAACATGTCTTCTCGTCTAATTCTACGGACTCCATTCTGTTTCCTCCATTTCTTTTTTTTTTACATTGTCTGTCTTGTGAGCACCCTGAGGCCTTTGGGCATGTGGCACAATATAAGAAAATTATAGATAGATAGAAAACACAATTGTCCCTTCTCCAATTAACAAAATGTTGCTGGATTCTTTCATGTAACTGTAGAGATTTATTTCTGTGCCTTGTCATACACTTTGAATATATACTCTTCTTGTAGATAGATGGGCTGCTAACATCGCACATTTCCTTGCACATCTCTTATTTAGATGCTGTATGCAGGTTCCAGCTCACATGTTGATTTTTAAATGTAAGGTTATGCTTTGCATCCTTTTCTTTTTCATAATTTCCCTACAGTGTCCATAAACATCCAAGAAATATTGTCTCCAGGACTCCATATGGTAAATTGGACTACTTCAGCACACTATATTATTACACCATGTTTCTATATCCCCTTGTACATGGCTTTGGTGCTTTCACTCTATATAAAACCAAACATATACAGACCTATTTGGTCTGACCACTTCCTTCTTCACCTTCAAGTCCCACTTATAGTAGTATCCTGTAGGGTCGAGGCTCTTCTTTTTTATTATAGGGGTCATCCAAGCCTCCTTGATGTTTCCTGGGACATAGGCCTCTAGAAAAGAGCGATTTACAAATCCAGTAACCCAAGGGACAAGTGTGGTAGCAAAGTTCTTAAAGAACGTGGCAGGGAAGACATCTCCCTTACAGCGTAGGTTCAAGTTTTTGTACGACCTCCAGCACCTCATCCTCTGATACTTGTTTAAAGGAAAATATGGTGGTGCCTGAGGTTGGGACATCACATGGCTCTAACAGTTTAACATGATCCAGAATACAGTTTTGATGTTTTCTAGTTTTTCTGAGTAAAACCATCATGTATGCGTGGGCACAAGTCATTGTTCATGATAGAGGACTCAGCTGTTAACCCCTAAAGTTCTTGTAGAACTGAAAAAAGTTATTTTGATTTAGATTCAGCATTCATTCAGATTTTCCATTTGGCTTTGAAAATGTCCTCCTTAAAGCTCCTGGCTGCAACTTTATATTTAGCCATGGTATCATCTGACTGATGATTCCACCAATTACATTCCGCCTTACGTTTCAAGCCTCCAACATGTAGAACTTCAGGGGTAAACCACTGGTTGAAACTAATTACTTTATTCGGTTTATTAAGTCTCATATGAGTCAACAAATCAAATGCCTCATTAGTACCTGCTGTAAAAAGAGATGCAAGTCACAGAGAGAAGAACAAGTTACTTACCAACTGTAACGTTCTTTCGATTGGATGTTCCTCCCACTAGTCCTCATCTTAGATATCTTGTCTCCCAGTTTTGCTGCTTCGTTAAAAAAAATGTCACCAGAGGGCGCTGTGTTCGAGGCCGCAGAGTCAAAGTCCCTCGAGGGCCACCGTCGAGCTTCGATGCCATCCGCTGTATAAAGGGCTCGAGCAGGGCCCGTTACCTCAGTTCTGTTTTTACAGTGTTTAAAGCCTGATCAGCTGATGCAACCGTAAAGTCCTCTGGCTCTTAAGGGAGTTTGAGTGCAACTGGCGCAAACTGTACGGAGGAGTAGGTTGGGAGAGTCAATGAGGAATACGTGGGAGGAACATCCAATAAAAAGAACGTTATAGTTGGTAAGTAACTTGTTCTTTGAATGGATTGTGTCCTCCCAAGTATTCCTCATCTTAGATAGGCTCCCAAAGCAGTAATAATTTGGAGGAGGTAGTACCAGAAAATTCAATTATGGACTGAATGAAGGACAGCTTTTGGAAAGAGTCCTCCTTGAAATGAAGTAGAATCCAAGCAGTAATGCTTCACACAGTTGTGCATTGAAGACCAGGAGGCAGCAGCATAAATATCCTGCACCGGGACACCCCTCTGAAGAGGCGTGGAAGTTGCCATGCCCCTGGTTGAATGAGCCCTTAATCCATCTGGAGGCTCTTTTCCAGCCAATTTATACCACTCCGGAATTGCTAGAATTATCCATCTGGATAGGGTTTGTTTAGACACTCCAAGTCCCAATTTGTGCCCAGTATACCCAACAAATAGTTGGTCACATTGTCTAAGATTTGCCAATGTGGAAATGTAGAAACTGAGAGCCCTTTTTGGGTCCAGTCTATACAACCTTTCCTCTTACTAGCGTGAGGAGGAGGATAAAAAAAAGAGGATAAAAAGAAGGTAAGGTAATTTTGTGTGACATGGAAATCCGAGATTATTTTAGGCAAAAAGATGGTTTGACTTTTATAATAACTGTCTCTATGGAAAATGGTGTGAGGAGGCTTACAAGAAAGTGCCTGCAACTCACTTACCCTGCGGGCTGATGTTATAGTCACCAACAAAATTGTTTTAAGAGTGACAAGTCTTAATGGGCAAGAATGTAAAGGTTCGAAAGGGGCACACATGAGAAATTATAACACTAAATTCAAATCCCAGATGGGCACCTGAAAAGGTGTCAGAGGGTACACATTTGTTAGCCCTTTCAAGAATTGAATGGCTAATGGCATTTTAAAAAAGGACCCCTCTTCCGAGGAATGCTTAAAGATAGATGGCGCTGCCAGATATCCTTTTATAGTGCCAAATTGGAGCCCCAAATTGGCCAAGTGTAAGAGGAAAGAAAGTACTTGGAGTATTACATAAAAATGGATCCACATTCTTATCCTTGCACCAGTTACTGAACTTGTTCCAACAACACCAGTACAGGGATTTTGTTGCTGGCCTTCTGGCCGAAAGCAAACTCTCCTTTACATCATCCGGGAGGTCCCAATCCTTATATCTTAACCTCTCAGAGACCACGCGATAAGACCGAGTGTCTTGACCTCTGGATGGAGAACCCGACCTTCCTCTTGCGAGAGAAGATCCTCTCTTTGTGGAAGACGTATTGGAGGGCAGATGGACATCTCCAGAAGGTCCGAGTACCAAGTCCTCCTGGCCCAATCCGGGGCAATTAGGATCATGGTTTTCCTGAATTTTCTCAACCTCCCGATTACCTGAGGAATCAGGGGGACTGGAGGAAATGTGAAGGAGTGGAAAAACCCAGTCCACCACGAACGCATCTCCTAGAGCTCCTCTTGGAGGAAATTCCCTTGAGCAGTACAATTTACACTTCCGGTTGGCACCGGTCGCACACAGATCCACTTGAGGGGTTCCCCAAAGGGCGACGATCTCTTGAAGGACTTCCTGAGATAGCTCCCATTCGTGGGAGACTGTGCTCTACCTGCTCAGAGTGTCCTCCGCTGTGTTCAGCTCTCCGGCTAGGTGAACTGCTGATAGAGAGATTCCTTCTTGCATTGGCCAGAACCAGAGCTGCATTGCCTCTCTGCACAGTGGGAGTGATCCTACGCCTCCTCTTTTGTTGAGGTAGTACATGACACTGTGTTGTCTGTCATCAGGAAATTCTTTCCCTGAGGCACGGAGGTAGGCCGCTGTGTTCAGGTTCGAAGCATAAGTGTTAACCACACATACTTTTGTCTGTTCTAGATACCCATGTATCAGTATCATCCTGCCTCCCTTGTCCTTGATTATCTTGAGGGCCTTAAATGAGACCGTCAGTGCTACCCACACCAGCACTCCTCTAGTGTACGTGTAATACGGGGAACCCCATGTGGTTTTGCTCCATTTATTGGCTAGGGCCATCTGCTTCGCTTCAGTGAGGTGACGAATGCTGAATATAAGGCACGTATGTTATCAGAGTGTTAGGGAGAATTCTCATCCAATGGCTAATTTCCTTTACCTATAAAGTCCCCCAGCAGCTTTGCTGGATTTGAAGGGTTTGTTTTTTTCTCCTGATAAGAGTGAGACTCTTTTTCCCACTCTTGGGCATATTTGCTATGTGTGTTCTGGGCTATTTTTTTGTGTTTAATGTCTATGGGGTTTATCTCACCCTCATATGAACCATCTTTATACACATGTGTTACACAGCACCCTCTGTGCAGTAACACATGGGTGTCCTAGGTACCCCCAAACAGACTCCATACCCTGGAACTGACTACTGTCTCCCAGGGCATGTAAAGTCGCCATTGACTTTACTAGTCAATTTTTATGAACTAAACCAGTACAACCCATCTTACTATGGAAGTACTGGAAAGGGTTAATAGTTTTTCCCTGGTGTTTTCGAGAGGGTACCGTACAGTCCCTCTCAAAAGTTTCTGGCTGGTGGCAGTGGTTACTACCAAAAATATTCAACTGCATATATTTCCCTATGGGATTTTCCCATTGTTCAAGGCTACCACAATTACTGACAACCTCTAACATACCGCCGGTTTATTTTCATATTAACTTTACTCCGGTAGGTTTTATTTACCAGAACTTTTATATAAATACTTTCTCTAAGATCCTAACCCAGGTCGGGGATCCTCTGTTCGTCCTTTTGGCAGGCTTCTGCCAAGAAGCCCTCCTTTCGGCGCCACTGAGTCTGGGGTGGACCCATTGTGTGGGAGGAGGAGTAGACCCCCTAGACAGGGTTGCCTCAGCAACCCAAGTAACACTCTGCCCTGATAGGCTGGAGGGTCTGTTAGGGAGAATTCTCCGTTTAAGCTGAATTTCCTAACCTAGTGAGTCCCCCAGCAGCTTTGCTGGATTTTTGGGGTTTATTTTTCTCTCCTGCCAAGAGTGGGACTCTTTTACCCTCACTCTTAGGCATGATTTGAGTGTGTTTCTTTGACTCTAGATGTGTTTAATGGGCTATGGGGTCTTTTACTCCATAGGGCTTCATGTGTTTTTGTGATGTGTGTTACACAGCACCCTTAGTGCAGTAACACAGGGGTGTCATAGTGACCCCCCCAGTATAGACTCCATACCCTGGGACTGACTATTGTCCCCCAGGGCATGTAAAGTCACCATTGACTTTACTAGTCTTGAATTCTGAACAGAACCAGTACAAATCATCATATTGTGGACGTACTGGCTGGGGCAATTCGATTGCCCCGGGGTCTGTTAGTCGAGGGGGCACGTCTCCGTCCCCCCTGATCGAGTTTTGGCTGGTGGCAGTGGATACTACTTTTTATATTCAACCGCGAATATTTCTCTATGGAATTTTCCCATTGTTCGAGGCTACTATCTTTATTTAATTACGATAGCCTCGAACATACCGCCGGTTTATTTAATTATTATTAATTCTCCGGTTGGTATTTTTTGCCAAAACTCGGTTCTAAAATGGCATTTGTGTTCTCTTCTGTGACTCCAACCCAAGTCGAGCCCTTTGTTCCACTTTTTGGCGGGCTTCTCCACAGAAGCCCTCCAAAGTGTTGCCACTCTGTCTGGGGTACTTAGGAGGGGTGGAGGGGGATTTAGGCACCCTGGACTGAGTTGCCTAGGCAACTCAAGTCGCACTCCTTCTTGATTGGCCCAAGTGGTGAGCCGGCCGGCTCACCACTTAGCATGTTTGAGTGACAGCTAGGCTGAGTGAATGGGGGTTTTCTGCATAAAAGCAGGGCTTTGGGGACTGGAACTTCAGAAGTCGCCACAGGACCTAAGAATCCGATGAGGGAGAAGCTGAGCCGACCTGCCACGACGACACCACCGGTGGAGCCCTGCTGGACCGTCTCACCACTTTTCCCAACGACAGAGGAGATCTCCCACCGGAGAGTCTTCTTCCTTTGACTGGTGGGGATAACCAGTTTCACCGTCTTTTCGCCTTCCCGACGCATCTCGTGGCCGCCTTGCCTGTGCCAAGCACCCCGGCAACCGGAATACCATGTTTTACCACGACCGCGAAATAAAGGGTAATACCTTTAAATGGAAAACTCTGCGGCTGGTTTCTTCCCTGGCACTGCAACGACCTTCATCTTTCCTCCAAGTCGAGATCTTCTCTTCCCCTGGACGACGATGAGACTTGCACCCGCTGCCAGGAACAACTGCCACCGCTGGAGGATCCTTCCCACTTAAGGTACCGTGTCCCGCCTGGCTTCCCTTGCCACCGACTGTACGGGGTAGATTTAGCCCCCGGCTTTCGAACCTGGGTTAGCCTGGGACACCCCGGCTAAACTTTTCTGAGCCTCTCTAAACTCTTTTCAAACTCTCTGCAAGACTTTCTAAGCCTAGTGTAACTGTGATCTTGGGCGCATTTGTGCTCTGCTCTCTCTAAGAGTGGGCCCAGCCTATGGACTTTGGCTCACAATTGACTTTTGCTCTTCGCCTTGCTAAAAGTGTTCCTAAATCTTGTAGTGGTGTATCTTTCCATATTCTGTCTTTTTCCCTCCCTTCTTCATAAACTTATTGGAGTGCCATCTATAGTTAAGCGCTCACCTCTGTATGGAAATAAGTGGTGTTAACTAAGACTTATCTGATAAGGAATAAGGGTTGTATATATTATAATAGTAACTGTGTTTAGAGTGTTTTACAATAAGAGTGCTGGAGTGTTTCAAACAGTGTGTTTTTAAATAAATAATTATATACTTTGATACCAAAGCTCTGGTCAGTGTTTGCTTGTATTATTGTATCTGGGTGCCTATTGTGTATACTTTGCATACTGCCTAACTCTGCTTGAGGGAAGTCGGACTGCTCAGCCACAGCTACCAGGTAAATCTGGGTGGTACAGACTGCTACCAAGTGGGTTTACTGCTAACACCTGTAGTCCTAAATCTTTTGCAGTGTTCCCAAAGGGAACTGCACAGGTTTCTGCCTAACAGGGACTCCCGCCAGGATGACCACTCCACTGTGTGAGTGACAGCTAGGCTGTATTAATGGGGAGCTTTTTGCATAAAAGCAGGGTCCTGAGGACTGGAAGAGCAAGACGTTGCCACTGGAACTAAGAAGCCGAAGAGGAGAGAAGCCAAAGACATCTGCAACGACTGAACCACCGGTGAAGCCCTGCTGCAGTGTCTCACCACTTTTCTCTACACGACAAGAGAAGATCTTCATCTGCAAGAGCCTTCTTCCCTTGAGATGGTAGGGCCAATGAGTTTACAAATCGCCGTCCAGGACCTGCCTTGGTCGAATCGCCACTGCCCTGCACTCGGAGACCGGATAACCAGGGCCTCGTCCAGCACGACCGCAATTTAAAGAAACATACCTTTTAATCTGTTTCGGCATCACCGCAGCTGGCTTCATCCCTGGGCAGTGCAGTAACTCGAACCTTGCTCCACGAGAGCCTCTCTTCCTCTGCTGGACCACACGAACTGCAGGAACTGCCAGAAACAACCGCCAACACAGGAGACACTTCCACTTTTTCAGGTATATTGTTCAGCCAGGCCTCCCGTTTCGCTGGGTATTGCTAAAGGTGTTTGAAATCCTTTACCTACCTCCTGGGTTGGCAACCCCTATTGACTAACATTGTCTCTCACTTTCTGCAACCACCTTTTCGAATCGTTTAACTAAGATTTGACTGCAGCTACAAGAACATTTTGCTCCTAGGAACTTTGTCCTGTACCACTGACTCTGGCACAGGCCCACTGACTCTGGCTACATCTGTAAGAACTGCCTTCTCTAGATTGCTTCTCACATAGAAATGTGTTGGTGCACCTAACTCTTTCCTTCCCTCTGTTTAAAGTCCCATTTTGCTCGGTTTTCACCTCAGTATTATACATGCTACAGTACTGCCTTGCCTAAACTTGTTCACAATCTATTGGGAAGTGTTCCTAGGGTGTTTAAGAGTATATTTCTGTATAACTTGTTCTTTCCCTCCCTTGTGAGAAATTGTTAGAGTGCCATTTGTGTTTGGTTTTCACTGTGCCATTTTTAGTTTTCACTCTTGCACAAACTGGTCTACAATTTAATCAGGGAGTTATGTATACTTTTCTTGACTGATTTTAACTTGCTTTAATGACTGTGATTGATGTGTTGAACTAGAAGTGTGTAAAATAAATGACATGCATTACTTACCGTAAAAGCATTTCTGATGATTGTATCTGCTTAGATTCACATGCTGTGCATATGGTCCAACATCCAGTGTTAACCGCGGAGTATTGCATCGTGTCTTTGGGGGGACCAAAAGGGGACGTCGGCATAGGCGTGTCTGAAACACTATCCCTATCGTGACGTGTGTAGTACCCAAAATCCCTCACGCGCCGAGGTCCCTCCGATTGTATTTTTTCTGCCATGAGGGAGCCCAAGGCTATAGTGAGTGAGTACATGAAGAGAGAAAGTAGTAAGAAGTCTATGTTCCTTCCACCCCGAGCGGGGAGGCAGGGAGGGCGCATGTGAATCTAAGCAGATACAATCATCAGAAATGCTTTTACGGTAAGTAATGCATGTCTTCTGATGCTTGTTAATCTGCTTAGAATCACATGCTGTGCATAGACTAGCGAGCAGTACCCGGAGTTGGAGGTGGGTTGTGAGAAGGAACAGTAGAAAAAAGATGCCTTAGTACTGCTTGTCCCACCTGAGAATCAGACCTAGAATGAGTGTCTAGGCAATAGTGTTTTGTAAAGGTGTGTACAGAACTCCAGGTTGCCGCTTTGCAAATGGACTCTAGGGGAACATTTGCAATGAATGCTATGGATGCCCCAGTGCCTCGAGTAGAATGTGCTCTTGGCTTGAAGGGCAGTTCTCTCTTTGCAAGAGTGTAACATAGTGTGATGCATTTGACAATCCACCTTGATATTGCTGATTTAGCGACAGGGTCCCCTTCTCTACCAGCTGCCACTGAAACAAAAAATTGTTTAGTTTTCCTCAGTGGTTTAGTTCTATCCATGTAGAACATGACTGCCCTGCGCACATCCAATGTGTGTAGGCTTCTTTCGGCCAGGTTAGTAGGTCTCTGGAAGAACGTGGGTATTTCGTTTGACTGGTTCACATGGAACTTTGAAATAAATTTCGGCACAAATCTGGGATGAGTGCGCAGAACTACTTTATCTTTGTGGACTGTAACAAAGGGGTCCAAGACCGAGAGGGCCTGTAGTTCGCTAACTCTTCTGATAGAAGTGATAGCTACTAGAAAGGCCGTCTTGTAAGTCAGGTCTTTCAGACTAGCTTTATGCATAGGCTCAAATGGGGGTCCCATGAGCCTGGTTAAAACCACGTTTAGATCCCACCCAGGGGCTGGGTGAGTGATGGGGGGATACATTCTTTTAACCCCTTCCATAAAGGCTTTAATCACAGGTATTTTCCACCACAACACCTTTTGCCGCTAGGTGAACCTTTAAGGAATTGAAGACTAACCCAGAGTCCAACAGATGGGTTAGATATAACACAATGTGTGAAGGCGAGCAATCGGTGGGATTGACGCCTTTGGAACTGCACCAAATGACGAAACGTTTCCATTTGCTGGCATAGCAATAACGTGTGTTAGACTTTCTTGCCTCCCTCAGTATGTCCATGCATCTTTGAGGGAGTTGCAGATGTCCAAACTCTATGACTTCAGGAGCCAGGCTGCTAAGTTCAGAGTTTGTGGGCATGGGTGCAGAGTCTCCCCCCTGTCCTGAGACAACATGTTGTACGGGCAGGGCAGCTTGACTGTTTGGGGGAGGGACAATTCCATTAGGTGCGCGAACCAGGTTTGGCGGGCCCACATGGGAGCCACCAGAATCATGGTGACTGGTTCCTGGTGCATCATGTGCACTATCTTGTTCTTGTTCAGAAGGGGAGTCGGGGGGGGGGGGGGGGGGGGGGGGGAAAGCGTAAACAAATTTCCCCGACCAAGTTATTCAGAGACCGTTCCCCTTGGATCGGTTCTGGGGGTACCTGGAGGCGTAACCTGGGCATTGGGCGTTCTCCTGAGTAGCGAATAGGTCGATCTCTGGAAACCCCCATTCTGCGAAGACGTTGGATACAATGTCTTCGTGCTGACGCAATTCGTATTCTTCTGGCAGAGAAGAATCTCTGCTAAGTACGTCTGCCAGAAGATTGAGTTCCCCTGGAACATGTTGGGATATCAGGAACATCTTGTGTTTGAGAGCCCATATCCAGATGTTTTGGGACAGCTTGGATAGCCCTGGAGAGTGAGTGCCCCCCCGCTTGTTCAGATAATACATTGCTGTTGTGCTGTCGATTAGGACCAGCACTGTCTTCCCTTGCAGTTGTTCCTGAAAGGCTTTCAATGCTTTGAACACTGCTAGTAGCTCCAGTAGGTTTATATGGTTGGACGCTACCTGAGGGGACCACACTCTGTGCGCTGTCTGCTGAAGCAGGTGAGCCCCCCCCACCCCGTGAGAGATGCGTTTGTCGTCAGAGTGGCTTCCACTGCAGGGGTGGTGAAGGTTTTCCCCTTCAAGAGGTTCTCCCTCGACCACCACTGCAGAGAGAGAACGAGGGCTGGCAAGACAACTAACAGATCTTCCCATTGTCCGCTGGCCTGACACCACTGGCTGTTGAGACACTCCTGCATGGGATGCATGCGCAGCCGCGCGTGGGGGACCAAGTATATGCATGACGCCATCATCCATAGCAAACGCATAGCTTTGCGTACCGTCACCTCCCCACTGGCTACATACTGAGGAACTTGAGAGAGCATGTTCTGAACCCTCTCGCTGGAAGGGAAGACTAGACCGTCTTCCCTGAGAATTAGAGCCCCCAGGAACTGTTTTACTTGGCTTGGGACTAAGCTGGATTTCTTTTCGTCGATAGAAAATTCCGGGCTGAACAGTAGGTCTACACTCTTTTGGGTGTTCGAAAAACAAACGTCGAACGAGTCCCCCGTGATGAGCCAATCGTCGAGGTAAGGGTAAACTGGAACTGAAAGTCTGCGCAGGTGTGTTGCTGCCACTGCCAGGACCTTGGTAAACACCAGTGGCGCCGAGGCTATGCCGAAGGGGAGTACCTTGAACTGGTAGTGTTTGTCCTGAATCACAAACCTTAGGAATTTTCTGTGCGCTGGCAGCATTGAAATATGAAAGTATGCATCTTTCATATCCAATGTTGTCATGAAGTCCCCTTGTTTTAGCAATGGGATCACCTCTTGAAGTGTTACCATGCGAAACTTCTGGGGCTTTATGAACTTGTTTGCCGGGCGCAGGTCTAGAACAGGACGCATGGTGAGATTCTTTTTGGGTACAAGGAAGTATACTGAATAAATACCCTTGTTTACCTGAAGAATCGGGACGGCTTCTATGGCGTCCTTTCCCAGCAGCGCCTCCACCTCTTGGACCAGGATCTGCAGATGTTCCGGTGAAAGGCGTCGATGTTTCGGCGGTCTGAGCTGTGGGGGTCGGGCGAATTCCACGCAATACCCGTGGGCGACCGTCTTTAAGACCCACTGGTCTGAAGTTATCCCCTCCCATGCCTTGAGGAAAGATGCTAATCCCCCCACCCGACCGGGGAGACATGGGAGGGGACCTGAACTTGGTGGTCATTTCTGACCCGAGGTTGACACACCTCTGGAATTGGAGCCTCTGCCTCTATTCTTTCCGCGCTTCTGACCCCTCAGGGGGTAGTAAGTGGAGCTTGTAGCCGGTTGATTTGCGTTGAAGTTGCCCGTGCCGAAATAGTTTTGAGCAGCGCGGGCTTGTCCTCGAAAGGACCGCCGAGAATTGCTGCCCCTCTGTTCAGAGGGTTTTTGGGAAATCTGGTGCAGCGACTTAATAGTCTCATGCTCCTTCTTGGCTGTCTCCAACGCATCATCTACCGCCTTTCCGAAGAGGTTGGCCTCTACAATGGGTTTATTGACGATGGAAGCCTGGGTCTCAGGCCTGAAACCCGACGTGCGCAGCCACGCGTGTCTCTTTAGGAGAGTACCCTGTGCGAGAGACCTGCCTGCTGTCTCTGCGGAGTCCAGGGTATTCTTTACAACATTTTGATTGGCAAGTTTGCCCTCAGAGACAATGGCGAGAAGCTTGGCTCTGGTTGGTTCCGGAACCTCCTGGAGGCCTTCCTAGAGTACGTTCAATTGGGCGTCGACGTAGCTTGCCAGTAACGTTGTGTTATTGGCAATCCGGACGGTATAAGCAGCCACCGACGTGACCCGTTTGCCTAAGGCATACAACCTTTTGGATTCCTTGTCCGGGTGACTCTCCCGTGGCAAGAGGAACCCCTGCGCTCTTGCGAGTGTTGGTCACCACCATCAATTCCGGGATTGCGTGTGCTTTGATATAAAGCGGGTCGGTGGGGGAGGGCCGGAAGAGTTTCTCAACCCTTGGATTCACAGCCCTAGTCTGAGCGGGTGTGAGTAAAGAAGGGGCCAGGCGTCTCTTTACAGAGCTCAAGAGAGGAATAGACTGGCTTGCCGGAGGCTTGTCATTAATAATGTTTTCTGCGAAATCTTGTTCAGGCAATGCCTCAAGCGTGGCAATTTTAAAGAATTCCGCTGCTTTTTTCAACGTGTCGTTGAAAGCCATTTGATCATCCACCGGGAGAGCCTGCCAAACCGGTGTGGATGGGGAAGAGTCGAGGCAAACAATATCAGAATTGTGATCGTCCTGCTGGGGGTACTCCCAGTTGTCCGTTGCGCCTTGATCTTCTCCATAATTGTCCAGAAAAGAAGTCTCCTCCTCTTCTGTATAGATGTCTCTATACATGTCCTTCTGGACATCTTCTTGATAATCAACATATTGTTGAACATCTAGGTTTTGGGCAACTCGTGTGTGAGGGTTAGGGTCTACCCAAGCTTTTTTCGGTGGAGGTTGATCAGAAGCCCCGAAAAACTGCTCCAGCCGATCCATATACCCCTCAAATTGTTCCGTAGTCCACTTGGATGACCCAAATGGACCCAGTTGAGCAGGAACAGGGTCCTCTGCCCTAAGACGTTTAGAAGATTCCCTCAGGGTGCTTGAGAGGGGTACCTGGCTCTCTTCGTAAGAGTCCTCAGGATCGTCGTCCAAAACTGTGGAAAATCTTTTGGCGGATTGGCCTATAACTGTGGGCAAAACCGGTACTAGGCCCACCGCCGTAGCAATCCTATTGCTACTCTTACTGATGGTTACTGAATCTTCGGGGACAAAGCCTCCGATGATGGTTTCTCTGGTAGAGGCCTACTGGTAGTTAGAGGCCTACTCGTAGTTTTCGGGCCTGCACAGGCCTTGGAAACCTTGAAACTCGTTGAAGTTTCTTGTTCAGAAACTTCAGCGTGTGTAGTTTGGGGAGTAGCGCCTTTGTTATGTTTATTAAGCCCAGTCGTCATGCCCTATTTGAGTACGAGGGTGCCACCCATGCCCACCAGCATCTATAACTACCAGTACCTACTCCTTAAGTGTGACAGGTTATAAAACCCTAATGACCCACTAGTGTTCCAGTCCCTAGTATTGCGATTATCCAAATCAAATTGTGTATTGGTAATTATAATCCAGATTGTGACAAATGTTGCCCTTATTGCCAATCCCATTAAAAACAAATGTTCACTTTGAACCACTCCACTCCAATGATTAACGTCATTGGCTAAGTGCTACCCTTTACATTCACCAGTTACTTCAAATGTGTGTACCAACACCAGACATTATCACCACTGTGAACATGCCTTCAACATAGGATCATGATCACCCAAAATCTTTTAATCCTGTCCAATTCGTAAACTGCATAAACAAAAAGTCTTCAACGATTCTCAATTTGCACCATATATACAAAATAACGTGCAATTAGAACACATTGATGACTATCAACAAATGCATGCAGGCCGATTCATGGAATCAACGTGCGCCGAAAAAACGGCGCACGCGTGCGAAAACGTGCGATTCGCAGAGAAACAGCGAAAATCGCAGTGCAAGTGCGATTATCGCACAGAAAACATTGCACATCAATTCATGGAAGTCCGTGCACGCGCGAAATGTGGGATGTGCGCTGAGAAAGTGCGCGGCGCACGCTGGCGCACAGGTCAACGAACGCCGTGCGATAAGGCCACAGCGAATTCGCACATAGCGCGGCGCACATAAAAGTAGGCGTAACACGGGGCGTCACACGCAGAATGGGGAACAACTCGTGAAAATGTGGGCGTCACGGGGGAAGTACAGGAGGCAAGTGCGCAGAACGCCCACACGCTCGCCTACAACACGTATTCATGGAATCGAATAGGGAAAAACAGCGCACGGCCAAAGACGCGCACAGGCCCATACATGTCCGCCACACGAAAGCAGGCGGTAGCGTCCCTGCGCAGGAAAAAAATGTGCGCCAAAGTCCTACACGCGCGAGAAGGCCCACACGCGATCGGGCCTGGGGGAGCGTGTGCGTGTATTCCAGGGGTGCGCGAGAAGTTCCACACGCGATTGGCCTGTGTATGCAATTCCATTGGACCAAAGGCCCTGACAGCGCAGGCGCGTCTGTGACGTGACACGCGCGGGCGTGTCCCTGTACCCGGGGGAATGTTACAAGACCAAAAACTGCACGTCCGAGTGTCAGCCTGCGTGATTGGAGGATAGTGCCTCAGTGCGTATACGCGGAAGTGACGGACGTGTGGTGCGGTTTAAAAGGTGCGTGTAGTACGTCATTTCCTTGTACGTGCTTCCCGTGGAGAGCGAGTGGGTGAAATCTGTACTTCTTGTCGGTTCACACGCGATTTACTTCACAGCGTTTCCAGTTCGTACTCCCTGTTACCTCTGTCAGTATTTTTCTGATTTTCATTTTCGACCTGTTTCCTCAAACAGCGTTGACTTCTCCTTTTGTCCTGTCTCCTCAGACAGTGTACAATTCTTCTTTTGGCGGGGGTGTTGCCAACGCGCACACGCGCGTATTTTTCACGCTCTTTTCCCAGGCAGACGGTGAGTCGCGCACGTATTTACCAACTGTGCTAGCCCTGTGTGTAGCGTACCCCTTCAGAGGTCATTGTAGGCTGCGTGTGACACACATACGTTCATTTTTGTGTTCCTGGGTGCCACAGCGTAGTGCAGGTTCCTTTTCCCACGCACGTGGTCTACGAGGGGTCGCGTGCACGTCATTTTCTGTTTTAGGGGTGCCTGTGCGTTGCGTGACCCGTCATCTTTCCCCAGGGGTTACATACAGCCTTGCTAGAGCACTTGGGTACGAATTCCATCTAGTACCCTACCCCTTTGACCCCCAATTGCCCAGGACAATTGTCCACTGCAACTCCCATACGCACAACTCCATCAGTGCCATGGCTGGGAGGCGAGCAAGTGGTAAGGGAGGCAAAGGTGGCCGAGCCTCAAGAGGTGGGCGTGGTGGGCAAGGTAGGGGACGTGGCCAGGATTTATTTGCAGACTCCCCCAAGCCCCCCACGTGTGGAGGACCAGTCAGGGACACACCCCCCCCCATGGCTGAGGGAAACGTGGCTGACACCATCCCTGCTCAGCCCTTGTTGGACCGGCCCGTTGTGGCACCTGACCTAGCACAGGGTGACTCCCAGGCTGACTTCCAGGTCGCCAAGTCTAGGCCACGGGTGGCGGCGCAAGCCAGTGTCACCAGGCCACGTGGTACAGGGGCAGCCATGTCATCTGCTGCCCGAGTAGGCGGGGTGGGGAGGCTGCAGGGGCAGCTGCAGCTCCGTCCACCCCAGCTCTGACTCCCCCAGCAAGGACAGTGTTGGTCCCGGTACATCAGACTGAGGTTCCCCCTGCCATAATCACACTTCAGCTAATGCCTGCAGATAGTCATGTGGTCAGTGTGCCATCGCACACTACTACTACACAGTCCACCGTAGGGATGTAACGGTATTACGGTATACCGTTAAAGATACCGTGAACCACTTAATTGAACAATAATAACCGTCACATTGTTTATACCGGTATACCGTTCATACCGTTAAGTGTGCTTTTCAATCTGATTTGGAAAGGCTGCAGTAAGCAAGTGCTGTGCAGTCTTGGTCTTGCACTGTTGGATGTGCCGTCTGCCAAGTAGTTTCAGTTGGAGCAGTTTTTAATGCCATTCCATAAACCACACATGCCTGACACAAAATCAATATGTTAGCAATAGGAAGAATAAATACAGTGCCAAGAAGGAAAAGGGTTTACTTTGGGTTGGCGGTTTGGGGTTTATATATTTATAATGGATAATGTTTTCTAAACATATGACAATAGGGGATTTCCCTGGTTCCATCATTGAATTTACTTATAATAAGTCACAGTGCGAAATGTACTCATCTCTGAGGGTATTCCCTGCTGCCATACCAAAGTGTAACATGTCCGTGATTACTGAACACCTTTTGGCCCTCAAGTAAACTAAAGGCTGTAAAGTAAAGAGAGAGTGCGTGTGTGCGTATGCGCACAAGCGTATACTACCATCAGACTCCATTGATCTGTGGCATGCAGGTTATCAAGATGGCAACATGTTCATCTTCACCAGTAGCCAGTGGGGGGGCTAAAAGCTGAAATGACCACTTAAGAAAAGCTATTCAGTTTTCTTTGCCAGGCGCAGCAGGGCTCCCCCCCCGCCCCTCCTCCTCTCCACACGTGTGTTTGTGTTTGGTGGAAGCAAGGGGTGGCATTTCAGTGGAAAGTATGTTGAAAAGCCCAATTCTGGCCCTGGGTGCCTGGTTTTGTTTGTGATGATAAATCTGACAATTTATGACCTTTTAGAAAATATTTGTTAAGATTAGTTAACTCCACCTGCTATACCGCGATAACCATGATATACCGTCATTTGGCAAGAAGGTTATTGTACCGTCATAAAACTAATACCGTGACACCCCTAGTCCACCGGTGCTCCTGCCTCTAGTGTCCAGAGCGGCGTAGGGCACTCCGGATCCCCACCACCCACAAAAAGAAAGAGGAAGAGTGCTCGTCCAGTACAGGCTGATGACCCCGACACGGCTACACGGTCCGGCACGCCAAGGAAGCCTAGCTTCAATGATGCCGAACTGGATGCACTTGTGCAGTATGTGTCCGAACATGACGCCGAAATGTTGGTCACTTCAGGGTGTAGGATTACACCTGCTCGACGTCAGGCACACTGGCAGTCCATCGCGGACAGCATAAGTGCCCTTGGGTTTATGAGGCGCACAGCTGTTGAGTGCTACAAGCGCTGGAACGACCTTAAGTGTAGGGCAAAGAAAAAGCTGGCCTCAAGTCATGCCGCAACTCTGGTGACTGGAGGTGGGTCTCCACAAGAGGACATAGAACTCACTCTACATGAGCATGTTGCTGGGACCTACGTCACAGAGGAGCAGATCCAAGGTGTGGGAGAACTGCCAGATTACGAGGCATTGTCCGGTGAGTGCACATGCATGTGTGTGTGATCCATGTGTATGTAGTTTGTGGGAGGGGATTCGGTTGAGTGCCAGGTCAGGGTGTGTGTGCCTGAGTGTTTTGTCCCACCCATGTGCTTCATCCAATGCATTCTACGCCCCGGGATTTGGGTTTTACAGTGTCCCTTCTGGCCACAGTAGGCGTTTTGCACTACATTGCGCCAGTTGCCCTTGAAGTGGCATCTTGCTACCACATTGTTCCGTATTAAGCTTTTTTCATTCAGGCTGATTGTAGGAATTCACCTGGTTCTACTGCGCATCACTCTGCCCCATTGTCACATATATGTCATGCCCATGGTACATGCCATCTGTGTGATGGCATGTGTCATGTATGTGTATTGGACATGCCACTCACAGGCCAATGTGTGATGGCACTGCTAGCCAGCATGCAGCTGATGTGTTGCTCTCCCATCTTGGTGTCATCAGTGTCTGACATTTTCCTCCCCTTCCAACTCATGGACAGTGCATGCATGGGAGGGTCATAGTCATGTGGGACATGTGTAAATCAAGTACTGGTACTGTAGCTTGTCTGGCCTAATAGCGTGCCATGGTGCTAATGCCTGTTTCCATTTTTTGTCTTTCTTGTTTTTGTAGAGGATGACCCACCTGATGCTGTTGAGGGAGAGGAGATGGTGCAGGCCCAGGAGGGATCTGAAGCACGACCAGGCACCAGTGGGGGACGTGGTTTGGTGGTGGGGGAGAACCCTCTCTTGCTGCAGGCCATACTGTCCCGGGGTATCCCTGGCTGCACCTCCCCAGAACTCTTTTCAGGTGTTGATTCGGATGAGGCCTATGTGGATTCGCAGGTATGTGTTCATGGAAGGGATACTGTTCTGTCCGACCCAGCTGCACCAGGGGTAGAGCCCACTATGGGGATGTCAGTGTTGGTAGGTGCGCCTGTGGTGGTTACGGATGCAGGGCCACACTCCGCAACATCTGATCCTGTTCCTGGGCCAGCAGTTCAGATGGGAAATGCAGTCCTGCAGCCTCAGGCAGTGCCGACACAGCAAGGCGCAGTTCGCCTTGCCCCAGACAGGTGTGGTGCCCGCCAACGCGGTAGCCGTCCGCCACCAGGCAATACCGCATGGGAGCAACCCATTTACGGTATGGCCAACCAACAGGCAGCATCATCCGAAATGATTGCTCAGGCCATGGAGAGGGTGGCCACTTCCATTGTCCCCCCAGAAAGGCAGATGGAGCTACTACAGCAGGCAACAGACTCCATTTGCCAATCAGTCAGGGAGGACATGTTGGCGCCCAACAGGGACAGACAGGCGGCCCTGGACAATCTGAGGGAATCAATTTCTATAGATGCCCAGGGACAGAGGGAAGCCCTGAGGGGAGAGGTCCGGCACCTCAGGCAGACTCTTGTGGACCTTGAGGCTTCCACTGTCACCAGGACGGAACAGCTGCTGGAGCGCGTCACCCGTACGCTCTCAGCAGAGATGCAGGCAACTCGGGCGGAGGTCCGGGCAACACGTCGGGTGTTGCATGGGGATCTCCGCACCATATCCCTCCAGAACGAGGCCTTCCAGGCCCGCATGCTTGCTGCCATGGAGGACCAAACTAGGGCATTGCGTGGGCTGCCTCCCATGGCACCACCACCTCCTGTGGCAGCAGCAGCAGAGGTTGAGGAGAGCGAATCCAGCAGTGAATCTCCCACTATTTAGTAGCCGTGCAGGCCATGAGCCCATGGTGGTGTTTTTTTTCCGCAACATTCACGCAGGTGACTGTTGGTGGGCACCCTGTCCTCAGACCTCCTGGGTGGCCTCCCCCACCTCCCCTGGCCCACACATGGCCATTTTTGATTTTTGAATTTTTGTTGCAGTGTGTTGCCTTGTGTGGCTCCCGTGGGCATCCACTGTATTCCGGCTGGGCACATGCAGGCTTGTCCTGAGTTTGGGTTAGATGCTTGGGTCAGTGAGACACACACCCCTCCTGCTTCCCGTTTCCATGGGCTTGCAAAGGGTGTGCCCAAGTGACAGTGAATTACACAGTGACGTTGGACTCCCATGAGCTGTGGGCAGTCTGTAGTCAATACTGTGTATACATTCCTAGTGCATATTGTTGTTGTATTGTGCACTGCATGGTGTATTGATGTGTGCTTGTGCATCCATGTCTCCCTCCTGATTTGCAGGTTCATTCCTCATGTCTTCACAAGGCCGTCCACTTTGGAGATGGGGCTCATGTTGTGAGCAGTGGACTTCCAGATGTGCGTGGCAACAACACTGTACAGTTGGAGGTGGTGGATGTGCTGGCATTCTCATGTTGTAAGACTACGTATCCTTTGCCTTAGTACTGTCATGTTTATGCTATGTCGATTGTATTGTGGTAAGTATTTGGTCATGTGTTGTTTCTACATTCATGTGGGCATATTGTGTGTGGCCAGTTTCCATTAGGGACACTGTACTTTGTGACACGTGTCATGTTTGGGGGATGACTTTGTTTGCTCTCACATGGCATGTCATGCCATGGTGTGTTGGGTGGCGGTGCTGGTGAGGGGTTGGGTGACATGGCACTGTTGTCATGTTGTGTCTTGCAAGGGGGTAATGATTTCAGCAGCATAGAAGTGTGTCTTTTGAACACAGCATTGGTGCTGTTTGTGTAGTTTGGGAAGCACACAATGGAACACTTCCAGATGTACAATCTCAGGCTGGTATGGTTGTGACAGTTGACTGTCCATTGACACATCATAATTGTCAGTAACAATCATCATTGATTGTCAGCTGGTATGTGCCAGGGCTGTGTGCACTCCACAGGGGTGTGATTTTATGTGAAGTAATTAGCCAAGAGCTGCGTACGGGCTGCCTCACCCCGTGCCCTTTCCCCTCCCATGCGCAGTGGGCATGCATATGGTTGGGGATGTGGGGGTACCACCATGTCCACGGCCAGGCCCCGGCGTGTTGCAACATTGTGCAGGACACATGCTGCCACTATGATCCTGCACACTACTGGGGGAGCGTATAACAGCTGCCCGCCAGAACGGTCAAGGGAGCGGAAGCGTGACTTGAGCACTCCGAATGTGCGCTCCACGATGCCCTGTGGTTGCAATGTGGGCTGTGTTGCATTTTACCTGGGGCAGCGTGGTGGGGTTCCGAATTGGTGTCACCATGTGGGTGCTGAGAGGGTAGGCACTGTCCCCTGGGGAGGTGGTGATGGGTATCATCAGTGGGGTTGTGACATTAATCAGTATCTGACATGCATGCATGCGCAGTGGCATTTATACTCACCAAGCAGCCATGTATCGCCATGCCGCCCAGCTTCTATGTCCCGGTTTAGGGTAGACATTCTGTAGATGAAACTGTAGTGGGTGGAGCCTGGATAGTTGGCATATACTGAGGTGATGATTCCCTTGGCATCACATACTACCTGGGCGTTGATGGAATGCCAGTGCTTGCGGTTTCTATAGATGTGCTCAGTTGCCCTGGGGGGACGTAGAGCCACATGGGTGCAATCAATGGCACCTAGCACTTTGGGGAATTGTGCCACCCTGTAGAAGTCCTGGGCAACAGCCTGCCTTTCTGCAGGTGTTCTGGGCAGGTATATGTGCCTGCGGACTGATGGGCGTGCAGTGATGATGGCCAAGACCTGGTGTAGGCAGCGTGACTGCGTGGCCTGTGACACCCCCCCCACTATGGCACTTGTCCGCTGAAATGATACAGTGGCCAGGAAGTGCAGTACATTGAGGACCTTCTCCAGGGGGCTGAGTGCTTGGGAGCACAGGGTGGTTGATGTGAGGTCATCCTCCCACTCACTGACCAGGTCGAGTATTATGTGAGGTGGAAACCTGTACCTCCCATACACATGGTCATCAGGCATCCCAAAAAGGCTGGTTTCTGGGTGTAAAAATTCTGGCCCGGACTATCCTCCTCCTCCTCCTGCGGTATCCCACGGCCACTGCTGCTAGGAACGGTATGTTCATCCTGGCGTCTGAGCTTGTTTGTTGTTTGCGTGCACTTTTATGCTGTGCGGGTGGACGTACGCCTACTTCCTGCTGGCGTACGTGTTTCCGGATTGGCCACGCTCGTTTCCATGAATACGTGTTGTAGGCGAGCGTGTAAAACTTCACGCGCAGCCCTGGAATACCCGCACCCAGCCCAATTGCGTGTGGTACTTCTCACGCACCCCTGAAATACACGTACCCCGCTCCCACAGGCCCGATCGCGTGTGAAACCACCCGCGCACCCCTGAAATACACGCACACGCTCCCCCAGGCCCGATCGCTTGTGAAACCACCTGCGAGCCCCTGAAATACACGCACCCAGGCCAATCGCGTGTGGAACTTCTCGCGCACCCCTGAAATACACGCACACGCTCCCCCAGGCCCGATCGCGTGTGAAACCACCCGCGAGCCCCTGAAATACACACGCCCAGGCCAATCGCGTGTGGAAACTTCTCGCGCACCCCGGGGATACACGCACACGCACCCCCAGGCCCGATCGCGTGTGAAACCACCCGCGAGCCCCTGAAATACACGCACACGCTCCCCCAAGCCCGATCGCGTGTGAAACCACCCGCGAGCCCCTGTAATACACGCACACGCTCCCCCAGGCCCGATCGCGTGTGAAGCCACCCGCGAGCCCCTGAAATACACGCACACGCTCCCCCAAGCCCGATCGCGTGTGAAACCACCCGCGAGCCCCTGAAATACACGCACACGCTCCCCCAAGCCCGATCGCGTGTGAAACCACCCGCGAGCCCCTGAAATACACGCGCCCAGGCCAATCGCGTGTGGAACTTCTCGCGCACCCCTGGAATACACGCACACGCTCCCCCAGGCCCGATCGCGTGTGAAACCACCCGCGAGCTCCTGAAATACACGCACACGCTCCCCCAGGCCCGTTCGCGTGTGAAACCACCCGCGAGCCCCTGAAATACACGCACACGCTCCCCCAGGCCCGATCGCGTGTGAAACCACCCGCGAGCCCCTGAAATACACGCGCCCAGGCCAATCGCGTGTGGAACGTCTCGCGCACCCCTGGAATACACGCACACGCTCCCCCAGGCCCGATCGCGTGTGAAACCACCCGCAAGCCCCTGAAATACACGCACACGCTCCCACAGGCCCGATCGCGTGTGAAACCACCCGCGAGCCCCTGAAATACATGCACACGCTCCCCCAGGCCCGATCTCGTGTGAAACCACCCGCAAGCCCCTGAAATACACGCGGCCAGGCCAATCGCGTGTGGAACTTCTTGCGCACCCCTGGAATACACGCACACGCTCTCCCAGGCCCGATCGCGTGTGAAACCACCCGCGAGCCCCTGAAATACACGCACACGCTCCCCCAGGCCCGATCGCGTGGGAAACCACCCACGAGCCCCTGAAATACACACACACACACACACGTTCCCCCAGGCCCGATCGCGTATGAAACCACCCGCGAGCCCCTGAAATACACGCGCCCAGGCCAATCGCGTGTGGAACTTCTCGCGCACCCCTGAAATACACGCACACGCTCCCCCAGGCCCGATCGCGTGTGAAAGCACCCGCGAGCCCCTGAAATACACGCACACGCTCCCCCAGGCCCGATCGCGTGTGAAACCACCCGCGAGCCCCTGAAATGCACGCACACGCTCCCCCAGGCCCAATCGCGTGTGAAACCACCCGCGAGCCCCTGAAATACACGCGCCCAGGCCAATTGCGTGTGGAACTTCTCGCGCACCCCTGAAATACACGCACACGCTCCCCCAGGCCCGATCGCGTGTGAAACCACCAGCGAGCCCCTGAAATACACGCGCTCAGGCCAATCGCGTGTGGAACTTCTCGCGCACCCCTGCAATACACGCACCCAGGCCATTCGCGTGTAATACTTCTCGTGCACCCCTGAAATACACGCACCCAGGCCATTCGCGTGTGGGACTTCTCGCGCACCCCTGAAATACACGCACCCAGGCCATTCGCGTGTAATACTTATCGCAGGCGCAGCCCTTTGCGATGGTTTTGCGATCTTGATGGCTTTTCCTTGCGCAAGGGCGTTCTTGGGGGCGTAACTGGCGCTGATGCAGGGTCGCTGCGCCACTCTGCGCCACGTCTGCTTTTGGAGGTGGGAATCCATGAATACGCTGTGCGCGGAAATTGACTATCGCACGCGGCTGGCGCAGACATTCGCACGGGCACGCTGTGCGCCAGCCGCGTGCGACACTTTTGGGAGGAATTACATGAATCGGCCTGATAGACTCCAGTAGACTTGTACTCCTCTTATTTTACAAACCTGGATATCCGAGTTGAAAAGATCATCCAATTGCACATATACTGCTTAGTAGATGCTCAGGAGAAAACTGCGTTTTTTAAATTTATATTATTCCTCCTTTACAATGCTTGTTTCCACCATCAGCCGGTAAAATGGAAAACCAATGTTCAAACTCATCTTCATTATATGCAACAACAAAAATATAATTGCCAAACTAGAAATACTCACATACTCAGTTTCCTTCATAGATTCCCTCTTAGGGCAATGCAGCATTCCACGCAGCTTTCTAGCAATTGCTACCATTTTGAATTGTATATTTATACAAAACGTGACAACTCGACGCACCCGTGATGTCACGGGAACATTTCCATTAGTAAATATGGTGTGCCGCCATTTTGCCAGTTAACCGTTCTATGCATTTGCTTGCACAGCCAATGGATTTGTTTTTTGAAACGTTAATCAAGAAAATATAATGGTATCCTTCCCAGCCACTCCAATTATACTAACTCTTTCAAATTCAATTTAACCTGACTCAGCTCAATTCCCAAAAGTCAACTATATCTACAGTGCTTTTCCCAAAAGAGGGCTTTACCGATCACATCTAATTGTATTTTACTCCAACTCCACTGTAAACAGGTAAAGTGTTTATATGCCAACATCATCCTTGAGTCCTATCTGTCCACTTCCATCCTCACTCATGTTAACACTTTGACAGGCCACACAACTTATTGTACCATAAACATAAGGCCTATACCGATATTCTGCTGTTCGCACTCCATTGAAATATACTATCTCTGTTTGGTTGCACTGGTGAAATGTATGAGCATGATGTGTGCATTGGTAACAATAATAAGATAAAGCATCAGCAACAATGAGATACAGTCTTCTCAGTGTGTTGCTGTGGAGTGTGATCAGCAGAATATCAGCATAGACCTCATCTATATATATATTTGTGAAAGTGTGTTTGTATGTTCGGGGTTGGCTCCAGCCCCATAACAGTTGATGGGGTGAAATGTTGGCCCGAGGTCGGCATACCAGTCTGGGGTGTACTGGCGATGGTGAAATCTGACCAACCCCATCGATTCTCCCTGCACGGGGTGGGGTCCAGCTCTGTGATATTAGTATAGGCGATTTCAGGAGAGAAGACGTTTTTTTCAAAAATAGGAAGTTATGATATACAACAAGGCTATAGCAGACCCCCACATGCATGTCAGCTACAGACATGTGCAACGCTGGGTGGTACCGCTAGTGTTTAATAACACCAATGAACTTCAACTTGCACAAGGACCAAGTTACTTACCTGTAACTGTTCTCCAGCATGGGTCTGGCATGGATTCACATGCTCATGAATATTCCCCGTCGCCAGGCTGGGAATCCTCGGTATAGAAAAAATTATTATCAGTTTCGTTTCTGATCGGTCTTTCTTAGTAGTAACCAATCACTGGTCTCTGGGTCATACTGCCCCCAGCCAATGACTGCCTGTTAGGCAGAAACCTGTGCAGTTCCCTTCGGGAACACTGCAAAAGATTTAGGACTACAGGTGTTAGCAGTAAACCCACTTGGTAGCAGTCTGTACCACCCAGATTTACCTAGTAGCTGTGGCTGAGCAGTTAGACTTCCCTCAAGAAGAGTTAGGCAGTATGCAAAGTATACACAATAGGCACTCCGACACAATAATACAAGCAAACACTGACTAGAGCTTTGGTATCAAAGTATATAATTATTTATTTAAAAACACACTGTTTGAAACACTCCAGCACTCTTATTGTAAAACACTCTAAACACAGTTACTATTATAATATATACAACCCTTATTCCTTATCAGATAAGTCTTAGTTAACACCACTTATTTCCATACAGAGGTGAGCGCTTAACTATAGATGGCACTCCAATAAGTTTATGAAGAAGGGAGGGAAAAAGACAGAATATGGAAAGATACACCACTACAAGATTTAGGAACACTTTTAGCAAGGCGAAGAGCAAAAGTCACTTGTGAGCCAAAGTCCATAGGCTGGGCCCACTCTTAGAGAGAGCAGAGCACAAATGCGCCCAAGATCACAGTTACACTAGGCTTAGAAAGTCTTGCAGAGAGTTCGAAAAGAGTTTAGAGAGGCTCAGAAAAGTTTAGCCAGGGTGTCTCAGGCTAACCCAGGTTCGAAAGCCGGGGGCTAAATCTACCCCGTACAGTCGGTGGCAAAGGAAGCCAGGCGGAACACGGTACCTTAAGTGGGAAGGATCCTCCAGCGGTGGCAGTTGTTCCTGGCAGCGGGTGCAAGTCTCGGCATCATCCAGAGGAAGAGAAGATCGACTTGGAGGAAAGATGAAGGTCGTTGCACTGCCAGGGAAGAATCCAGCCGCAGAGTTTTCCGGTTAAAGGTAGTACCCTTTATTTCGCGGTCGTGGTAAAACGTGGTATTCCGGTTGCCGGGGTGCTTGGCACAGGCAAGGCGGCCACGAGATGCGTCGGGAAAGTGAAAAGACGGTGAAACTGGTTATCCCCACCAGTCAAAGGAAGAAGACTCTCCAGCGGGAGATCTCCTCTGTCGTTGGGAAAAGTGGTGAGACGGTTCAGCAGGGCTTCACCGGTGGTGTCGTCGTAGCAGGTCGGCTCAGCTTCTCCCTCGTCGGATTCTTAGGTCCTGTGGCGACTTCTGAAGTTCCAGTACCCAAAGCCCTGCTTTTATGCAGAAAACACCCATTCACTCAGCCTAGCTGTCACTCAAACATGCTAAGTGGTGAGCCGGCCGGCTCACCACTTGGGCCAATCAGGACGGAGTGCGACTTGAGTTGCCTAGGCAACTCAGTCCAGGGTGTGTAAATCCCCCTCCACCCCTCCTAAGTACCCCAGACAGAGTGGCACTACTTTGGAGGGCTTCTGTGGAGAAGCCCGCCAAAAAGTGGAACAAAGGGCTCGACTTGGGTTGGAGTCACATAAGAGAACACAAACGCCATTTTAGAGCCGAGTTTTGGCAAGAAATACCAACCGGAGAATTAATAAATAAATAAATAAACCGGCGGTATGTTGAGGCTATCGTAATTAAATAAATAAAGATAGTAGCCTCGAACAATGGGAAAATCCCATAGAGAAATATTCGCGGTTGAATATAAAAAGTAGTATCCACTGCCACCAGCCAAAACTCGATCAGGGGTGACGGAGACGTGCCCCCTCGACTAACAGACCCCGGGGCAATCGAATTGCCCCAGCCAGTACGTCCACAATATGATGGTTTGTACTGGTTCTGTTCAGAATTTAAGACTAGTAAAGTCAATGGTGACTTTACATGCCCTGGGAGACAGTAGTCAGTCCCAGGGTATTGAGTCTATACTGGGGGGTCACTATGACACCCATGTGTTACTGCACTGAGGGTGCTCTGTAACACACATCACAAAAACACATGAAGCCCTATGGAGTAAAAGACCCCATAGCCCATTAAACACATCTAGAGTCAAAGGAACACACTCAAATCAGGTCCAAGAGTGAGGGTAAAAGTGTCTCACTCTTGGCAGGAGAAAAAAATAAACCCCAAAAATCCAGCAAAGCTGCTGGGGGGCTCACTAGGTTAGGAAATTCAGCCTAAACAGAGAATTCTCCCTAACACTGCCCTCTCCCTAAGCCCCTCCCCTGGCAGCCATCCTCAGATTTGGTAGCACGTGAAGTGGCAGTATGACCAAGTGAAGAGCCGCAGAGGGGTAGGAGGGAGGGTTTGCATGTGAATCCATGCCAGACCCATGCTGGAGAAAAAGTGTTACAGGTAAGTAACTTGTTCCTTCTCCAGCATGAGGTCTGGCATGGATTCACATGCTCATGAATATAAGAATACATAGCAGTACACACATGCACAACCACAGGAGGTGGCAAGGCTCAACATTAAGCATTACATAAACTCAACATTAAGCAACACTTACCTCTTCACCGGGCCCACCGTTCAGGCGAACAGGTTGCGCAGCACTGCTTGGCCGACTCTGGACTCCTCCCTGGAATCCCGGTCGATGCAGTAGAATCTCGTGAAGGTGTGCGTCGACCTCCACGTAGCAGCCCTGCAGATGTCCAGTAGGGGCACACCAGACAAGAATGCTGTGGTAGCAGCGATCGCTCTGGTCGAATGGGCTCTCGGACGGCCGGGCAACGGTCGTTTTGCCAACCGTTGACAGTGCATGATGCAGCCGGAGAGCCATCTGGAAATGGAAGCCTTCGAGAGGGCCTTCCCCTGGTTCACAGGTACAAAGTTCACAAACAGCTGTGATGTCTTCCGAAAACTCTTCGTGCGGTCCACGTAGAACTTCAGCGCTCTAGCCACATCAAGCGAGTGAAAAGTCCTCTCGGCCGAAGGCGACGGGAAGAAAACTGGTACCACCAAGGGCTCGTTGAGGTGGAATTCCGACTGCACCTTGGGCATCAAGGAGGGGTGCGTCCTCAGCACCACCCTCGTATTGTGAAAATTCAGGTATGGAGGTTTACAGGAAAGGGCCTGGATCTCTCCCACCGGGCGATGAGACCTGAGATGAGAGATGATCATCCCGTAGTTCTGGTGTAGCGGGAGATCGCCGCCAGATGTTTTTTGATGGAGGCATGGGCCAGCCCCGCCTTGAACAGTGACAGCAAGTACGGCAGCATTTGAGGGGCCGTAATCCGCAGAGGGTTAATCTTCTGTGCACAGCACCAGACAGATAGCCTCTTCCATTTGTGTCCATAGCACTTGAGAGTTGAGGACGCCCTGGCCTTTGCAAGCACTTCCTTGCAGTCCACCAGGATATCGTACCCTCCAAACTCTAGTGCTCCAGGAGCCAGGCCTGCAAGTTCAGCAACCTCTGGTCGTGAAGGAGGATGGCGCCTCCTTCTCTGGAGAGAAGATCTGCGTCCGTCGTTAGCTCGATTGGGGGGGACGCTGACAAGTCCAGAAGGTCCGGGAACCAGATCTGCCTCGGCTACGCCGGTGCGACGAGTATCATCCTGCATCGGAACCTCTTGAGTTGGTTGACGAGTCGCAGTAGCAACGGCAACAGAGGGAACGGATACAGGAACAGGCCGTCCCAGGGGAAGGAGAAAGCATCGCCCATGCTCCTCGGCTGGGGAAACCTGCTGGGGAACCTCTGGCACTTGGAGTTCGTCGCCGTAGCGAAGAGGTCGATCCGGGGTTTGCCCCATCGTTGGAAGATCCGATCCACTTGGTCTTGGCGCAGTTCCCAGTCATGGCATGAGCGCAGCTCCCTGCTCAGCGAGTCGGCGATTGTGTTCTTTATCCCTGCCAGGTGGAAAGGCACTAGAAACATCCCCTGGGCCACTGCCCAATGCCACAGCTCCTGGGTCTCCTTGGATAAGGCCGGGGACCTGGTTCCTCCCTACTTCCGTATGTATAACATCGTGGTGGTGTTGTCGGTGAAGATCCTCACCACCTTGCCCTTGAGGGACGGGAGAAAAGCCTCTTGCATTTAGATCTCCAGTGTGCGCTCCCCATACTTCCAGGGAGGCATCCGTCGTCACCGTCTCCTGATGTGCTGGGGTCTGAAAGTCTGTGCCCGCCGCAAGATGCGCGCGGGTGCCCCACCACCGGATAGCTTGGCGAAAGATCTCATTGAGCGGGATCTTGTCTTCAAAGCTGCCCGCCGCTTGTATCCAACGGGCGTCGAAGAACCCCTCTAGAGGGCGCATCCGTAGCCTGCAAAGGCGCGCCAGGAAGATGCAAAAGGACATTATGCCGAGGAGGGACTTGATGAATCTCACCCTGGCCACGTCTGTGGCGAGCAGCTGCTGCACATTGCCCAGCATGGCTTTCGTCCTTTCCTCCGACGGAGAAGCCAGTCACGCCATTGTATCGAGCTTGGCTCCCAGAAACAGTGCGACCTGCGATGGGAGTAGGGGGGATTTCAGGAAGTTGATGGAGAATCCCAGATCCTGGAGCAGTTGGACGGTCCTCCCAGTGTGCTCGACGGCGGGCTCCCTTGTCCTTGCCCGGATGAGCCAATCGTCCAGGAAGGGGTAAACATGGATCCCCTGCAGGCGCAGCCGCGCCGCCACTGGTGCTAGGCACTTGGTAAAAACCCTGGGCGCCGACTTGAATCCGAAGGGCAGGGCCTTGAATTGGTAGTGCCGTCCTTGGACTACGAATCTGAGAAACTTTCGGTGTCCTTTTAGAATGGGGATGTGGAAGTAAGCATGCTCCAGGTCCAACGACGATAGGAAGTCACCTGCCTCCAGCTGTCCCAGCACGTGCTGGAGGGTGACCATCCGGAACTTCTGCGCCTTGATGTATTTGTTTAACCGACGCAGGTCCAGGATGGGGCGCCAACCGCCTGTCTTCTTTCTGACGAGGAAGTATCTTGAGTATACTCCGGAGCCCCGGAGTCTCTTTGGGACGAGCTTGATGGCACCTTTCTTGAGCATCGCCCTTACTTCTAGTAGCAGTTGAGGGACATTATTTTCTTTCCTGGCCACGGGAGGCATGTGGGGGCACTTCTTTAGAAATTTGAGAGTGCGCCGGTGGGCCAGGGCATCCAGCACCCAATGGTCGGTGGAGATGGACTCCCACACGCAGACAAAGCTTGCCAGCCGGCCTCCCACCGGGGTGCTTCGGTGGGGGCCCGACACTACGGCCGGTTCAGTCCTGCTTGGAGGCGGCCTTGCCACCTTGGCCTCCCTGGCGACGGGATCCTCCCGACTTGCCGCGCCCTCTTTAGGCTTCTTGCGACGAGGAACAGGCTGCCTGGCGGTACGTCGAGGCGCCACTGCCGAATCCTTTGGAGGCACCTTGTTTGCCTCCGGAGTTCAGAAAGGGCGGTCATCGTTGCTGCAAAACTCCCAAGGCCCGTGCCGTCTCCGTGTCGGCTTTGATGGCCTGAAGAGATTCATCTACTGTTTTCCCAAACAGGTTGTTCCCGTTGAAGGGCATGTCCAAATCTCTGGTTTGCACAGCCTGGCGGAAATCAGTTGCCTTGAGCCATCCCCGCCGTCGAAGGCAAACACCGTTGCCCAACTAGCGGAAACCGGTGATGGTGATGTCCGTGGCCACTGTTCTGGCGTGATTCGATGCCACCTCTCCTTCCTGCAGAATCTCCAGGGGCTCCGCCCTCTTGTCGCCTGGTAGGAAGTCCAGCAGGTGAGCAATCTTGTACCATAGCTCCCTGTCGTAGCGGGGCACGATCGCTAGTACGTTGGCCGCCTTGATCGTTGTCGCCGCAGACGAGATGACTCATCGCCCCATGGCATCCAGTTTCTTTCCCTCGCCGTCGGGTGGGAAGGTAGAAGTCGAAGCCGTCGTCCCCGCCGCTTTCTACTTGGCCGCCGCAGAGACGACCGAATCCGGGGTCGGCTGGGCCCTAAGGCATAGGGGGGCGGAATCCGGGACTCGGTACTTCTTCTCGTACCGATCCCACTTGGCAGGCGCCGTGGACGGGTTCTTCAGGACCGCAAGCCCTTCGTCCCAGATATCGTCGAGCAACGGTACCGCGAGGACCGTCTTTCTCTTGGCCTCCCGCCGTTGGTAGAGGAACCCTTCCTTCTTCTGTTCCTCGGGGCAGAGCTGGAAGAGCTCGGATGCCCTGGCAACCATGGCGTGGAAGGAGCGAATTTCGTTGGGCGGAGAAGCCCGAGGGGGTGATGATGGAAGGTCTATCCCGTTGTCACCGCCGTCGCCATCCGTACCTGTCGACGAATCAGTCGCCGAGTCATCTATGGGCTCCGGAGAGGGAGATGAAGGCTCTACGGGCCGTGTGGGCTGGAAGGGTGTGGGAGGATGAATTCTCCTCCGCTTGCTTGGAGAACTTCCCGACGGGCCCGGTTCCGTCGGCTCGCCCGTCGGGGTTAGAGGCAACCTCGTTCCTTATCTCCGTGCATAAGGTTTGGATTGCCATCAAAATGGCCGCCGAGCAGTCCTGCGGCCAGGGCGTTGGTTGCGGCGAACGAGATGGCTGCTCCTCCAATGGAGCCTCGTTGTCGCCACCGTTGCTATCCTCGATCACTTCCTGAGGATCTCTCCCCTGGGATCGAACCTTCTCGAACCTCTTGTTGAGGTCTTTCACGACTTCAACCAGCTCTTCCTCAGAGGCTGTATCCGTGTCCGTAATGGCCATCGCCCCCCCTCTTTTTCCAACTGGGCCTTGATGGGGGTCTTGTCGATGGGCTGGAAAGAGGATTTCCTCCGCGGCGGCAGGGAAACTCTGGGCCCTGAGGTCGCCTACAAAGGCTTCGCCAGGGTCACCACGACTCCCTCGATCGAGGCCTTAGCTGGGTGAATGAAGGCCTTCACCACTTTGGGCGTGGTTGAGGTCTTCACCTTGGGGGGAGGGTCACTGCCTCACTCCCCCTCGGCTGATTCCTTCTAGATCGACCGGGGCTTCTCCAGAAGCTTGCCCGGGTTCTCGGATTTCCTCCTCCCCGAGCCAGAGCGTTGGCTCGCGGTTGATGGCATCGGTGAAAGCGTGCCCTGCCTGGCAGCCAGAGAGCCCGACCCTTTGGCGCCCGCGGACTCGCGGTGCTTTGCCTTTTGGGGTGCCCTCACAGGGCTTAGAAGACCGCTCCACAACGACGACTTCTCACCTGTTGGGCCCTTCTCCAGCCAGCTTGCGAGTCGGGTCCGGCGGTCCCTCATGGCCCGTTCCGACAGGTTCTTGCAAAACGCACAGTCCTTTTCCACGTGCGTTTTATCCTCATGAAAGCAATAGAGACATCTTGAATGCTCATCCTCCTTGAAAACATTCTGTAATCCGCATCCAGGGCAGTTCCTGGGCCATCTCCACGAGGTAGGCCTCAGATCTTCTGGAATCCTCTGAGAAGAGTAACTCGACGAAAACTTTGCCCTTGAGAGGAGTAGAAAATTCCGAAACGGGTCCCCGTTGATCGGAAGTAGAAACGGTGGAGTTTAAGGCTCGATTGACCGAAAAAATGAGATTAAACTATTTGAAAAAAAACAACACACAGTAAAAGCTCGAGAGCTAAAGCACGAGGACTCCCAACACTTGAATGTGCAGTAAAAATCTGAGGATGGCTGCCAGGGGAGGGGCTTAGGGAGAGGGCAGTCATTGGCTGGGGGCAGTATGACCCAGAGACCAGTGATTGGTTACTACTAAGAAAGACAGATCATAAACGAAACTGATACTGATTTTTTTTATACCGAGGATTCCCAGCCTGACGACGGGGAATATTCATGAGCATGTGAATCCATGCCAGACCCCATGCTGGAGAATCTGGGTTATCCCCGCCAGCCACCCCCAGTTCCCCCACCCTCTCCCTGCATCTCAATTGCTCCCCCACTGATCCATGTTCAGTGTTATTATTCCCTTCCGTTACAATGCTTCAGTGAACACATTAACCTCTATGGGGCTGTGGTCAGGGAGATCGAGGTCTCCTTTAAACTGCAGCGTCATCGAGTGCACTTGGTGTGTGAATGTATATGCTTCTCTCTGACCCAGGCCGGGTTTGTCTCTGAGTCACTGGAAGGACATTAGGGTGTTTTGCTCAAGCACATCCCCCACTTTCGTGATCCTGGCCCTAACCCATCGTGTCCGTTTACCCAGTTTCCTGATCTCCTTCAGGCCTGGGTTGTTCCACAATGGCAGAAACCACGTGATTTTCCTGCCCCATCGCATCGCTCATGTGGTTTCCTCCCGTATGTGCACTAACCTTTGCCCCACTAGGGGAAGTTGCTGCCATCTCGGAGCCCTATACAGAGTTTGCAACGGGTCCACTCCCTCCATGGCATCTTTTTCTAATCGAGTGTGTTGAGGACTCCCCTCCCCGAACAGCCATTCATTCGCGACCACCAAGTGGGCTGCCCAATAATACTTTCTGATGTCCGGCAGTCCTACGCCTCCCTGCCATACTGACCGGGTCAGTGTGTGCAGTGCTACACAAGGGTTTATGTTCCCCCATATCACCCCTCTAATCAGGGTATTAATCACATCAAAACGCCAGTTTGGGAGCTTCGCTGGGTGTTCTGTAACGCATACAATTGGCAAGAGTGTCAGCATCTTCAGAAAGTTGTCCCTACCCAAGAGGGTACCGGAAACATGGCTCAATGCTTTGCATCTTCCCGTAACCTGCCGACTACTTGGTCTAGGTGTCTCTTTAGGAATGTCACCATGTACCGTTGGACCTGAATCTCCAGGTACTTGAAAAACTCTACCTCCACCCGTAGAGGGCAGCCCTGTGGGTATAGTCTCCACCCCACCCCGCAAATGTCATGACCACCGATTTTGCCCAGTTGATCTTAAGTCCGCAATCCCATTGGAACTCCCACAGTATCTCGATGGCTCTTGGGCATGACATCAATGGGTCCAACCAGGTACACCAGTAGGTTGTCGGCGTATAGGGAGATTTGGTGACACACCCCACCCTGACGACCCAAGGCCCTGGATTGAATGGTCGCCTTAAATGTCTGCCCCACCAGTTCGATCGCCATGAGGAACAGGGGCAACAATGGGCACCCCTGTCGGGTCCCCCTCTGTAACTGGAACTGGCAGGACCTGTGGCCATTGGCCCGCACTGTGGCTGTTGGCCACGTGTAAAGCAGTTGAACCCAGCTCTTATAGTGGGGACCCAGTGCCATCTTGGCCATCACCGCCCAAAGGAAGGCCCAACCGACCGAGTCAAAGGCCTTATCTGAGTCCAGTGCCATCACCACGTCTGGTCCATCCAGAGACCAAGAGTGTGCCAAAGGATTGTGGATACTCCGCAGGGTCATCTGGGTGGCACTTCCTGGCACAACGCCACACTGATCTGGGTGTATTAGCCTGGTTATTAGTGGAAGCAGCTGGTTAGCCAGGGCCGTTGGCAGAATCTTGACCTCTGCGTTTAATAACAAGATTGGTCGGTATGAGGGGTATTCGTTCAGGGGGCTTACTTTTCTTGTGGATGACCACTATGGTGGCCGTCCTAAGGTCTTCAGGGAGTTCCCATCTGTCTGAACTTTCCTGCACCATCTCTAACATGGGGTCCCCTACTTTCTCCCAGACACATCTCCAGAATTCGTGTGGGAGCTTGTTGGGCCCCAGCATCTCCCGGCATGCGGCCCCACCTGCACTGCCCCCCCATGAGCTCCTCTTTGGTTATATCTGCCTTCAGCCCCAGGCGTTACTGATTCCCTCAAGCTTGGCAGCTCTATTCTAGACAAGTATCTGTCAATTTCCGAAGGGGAGGGTCCAGGGACCTCTGCGTATAGGGTTTGGTAATAGTCCACAAAGGCTTAGGCCATGTCCTCCCCTTTGGTGTGCTCTCTCCCTTCTCCGCCTGCTATGGCCCTAAACCACCTCATGCCCACCTCTATAGCCACACCAGCATGTGCCCCCACTCCTCCTCCTCGAGGTCAAATACCCTTGGCTCTTTTGGCCAGGTAAGTTATGTGAGTATTTTTAGTTGGGAGACTATTATGTTTTGGTGGTTTTTACATTTAATGGACATGAGAGTTTGAACATTAGTTTTCCATTACCAGCCGATAGTGGAAACGAACATTGTAAAGGAGGAAAACTGTATATATTTTGTTTAAAAAAAAGGTGATTTTCTCCTGAGAATCTACTAAGCAGTGTATGTGCAAATGGATGATCTTTGAACTCAGATATCCAGGTATGTCAGATAAGGAGTACAAGTCTACTGAAGGCTTTAAACATTTTTTTAAAAAAATAATTATATATATATATATATATATATAGGATACATTACTCACCGTAATCGTATTTCTGATGCTTGTATCTGCTTAGATTCACATGCTGTGCATAGGCCGACATCTAGTGGAAGCTGCGGAGTATTACAGTTTGTTTTTCGAAACTCGAAAATGGGCGTCGACACAGTCGTGCCAGTAATACTATCCCTGGTGTGACGTCCACTGTACCCAAGATCCCTCACGCGTCTAGGATCCTCAGATTGTATTTTTTCTGACATGAGGAAGCATGAGGAGTAGCGTGAGTACAGATAATCCAAGCAGATAGACAGAAAGGTAAGACTACAAGCAATCATGCGCCTTCTCTCGGAGGGGAGGAAGGGTGGGTCGCATGTGAATCTAAGCAGATACAAGCATCAGAAATACGATTACGGTGAGTAATGTATCCCTTCTGAGGCTTGTGGAATCTGCTTAGATCACATGCTGTGCATAGATTAGCGAGCAGTACCAGAAGAAGGAGGTGGGATGTGAGAAGGGTCATGAGCAAACAGGTGTCTTAGAACCGCTTGTCCCACTTGTGTATCTGTCTTGGAATGAGTGTCAATGCAGTAATGCTGAGTAAAAGTGTGAATAGAGCTCCAAGTAGCTGCTTGGCAAATGGTGTCGAGGGGAACATTTGCAATGAAAGCCAGAGTGGCCCCAATGCCTCTAGTAGAATGGGCCCTTGGCGTAAAAGGCAGAGTTTTTTCAGAAAGAGAGTAACACAGCTGTATACAGTTGATAATCCACTTCGAGATCGCGCCTTTAGAGACGCGATCCCCTTCTCTGCCTGTAGCTACGGAGACAAACAGTTGATCTGTTTTCCTTAGCGGTCTGGTTTTATTTACATAGTAGAGGACCGCCCTACGCACATCAAGGGTGTGTAGTTTCACCTCAGCTGAGCTTTGCGGGTTCTGGAAGAAAGCCGGAAGCTCGATGGACTGGTTTACATGGAACTTAGATATAAATTTAGGTGAGAACCTAGGGTGTGTGCGTAAAACCAGTTTGTCTTTGTGGATAGTAAAGAAAGGATCCTGCACTGACAGAGCCTGAATTTCACTGACCCTTCTTATAGAGGTAATGGCTACTAAGAAGGCCGTTTTATAAGTCAGGTGTTTGAGACTACTTTTATGCATGGGTTCGAAAGGGGGGCCCATGAGCTTAGCTAGCACCACATTGAGGTCCCATCCTGGCGGTGGGTTCGAAATAGGAGGGTGAAGTCTCTTTACTCCTTCCATGAAGGCTTTAACTACTGGTACTTTCCACCACGATACTTTGTTATGGGATGTGGTGTAAGCCGACAGGGCTGCCAGGTGTACCTTCAGAGAGTTAAAAACCAAACCTGCGTCCAGCAGGTGGAGCATGTATGTTACAACGTTGGAAGGAGTGCAATCAACTGGGTTGATCTGTTTATTCTGGCACCAAATAACGAATCTCTTCCACTTGTCAAAGTAACAGTGCCTTGATTGGTTTCCTGGATTCTTTTAGGATGTCCATCCACCTCTGTGGTAAATTGAGATGCCCAAACTCTATGACCTCAGGAGCCATGCTGCCAGGTTCATTGAGTTGGGTTCCTGGTGCACTGTTTGACCTTGTTGCTGGGACAGTAGGTTGTACCAGGCTGGGAGTTTGATGGGCTCGCACACCGCCATCCTGCGTAGGTGTGGAAACCATGGTTGTCTCGCCCACATGGGAGCAACTAGGATGAGCGTCATCGATTCCTTGTTCATCTTGTACACCACCTTCCTGATGAGAGGAGTTGGTGGAAAAGCGTACGCAAACATCCCTGACCAGTTCATCCACAGGGCGTTCCCTTGGGAGTCTGGCTGGGGGAACCTGGATGCAAATCCTGGGCATTGTTTGTTTTCGCTTGTGGCGAATAGGTCTATAGTGGGGAAACCCCACTGAGAGAAGAGATCTTCTACGATATCTCTGTGAAGGACCCATTCGTGTTCTTCTGGGAGGGAGTCTCTGCTTAGGGCATCCGCTAGGGAATTGAGCTCCCCTGGAACATGTTGTGATGACAGGAAGATGTTCCGTCTGAGTGCCCATATCCAGATTTTCTGGGCAAGCTTGGACAGATTTGGCGAACGAGTCCCTCCTTGTTTGTTCAGATAGAACATGGCTGTCGTGCTGTCCGTCCGGATCTGCACCGACAAGTTTAGCAGATGGGGCTCGAACGCCCGAAGCGCTCGGAATACTGCCAGAAGCTCTAGCAGGTTGATGTGGTACTTGGCGACTGAGTGAGACCAGAGACCTTGAGCTGTGTGGTGGAGATGGTGAGCTCTCCACCCAGTCAGGCATGCATCTGTAGTCACCACTGCCTGTACTTCGGGATCGTAAAAGGGTTTTCCCCTTGCGAGATTTTCTCTTGTCCACCAGTGTAAGCTCTGTACGAGTGTTGGCGAAACGACCACTAGATCGTCCCACTGACCACTTGCCTGAGACCACTGTCTCGACAACCATTCCTGCATGGGACGCATGCGCAGACGCGCGTGGGGGTCCAGGTAAATGCATGACGCCATCATGCCCAGTAACCGCATTGCTTTGCGTACCGTTATTTGTTGACCTGACTGATAATGTGGAATTTGCAGTAGTATATTCCGAATTCTCTCTTCCGAAGGGAAGGTCAACCCTTTCTGAGTATCTAGGATTGCTCCTAGGAACTGTTTTGAGGTGCTTGGCACCAGACTTGACTTCTTCTCGTTGATAGAGAAGCCTAATTCGTGGAGGAGGTCGATAGTCCTCTGAATGTTTGACCTGCAAATTCCTGGGGTTTCCCCCGTTATGAGCCAGTCGTGGTGCTGAAGCTATCCCGAAGGGCAGTACCTTGAATTGGTAGTGGCGACTGTCCACCTTGAAGCGCAAGTATTTTCTGTGCGCTGGGAGCATGGAAATATGAAAATAAGCATCTTTCATATCCAAGGTTGCCAAGTAATACCCCTTTTATAGGAGGGGGATTACCTCTTGTAGCGTGGACATACGGAATTTTTGGGGCTTGACATACTTGTTGGCAGGCCGTAAGTCCAATACTGGGCGCATTGTCAAATCTTTCTTTGGCACAAGGAAGTAAGTTGAATAGATACCCTTGTTTACCTGGTGTCCTGGGACGAGTTCTATCGCGTCCTTTTCTAGCAGAATGGCGATCTCCTCAAGAAGGATCTTCTGATGTTCTAAGGAGTGTATTCTTTGTCGTGGAGGGTGGTTCCGGGGACGCTGCAGTAATTCTATACAATATCCTGTGGACACTGTTGACAGCACCCATCTGTCTGAGGTGATCCCTTCCCAAGCCTGGGTGAAGTTGGAAATGCGTCCCCCTACTGGGGTTGCGTGAGAAGGGACCCTGAACTGAGCGTCACTGCTTTGGTGGAGGCGTGCCACCTCCCTTGTTGGGGCTGCCTCTGCCTCTTCCACGACCTCTCTTGTTACCCCTGCCGTAATTTTGGGTAGACTGCTGGTTGTTGTTACATTGTGTACCCTGTCCTTGGGCATAGTTGCCTCTTTGTGAATTTTGGCCGCGTGGGCGACGAAAATTACTGTTCCCCCTCTGGTTAGGGGGTTTGTTGGTAAGCTGGCCAAGGGATTTGAGTCTCGTATTCGTCCTTGGCATTCTTAAGTGCGTCTTCGACCGCTTTCCCAAACAATAGATCGGGTTCCACCGGCTTGTCTATTAATGAAGCCTGGGTTTCTGTTTTGAACCCCGACTGCCGTAACCACGCATGTCTCTTGATAACAGTACCTTCTGCTATCAATCTTCCTGCGTTGTCCGCGGCGTCGAAAGTTGCTTTTAATATGCAACCAGACACGGCTCTCCCTTCTGCCGAGATCCGAGCCAACTGGCCCTTTAACGGTTCAGGAGCAGAGGCTATGAGCGCCGCGACCTCTTCCCATTGATGGCAGTTGTAACATGCCAACAGGGTGGTGGAGTTTGCAATCCTTGCTTGGTAGGCAGACGTTGAGGCTACCTTCCTGCCAAACCCGTACAGTCTTTTGCTCTCCTTGTCGGGAGGAGCTTCTGACGACGATAAGGGTGTCCCAGCCCTCTTCCGAGTGTTGGTAACCACTAGGGAGTCTGGTTTAAGATGTCCTCTTATATAGAGAGGGTCAGACTGGGCTGCCCGAAAAAGTTTTTCGACTCTGGGGTTGACGGCTCTGGTGAGGTTAGGATTCACCAGGGATGGATCTATTCTACGTTGGATGGATTTAAGGATAGGGATGGTCTGAGCGACCGGCCTCCTCTCTCCCACCAACTCTTCTGCGAAGTCCCTCTCCTCCTGTATACCGTGGGTGTCGATGTGAAAATGTTCTGCTGCGCGAGCGAGAACTTCATTAAGGAGGGGCTGGTTATCAACTGGCGAGTCGGTAACTGGGGCTTCGCTCTCTACCGGGGAATCTACTCTGTAAATTTCCTGCTCATCTTCTACCTCCTCCAGGTCCTCATCCTCCGCATAGTATTCAGTCCCGGTTTGTTCCTCCATAATTTTAAACTCCTGGTCCCCTTCAGGGAAAGGCTGTCCTTGATATCTGGGGTGTGGAGTAGAGTATGGAGTAGAGTAAGGCTGCACCTCGAAGGGTTCAGGTCTTTCGAACCGGGCCTTTTTACTTAGGGGGATAGGATCAGAGGAGCCTGAGGGTGTGGCCCCTTGAGGGTCATACGAAAGGAAATCTTCTGGGTTTTTGTCATAAAAATCAGCTAAGGAAGACATCCTTGACATGACCCTGTCTATGTCTTCACTGGACCATTCTTTGGAACAGGGTATGACTTTAGTAGGCAACTTAGAGGACTTATCAAGGGTACCCTTGCTGGATGTTGATGTCCCAGTAGATTTGTGTTTGTCTGTCTGCTTAGGGTGGAAGGATGGTCTTACAGGAGTGGAAGGCTGTGCTTTCCGCTGTTTCCCCCCCTCCCCGTGCGTGGAAAAATGTTTTCCCTGCCCCTTGGAGGCCCCAGAGACTTTCGACGCCTGGCGTCGAGGGTCGGGAGAGGTATCTGTGTGTTTCGAGCGTGGGGCCTCGCTGGTGTTAACTGCGGCCTCGGTCTCGGTCTCCTGGAGCGTGGCCTGGGGGTGGAAGTCGTCTTCGTCTTCCGACGATCGAACTTCCGTTAATCTAGGGAGCGAGGCACTCTTGGCAAGAGTGGATGATTGCCTTGCGTCATGAGGCGATCTCGATCGAGAGCGCCCAGAGGACACCGAGTCGGACCGTTCTATCTGTGCCTCTTTCCGAGAAGTCGACGTCGTCGAGGTTCGGTTGGACTTAGTGTGCTTAGTGTGTGTTGGGTGTGTAGCGCTTGCGTCGCCGGGGGTCTTCCCCATAGCCGCCCTGCCGGACAACCTTCCGAGGTCGGGGACCTGCGCTCGGCAGTCTTTCGACGCCGTAATGCCCTCGCCGTCCGAAAGTACGGCGTCGCTGCCATCGCTGAAGGCGCCCTCCGCTGCCATGGCCGCCTGCCTGGCGTGGTGGGCCCAACGCTTTGTCGAACGGTCCTTAAGTGTCTTAGGCTTAAACCTACTACACGCTCTGCAGTTCGCTTCGGGGTGGTCCCTCGGCAAGCAGAGATTGCACGTGGCGTGCCTGTCGACCCAAGGGTATTTGCGGTTGCACTTGGGTCAGAATTGGAAAGGGGTACCCTCCATACGCACCTTGAGGCAGCGGGCTGGTAAGTGTAGGAAATATATAAGGTGTACCTATATACCAAGAGTGAAGAGTATGTACCACCCCCCACTCTCCCTACTTGCAGGGCCGAGGCCAGCGGCCTACTAGGCCCGGGCCGAGGCCAGCGGCCTTCCGAGGCCCAGATCCGTCGTGCAGCAGCCGACGGTCGATGTCTTCTCCAGCCGTCGTCGAGGGTCGACGTTGGGGTGGGGAAGGATGTCAATAAATAATTTTAAACTTCAATAATTAGCAAAAGTATGGCTAAGGCCAGGGGACTCCGCAAGATGCTTCCGACCAGTATGGCGGAAAAAAACAATCTGAGGATCCTAGACGCGTGAGGGATCTTGGGTACAGTGGACGTCACACCAGGGATAGTATTACTGGCACGCCTGTGTCAACGCCCATTTTCGAGTTTCGAAAAACAAACTGTAATACTCCGCAGCTTCCACTAGATGTCGGCCTATGCACAGCATGTGATCTAAGCAGATTCCACAAGCCTCAGAAATAACATTACTCGAGGGAGGTCACCAGGGGGCGCACAGGCAATGGCTGCCTGAGTGCACAGCTCCCGCCGAAGCCTGGAAATCGAGGGGATTGCCCCCCCCCCCCCCCGAGGCCCCCCAGCAGGCCCAACGGGTTGGATCGACCTTCTGGCCCCCCTGGGCCCCCAGCGAACACAAGGGCGGAGCCTGAGAGCCCCGGAAAGCCGGAGAACGAGTCCTGGGGCTCCCGGGCAGGAAACTGAGCAGGTCCCAGGCACTCGCGGAGCCGGGGGAGAGGTGGAGCCCCCCCCCCCCCCGAGCCCACACAGACTTTTTCGCCTGTCCTGCTCCCGCCGCCCCCCCGTGACTGGCACCCCCCCCTCTGCGTTCTGGACCCCCAGCGAGGCGTGGAGGAGGCCGCGGAGCGGGTGAGGGCTTTCTCCACCCTCCCCCCCCCCAAGCATCGAACCGAAGGACTGCGGGCCGGGTGGCGGGAGAAGGCCCGACACTAGGGGGACTGGGACGGCGCCACTGGAGTCCCGGCACCCCCCCCCCCCCCCCAGAAAGAGCGGAGTAAGCAGAGCGGGCCTGGGAACGCCCCCCCCCGAAATCTCCAGCACGGGCGGCTGCAGCCCCCTGGGGAAGACAGAGGCGGCAACTCAGAGGACCCAGGAGCCGCTCCCCCCCGGGAGTGCGAGCGGCGTGGGGAAGGCCTCCTGGAGCCCCACGCAGGCGGCGAGGGGCCCCTGGAACACGCAGGCAGACGCCGAGAGGGACCAGGGGTAGGCCCCAGCCCCCCCTCTCATGACACGGAGGCAGCGCAATTGGCCGCGGGGGCTACCCGGGTGTGAGGCCCCAGCCTATCGCTGGTGGGGCGTGTGCCCGCCCGGAGGTGGCCCCCCCACCCCTCCTCGAGACAAGAGCCTACAGACCGGGCGCGGAAGCCACGGCCCCCCATAGCCCCCCCTGCTCAACCGGGCTAGTCCATAAGAGCCCCCCAGTTAACAACATCCCCTCTCGGACAAACCAGAGGAAGCCCAAGACGGGCTCGAGGAGCGTGGACAGGGTGTGCCTGCCCCACCCTGGCATACAACTACCCCCAAGGGGCATCAGTGAAGCATTCAGCCCAAGCGAGGAGAGACCCAGCCTCGCTTTCCCCCCTTGGCAGGTCCCCCCTCGGGTCGCCCCGGGAGGGAGGCCGGGAGGGAGGCCGAGGTCTGGCCTGGAGGGGACTCTGGGAAGCATCAGATGAGCTGGAGGGACGCCTTGCAAGGATTCCGCTTCCAGGAGATTGCTAGAGGTAGCACAGACAAGAGCCTCAAACTGACTATGGCCCAATCGGAGGGTGCAGCCCCCTCCTCAGCTGCAATGGAAAGGGGCTTCGCTTCGATCTTACAGGAGATCAGGGACATGCGCTCCGACATTGCCCAGAAATTTGAGAAAATGGACCAAAGGGTGGATAAGGTCGAGGACAGACTGTTACAGGTCGAGACCTACCAATCGTCAACAGCTGCCCAGGACGTTCATACAAGCATGAGGCTGGAGGCCCTGGAGAAGAGGGACGAGGAAAGGGCCCGGCAGATGGACGATTGAGAATAGGGAGAGGAGGAACAACCTCAGAATCATCGCAACCCTCCTGTTCGCAGAAGAGATGACGACCAAACTTACATTTGACAGGGTGCACAGCGCGGGGGGCAGGGCTGGGGCCTCTCAGTCGATTTTGGTCCGGTTCCACTACTACTCGGAGAAGACGAAAGTGCTGGAGGAGGCCAGAAAAGCCAGAGAAATCAACTACAATAACGCCCAGGTCTCCATATACCAGGACCTCTCTGCTTACACGCTGGCCAAGCGTAGAATGTGCCGCCCCCGTACAGAGCTGATCAAGGAGAAGGGCGTGCGCTACAGATGGGGCTACCCGTTCTCCCTGACTTTTGAATACATGGGCCAAAGATCGACCCTGATTACGGAAGAAGACATAAGGGGTGCTATTCAAGAATACACAGTGAACACGAACCCCAGGAGGGGTCCTTTAGGGCCGGAGCATGGCAGACTAAATGGCCCTGGCCCGTCCGGAGAAAGAAGAAGGCGCACGGGAGCGAGGAAATTCAGGAAAATGAACACCCCCTCCCCAGCGAAGGACGGGGAACGGAATGACTCCGAGGACTGATAACGGGGACGACCCGTAGTGTCCTGGTCGGATTGGCGCAGAGTCAGAGGACTAACTACTTACACCGTCCCAACGAACAGCAAGTATGAGGGGTTCCTAGCTGGGACACGGCCGCGGGGGGACTTTGGGGCCTCGAGGTGATGAGCTTCTTACGAGGTTTGCCTGGCCGAGGTGGGCTGGCTGGTGGTTCGGCCAAAAGCCAGCGATGGCGGAACTATTTGGCTGGACGCCGGGGTGGGGGGGTGGGGGGGTACATAGAAGTTGGGGTAGTTCAGTTATGGTTCGGGGAAGGGGGGCAGTTGGGGAAGTGTTCTAGGCCCACCCGGGGGGAAGGGGATGGGGGAGTTGGGGACCGTAAAGTTGAATTAAGGGAGCACGCAAGGAAGAGCATTGAGACGACGGTGACCGAGAGAGAGGTAATTCTAGATTATGGCTGACAGTCTGCCTGCCCTGGGTGTGGGCTTCCTCAACTTACAGGGCTTAAACACCCCCACAAAGAGATCCTTGGTGTGCAGGGAATTCAGAAGGGCCAACCTCGACTTTCTCTTTGTGCAAGAGACTCATTGGCCACGGGGGAAGGAGCCCAAACTGCGGGGAGGGGGAATTGGGGAGGTCTTCAGTGCTTCCCACGAATGCAAAAAGAGAGGGGTGGCCATATTAGTAGCGAGGAATGTGGGCTTTGAGAACGAGGCCACGCTGAAAGACCCTGGGGGCCGTTACCTGTTAGTGCAGGGTTTCCTGCAGGGGGCCCCACTCACCCTGGCCGTCATCTACGGCCCAAATGAAGGCCAAACTCAATTTTGGGAGGCGGTGAGGGATAAACTCAAGCACTTTGTCCATGGCACGGTAGTGGTGGGGGTGGGGGGGACTTCAACATGGTCCTGGACCCAACCCGGGACAGGAAACGTGCAGGACCGCAGCCCTCTAGGGCGGCAGATGAGACCATGGCGCATAACTTCCACAGGGTCAACTCAGAACTGGGTCTTATGGACACGATCCCGAGAACGGACACCCCCCTCTTTCACATATTATTCAGCCACACATGTCGTTTTCCAGGATAGACTACATCTTGGTGGACGAGATCCTGTACCCATTCATTTCTGGCCACAGGGTCGACCCCGTCCCCTGGTCCGACCACGACCTGGTCCGAGTCACTATAGCAAGGGGAGGGCTAAGCGATCGCAGGGGGATGTGGAAGTGCAACGACTCCCTGTTGAAGGACGAGGTCCTAGCCCAGGAGGTTCTCGAGGCTATCACAGATTTTTTCGAACTCAATGATAATGGGGAGGTAGGCTCGCATACCCTATGGGGCGCCTTCAAGGCAACCCTACGGGGAGTCCTGATCAAAATGGGAGCCCAGAAAAAAAGGGAGAGGGAGGCCCAGGAAATGCTACTAAGGGAGAAAATCGCCCAACTCCAACCTGGAGGTCACCCCACGGTCCCCTTAGACCGTGTTCAGGTGGCGGCCCTGGAGGACTACAGGCTCCAGTTGAAGGACCTCCTACTCCACAAGACAGAAGTCTTCAACTGGTCAAACAAAAGTATTATGAAAAAGGGGACAGGGCGGATAGGATTCTGGCTTGGAAACTGAGGGAGGTACAGAGAAGCAGATTGGTGAAAGCAGTGAAGAACGAGGTGGGGAGGTGGGCTACGATACTCCCCATATTGGTGAGGCCTTCCGACGATACTATGAGAAGCTATATTCGTCGGAATACAATGGGGGGAGGCGGAGATTGAAGGGTTCTTGAACTCTATACGGATCCCGGCCCTGACCAGGGAGATGGCGGAGGGGTTGGAGGGTCCGGTGACCGAGGAGGAGGTGGAGCGTGTGATCAGAGGTATGAAGGTGGGCACTTCCCCGGGAGAGGATGGATACTCGGTCTACTTCTACAAGAGGTTTCGCTCGACCCTTTCCCCCTATTTGGTTAAGGTGTTCAATGCAGTGCTTGAGGGGGGGTCCCTCCTGGACTCCATGTTGGAGGCTATTATAGTGGTGCTCCCCAAAGACGGCAGGGACCCCTCGGAGTGCTCCTCTTACCGCCCAATCTCTCTGCTGAATATCGATGTAAAGATCCTGGCCAAAGTGATTGGGGGACGAATGGAGGGGATCCTGCCGAAACTAGTCCACGGAGACCAGGTGGGGTTCATTAGGGGAAGACAGGGCTCAGATAACATCCGTAAAACCATAGATCTATTCCACTACGCCCAGGTGTCAGACCTAGATGCGAGCGTTCTGTCCCTTGATTTGGAAAAGGCGTTCGATAGGGTGGAGTGGAGATTCATGGAACTCACCCTCCAGAAAATGGGCTTTGGGACGCACATCAGGGACTGGGTGGCGGCGCTATACAGGGCCCCAAAGGCCAGGGTTCAAGTGAATGGCAGGTTGTCAGAATCATTCCCCCTCTCGCGGGGGACGAGGCAGGGTTGTCCACTCTCCCCTCTTATCTATGCCCTCTCCATGGAACCCCTAGCCATAGCGGTCAGAGCTAACCCAGACATCAAGGGGATCAGGAGAGGCGAAGTAGAATTTAAACTCTCCCTGTTCGCAGATGACATCCTGGCTTACCTGGTGGACCCGGGTTCCTCGCTCTCCCCCCAACCCCCACCTGTCCCTGATGGCCGCCTTCGGGCGCCTCTCGGGTCTCAAGATTAACGCATCCAAATCTGTCCTGCTCCCCATGAGAGTGCGGGACCTGGGTCTGGACCCCCTAGACAGCCTGGAAGGGATAACAGTGGGGAAGGCCTCCATCTGATACCTGGGAGTCCTTCTCACCCGGGACCTAACCAACCTCGCCCCAGCCAACTACGACCCTGTTGTGTCGAGGGTCACTGTAGATCTAAGGAGATGGGGGTCAATGATTCTGTCATGGTACGGCCGCATGACGGCAGTGAAGATGAACATACTCCCGCGTTTACTATACCTCTTCACCGCCCTCCCAACTAGTGTCCCCGACCAGACATTCAGGGTCCTCCAGAATGCGGTGCGGGAGTTCATATGGCAGGGTAGGACCCCGAGGACCGCAAAGGCAATCTTGACCTTACCGAGGGAGGAGGGAAGGTTTGGGCTGCCAGACTTACAACTCTACTTCCGCGCTGCCCAGCTGCGTGTTCTCCTGGAACACATGAGGGGATGGGCACATACTGGTCGTACCTGGAGGACATGGATGCTCACCCACTCAAGGTTCGGGACCTTCTCTGGGCTCCTAGCAAGTTCATCCCGAACAGACTCAAATCTCACCCAACTCTGGGAGTCCTCTGGTCGATCTGGAGGGAAGGCCCCCAGACGGCACACCTAACTTCGTGGCCGTCACCAATGTCATCACTCTGGGGAAGTAGGGGGTTCTGCAATGCACAGTCCTGGTCTGATTCGGGGATGGAGTGGGCGGGGCAAATGTTTAGGGAAGGGGAATTTCTGCCTTATGAGGAATTGAGAGACGCCCTCGGGCAGGGGGCCCTCTCCATATTTGAATATCTCCGCTTGAAGGGAATTCTTTGTGATCAATCCTGGGGCCAGAACTTGAGGAGACAGCTGACCCCCTTCGAGAAACTACTGGATACTGCGTCCTCCAGGAAGGGAGCGGTATCGGGGATGTATAGGATACTGAACACTGTTAATCTGGGGGAAAGGAGGAGGTTCCGCATTTTCTGGAATGATTTGGCGGGGGAGGAGATTTCGGAGGACGCCTGGGCAAGGATATTCAAAATAGCCTTCCATGGGAACTTATTCACAGCGGACATGGAACATAACTTCAAGATCTTACAGGGGTGGCATAGAGACCCAGCGAAGTTGTCGAAAATGTTCTCGGGAGTGTCCCCCGCATGCCCAATGGGATGCAACTAGGTCGGTACGAGAGGTCACATGTGGTGGCACTGCCCGAAGGTGCAGGCATACTGGGAGAAGGTAAGGGGCTGGATCGCTGAAGTATCGAAGGAACTACTCTCCCAGAACCCTCTGACAATGCTGCTGGACCTCCCCCCAGAGGACACAGACATAGCCAGATACCCAAGAATGTGGGAAACAATGTTGAGGGTGGGGAGGGTGGCCCTAGCCCAAAAATGGAAGAGCCCGGAAACCCCTTCGAAGGAAGTCTGGCTAAATAAGGTCAAAAACTGATGGACAAACTTACGGCAATGATGAACAACGACTTGGGCACTTTCCAAGCAAACTGGTTCGGGGTACAGCAGACCTGGGGATGGGATGTACACTGATCCGCAGGGAGGAAACATGAAGGGAACGGGCGCCCGCAGCCCGGGCTACGGCGGACTACACACAGCCATACACGTTGTCTACGCTCAGGCTCTTTCTCGAGCTCCGGACATATAGAGCTTTCCACGCGTCTCCCCAACAAAGAAGGTTTAATTGGGACTAAGTTTATTGGGGGGGGTAGGGTCTGTTTGGGGTGGGAGCAGGGGGGTATTCAGGCCAGTCATTTGTACACCGCTTTGAAAATGTTTCATGCCCGTTTGTTACACTTTGAAAACGTTAATGAAACAAAGTTTAATAATACATTACTCACCATAATCGTATTTCTGATACTTGTATTTGCTTAGATCACATGCTGTGCATAGGCCGACATCTAGTGGAAGCTGCGGAGTATTACAGTTTGTTTTTTCGAAACTCAAAAATGGGCGTAGACACAGGGCGTGCCAGTAATACTATCCCTAGTGTGACGTCCACTGTACCCAAGATCCCTCACGTGTCTAGGATCCTCAGATTGTATTTTTTCTGACATGAGGTAGCATGAGGAGTAGCGCGAGTACAGATAATCCAAGCAGATAGAAAGGTAAGACTACAAGCAACCATGCGCCTTCTCTCAGAGGGGAGGAAGGGTGGGTCGCATGTGAATCTAAGCAGATACAAGCATCAGAAATAAGATTATGGTGAGTAATGTATCCCTTCTGAGGCTTGTGGAATCTGCTTAGATCACATGCTGTGCATAGATTAGCGAGCAGTACCTGAAGAAGGAGGTGGGATGTGAGAAGGGTCATGAGCAAATAAGTGTCTTAGAACCGCTTGTCCCACTTGTGTATCTGCCTTGGAATTGGTGTCAATGCAGTAATGCTGAGTAAAGGTGTGAATAGAGCTCCAAGTAGCTGCTTTGCAAATGGTGTCAAGGGGTACATTTGCAATGAAAGCCAGAGTGGCCCCAATGCCTCTAGTAGAGTGGGCTCTTGGCGTGAAAGGCAGAGTTCTTTCAGAGAGTGAGTAACACAGCTGGATACAGTTAATAATCCACTTCGAGATCGCGCCCTTAGAGACGCGATCCCCCTCTCTGCCTGTAGCTACGGAGACAAACAGTTGATCTGTTTTCCTTAGCGGTCTGGTTTTATTCACATAGTAGAGGACCGCCCTACGCACATCAAGGGTGTGTAGTTTCACCTCAGCTGAGCTTTGCGGGTTCTGGAAGAAAGCCGGAAGCTCGATGGACTGGTTTACATGGAATTTAGATATAAATTTAGGTGAGAACCTAGGGTGTGTGCGTAAAACCAGTTTGTCTTTGTGGATAGTAAAGAAAGGATCCTGCACTGACAGAGCCTGAATTTCACTGACCCTTCTTATAGAGGTAATGGCTACTAAGAAGGCCGTTTTATAAGTCAGGTGTTTGAGACTACTTTTATGCATGGGTTCGAAAGGGGGGCCCATGAGCTTAGCTAGCACCACATTGAGGTCCCATCCTGGCGGTGGGTTCGAAATAGGAGGGTGAAGTCTCTTTACTCCTTCCATGAAGGCTTTAACTACTGGTACTTTCCACCACGATACTTTGTTATGGGATGTGGTGTAAGCCGAGAGGGCTGCCAGGTGTACTTTCAGAGAGTTAAAAACCAAACCTGCGTCCAGCAGGTGGAGCATGTATGTTACAACGTTGGAAGGAGTGCAATCAACTGGGTTGATTTGTTTATTCTGGCACCAAATAACGAATCTCTTCCACTTGTCAAAATAACAGTGCCTTGTGTTTGGTTTCCTGGATTCTTTTAGGATGTCCATACACCTCTGTGGTAAATTGAGATGCCCAAACTCTATGACCTCAGGAGCCATGCTGCCAGGTTCATTGAGTTGGGTTCCTGGTGCACTGTTTGACCTTGTTGCTGGGACAGTAGGCGTGGGGCCTCGCTGGTGTTAACTGCGGCCTCGGTCTCCTGGAGCGCGGCCTGGGGGTGGAAGTCGTCTTCGTCTTCCGACGATCGAACTTCCGTTAATCTAGGGAGCGAGGCACTCTTGGCAAGAGTGGATGATTGCCTTGCGTCATGAGGCGATCTCGATCGAGAGCGCCCAGAGGACACCGAGTCGGACCGTTCTATCTGTGCCTCTTTCCGAGAAGTCGACGTCGTCGAGGTTCGGTTGGACTTAGTGTGCTTAGTGTGTGTAGGGTGTGTAGCGCTTGCGTCGCCGGGGGTCTTCCCCATAGCCGCCCTGCCGGACAACCTTCCGAGGTCGGGGACCTGCGCTCGGCAGTCTTTCGACGACGTAATGCCCTCACCGTCCGAAAGTACGGCGTCGCTGCCATCGCTGAAGGCGCCCTCCGCTGCCATGGCCGCCTGCCTGGCGTGGTGGGCCCAACGCTTTGTCGAACGGTCCTTAAGTGTCTTAGGCTTAAACCTACTACACGCTCTGCAGTTCGCTTCGGGGTGGTCCCTCGGCAAGCAGAGATTGCACGTGGCGTGCCTGTCGACCCAAGGGTATTTGCGGTTGCACTTGGGGCAGAATTGGAAAGGGGTACCCTCCATACGCACCTTGAGGCAGCGGGCTGGTAAGTGTAGGAAATCTATAAGGTGTACCTATATATTAAGAGTGAAGAGTATGTACCACCCCCCACTCTCCCTACTTGCAGGGCCGAGGCCAGCGGCCTTCCGAGGCCCAGATCCGTCGTGCAGCAGCCGACGGTCGATGTCTTCTCCAGCCGTCGTCGAGGGTCGACGTTGGGGTGGGGAAGGATGTCAATAAATAATTTTAGACTTCAATATTTAGCAAAAGTATGGCTAAGGCCAGGGAACTCCGCAAGATGCTTCCGACCAGTATGGCGGAAAAAAACAATCTGAGGATCCTAGACGCGTGAGGGATCTTGGGTACAGTGGACGTCACACTAGGGATAGGATTACTGGCACGCCTGTGTCGACGCCCATTTTCGAGTTTCGAAAAACAAACTAATACTCCGCAGCTTCCACTAGATGTCGGCCTATGCACAGCATGTGATCTAAGCAGATTCCACAAGCCTCAGAAATATATATATATATATGTATATATATATATATATATATATATATGAAGAAAACAGAGGAGAGGGGAAGGACCGCACTCAGTGGACCCAGTAAAATCCTGCAATCCCAGAAGGAAAAGAAACGCAGTTCACACGGGATAATAGGAAGTCATTTAATGAAAAAAACTGCAGAAAATGTGCAGGGCAAACGGCTGGGGAAACAGCAAAACAAACAGAGGCAGGACGCCTATGGGCTCGACCTGCTTACAACGCGTTTCACGCTCAACTGAGCGCTTGATCACGTAACACAACAAAGGACAAAGACACAGTTAAGAAAGCATGTAGTCCATCATCTATGTCAATTGAAATAGGGGTGCATACAGGGACTGATTCAATGGCGGCCATGTTGGAAGGGAAAGTCGGATCTTGGCCAGCAATGTGGCAAGCAAAGATCGATGGAAGAGGTCAATTGAATAATCAAATTATACCTGCTTTAAATATAGAGATAAAAGGCATCCCATACAAACAAATGGTCAAATACCGAAAAATAGCCATTTGAACCGATTCCCATGCACCCCAATTTCCACTGTGTATTACTGGTTAAAATCAAGACATTACAATACACATTTGGTAATTAAGTGAGTGCATAGTGCGCTTGCATATATCAGATTGCATCTTATATGAATCGGTCAGTCAATTGTAAATCAGGCTAAAAAGCAACATAATGCCATCATATACATGGAAGTTAAAAAGGGCCAACCAATATGTCCTCTCAAAGCAAACTGTATATGCATATCGACACAGACTATACATAGATAGACTGTGCCACCCTGGCATCCAGAAAGGACAATATGGCTTTGTGCAAAAAAGCAAGATAGCAGCATAGATATGTAGAGGATGGCAAACATTGCATCACATTCGTAATGAGAATATGTCCAAAGAGAGCAACATTGCAGTTCCGGTGGCTAAGTGCCTGCCAATAATGGCTTCTATAAGTCAACTAAACCATAGATCTTGTGCAAAAAATGCAAGCATGAAGGCATGTACAATATGATCAAAGATCCATCATGATCGCAACATGAATATGTGTAAAAGGACAAAAATACAGTCCTGGTAATAAAATGCAAGGCAACAATAATTTATACAAGTCAATCAAAAAGCATTTCATACTCTAACCAATATTGACATAAAGTGCAAGTGCAAGCCAATCAAGAGCAACATGAAAATGTGCAAATAAGCAAAGTCATGTAGGCAACCACAATTAGCAGCAATATGGCAGGAAAATTGGTAGATTGTATCGTCAGCACATCGCAAATGAGAACTGTGCATACAGCCTATACATGACTATAACTGCATAATGCGGGCATGAGACCCATAGATGTAAACTTTTTTAGGCCTGAGTACCTGAACAAAAAAACCAAATTTGGAATTAACTTATACAAAATGCACGAATAAAAATGTATTGTAATGAAGAGTTAGAAAAACGAAGAAACCAAGTAACCATAGCGGAGATGGTGACGTAGAATACCATATTATTAAACACCAGAGACTACAATGAAAAAATAAATAAAATGTGCCGGATGTCCTCCTAGGTCGTGAACGCAGCAACTTGAAAATAAAAACAATCCCAATTACAAACCATAATGATAATGTAGCCACCATAGTGGTAAAGAGAAAGGAAGAAACTTGAACACAGGTCAGGGACTGATCAGTGAAATGAAAAAAGCATTTTTTTCTTAAAAATATACAATGAAAAAAACAATCCTGTCAACTAAATATAATCAAAAGGATAAGTAGAGGAAGGCAAACCAGTCCAAAGAACAGCAGGGGGTAAATACTCTCCTATGTACCCAAAAACGTATAAAGCTCCTCATCGAGATTGTGACCATTAGGGAACTTGGTGTCAAAATCCAAAATGAATCTGGTCTCCAGCTGTCTTAGTTTTAACACGCGATCTCCACCTCTATGATGGATCGGAATGTGTGCCACCGCAAACATTTTTAGAAGAGTGAGGTCATTATTATGTTCTTGCTTAAAGTGCTTGGCCATAGAGTATGCGGGATCTGAGTTTTTAATTGCCCTAAGGTGCTGCAGTATTCTGAGCTTAAGCTTACATGTGGTACTCCCGACATACCATCTCATGCAGGGACATGAAAGAACATAAACCACAAAAGCAGTATCACAATTCATTGAATACTTGATTAACTGATTGCATTGGGTGACCGGATGTAAAAAGGATTTACATGCAGTGGCATGAGCACAGGCCCTACATTTAGAGCATTTGGTAAAGCCTATGGGGGATTCCATCAATGATTTCATGAGAGAAGGATTGGTGTTAATAGGTGACAAAAAACTAGAGACTAGTTTATCCCTCAGCGAGGGTACACGTTTGTACGTGATGGTTGGACGTTTGGAAAGTAAAGGGCATAAGTCTTTGTCAACGATGAAAACTGTCATGATGCCTACCCCCGGAGCACCAGGCCAGGCCCAGCACCCCCGGGAGCAGGCATCATGCCCACGGATAAAAGCCCAGCGGCCCCTTATAGGGGCTCTTTGGACTCTGTCCTGGCGCCTTTGGCGCCCAGGCTCATGTTAGACATCAGTCCTGGCGCCATAGGCGCCAGGCTCATAAAGGAAAGTGTTTGGTGCACTAACCTGATGCAGACCATGCAGCATACTCACCTGATGCAGACCATGCTGCATGAAGACCCAAGCCAAATGAGGCTTAGGAGGGACTATTTTACTGAAGGGACTATTTTGTTACTTGGGTGGGGCTGTGGAAGAATACTTACCTAGGACTTCTTCCAAGGCTATTTAAGCCATGCCCGGACAGCCACACGTGCTTCGCGTTGTTCTGCATCCCAGCAGCTGAACACTCACCGTGTCTGCTCCTCCACCTGGACTCCAGCCACGCCCGCCTCGAACCTGGAACACCTGTAAGGAAAGAAGAGAAGAGAAAGGTGAAAACCAAGAACTTATTCAAACTTCTTACCTGCATCCGGAATCTTCACGCCAGCATTCTTGAAGAAATACGGAATAAAAGAGATTCAGCCTTTCATGTGTCTTGCACGACGGATCAAAGCAGCCCTAACATATTCACACGGGTTATAAATAAATGTATCTTTACAATGCATAATATACCACACTGCCACCCCAAAATACTGAATATTGTTCCTGATAAACTATGGTTTTCATTTCTTACACAGATCCGTGAAACACTTGCAAATCAGCAAGAAATGGCATACATCCTCTAGAGCAGCCTTTTCACAAAAACAACGAATCGCTTCTCTCCTGCCCCATTTAGATATGGGTGCAGGTCAGAGGTTCTTGAGACCCGAGTGCTGTTCTGCTTCCATGGGTTTGACGGCGAAACGTGGGAGGATTTCCGAAGAGGAGAGCCCAACATCCGATAGCCTAGAGTATTTTTGGTCTGGTTAGCCGCTGATGTGGGATGATGGTGTGCTGTTTGTTGTAAAGCCAATGCCTGCTTTGCTCTTTGTGTTGGTAGAGAAGAGCGAGGTGGCTGTAAACCCAAGTCCCTCGGAGTGAGAGGTGCAATAGGAGTGCACAAAACCTTAGGTGGTGCTTTAAATGGACAGGTCCTAACCAGCCCAAAGTACCTGCACTATTCATTTTTGCGAATATCAACTACCAGGACTTCCCCAAGCTGAAGGGGAGTCCCGGTAATCAAGTTCCTTTTGATCGCAAGCAAAAATCATGTGTCTGTGCACAATCGAATCTGGGTATCGTGGTCTGACCACTCTACTATACCCTTCAAGCCCACACTACCACACAAAATCCCACCACTTGCCACACAGCCCCTTCATCCCCCAGGCAGAAAAACCAAACACATTACAGACATAGAAAAAGAACCCATGCCCCTCAATTGCGACACCCCTCAGACACTGCCACAACAAATATAGAACAGCCATACGCAATGCCAAAGCCACCCATTACTTCCAAAAACTCCAATCTGCTACCAATCATATCCAGAAACTACTCAACATTGTTACGTCCCTCTCTAGACCACCATCCACAGCTCCTGCACCCCGATCCACAGAAATTTGCAACTCCCTCATGAACCAAAATGCACATCAGGACAGCTCTCCCCTCAGCTCTCCCACTCACATCCCTCACTCCCAAACATTCCTTCCAATCTGGCTTTCAGCCTGGACACTGCACTGAGACCGCTAATCTACACATCCTCGATGACCTCCATAGCATCACAGACAAAGGACACACATCACTACTCATACTCCTCAAACTCTCTGCAGCCTTTGACACAATCAACCACACCATTCTACTAGAAATCCCAGCCCGCAGGATGAATCTTTCTGGCACCATATTCGACTGGTTCACCTCCTTTCTCACTGACAGGACACACTGTCTCAATGCCACCTTATCGATCAGACCCCACCCATGTCAATTTTGGGGTCCTGCAAGGCTCCTCCCTATCTCCACTCCTCTTCAACTATATGTTGAATTACTTGGACAGACCCTTTGCAAACAACGTACATTTGCACCAATATGCAGATGACGCACAATTATAATTCCAAATGTCATCCACTTCACAACTCCACGGCCTCAAACTCTGTCTCTCCACCATCACAAACTGGATGGCCACCCACGTACTCATACTCAACCCTTCCAAAAGAGAATGCGTCCTCATCTGCCCCCGAAGGCACAAACCTGACATTACCCCCTGGATCCAAGAACTTGCCACAGACAAGCCACACATATCCCGCTCCATGCCTGTTAAATCCCTTGGCTTCACCATCAACCCCCACTTTTCCTTCACACATTACGTAGCGGCTGTCACCAAAACATGCAATCCACAACTACACCTCCTATTCAAAATCAGACATATCGTTCCTCCTGACGACTTCCACACCGCAGTTCAATCAGTGGTTCTCTCTAAGCAGGGCTATGGAAATGCTCTCTTCTCTGGACACTCCAACAGCACTCTTGCCCCCTGCAAGCCATACAAAACACAGTATTCAGACTCATTCACCACCTACCCAAACATTCACACATCTACCCCGGTCTTGACCAGCTCCACTGGCTCCCCATATCCCAGAGAATTGCCTTCAAAGGACTCTGCATTGTATTCAAAGACATCCACCTCAAAACTCCATCTTACCTTCATGATAAACTCAAACCCATCACGCACACAAACACCAGACAAGTAAGCCAGCATCTCCTACACATCCCATTCTGCAAACTCACATGCACACAAAAGCAAGCATTTACACACCGGGCAGCCAGGGCATGGTACACCCCACCTCTCCACCTATGCACTACATCCTCCATCACCACTTTCAGAAAGAGCCTCAAAACATACCTGTTTCCGCACACATAGCCCTGCCCTCCTCCACTGCTATCACTTGTCTATCCTAATCTTCCTATCCTTTCCTGAAAACATTTTGTAACTTCTTTTCTTCAAACTCCTACCGTTTCAATATTTAAACAATGTAAGGTGCTGCGAGACTCTCTGGGAAGGGCCAGCGCCAAAATAATTCAAATAAATATGTGGCGAGAAGCACATAAAAACATGTCATTTACCCATATTGCGATGAACAACTAAGCTCCTGCAGCCTGTGCCAAAAGCTGTGCCTACTCCCACCTCTGTCCACCTCTCTGTCTCCCTTGCCATCCCCTACCTCCGGCACCTCTGCCGCATCCTTCCTCCTCTCTGACCCCTCCACCAATTCCGTTGGGTGCTTCTCTTCCCCTATGGCAACCTACTCCACACGGCTACTCTCAACTCTCGCTCTGCTGTCAAACACTCCTCCGACATCTGCCATCTCCTTGAACTCCTGTACCTGGATGCTCTCACTCTTACCAAGACATGGTTCAAGGCCAGCTCTGTCACAAGTTTTTACATCCTCCTCCCTAAGGGCTACAAGATCCTCTACGAACCCAGGCCGAATAGGCCGGGCGGCAGAGTGGCACTGATCTTTCCTGAGTGGATCCTGGCTTCCATCATTCCCACTTCTATTCCTTCTTTGAATGCCTGGTCTGCCGGTTCTCTATCTCTCCTGGCCTCTCTCTGACCTTGGACATCATCTACAGGCTACCTGGCCAGGTTACCCTCTTCCTGTCTGAATGGGCTTACCTCACTTCCTCTCTCCTTTCCTATACCTCCCAACTTCTCCTCCTTGGGGATCTCAACAGCCACCTGGACTCCCCAGACTACTCTGGACTTTTCCGCAATCTATGCGACTCTCTTTCCCTCTCCATTCTACTCTCAGGTCCGGCTCACTCTGCCAGACACACTTTTGATGTTCTCATCTCTTCAGACATCCCCCTCTCTAATCCTCTCACTATTCCTCTCTTCTGGATTGACCACTTTCTCTTTTCTTCTCACTTAAAGCTTCCTATCCCCTTGCCAAAGACCCACCCAGCACTGCCACCTTCCTTCACGGTCATTCGACCTATGAAGTGAGTGTCAGTGGCCGCCTTTGCCTCCACTTTCTCCCCCACTTACTTCTGCAGCGGACTCCCATCCTGACACAGCACTTTCTAACCTCCAACTTTCCATCTCTAACACTCTGGATATCCTTGTCCCTGTCATAAGGATCCACCTGAAGCCTGCCACCAAGTGCAATTCTTGGTATGACTCCGATCTGGCTGCTCTGAAAAACAAGTGCAAGTAGTCGAATGGAAGTGGGGAGCTTCGGTGCATCCTCTGACAAACTGGCCTACTGGCCTACCGCCTGCTCCAAAGGCAATACAGACTCTCCACCTTCTATAAAAAAAGGGTCCATATTCAAGCCTGCATCTCTGTGGCCTCTAACAGAGCTGGCCAATCCTACTGAAGTATCTACCTCTTCTACTGCTCTCCGGGCCCTCTGCATGGCTCTGACTTCTCATTTCACCACTAAAACCCAAGACAACATCCACACTCTCCTCTTCTCTGCTCAGACCCTCCTTGGGCGCCACCCCGGCCCCTCCTCTCCTTCTTTCCCCCCACTCCCATGTAACACCTGATGATGTTTCTAGAAAGTCTCATCCAAACAGGTGACCCTCTGCTCCTCCAGAACCATTAAGGACAACATTGGTTCTCTCGCTCCAGTCTTGGCCGATTTCTGTAATCACTCCTTCACAACTGGATCTTTCCCCTCTCTTCTTAAGTACTCCCTTGTGCACTGCTACTGAAAAAGCCTTCTGCTGACCCCTCCATTCTGGCAAACTATCACCTGATCTCTATCAAACCTTTCCTGGGCAAACTCCTGTAGAAGTTGGCTATCTCCTTGCTAATCCCCCACACTGAATCTGTTGGTTGTCTCCATGACCATCAGCCTGGCTTCAGATCAGCCAGAGGCACATAAACTGCACTCTTGAACAGCATGTGATGATCTGCTCTCTAATCTTGACTCCAGCTCTCCCCTCTGTCTTCATTCTTCTCGACCTTTCCTCTGTATTTGACACAGTCAACCACAACATCCTGATTACGGGTCTCTGCGAGACCCTGGGCATCACAGATCAGGCTCTGGTGTGGCTGACCTCCTTCCTCCAGGACTGACCATACCAGGTTCAGCTCTGGTCCTTTTTCTCCACCACCTCTCTCTCCACATGTGGTGTTCCCCAGGGCTTCATCCTCTCTCCTGGCTCTTCAATGTCTACCTGGCCACTTTGGCCCTCCTTATCTGTACCTTTTCCTCTAACTTTCAGAGTTATGCAGATAACACGCAACTCTCTTTCAGGATACCCTCAGCCTTTTCCTCCTCTATCTGCTATTCAGGCATGGTGCACCTCTAACAATCACTGCCTTAATGCCAGTAAGACTGAGATCCTTCTCGTTGGGACCCCTGCTCCCGCTTTTCCTCCCTCACTCTGGCCGCCATCCTTGGGCCCTCGGCCGTCACCCTCTTGTGAGGCAAAAAACCTTGGGGTCATCTTCGACTCCACTCTTTCCTCCCATCAGGGACCTTGTAAAGGCAAATTTCCAGCTGCACCTCCTCAGAGGTATGCGTATGCTCCCTTTTCTAATCTTCCCCCAGAAGCTCACTGTCTCCAGAGCCCCGTTTCTCTCTAGGATGGACTACTGCAACCGCCTCTTTACCAATCTGCCTAACTCTTGGCCATCTTCAACTTATCAGGAACAGGACCGCAAGACTTATCCTTGGCCTCAAGTCCAGAGAATACATCTCTCTGGCCCTGAAATCCCTCCACTGGCTCCAGGTGGCTGCAAGGATCGACTTTAAGACTCTCTGTGAAAGTTGCATTTAGAAGTGTGCCCATTAGACTCTCTGTGAAAGTTGAATTTAGAATTGTGCCCAATAGACTCTGTGAAAGTTGCATTTAGAAGTGTGCCCAATAGACTATCGGTGAAAGTTGCATTTAGAAGTGTTCCTAATAGACTCTTGGTGAAAGTTGCATTTAGAAGTGTGCCCCATAGACTCTCTGCGAAAGTTGCATTTAGAAGTGTGCCCAATAGCTTCTAAGTGAAAGTTGAATTTAGAATTGTGCCCAATAGACTCTCTGTGAAAGCTGCATTTAGAAGTGTGCCCAATAGAGTCTCTGTGAAAGTTGATTTTAGAAGTATGCCCAATAAACTCTCTGTGAAAGTTGCATTTAGAAGTGTGCCCAATAGCTTTAGAATTGTGTGACATATATAGTATGGTTTAGAATGCATTGAACGTTTGAAAGAGCATATAACCCATCATATCACACCACCACGCTTATTCTCTTCTTTACATCACCACTCAAATAGAACACAGAGATGCTATGACACCATTCGGTATAACTGTTCTCATACCAACATACGCCGCTCATTCCACATCACTAAGTAAACACTGCTGGTTACACACCCCCCAGCCAGGCGTTCTCCTCAGGCCTAACGCAGCCACATCCGCTCTGGATAAATCCTGCCAGAACGAACACATACTCCTGATCTCTCAACCACCACACCTACCGCTAAGAAGCAGCTCTTACACGAATACTGCACGAGCTGCACACATACCCGGTGCTCACACGCACCTTTTGACTCTCTCTACTCTCTCTACTGATCTGAACTTCGGTTCCCAAGGGCGTTCAACCTACCAGCGCCTTCAGACCATACCAATGGTATATAAGGCGCTATATAAATGCAAAATAACATAACATAACAAGAAAGACTTCCATTTAAAAGCATCGCATTGCTCGCTGCAGCGCCGCGCTTCACTCACCTGTCCTCGAGACATCTCCCGGCTCCATCGTGGCTGTCAGCACCGGTCGCCACATCTCTGCACCTAGGGGAGAGAAGAAGAGACAAAAGGTGAGCAGAGGGAACACAGGAGGAAAGCCGAATTTTCAGCCATAATACTTACCAGCTTTTCTTGGTGAACCATTCCACATTTCGGGTCGGCGCCGCTTCGTTGGCAGGTACCGCACCCCGGCCCCTATGGGGAAAAGGACAAAAGACATTACTGGGAAATTATAAAGACATTTAGAGGGGTCGCCCTCATCACTAACTCACCTGATTTTACCATCGGCAATTTAACCCCTCAACGCATCGCTTCGTTCTGCACCTGAAATAAAGGACAGATCACAGGTTAGGAAGACAACATAAAAAGAGGCTCACACTTGAACTTTTGAATCTTCATACTTACGGCGTATCGCTCAGAAAAGTCAAGTGGATTTTGCCAGCGCCATTCTGAAAACCAGTGAAGTAACTGGACGAACGCGCGCCCCTGCACCAGAAGCAGGATGGAGAGTTCATCCTTCCAAACCATAAGGTGAGCTTAAACCGGGGGGTTTTGGAGGAAGTCAGAGAAGAACGAAGGGGGAAAGGGGGGAGCAAGCACACTATTCTGCAGACAGTTAATCCCCTTTCTCATCTGCAGAAGGATATTCCTACGGGCCAGACAAGCAAGATTTGGGGGTCCTGTTCAATCGGTGGTCCGAGTTCTGCGCATCACACTTGAAGAGGCCACAGCAACCCAGACTAGACCAGCGCCTCCGTGGGAGCCAGGTGAGCGTTACAAGAACCCGCCAATGTCGCTCTATGATTTTGCGGATATAGTTAGAGGCATTGTCAAATGTGACAATAAGTCGGGGTTCATCATCGACAGCAGTTCTAGCAGGCTTAATGCCGTACAATAAATGATCCCTGCATAGTCCGCGTGCTTTGGTATAGGCCATTTCTATGATTCTGCGCTCATAGCCTTGCTTGACAAAGTCTAGAGCCGCCAAGGCACAATGGTGGTCAAAGGATGCTAGATCTGTACAATTCCTGCGATATCTGATGAATTCACCATATGGAATACTACGTTTACATGACGTAGGATGACAACTAGTTGCATGTAAGGGTAGACCGGTGTTAGAGCGGTTTTTGTGTAGTGCTGTGTGAAAACCAGATCTTTCAAGGGTCACAACTACATCTAGGTAGACAATTTCTTTCATGCTGTTAAACTCTGTGAAACGCAGATTAGACATGTTCGTATTGATATGTTTCACAAATGATTGCCACTCAACTTCGGTCCCCTTCCATATGACAAAAACATCGTCAATGTATCGCCACCAATATTCAACAATGTGTTCTAATGGCACATTACTTTGTAGGGCACCCAGAATCGCTGAAGATTTTTTGATTAAGCCATTTTACGAATTGGGCAGGATTAAAAGGTTGAAGTAACTGGTGAATGTAAAGCACTTGGTCAATTACAATTATTGGGGTGCAGCTGTTCAAAGTGAATATTTGTTTTTAATGGGGTTAGCAGTAAGAGCAAAGTTTGTCAATTACCATTACACAACTTGATTTGGATAATCACAATACTAGGCACTGGGACCCTAGTGGGTCATTTAGGTTTATAACATGGCAGACTTAAGGTATAGGTACTGGTAGTTATGGACAGTGGTGGGCATGGGTGGCACCATGGTATTCAGACATGGTTATGACATATGGTAACTTTAAATCAACCATGTTACAAAACTAATGGCCGATGTATTTTTCTCTTTTTCTTTGCCCCACCCGCTCTTTTCCCACTCCCTGTGAATGAATGTTACCTTATGATATACTGTTTCAACTATTTTGGTTGAACAATTCTGGGTTTTTATTTGAATGTGTGGATATTAATTTAATGAATGAACTTGATAACAAATGAATGTTGCATATTGGGAGGGTATTTGAACTTTAAATAGGTTTGGTTTGTGACTTATTAATCGGATTCTTGTTTTAAAATTGTTTGTGGAATGTTGTCACTGAAAGGTGCATGTTTCATCCATTGGTTGTTTTGATCTCATCATGTGCGTCAACAATGACCTTGTTTGATTTCTGTAACAAATTAATTTTGGGATTGTTCATGTATAGGTCGACCTCTTCCTCTCCGAGTGGGCTGACCGCTCTTTCTTGCTCCTTGCCACTACCTACCAACTTCCCCTCCTCAGAGACTTGAACATCCACCTGGATGCTACCAGCCCTTCATGAATCTTTCGCAACCTCTGCAATTCGCTCTATTCTTCCTTCTGGCCCAACTCACTCTGCAGGGCACACCCTGGATATTCTGATCTCCTCAGACCTCCCCTTCTCGAAACCCTCTCACTACTCCTCTCAGAGTGATCATGTTCTCCTTTCTTCCCACCCCTCTCTCTTCCGCACAGGTCAACTAGACTCCAGCACTGTCACTTACCTTCAAGGTCATCCGTACCATGAAGCGTGTGTCAGTTGAGGCATTTGCCGCTACTTTCTCTCCTCCTGCACCTTTAGCTGACTCACACCTTGACACAGCCCTCTCTAACCTTCATCGCTCTATCGCTAACACTCTGGATGTCGTGGCCCCTGTCATGAGGATCCGCTTGAAGCCCAAATCCAAGTGCAACTAACTCTTGATACGATTCCGACCTCACTGCCCTTAAACGCAAGTGTACAGTGGCGGAGAGGAAGTGGAGGGCCTCAGGCGCACCCCCTGACAAACTAGCGTGCCGCTTGCTACAAAGGCAGTACAGACTCTCTGTCCTCTCTAAGAAAAGAGCCTACATCTCTGCGACATCCACCAACTAACATCTAACAACTCGGCCAAACTTTTCAGAATCTGCAAGGAGCTGGCCAATCCTGCTGCAGTCTCCATCACTCCTGTTTCCTCCCAAGCCCTCTGCAGAATAATTTAGAGTCCTTTTTTGGAAAACTTCCAAAAATCTAGAAATAAGTGAACATTTTGAGGGTCTTCAAAACATTTTTAATCATTAAAAAATCCAGGATAGAGGGAGAAGCATTATAGAAAAAAATATTTTTTTTCAATTTTTTCAAGAAAAAATTAGTCACTTGTTTATCGCTACTACGGGGGACCCCCAGTAGGATCTTTTTAGGGGGATTTTTTTTTTTTAGGGTGCAACAGGAAAATTTGATATGTAGCTTAAAGGAATTAGTAGTGTATATATTGAGCAATTGACTTGAGAAAGGCCAAGCAATTGAAGTAGTGAGAAATGTACTCGAGTGTGGCCGAGTAACAGAAATCTTGAATGTGGCCACGATAAGAGGATATGCCCTGGCCTGCATTAAAAAATGTATCAGAAGAAGTTTGAACCCATAGCGGTATACTAGGAGACAAAACCGATTAAAGACGGTTTTAACGGGGTAACAAACTCCAGATGGAGTATTTTTAGAGGACAAGATGTGTCTTGGAAAGGAGACCATAGGAGATACATGTGACCAGTCGAGTATTTTTTTTTGTTGTTTGTTTATGCGTTGTGATTTATGTCACCTGTGTGCAGTGTACATTTTTGTTTAGGATTTAAGTTAAGAGAATGCATTTTTTTAGTTGATTTAAATAGTTGCCATCAAGCCAGAAATTAAAAAGTGATCAATTATGAAAACAAATAAGATAAAAATATATTATTTGTCAAAATGGACAGGTTTGCATTGTTTTAATTTTGATAAAAATGACATTTGGTGAAATAAATGGAAAAAAACAGGGAGAAAGTGCTTCCCTTTAAACTTCCATAGAAATCAAAATCCAGTACCTAGACAAATCATTCTATTTAATAAATCCCATACGGCAAAATACCACGTCCATTTTGATAAGAAAAGAGCAGAAAGTAAAACTGATTTGAGGTGAAATATGACTGAGGATCTCCCTTTTTTCTGAATTACGTGACTGCAGGGCAGGGAACTGCAATTTTGCTAAGCAGCTCCTGTGTAAAGCAAAAGGAGTTTTACTGTTGACAAATGCATAATCACTTAAAAAGACACGCGGTAGAAAATTGCAAGATTAAATCCTTTATATTAATGAGGTCAGACCCTTTAGGAAGCGGATAGGCTTTGTACGGTATGGAATCGCATTAGATTTACAAGAATTCTTTAACAGGGAAAAAGGTTAGGTTAAGAAGTGCACAGTTGGCAGAGTTTCAAGATAGATGTGGCCGCTAAGGAATGAATAAGTGTTGTTAACAACCCACGCAGTTAAGATAAGATGATTCATGATGGCAGTGGACCGTCTTAGAGAAGGAATGTGGATTAGAATTGAGAGCGGCACGGATGTAGAAATACATTTCAGAAAGGGTTTTGTTTTAAGAGAGCTAGCTAACTTTTTAAAGGGACAGATGTTGAAAAGATTGATGTTTTAAGAATTAGAAAGCTAAAGAGTTTTGTTCGCTTTGTATTGATGGAGCACTGGTTTAAAAAGTATGTGGGTTGTCTCAAGCATGCCAAAAGTCTTTGATTAGGCTAAAAGTGAGCTGACAATGGATGCTTTTATGATAAATGCATTATGAGATCTTATGCACTGAAAGTGATCAGAGACAAAGCCATGTTATTCTTTTAAATGACATAGGGTTTTTATGTGTGCCATGATTGAGAATAAGTGAACTGTAAAAGCATGAAGTGTGAAAACATGCAAGGAAACCAGTGTATTGAATATGTTAGCAAAAATACCAATGGAGAAGGCACAGCAAATATCTATTGAAAATAAAGCATATTCATGAGAAGGTATGCAACAGATGCATATAAATGAAATATAGTCATGTAGATGCATGAAAATGGGAAAGCATCTATGAAGGTGCACTAATATAAGGAAGGGCACACACATGCAGAGACACAAAGATGCACATGACATATGGAAGTATAATTGATATGTACAAACATGGATAAACGCATTTAATAATGTGCATATTAACGGGCACATTGAATGTTTCAGTGTGCAAGCAAGAATAAAAAACAGCAATTGTGTTTCACTGTGATCATAGGCAAAGACTGCTCCAAAACAGGGAGTAGTATTGACATTACGGGATAGGAATGCAGTAATACTGCATAATGGAGCAGCCTTGAGAAAAGGGTTTCGCTAAAAGTTAAAAGCAGCACATTATAAAATATTCAGGAATGCGTCATTCGCGCAATACTGGCAAATATAACTAAGCAAGCGGTTGTACACAACAGCTCGCGAAGGCCACAGCTGATTAAACAGAAGATATTTAAGAAGCAATGGGAAGAATTACAAATCACACACAAGTGAGTGCACCACTGACAGGCTTTTTTTAGTCAAAAGCATGCACCAATGCAGATTGAAAATGTGAAAGGTTTGTTCTGCCTCAAGCATGCAGGCCAGGTCAGAGCAGCCCGACAGTGTGGCCTTGAAGGGTGTTTTTCAGTGTATATGAAAAATAAAAGGGAGTTGGTCAGGTTTAGATGCATTTGTATCTCGGGCGTCAGAATCACTGGCTCAGTTAGAGCAATTTAAAAGGCAACCTCATGATGAGAGCGAGGAAGTTGCCACCGTATGTGTGCAGAATTGAGACCATTGGCAGGTAGAAAGCAGTGCAGAGCCATTGCCCTTACTATGGACAGACAGATAATGAGAAAAGAGAATTAGCTTGGGGCTTCACAGTTTCCCTTGCTAGAGAAAGAGCGAGCTAGATCACAGTATGTGCCTTGACCCCAGATGGGTAAGGGTAAATCAAGGTGCAAACTCCAGAGTTTTGAATTCTAGCGCTGAGAAGTGGATATATATACCAGAGGCACATTAGCTACAGAAGACAGTAAAGGTCTTCTAGCTGTTATTTTTGGGAACAAAAGCTGATGACAGTTGGTCAAAGGTAAGATATTTAAGCATTACCGCTCATATTGGAGCGATGTTTAAACAATTATAGGGCGGTAATCTGGCTGTACCAGACACGCCAGATAGGAGAGCTATCAAAATACCAGAGGCTGTCAGAGCTCATGCTGACACAGCCCAAAGAATTAGTGAGCCTGGAAGTAATGCAATGGTCAGAGATGCATCTGACCATTGTGCATTAGTGTACTCTCGTAAGGAAAGAGTCGCAAGAAAAAATAGGCAGAGGAGGCTTCTAAGATAGAGGCGTCCAAAATAATGAGGGAAATTCTCAGAGTAAACCGGGTGGGTTTAAAAAAAATGCAGGATGGGCAGGTTAGGAGACCTCCTCCTGTGTATTGTACGAGATATATCAAAGCACTTTGCACGCGTGTGTAGAAGCCAAGGATTCATGCAGAATGAACAATTCTCAAGAAGGGAGACAGCACGCCCCCTAGTGTATAGCTCACAAATCAAGAAGGGGCTTTGATGAATGAGAAAAGGAATACTGAGTAGACTCCGGTTCAAGGATGCTCAAACTGTACTGAGGAAATGTCATTTTTGCCATATGCAAATGCAATTGATATAATAAAAATGCACATGCAGAGACTCATATTAGGGTCGGCCTCGTGCACACTACGGGGAATTTTCGGACCCAGTAATAAGGGGTCACTCCCCTTGCGACTGAAAAGATGACAGCCGTTGAGCATGCCAGTATGGAGGGCTGACACTACAGTGATTAGATTTATTTGCATTTTTAAAACACCTCACAAAGCACGGGGGCATCACGGCACTGAATGATTTTGTGATGTAGTGTATTGAACATGTAGGGGTTTTTCTGTTTAGGAAAAGCTAAGGGTATGTTGGGGTCTCCAAGGGCTACTGTCTATGAGGGGATTATGTTAAAACTGGCGATCAAATAGTCAGACATAGAAAGGAGAATTCTGCCATGGGTGCAGCGGAAAGCACTAGCAGAAACTGAGCAAGCTCATGTTTGTTTCTATTTTGAGAAATGTTATGATAAACCCTTGAGGGTAGAGAAGAGATAGTAGCAGTGGGGGAGATTCTCTTTTTTGACAGTTCTTTAAAAATCAATCAGGTTAATAGACAGAGATACAGGTGCCCACTGGGGAAAGGCGCACAACTACTGGAGATGTTTGAGGTTTTGATAAAATATATGCCTACCGTCTTGCTTTTCGTCATAGGCTGCTGAATTAGTGGCACTGATTTAACGCCAGAGAAATCTTGCATATCCGGAAGTAAGGGTGTACAGTGTCCCCAACTATGATGTCGACAGTACACTCAGAACTAGCATGCTGGAAAAGGAGGGGCGACTTCCGAGCGGGCGGCACTCCTGTGAAGCACGCAGCGCTATTGAATAGACCCATGCGAGCGAGCACTATGACTCCCACTAGTCATTATAGTAGGGTGATAGGATAGCTACACTGTTTTGAGTATGATAATGGAAAAGAACCACGCCCCAATGAGTGCAAGGAATGGTTCAGTTTGAAGGAAGAACACCACGTTGCATATTGTAAGTAAAGTGCACTGCATGCAAAATGGATTTACTGCATAGGCAAGTAAGTGAACCCACATGCAGGAACAGCAATGTGTAAACACAGGATCCATAAAGACACAAAGGAGTAAAAGGTGTTTGTCTAAAAAGAAGGAATGCCTTCACAAAATATATATTAGTATGCTAGCATTCACAGTACGACAGCCTCACATGGTGACATGATGCGTTCAGAATTATTAAGTGACGCTAGGTTTTAAAAGGTGCCAAGAATTAAGATGGCAAAGGGAGAACTATTTCTGGCCTAGTGATGGACATTGGGACTATGTTTATGGAGCGAAAACAGAAAGGTGGTAAATGAATATTAGAAGGCTGTGGATGGTTTTTGAAGACTAAGTACGTTTTGTTTAGTATGAAATTAGCAGTCTCTGGAGGAGTGTGTTATGATGAAGTTTTTGTATATGTATGACAGGCATTTGCCAGTGGTTGAGGAAAGGATTGGATGACAAAGCCTAAGCATGATGAAGCATGATGATGTTGTTTAGGCCATCAAAGAAAATCGTGTTTTGTTTTATTCTGAGAAATGCACCATTTGAATATGGGTATATTTATAGGGACATTAACAAGGCGGAGGGCTCATGAGATTGTTTTGGTAGAAGACTAAAGGTTTTTGTTGAAAATAAAGCATGGTATTATGGATGAAGTGGTGAGAGTATATAATGAATTCAGTCTCGGACCACGGATATTTATGAGAAAAGAGGGGGGACAGTTGACTTCCATGAAATTAGAGACAGCCATAGAGCAAGGACACATGGCAGATGATTGAGTGAATAATGAAAATGGATCATGGAGGACAGTAATGGTTCAGATAAAAAGATTTAGCTTAAGTAGCGTCACAGATGACGGTATACCTAGATAGGGCTTAATGGAGTATGACGTGGTGCTTTCTTAATGTGCATCACACAATAAAAGTAAAGGAAAACATTTTTAATATACATGACAAATATGTAGCAGCATCCAGAATAAATCAAAACCAAAGATTGGAAAAGGTGTCAAAAACGTTGGGTAGATTTTGGACCTTTTTGGCATAGGTACAGAAAAATGAACTGGGAGAAGATACAAATAAATCTATTCTAACCAGTAAGGAGTTCAGTCTAAATAATTGAAGGCATGTGGACTGAAAAAAAATATGTAAATAAATATATAAAAGTGAATGAAGAAATGATTGAATGAATGAATAGAGTATTAAATAGGGAGCATAAAATGACCCCACAAAAAATTAACTAATAGTATCAATGAGGATTCCAAGCTGACACTGAAAATATTGCGCAGAGCGACGAAAAAGCATCAGGAGTTGACAGAGAACCAGAAAAGGGGTATGGTTGACCAAAATTGGGTTAACCAGACAAGGAATATTGTGAACAGAGCCAATTTAAAAAGAAATACAAGGGTAAGTAAATTACAATTTTTGAGTGCCTGTAAAGATGTTGGTTTATGTTACAGATGAAAATTGTGGCTCTTGTGTGAACATAGGAGGAATGTCTGCATGGCCTTAAATAGGGAGAAAAGAAAAAAAGAAGTACTGGTTCACACCACAAGGGTGTGGACACACAGTTGATCATTACTAAAAGTAAGATAATCCAAGTGAGTAACAGAAAAAGAGGTAGATGGAGACGCAGTGTCTTCAAGTGTGTAGCCATTTTCCCAAGATAGGTGCAATGAGGTGTGAAGAGAGTAGAAAATCTATGTAAGCATGGCCACTTCAGGCAAAACGCAGAAAACAAAAGTCAAATTGAAGGTGGGTAACTTATTTATGGGACACAAAAAGGGGTAGACTTGACAAGTGCACAAAAATGTTTAGAAATAGGCAAACAATGTAGTTTTATGATTAAAAAAATGAAGGCACGAAGAATTGGTGCCATAGTCTAGAAAAACAGGGCTAGACTAGATTAAGTGTAGTGGGATAGGGAGGAGATAATGCTTCTGGTTGTCTCAACAGGATGAAAGCAAAACACAGAAGACCGACCATGGTCCAACGCAATCAGGAAAAAGATGGAGAAACAGGCATGAAGTATTTACAGCTGAGCGGCAAGCACATGCAGCTGAGCAGAGAACCAAGTATAAACCATAAGTATCCTATAGGGATGTTAAGAAGTAGTTATTTGTGTGCACCAATAAGTTAGGGAAGGCCTATGAGTTAAATGGGCTGAAAAAAGATAGAAATTAATCTAGAAAGTATTTTTTGTTAGCAGCAAGGAGAAAGGGGTTTAGGTTGTGAAGAAACTTGACCCCCCTTGCCAGTCCCCGAATGACTTTTGTCTCTATTTCGATTTTCTACAGACAACAGGGATCCCTGAGAAAAGACATCCTCGTCCGTTACAGATGCACCCAGGATATGGAAAGGACACCAATAGACCTTTTTTTTTTTTTAAATTGTATTGTAACAATGTATTGTTTTTTAGTGCATCAAGTACCTCGATATTTGAGAATGCCAATCTAGAGGGATAACGAAAAAGTCCCCTGAAGGGAAAAATATTATGAAAATTAAATATGTTTATTGTAAACAAATCAGGTTCCAGCAGGTTGACCATATGCAGTAAGACAAAAGATGAAGTATACACAAAAGGGAGAGAATTAAGGTGCTTTAATATGCAAACAAATTACAGTGACTAATATAGTTTGTTTAGGAGGAAGGGATGTCTAGAAAATGAATAAATATAGTTTTTCTAGGAGGCCGGGACAGTCAAAAAGTATTACTAGAATTTAAGGTTGTTTAGAAGGCAGTGGAATTTGCCAGGTCATGTAAACAAGGTTTTTAAGGGGATGGGTTGAGAGGAAATGTATGAATTGTAGAGATATGCTTATTTTGCAAAGGAAACTCATTCAGTCTTCTATTACAGATGGACAACAAGGGACCTATGTGACAATTGGATAACTATATAAGCAGAGAGAAGTTACTGAGGAACCCAATGACATGCCCAATTTCGTTCAAAGTTCTTATATGCAAAAAGACTCCCCCATCCTTGTGCCCTCGGCCCCCCTATTTAATGGACATACAACTAATACTCTATGGAAAAAGAGACACTCCAAAGTGAAAGAACTGGCCGGTGAAAGTAAAGGGCCCGAGAACTTGCTGCAAAACAGCTCAAAAAGGGGGACAAAATCGAAAGGACACAGACAGTCCGCAGATGCCAAACCGAGATGACCGTGAAAAGAAAAAATGAACTTTGTGCATTTGAAAATATGAATGGGCAAGACAATGGGAGCAAGGAATGATGTCATGGGTTGGGAGTTGCAGAAAGGATGTGGAAAATGAGCCACATAACAGGCAAACTGAAAATAATGGGCTGTTGGGTTACCTCAAGCAGGGACTGTCTCAAAAAAGGCATAGTGGCTGTAAAATTATCTGAGGCATGTAGTTAGTTTAAAGTAAATCTGGGGAATTGAGGTAGCGCTTAAATAAAAGAAATCAAAAGTAGTTTTAGGGACACATACATGTTCAGACTAGGAGAGTATGATGTGTTAGTACTGACATTTTAGAAATGTGTTAGGATACCTCTTAGATTGAAGTAAATTGTTTAGAGAAAAAAGGTGATTAGGCCAGAGATGTGTAGGTACATTGAAATTTGAGGAAAGTGGACATGGGTGTAGTTGTAAGTATCAAGTAGACGACTAAACACTATACAAGAGGGGATACGGGGGGAGTGTAAAGGAAGGACGTTCTCTCCCCCTCAAACTGAATGTAGTGGAGATAGACCCACTCCCCTTCAAACCGAACATAGATAACTTGGTGGGGTGATCAATGACTCAAATTGTTGAAGAAACTAGAATTGTAGTGCCTTACAGGGAACCGCTTTTAAAGAACGATTCATGTTTATGAGGTTAGAATACTTTGAGTGATGTAAGGCTTGTTAAGCAGTACATGCTAAGTATAGATTACTAAAAAAAACTAGACTCAAATCAGACCAGATATCAAAATAGGACCAGAAGTAGGGTGATCTAACATTTTGTGATAGGTCGGGCATTTTGTAATGAGGGCAGCCATTTTGAGTTTGAGACAGGGTCAGGCACCTTAAAATGGATACTGAAGCACATAAGTGAATTTCTGTAGAACCATGCTGAAATGAAAAAAGAATTACCTCATGGTAGTTCAATGAGAGTTCAGTAGTCAAGGACCTGGTGTCTGGACTTCATATCTCTAATCTTGACAGTGTACTGTGTGGGAGTGAGGTAAAAGACAAGGGAGGAATGTGGATGATGCTTTCAGCGGGTTCAATTAGCGAGGATACAGCTGATGCCCATATTTGGGCCTCAGGGACAGGAAAACCATGATGCAGTTGCTAAATATGCCCTAGGATTGATGTCGTTGGTGTTCTATTTTAAAGGTCATGTACAGCACACACAATTTTAATCAGATACAGATGAAGTTATAACATGGGAGCCTTGTGAATTGGCAGCTCAGTCAGCCAACCCAAGGGGGGATGGGGGGGGCTTGTCTTGGAGAGCCTGAACCAATGAGGGTGTTCTGCATCACACATAAGGAACTGAGCCAAACACAAAGTGTATAAAAGGCTGGATTTTACTCAGAATTGTAGCAGAGTTCCTGAGATGCCTCTGGTGTATGATGTGTATTGTCTGCTGGAAGAAAATAAACCTGATGATTTCTGAAACTTGCCTGAATGTCCAGCTTGCTCCAGAGTGTGTCTTCCTGATGCAAGAAATGCCAGGCCCAGAGAGTGGGGGTGGTTGGACCACCCAGAACACAGACGTCTAAGGTAATCCACCCATTGCAGTACCTGGAGAGACTTCCTCCAACCGGAGCAGCATGTGGGGAGGCTTTCACAAGTCAAAAGGAACAAGTTACTTACCTGTAACTGTTCTCCAGCATGGGTCTGGCATGGATTCACATGCTCATGAATATTCCCTGTCGTAAGGCTGGGAATCCTTGGTAAAGAAACAATCAGTTTCATTTCTGACCGGTCTTTCTCCTAACAACCAATCACTGGTCTCTAGTTCATACTGCCCCCAGCCAATGACTGCTCCCTGCCTAAGCCCCTCCACTGGCAGCCATCTTTAGATTTGGTAGTACGTAATGTGGCAGTAGGACCAAGAGAAATGCAGCAGAGGGTTAGGTGGGAGTGTTCGCATGTGAATCCATGCCAGAGATCCATGCTGGAGAACAACAGTTACAGGTAAGTAACTTATTCCTTCTCCAGCATGGGGTCTGGTATGGATCCACATGTTCATGAATAAAGAATACATAGCAGTGCACACATACACAACCACGGGACGTGGCAAGGCTCAACATTAAGCATCTCAACAACTCAACATTAAGCATCTCTTACCTCACCAGGCTCACCTTCACGCGAACACGTTGCGCAGCACTGCTTGGTCGACTCTGGACTCCTACCTGGAATCCCGGTCGGCGCAGTAGAATCTCATGAAGGTGTGGGTCGACCTCCACGTAGCAGCCCTGCAGATGTCCAGCAGGGGCACACCAGACAGGAACGCCGTAGTAGCAGCAATCGCTCTGGTCGAATGGGCTCTCGGACGGCCAGGCAACAGTCGGTTCGCCAACCGGTGACAATGGGTGATGCAGCAGGAGAGCCACCTGGAAATGGAAGCCTTGGAGAGGGCCTTCCCTTGGTTCACAGGACCAAAGTTCACAAACAGCTGTGATGACTTCCAAAAACTCTGTGCGGTCCACGTAGAACTTCAGTGCTCTAGCCACATCTAGCAAGTGCAAAGTCCTCTCAGCTGGAGACGGAGGCGTTGGGAAGAAAACAGGTAACACCAAGGGCTCGTTTAGATGAAAGTCAGACAGCACCTTGGGCATGAAGAAGGGGTGCGTCCGCAGCACCACCCTCGTTTCGTTAAATGTCAAGTACGGAGGTTTACAGGAGAGGGCCTGGATCTCTCCCACTCGTCATGCAGAGGTGATGGGCACAAGAAACGCTGTCTTCCATGTTAAGAATTTCAGTGGCGCCGAATGCATAGGCTCGAACGGAGGACCCATGAGCCTAGTCAGCACCACATTGAGCTCCCATGCTGGGGCCGGAGCCTTCACCCGCGGAAACTATCGGAAAAGTCCTTTCATGAACTCCATGACCACGCAGTGCAACCACAGTGACGACTGCCTTGGAGTTCTGGTGTAGCGGGAGATAGCCGCTAGATGAATCTTGATGGAAGCGTGTGGTAGTCCTGCTTTGGCCAGCGACAGCAAGTACGGCAGAACCGGAGGGGCCGTGACTCGTAGAGGGTTTATCTTCTGTGCACGGCACCAGATGGTGAACCTCTTCCACTTATGTCCATACACTTCAGTGTAGACAAAGCCCTGGCTTTGGCAAGTACCTCCTTGCAGTACGCCGGGATCTCATTCTTCAAACTTTAGTGCTGCAGGAGCCAAGTCTGCAAGTTCAGTGACCCTGGGTCATGATGCAGAATGGCGCCTCCTTCTCTGGTGAGAAGATCTGTGGCTGCCAGAAGATTGACTGGAGGGGACACTGACATGTCCAGAAGGTCCAGGTACCATATGGGTCTCGGCCACGCCTGTGCGACGAGGATCATCCTGCACCGGGACCGTCTGAGTTGATTTATGAGTCGCAGAAGCAACAGCAACAGTGGGAACGCATATAGGAACAGGCCGCCCCAGGGGAAAGAGAACGCATCCCCCATGCTCCCCGGCTGGGGAAACCTGCTGGCGAACCTCCGGGCACTTGGTGTTTGCTGACTGCCCCATCGTCTGAACAGAAGATCCACTTGATCCTGCTGAAGCTCCCAAACATGGAACGAGCGCAGCTCCCTGCTGAGGGAGTCGGTGATGATGTTCTTCACTCCCGCCAGATGAAACGGGACAAGGAAAATCCCCTGGGCCACGGCCCAGTACCGTAGGTCTTGCGCCTCTCTGAGGAGTGCTGGGGATCTGATGCCCGCTCTGCTTCCGGATGTAGAACATTGTGGTGGTGTTGTCTGTGGAGACCTGCACCACCTTGCCTTCGAGGAACGGAAGGAATGACTGGAGGGCCCAAAACAATGCCCGAAGCTCCAGAATGTTGATATGCAACAACTTCTCCGGCAGCCACAGGCCTCTTGTGTGGAGATCTCTGTTGTGAGCGCCCCATCCTTCCAAGGAGGAGTCCGTCATGACTGACACGCGGACACCCCACCACCTTATCGCTCGACGGAACGTCTGTCGAGAGAGATCTTTTCCCCAAAGCTTCCCGATACCTGGATCCACCGGGCATCGAGGTACTCTGGCAATGGCCGCATCCGCAGCCTGCACACTCGAACGAGATATATGCATGACGACCTCATGCCGAGAAGGGATTTGATGGACCTCACCGTTGCGATCTTCAGTGTCAACAGCTGTTGCACCTTGCCCAGGATGGCCGCTATCCTTTCCTCTGACAGACGCCAGGTCCGACACCGTGTTGAGTCGGGACCCTAGGAACAGCGCGTCTTGCGATGGCACCAAGCAAGACTTCGCATAGTTCACGAGAACTCCAGTTCAGTCAGCAGCTGGACGGTTTCTGCCATGTGAGCGACTGCAATCTCCCTCGATTTCGCTCGGATGAGCCAGTCGTCCAGGTAGGGGTAAACGTGGATCCCTCGAAGAAGCAGCCGTGCCGCCAGGCACTTGGTGAACACACTTGGTGCCGACTTTAAACCAAAGAGAAGGGCCTTGAACTGATAGTGCCGCCCTTGAACCACGAAGCGCAGAAACTTGCAGTGCCCCTTGTGGATGGGAATGTGAAAGTAAGCGTCCAAGTCCAGCGTCGGCAGGAAGTCCCCTTCTTCCAGCTGTCCCAGCACGTGCTGAAGGGTCACCATCCGAAACTCATGGGATCTGATGTACTTTGTCAAGCGGCGGAGGTCCAGGATGGGCCACCAACCGCCCTTCTTCTTGACGAGGAAGTACCGAGAGTACACTCCGGAGCCCCGGAGCCTCTTTGTAACGAGTTCTATCGCGCCCTTTTGTAACATGGCCCGCACCTCCAGCAGAAGCTGGGGGACGTGGTTTTCGTGCCTGGCCACGGGTGGTATACATGTAAACTTCTGTAGGAATTCCAGAATGTGTCCGCTGGCCAGAGTGACCAGCACCCAACGGTTGGTGGAGATGGTCTTCCACACACCTACGAAGTTCACCAGCTGGCCTCCCATCGGGGTGCGCGGGTGGGGGCCTGATGTCCCAGCAAGTTCAATCCTGCTTCGCCGTGGAGGAGCCGCCTTGGGAACCATGGCGACTACGGCAACCTCTTGCTGCGGCCCCTGTAGGCCTCCTGTGTCAAAGAGCGGGATGGTTGACGGTAGGATGACACAAAGCCACCGAAGCCTTTGGAGGAAACCTGGGACTTTCCTCCAAAGGTCCAAAAGGACGGCCGTCATTGCTGAACCGTGCACAAAGCACGTGCCATCTCAGCATCTGCCTTGATGGCCTGGAGAGACTCATCCACAGTCTTGCCAAACAAGATATCCCTGTCGAAGGGCAGGTCAAACACCCTCGACTGCACATCCTGGCAGAAGTTAGAGGCCTTCAATCCAGTCCGCCGACAAAGGCAAACATCGTTGCCCATCTGGCGGAACCCCGAGTCAGCGATGTCCGTGGCTACTGTGATGGTATGGTCCGACGCCACCTCACCTTCCTGCAGAATCTCCAGCGCTTCTGCTCTCTTGTCGGGCAGTAAGTCCAGGAGGGGAGCAATCTTGAACTAGAGCTCCCTGTTGTAACAAGCCACAATGGCGAGGGCGTTTGACGCCTTGATGGTCGTCGCTGCCGACGATATGACTCGTCCCATAGCGTCCAGCTTCTTTCCCTCGCTGTCCAAGGGGGCGGAGGATGTCGATGCAGATGAACCCGCAGACTTCTTCCTAGCCGCCGCTGAGACCACCAAATCCGGGGAAGACTGTGATCTCAAGCACTTGGGTGTACTTTTTCTCATACCAGTCCCTCTTCGCCGGGGCCGAGGACGGGTTCTTCAGTCCCTCGTCCCAAATGTCCAACAGCAAGATAGACAGCACGGTCTTCCTCTTAGCCTCCCTGCGCTGGTAAAGGAAACCCTCCTTTTCCTCTGGAGTCAGCTGCAACAACTCAGAGACCTGAAAGATCATGGCGCGAAACGAGACACTCTCATTGGGCGACGAGCCTCTGGGCACCAGGGACGGGAGATGCACTCTGTCATCGTCCGTACCAGTCGTCGCTGTATCTCATCCCTCGGTTGGGGGAGGGGGGGCAGGGGTCGGCGATGGATGGTAAGGAGGTGGAGGATGAACTCTTCTGAGCCCAGGTGCTGCGGGGTCTCCCGCCAGCGACAGGGGCATCCTTGTCCGAATGTCTGAGTACAGAGTGTGTAAAGCCTGAAGGAGGTCCACAGAGATGTCTGCCAGAGGCAGCGGTGGCTGCTGCGATGGCTATAGCAGAAGGGACAGCGGCAGAGGCGTAGTGTCCTCTGGATCCTGAACGCCCTGCTCTTCTTCATCAGTGTCTCCGTCACACTCCACATCTGCCTCATCGGGGTCCGTCCCGTAGGACTTGACCCCGACAAATCTTTGGTCCAAGACGGTCTTGAGAACAGCAAGCTCCTCCTCGGAGGAGATATCTGTGGCCTATGGGACTACCTTGCCCCCCTCCCCTCTTCTCGATCAGGGGAGACTATCAGGGATATGACCAGCATCGTCTTCAATGGTGTCTCCTTTCTGGCCGGCAGGGAAACCCTTGCTTTGGGGATGCCACCACTCCTTCAATTGAGGTTTTCGCTGGGTGAATCTGGGCCCGAACGACCTTCGTCATGCTTGGGGCCTTCACCGTGGGGGGAGGGGTCAGCGCCACACTCCCCTTTGGCCTTCTGCGTCAAAGGTCTTAGAAGACCGCTCGGATTTCTTCTTGCGGCTGGGTGACTGGGACTCACCCGAGTGGAGTCACTTGGTAAGGCAAGTCCTTGGTACGGTCCTTCATGGTGCGGGGAACCATATCATTGCAGAAAGCACAGGCCTCCTCCACGTGCGTCTGGTTGGTATGAAGGCAGTAGAGGCACAGGGAGTGAGCATCGTCCAGGAAAATGTTCTGTAGGCCGCATCCAGGGCCAATCCTGAACAGAGGCGTTGAGTCTCCTATCTTCAGCTATGTACACGCGGCGTAGGCCTCCAAGAATCTTCTGGAATCCCCCAAGAAAGTAACTCGATGAAAAATCGTCCTTGATGGGCCTAGAAAGTTCAAAAAACGCATCCCCGTTGGAGCTATTGCACGAGGACTCCCAACTTTTTAACGTGCAGTAAAAATCTGAAGATGGCTGCCAGAGGAGGGACTTCGGTAGAGGACAGTCATTGGCTGGGGGCAGTATGACCCAGAGACCAGTGATTGGTTGTTAGGAGAAAGACAGTTCAGAAACGAAACTGAAACAGATTTATTCTTTACGGAGGATTCCCAGCCGGACTACAGGGAATATTCATGAGCATGTGAATCCATGGCAGACCCCATGCTGGAGAAAAGATGTGCCTTTTGTTGCATCCGATTCCCTAGCGGGGAGCGAGAACCTTCTCTACCCTTGCTTGGCGAAACTCTGCCATTCCCAAAAAGGGGGTATAATTTCTAAACTTCCCCTTCCAGCTGTATAAAAAAAAAAGATTGCTTATCAGACTGCTGGACCCCCAATCCCAGCTATTTTGCAGCAATTTTATAGTCCTTTAACCTCTCGAGGAGCTTTACTCTGCAAGTTATGGGAGAAGCCTGATCCTCGAAGGTAGGAAACTCTCCCAAAGTACCATCAATCTCCCAACGAAACCCTGTCGAGGCCAGTCTGGAGGGCTTGGCATGCTGTTCCTTTGCTGTCATTCAAGATCCCCAAGAAGCAATCACTCACTTCCCCATCTGGTAGCTGGGTAGCATTAGAAGTGCGAAGGACAGGGTAGAAGAGTGAGGAAGAGCAGGAGTAGCTTGGAGGGAGTTCTAGTTCAGGACGGACTAACGGTGGAGGCAAGGACTAGAAATTTGGAAGTCAAAGGAGGGAAGAGCAGAGTATTGAGAGAAGTAGCAGTAGAGCAAAAAAGGTAAAGTAGTGAGGAGGAGTTAGGGTAGTGGTAGGAAAGAGGGTAGTAACATCGGAGGACGAGGTTTGGCTAAGGAGAGAGATGAACATGAGAGGAGAGAAGGTGGGTAGAGTTGGATGGACAGGAAAGTAGAGGGAGGAGAGAGCAGAAAGGAGAAAGAGGACTTTAAGGCTAAACGGGACACACATTACCCACAAGTACTAACAATCTGTAGTTTAGGGCCAGTTACAAAGTCCCAGAAGGCGTTACAGCCATCGATTGAGGCAGACATCTTTAGTTGAAGGCAGTGGAACACATTAGGGGTTTGAGGCACTAACCAGGCGTTACTGACACATGGGCTAGAAGCAGGAATCCCATTGGAGCTGTGAAAGAGGGGGGGGGGAACGGCCACAGCACCACTCCCCAAACTCCTTTTTCAGCCTATGCCCTGTGATCAAAGAGCTTGCCTATCTTTGCATTGCACAATTTCAAAATGATCCGAACAAGTGGGACGCTTAGTTATTAAGGTCACCTGTGAAAAGAGAAAAAGAACCACACATGATCTTAACCTTTATTCTGACTCCCTATGAGGGAATCAAATTAAGTGTTTTGCAGAAAAGCACCCACCATTGTTGATATGACAATCACAAGATAACCTGCTCATGGTAGCCTTTGATAGCAAACACAAAATACAAATGATGTACTTCTGATTAATATGAATGTATTTTTGTTATCTACATAATAGGAGTGGATCAACATACTGTGCATACGAACCAGGAATAAGCATTAGCAATGACATAATACTAAAGAAATTATAAGAGATCAACCCATTTACTAAAAAAATAAAATAAAGGGTGACTAATTGAAACTTTAAAGTTAACGGACACCATTGGCTGAAATGATGAAGTACAGAAGATAGGACGAAGAAACATCAAGTTTAATATCCATTCAGAAGTAAATCACAAGTACTTACATGGCTCTTCCAAGAGCAACACCTCCCCATGTCACAAACTGCTTATTGGAGAGTATTGGTGGAGTGTGCGTCGAATAGGAAGATGACGAAGGTGCCAAGCTTGTTCTACTTGAGGTATTCTCTACCCAACCTTCTAACATGACTTCATACTGGGGACCAGATGGCTGTACATATATGATGAGGGAACTTGAAAAAAAACATAAGATGCAATGAAAGTGCAAACAATTGTTTTCTTCACTTTGTAAAGAATAAGCGGACTAAATTAAAACAGATACATCCTATATATTTTACCCAGGTAGTTCACTTTACATTGTATAAAATCTAAAATGAACTGATTAATTTACAAATGAACTACATTTATAAAAGTAAAAACTTGCAATCCATCTATTTCAACTCATCACCAGTTTTAGTTAACTTGCAAATTAAGTGCAGTGTTAAATATTGTACCAACTTCATCATGCAGGTTGCTCTTGGTGTGGGCTTTCATTACTGTAGTTGTGTTTCTCGGGCATATAGAAAAGACATATGATATTTCTGGCCACCTCAACTTCTGAGGGTCAGATGCTGTATATGTGATACCACAAACAAGATCTTAATAAAGAGTTTAAAAAACTACTTGAGCCAGGCATTCTTTACCATCATTAACACTATAGAGCAGTAATGGGGGCCACAAATCAGACATGTTCCCCTCCCACAATCTGGTTATTGGTGTGGGAATGGAACAGGGTTTTTTGGCTTGCTCATGAGTACATGCCAATGTGTATATAAAAAGTAAGTGGCGCAGCCTAACAATTATCTAATTCTAATCACTAGCATTATGTTTGGTGCCATCCGCAATAGGTGTAAGAGAAACGGGTGGTAACTGCTTCAATTTGTAAAACCAAAGTTATCCCTAAACACAAAATGTTAATGTATCAAATGCAACAATGAAATAAATATGTGATACCCAATTAATTGTAATCAGGAAAAAGGAAAAGTGTCCATTGGGATAAAATAATACTCAACAATAAAGTTCCCAAATTAAATAGAACCATTTGTCCCCTTATAGAACGCTAATTGGGAAGTGATTAATGTCTCGCCTAAGGTGGCCTGAGAACCATTAAGTGAATCCTTAAACTGGTTTTTAAACTGTTATTTCTAAGTTATTAAAAATCTCAGTCCCCTACCCATCATAGTTATGATAACAAATGTAGAGAGCACAAAACCTAACTTAGTTTAGTTTTGAAATGTGATAATGGTATAAACCGATACAGCTGCAGAATTAAGTAAAGATTTTAGGTGCTCGATTAGGGAAAAGAAAAAGCAACACTTGGATACTAGATGGGCTCGATTGAAAAATGCTTGGAATAACAATGACATGCGTTCATTTTGGAACATAGTATCTAAAGAGACAGATATTCAGCTAATACTGATATTCCCATTAATAGTGATATCTGGGAAAATCAATTCACCCAGTTACATAATGAAACTCATCAGGTAGTTTATAATCATATGTCAGCAAGTTGTATTCTTCCTTTGGTTATTTGCAACTGCTCATTGAATATTAGTGTCTAGGAAATTCAGGTAGCTTTGGCAGCACAAAATAGGAATAAGGCCCCAGGTCTTGACAAGATGCCTGCAGATTTCTATCAGAGTGAACCAGTGATATGGGTCCGCTTCATGTATAAATTGTTCAATACCATCACCAATCATGATCAAATACCATATACTTAGAAAGGAGCAGAGATCCTACCAATCTTTAAAAAAGGTGATCAGGGGGTGCGGCTTGGCCAGACAGTCATGTAGCTGCTCACAGTTTCAGCTCCAGAATGCGGGGAGGGCGGCAGCAGCTTTCTGTCTGTTCTCCCCCAGCTACAGAATCTGTGATGGTGCCGATGGATGGGGTACTCCCTCATGCCTGTCTTGTGCAAGTTTGGGGCTAAACGGTGCTCTGGAGGGTGAGCTTTCTCCGACCGTTGCAGACTTCTCTTTAAAATCTGAAAATGGTTCCTCCTGGGACACGCGACTGCTGCGCAAACTGAGTCCAGGAGAGCCGACATTCACATGTGGATTGATGGCAGTGGCTTTCGGAGTCTGTGGCGGGACTGCCATGTGGTCCTGGAATGAACACCACATTGCCGGTATTAAGTGCCTTGCAGGGTCTGGTCCGGCGCTGTAGTTGCATCGGTGGCAGTGAGAAAGAGGAGCAGCCACACAGCTGAGCCCAGGAGGAGAGTGGCTCTGGTGTAGGTGGCACCAACGCCCAGACAGTCTTCTGCATCTTTTCTTGGTCCCATGAGGCGCTGCCTGCAGGGAGCAGTGGGGACCGTGTCATCTGTGCTGCTGTGGGTTAATGCGATAGAGTCCTCACCGGCATGGTCCTTCGTTATATGCTTGGGGCTCACCAGAATAAAGGTCTCTTATGGGTAATGCTTCTCGATGCATATTGTCCTAACAACTTGGAGCCTCCACAGGTGGGCTTGGTTTGCACTGCCCCCTCTCCACCTTACTTTAGCTGGGCAATGACTGTCTATGGTGTACTTGACAGGGGCTGATACAGGACTGCGCCAGCCCCCACATTTAAAGAAACCTTCTACTTGGTTTTGCCCCCCTACGCTGTTGCTTTGGCTGCAATTCCTTCACTATAAGCCCCAGGGGTGGAAGGGGTGGAAGGGGTGGTGCAGGCTTGAAGTGCATGGATGAAGCTGGCTGACAGCTGTAGCAGGTGCCCCCGCATCTAAATCTGGAATTGCTGCTGAGGCGAACCCCAGTGCCCACAGGGTAAGTTGGGCAGCTACATGCAACAATATCAACAAGTCCACGTCACTTGACTTGCTGCAAGGAAGCCCCCATTGATTTTTAAAATCCACATGAGGCATGGATCCACACAATGGCAAGGTTGTAGCGTCTCATAAGCTGCCTGAAATGTCGCTTGTTAGCAATTCTACAACTCTCCTCAGAAGATCTCAGAGACCTTACTGTTGGGTGTCTCCTGTGGCACTGCTCCAAATAATCACCCAGCGCTCACTCTACACTACTGGTGCCCTGTGTGGTTTGCTGGCAATGTGTTATTCTGTGCATCTGGAGAGCTCTTTTTTGCTTGAGTGCTCTCGGTTTGGTAGACAGGCATCTTCAATATTATCCCAACACTCAACTAGCCTGGCTGCTCAATAATATTCGTATTTATTAGGTTTATATAGCACTTTACACCAAAGCGATTTACATGAAACAACAAGAATACATTATTGTACAACATGAGACAAACCATCAAAAGCAATATACAGAACAGTTTTCAGAAGAAGGTCAAGAGAAAGTGAACTGGGGAAGCGTAAGAGGGAATCAAGGTTAAGAGGAAGGGGAATGCCGAAGATGAGCTGTCAAGGAAGAACAGAAGGAGGTGTAAGAGGAAATGGAGCGTATAGAGAGAGGTAGAGCGTTCCAGTGTAGATATGATATGGCATTTGTAGCGCGCCTATACACAAGTGTTTCAAGGCGCGACAAGGCAGGGAGGGGGGAACAAAGGGAAGACAGACAACGATCCTACTAGGCCAGGTGTCATTCAGATTGCGCAAGTGCAAGGGTAGGGGGGGAGGGAAAAGTGCAGTGGGAAAGGGAGAGGGGAAAGTGCAGTACAGGGGTAGAAGAATAAGATAAATAATAAGGGCCAGCTGGTGCCAAGTGCAAGGTAAGTGCAGACAAGTGCTTGGAAGGGGGGCTGTAGGGATGCAGAGACAGTCCCGCAGTGCAGGGGTTGCCAGGGAGGCAGAGCAAGGGGAGAGTGGCAGGGCCAAGGACCGAGATCGGTGAGAGTGGCCAAGTTGCAGAATCAGTGCAGTTTCAGTAGGAATTTAGCAGGGGAGAGGAGGAGAGAAAGCAGACGCAAAGAGGAAGGTTTTGAGGTGCTTCTGGAACCGGAGATGGTTCTCCTCAAGTTTCAGGGATGCAGGAAGGCTGTTCCTCGTTGCTTGGAGAAGCGGCTGACCCTGAGGGAGTTGGAGGCGGATGAGCAAAGAGCTCGAGAAGGAAGATATTTAGGAAGAGAGAGTTGAAGGTATTTTGGCCCCAGGCCCCAGAAGGCCTTGTGAACAATGCAGAGGGTTTTGAACTTAATCCTCGCAGCCACTGGGAGCCAGTGTAGAGATTTCAGACCTGGAGAGATACGGTCCCTGGGCTTGAGGCCAAGGACAAGTCTCGCAGTCCTGTTCTGGATGAGTTGCAGAGGGCGGAGAGAGTTGTAGAGGGGCAAGGAGCTGAAAGGAACGGAAACGAGAACAGGCACAAGGGGAAGGAGGAACAGTAAGTAAGATCAGCAGATCTGAGATATCTGTCCCCCTCTATTACAGCACAACGTGACGACATGGTAGAAATAAAACAAAATACTGGAATTCATGATTAATTACCCGGAGCACCAAACTCCTGTTTCATACTCACCTGAGCCCTTCAGCCAAGGCGGAGCTCATGTTTTGGGGTCCAGCAGTGAAGAAAGGGTACCTCAGAATCCCATGGGAAGCACTTTACAGAGAGCATTTCTGACTTTTGCCAGCCACATTATGAATAATTTCCCATTGTGACTTATGCCTCCTGTTGCCTAAACACACACATCCCTGTAACTGTATATATCTCTATCCAACAGGGTCTCCAGTCACGCCCCGACGAAGGCAGCCCCAACAATCCCTTTGCCGCCGAAAAACGACTCAACTAGGTGTTCCTTTGTGGCCTGCTTGTTTGACCAACTCTACAACCAGTGGACAGCTTTCCTTTTCTCTTTTGTCCGCCCCTGGTCGCGTCGGCAGACCCTATTGGTGTACACTTCCAAGGCTGATGAAATAAC